>NC_056050.1:25843046-26452819 GCF_004379255.2 Salvia splendens | reverse complement strand
CTTTTCTGATTCGAATTGCCCCCTCCTTATTCAACACCTCACCATCGTTTGATAATTAGTTCAGTTAATGGTTTGCTTTTGCTGTGGGATGGATTGGATGATAATCATGATATTCTTTTCGTAGTCAATCCAATGACTTGTAAATATACTAAGCTTCCTCCTCTACCTACACGTAGGTGTGTATATGGATTTGGAGTGAACAAAATAAGTGGACAATATAAGATTTTATGTGTCGATGAATCTAGATTTTGTCAAGTGTACACTCTAGGAGGAGAATGTTCGTGGAGAAGGATTTCTGCATCAACGACAACTAGATTGCATACAGTACCATTGTGGGACTCATTTACACCTAGACCGTCATTCGATAATGCTATATTTTTTAACGGAAATATTCACTGGGTTGCTTGTGATTTTGAGAATAATTTTTTGGTTTGTTGCTTTGATCTTGAAATAGAGCTTTTTACCAGTTTTCCTCTTCCTCTTCAGCCACTTGATGAGGATATCTTGATTTATCTTGAGAAAACACGCTTGCATGCATTACATGTGAGATATCACCTATGCATTTTAGAGGATCGACTATGTCTATTGGACACATCATCATCTAGACTCACTTCTACAATTGGGAAGATGGACAACTATGGAGATGCAAGTTCTTGGATAATGGAATATACCTTCGAATCACCAACATACTGTTATAATCCAATCAAAGTTTTGATGAATGGCGACTTATTGCTTAATTGCCGTAGTAGAATGTATATCTACTACAAAAACACCGAAGCTTATACGCTAAGTGGTGTTCTACCACTATATTCCTATTATTACTTGCCTAGCATCACTAATTACATCCCAAGTCCTTTTTCACTCAAAACATTGGGAATTCACAATGTTCAGTCATTATGTATTCACTAGGAATGTTTTTGTACTTTCATAGATTTTTGTAAGTTTGTTTCATTAGGAATTATTTATGGTTATATAGATTTATTGTACTAGTTCTTTGTCACAACATATACTTGGGCGTGATGTATTTTATTTTCAACTTGGCAAAAGAATTTAGCAATCTAAGGCTCAGACTTATAGGCCACATGAGCAAGATTGAATAAATATAGGAATTTACTGATATTCATGTATGTGATAAGAACACTTCATATATATATTTTCAAAATCATTATAGTGAGCCCACACAATGCTAGAGCTTATAAGTTGATGGCAAGAAATGGCGTCAACTATACTTCATATCAAATTTTATGGGAAATTGTTAAAAAAAGACTATAAAGTTTTGTCCTGGTCCATCTCGTAATTTGAAAATTAATTGGAAAAACTTAAAATTCGTATTTATTCACTATTATTCCATAAAAAAAAGTTAATAAAATTATATTTGATATGCCAGCTTAAGAATTACATGTTGACAAACATTAATAATTTGTTAGATGTAGGTGGCCTGATTTTCCAAGATGGATCAAATTTTTTGATTTGAGTTATGACGCAAATCATAATTTGATTGAATTTCATTACTTTTTGCCTGTTAACCTTCTATTTAATCATATAGTTTGTAAAAAATTGAGTATGTTTGGATGTATATATATATCTCTATTTAGTTAATCCTAGATTTTGATATAATATATTAATTTGATTAGAATATAATTAGGTTTGACGTAGAATGTGATCAAAACAAAAATTGATAGTCAATACAAAACTAGGCCTAAATGTCAATCTCATAGTCAATAATTAACCAAAAAAAAATAAGGTCATTATTAATTAGTTTTAAATTATTTTATAAAATTTGGATTTAAAGTTATTTTTAGACTATTTTAAATTATACTTATGAAAATGACTTAAAAATAAATTAACGGTGATTTAAAAATGACATCGTATATTTGGCTCACAACCCGGTTTAATGTAGCATAATTATAATATGCTCTCATTTTCATTTTCTCAATATTTTTCTATCATTTTCACCGTTGCACACTTGGAATATGGCAAAATTGGCCTTTACTATACTATACATCCAAAATTGGTTAAAAATCAAACTACAAAGCAATATCTTAATCTTGATTTAGAAAAAAAAATGTTCACATATTGAATGCTACATACGGATCAAATCTGTCTCCAGCAACAAAACCATGCATCTGATCTTCACTCTCAACCCAACTGCACCCAGCTTTCTTCTTCACTCTTCTCAAACTCATCACCTTCCTAACCCGATCCGCCTCGCCCCACCTCCCGGCCTCCGCGTACATGTTCGACAGCACCACGTAGTACCCGGGATGATCCGGCTGCAGCTCAAGAAGCCTCTCCGCAGCCCAGCACCCCACCTCCACGTTCCCATGAACCCGACTAGCCCCGAGCAACGCCCCCCACGTGTTCGCCCCTGGCTCGACCGGCATGCCCCTAACAACCCCCACCGCCTCCTCCATAAGCCCGTTGCGCCCTAGAAGATCCACCACGCAAGAATAATGCATCTCCGATGGCGCCACGCCTTGCACCAACATATCGTCGAAGATCTCCCTCCCCGTCCTGACTAGGCCGCCGTGGCTGCAGGCCGACAGCACTGCTATGTAAGAAACAGAGTCGTGTCGGACGCCATCCTCCTTCATGGATTTGAAGAGCTTGACTGCGGCCTCGAACTCCCCGAGCATCCCGAATCCTAAAATCACCGTGTTCCACGAAGCAGTATCCTTAACCGGGATCAGATCAAACACCTTCATCGCAATGTCAATCCGCCCACACTTAGTGTACATGTCCAACAGCGAGTTTGCAACGAAGAGATGCTCGTCAAACATCCTAATCACGGCCAGCGCGTGAATCTGCCTCCCTGCCTCAGACGCGGACATGTTCGCGCAGGCAGCCAAGACTCCGGTGTAGGAAACAGTGTCATGACTCATCCCCACCATTTCCATCTCTCGGAATAAGGTTATAGATTTCGAGCTCTGGCTCGTCTGAGAGTAGCCAGCGATGAGGATGTTGTACGACACCTTATCCCTGGGCGATATGTCAAACATAGCCTGAGCAAGGTCGAGGCGACCACACTTGGCATACATGTCTGTCAAAGCATTTGAGACAAATAGCTCAAATGCTGGCCAGAAACGGACACACCTAGCGTGCAATTCTCTGCCACGACGAAGAGAGCCGACTCTCCCACAAGCAGGAAGAACATTGGTCAGAGTAATGGAATTAGGAACTTCACCATGAGCTTGCATTTCTCTAACTAGCTCTATAGCTTCCGTTGCAAGCCCGTTCTGTGTCATGTTCCCGATCATCGTGTTCCACGACACTATGTTCTTTGCATCAATCGCGTAGAAGACCTCCCAAGCCTCACTCATACGCTTCCATTTGCCATACATGTCAATCAACGCATTAGCAACGAAGACATCACAATCCATGTTCGATTTCACACTGAATCCGTGAAGCTGTGAGCCCTCATTGAACAGATTCAGCTCCGATATCAACGGCAAGATTGTAGCAATCGTCACAGTGTTCAATCTCACACCCTCAACGATCATCGATCTAAAACAATCCAACGCATCTCTCGTTAAACCCCTATACGAAAAACCACCAATAATCGAATTCCAAGAAACCTCATTTCTCTCATCCATCTCACGAAAAACTCTCTCAGAAGCCCTCAAATTCCCACACTTGCCATATGCGTCAACCAACGCGTTTCCAACCTTCGTTTCGCCACCCAAACACGCCTTGATCGCGTAACAATGTATCAAACGGACAAACCTCTCGTCCTCCAACGCAGCACACGCTGGCAAAACACTCACAACACTAATCACATTTGGCAAGAAATCAGACTTTAGAAACATATCCCTAAACAAACCAATTGATTTTGAAAAACAGTAATCATCCGAAAAAACCCGAATAACTGTATTCCATGATATCAAATCTCTAACCGGCATTTCATCAAACACTTTATCCGCACTCCTCAATTCGTCACAGCTACCGTAGAATAAAATCAGGGTGTTATTCACAAACAAATCTCCATCAAGTCCAGCTTTAATCAGCCTCGCGTGGATTTCTATCCCCTTCGACAAGCGGCGGGAATCGGCGCAGAGCTTGAGCGCGAAGGGGAAGGTGTAGTCGTCTGGAAAAAAAGGAGTTGCGGCGAGTAAATGGTTGTAGGCGGCGAATCCGAGATCGGAGGCGGCGGGGAGGAGCGTGGAGGAGCGGATTAGGGTGTTGTGGAGGAAGCTGGAGGTGGAGAAGGGGGCGGAGGGGGAGAAGAGGGAGAGGAGGGTGTGAGGGGGGGAGGAGGCGTGGGCGGCGTAGGAGAGGATGAGGGCGGCGGCGAGGGAGACGCTGGAGGGGAGGAGGCCGTGGAGGAGGGCGAGGGCGTGGAGGCGCTGGGTGGCGGGGAGGGAGCGGGAGGCGGCGAGGAGGGGGAGGAGATTGGGGCATTGGGGAGGGGATGGGGAGAGGGAGAGGAGAGAGAGACGGCGGAGGAAGGTGTGAGTGTGAGTGTGAGTGTGGGTGTGGAGGAAATGGGAATGGTGGAGCATAGCATTTCGATAGTGATGAGAGTTTCAGTTCGCCATAACTGTTTTATGCTAATCCTCCATTGCAACGCCTACTCGTTGAAGAAATTGTTTGACTTTATGAAGTAAAGTGGGTAAAAAAATTGGTGGAATTGAGACCTATTTTTATATATTAGTTTTATAATAATATGAGAGTGAAATGAGTTAGTAGAATGTAGGGTTCACTTACTAAATATGATAAAAGTGAAATGAAATATTTATTGGCGGACGGACGAAAAAGAAAAAATGAGATTTAATGGCAGAGAGGGAGTAGAAATTAATTTTGATAAAATATACTTCCTCCTACCATGATTAAATGTCTTAAATTAACTTGACATGGATTTTAACAATTATAATAAAAATGAATATAAAAAGTTATGGGAGCGTGAATTCTATTTTTATATAATAGTTTTAAAATAAAATGTGAAGTGGTATGAGTCACTGGATAATGAAATCTATAATAAAAAAAATGGTGTAAAAATTAAATGAAACATTTATCTATGAACGAACTCAAAAGGAAACTTGAGACACCTAATCTAGGTGGACAGAGGAAGTACTTTTATTTTCAAAATTTGGGTTAAGGTTTAATAATATAGGGAATTTTTGCACATCTTTTCTTTGGGTATGAAATCACTAAGTACAATAAATTTAGATTCGTTCAAATTGGGCTTCGTATAGTGTTTGTCATGTATTTTTAACGGCCTAAATAAAAATTTTGTTGGGCCACCACAACATTTTCTTATAATATAGTTTCATAGATAGTAACGTATTAAAAGATATAATTATAACATAATAATACTTGATTTCCTCGTTAGATACGACTTCGGAGAATATAAATATTAATTTTTAGAATTTTCACCTAAGTACGAAACAGATAATAAGCATAATTAATACCTCCATCTCATGGTAGTTGAGTCCGTAATTTTTTTGGATTCTTAAATTAGCTGGGTTATTTTTTTAGCAAAATTTTTATATTTTCTTATATTTTACTGTCTTACTTTATTCTCTTCTCACTTATCAGCCCCGATATTTTAAATCCAATGCTTAAGAAAAAATGTGTCAACTATCTTATGACGGGGAGAGTATCATATTTAGAATTATTATTGAAGATTTAAGATAAATTGAAAAGAAAAGAAATGGTGATGCATAATTATGATTAGTTCCTTGTTAGATAGGAGGGGGATAAAATATTCATTTTAGAATTTTCACTTGATAAGTTTCATACAAAATTGATTAGAGGTATATACTGGAGTACTATATTTAAAGATAAATTGAAAAGAAGAAAAATGGTGATGCCACGTAGGCATAAATAATGAGTTTGTGTAATAGTTCATGTGGTAGGACTAGCTGTTTTTGGGTTCTATTTTCTTCTTCGTGGTCTGTTTTTTTGCCAGCTTCTTCTCGCCTTAGGCAAATATTTGAGTATCTTTTGCTATCAGCCCGGTCCAATAATTGTCATACCAAAGACTTCATGTTCGAATCCGAACAAAAAATTTGAGTTCTTGTCACGTGCATGTTCTATTGGATCGAATCGAATCTGATTATAATGGAGCAATAAAAATATTGCTCACAGCGAATAAAATCAAATCAGACCGGATGCAAATTGAACTCTTGTCACATGCATGTTCAATTGGATCGAGTCGAATCAGATTATAATGAAGCAATAAAAATATTGCCCACAACGAATAAAATCAACTCAGACCGGACCTGATGCAATAAAAATATGGCCCGTGTACAAAATCGGCCCGGCCCGGCCTACTTTTATTATTAAATTATTGTACATGTGACATGAGATTTCCAAAATGCAGAGATTGATGGGTAAAGTGGAGAATTATTTGGGGTGCGTGCTACTGTTTTTGGAGGTAAATTAAAGTTAGGTGATGTGACTCCAAATAATTGATTTTGGTATGTCTGTAATTTGTATGTATATATATACAAATGTGTGTGTGTGTGTGTATGGAGGCAACAGTTGTCATTGCGTCAGCTCTTTCTCTTCCACCCAACGCCCAAAGATTCCAACTGTCTCACTTTTCACATCTTCTAGCAATATAACCTAAGAGCATCTCCAATGCATGTATGTCCCACTCGGACATCCACTAGGACTTCCCAAAAACATCTCTTGTCACGTCACTAGGACTTCACATCCCACTGCCAGGTCACTAGAACTTCCTCTGCACAATCCGTCTTTCTCATCGCCCTTCCCACTAGGACTTCCCGAAATTAAAAAATAAATACCGGACTACCGACCCATGCCACAATGGCGGACGTCCGCTCGCCCGTCGCCCGGACGTCCGAGGACATGCGACGTCCATACGGGACATCCGTATCCGAGTGCCTTCGTTACAATGGTGGATGTCCCAGTCGCCCGTCGCGGATGTCCGACCGGACGTCCGCCATTGGAGATGCTCCCCCTCATTATACACCAACTAATATGTTCCTCTCATATGGATAATGTATGTGTGTATATAGGGCCTAGCTTAGGTAGATTCCCATCTTTAGGTAGCATTGTAAAATGATACTATGTGATTTTTTTATTTGGACTGTGACGAATAACATGACATGAAAAATTCAAACCGGCTACCGATGATAAAATTACTTACTGCTCCAACTTTCTTTTCCTGCGTTGATATTAGCACGACGTGCGTGAGTTCATGGGTATGATGTCTTTCTCTATGTTGTACAGAGGATGTGCTGAGTTCTACCTTTGGTTTGAATTGCTTGTAGAATTTGTATATTTTTTGTTGTCAGTAAATTTCTATAATGGTTTGTTGGCGACTTATAGAACAGTGTTTTATGCATCTACTGTTATTATTTTTGCGATAAATCCTTTTTGACTGCTTTGTTGAACTCATTCTCATTAGACTTGACTACTTTTTCATACATGCTAATTGGATTTGGTAGTTTAAGTATTTTTCTAACTAAAAATACATAACATATTGGCGTCGGAGTAAGCACCGTTGAGTGGTCGCCGGCGTATAGATGTACAAACATTTTTATGTATTAAGCAAATGCATTTTTTGGATATAAGTTATATACATATATAAAGCAATGACTTGTATTCTTTGTCGAAGTATCACATTAAAATTAACCAGTTTTCATTTTTGCTTAATCATTTTATACTACATTAAATATGTTGATTATATACATATTTTTGCACTATAATTTTAATATCCAAATAAAATCCGTGTGTCAAAAAGAAATAGTAGACCAAATAAAGTGGGACGGAATAATCATTCATGAGCCTATCATGAATTTATTAAAAAGCACGTTTGAATTATTTACATAGTTGTGTCAATCAAATTGGCCTATTTTTCGAGGCATGAAACGAAAGTATGGCATTCTCTTTAATTTATCTACTATATATGTTACAGAGAAAATAATTCAAAGTTTTCTACTCCCTCCGCCCCGGATAATTCGTCTCACTTTGACCGGGCACGGATTTTAAGAAATATAATGAAAAATGAGTTGAAAAAGTTAGTGGAATGTGGATCCTAGTTTTATATATTAGTTTTATAATAAAATGTGAGTAGGAATGAGTTAGTGGAATATGAGGTCCACTACCAAAAATGGTAAAAGTGAAATGTGACAAATTATGTGGGACGGACCGAAATGAAAAAATGTGACAAATTTTCCGGGACGGAGGGAGTAATTTGTAAGTGTTTAGTGAGTTAAGTACTGGTGAGACAAGTAGACAATTAAATGAAATAATCGTAATTTATTTCCCAATATACATCCATACAAACTAAAATGAAAATTTGGGGCCTCCCTCAAAACCAAGAAATGAAACTATTGAACCAAAACCAAAAATCATTGGAGACAGAAATGAAAGTAAAATAAATGGGAGGTTGTGATGTTTAGGGATTGTGGTCTGAAAAGAAGCAGCAAAAGGAAACTGGTCCCAATTCACATGGCAACAGTCACCTTTGATTTCCCTCACTGCTTAGCAATCTTATGGTTACTTGATTAGACAAACAACTTATCATGTGTTATATGCTCTTGCAACATCATTTATGTATCTATATTATTTTGTCCCATTTTTACTTAGTTCAACATTGCCAACTACTATTAGTATTTCAATTTCCAAAATTTCTTTCTATCAATTTCTTTAATATGTGGTGTTTGTGATAAGCAATAAATGAATAGTACAAGATATAGATAAAAAAACGCTCTATTCAAAACTACTAGAGAAGAAAAGCAACGGACGAACATAAGACAACATAAGCAAAGGAGCAGCACACATCCTGATATTATCTGTCATCCTCATCCACATCAGAACTAGTGGTCTAAGAGGAATTTCAAGTTAGAGAAGAAGAGTACTTGTGATCGATATTTGACTTTTTCTGTTAGAAGAGAGATAGTTCAAAGGTAAATTGTCAATTTAATTTTGGTCAATTCCACAAGGTTTAGAAACAGAATATTAAATCATAAAGTGATTAAGTGAATGAAAACAAGGTCTCTCAAAAGATAAAATTGGAAAATGAATGAACGTGATATTTGTGATTTCATTCTCTTTAATATTAAAGTTTGCAAGTTATCCTGTATTTTTCAGTTAAATACTAATGTATAGAATAAAATTTTGTACACATGCATTGTTCAATAGAAAGACAAACTATAATTTTCTAAATCAAAATTAGAAAAATAGAGCTTACTATTATTTCTTATTTATTTGCTTTTTGTATATATATTTATTTTTGTACACCTTTGTAAATTAATTATTTAGGTATATGAAATTATGACGAAGTAGATATAACTCATTATCATACTTTCAAATAAAAAAAAATAGACCATAACTTATTTTTACAATTTTTACGGAAATTATTATATAAAAATAACATAATGTTTAGATATGTTAAAAATTCTCACGCAAGATACTTTTGCAAAACACTACCATGTTAAAAAAATTATACTATAAGAATAAAAAATCTAATATTTTTAATGCCATTTCTTTCACATATCATAATTCCATCCTTAACATTTCAATCTGCTACTACTTATACCTACAACAATACATGGGTCACTATCTATATATAGATGAAAAATACTAAATTTCTGTTAATTTCTTCCAACACAGTTAATTATTAGACCTGAATTATAGGTGTGTGTTTTAATATTATGAGTTGTCTTATTCGTATACGGTTGTGTAGTGTCAATGATATATTGTAGTTTATTGCTTCGATTAGTTTTTTCACGATTGGTAGCAATTAATACTGACATGGTTTTATGAATGAATTAATATTCATAATTAATTTCTTTAAAATTTTCACGCCTGAAATCTATGAGAAAATATTCAGTGATCTAGACACACCACGTGACACATGATGATGTGGTCTGCCCCACTAATTAGAAATTGACAAATGGAAGTAATTGAAGTATAGAAATTACACTATATAAGGTATCTAGTTCTTATAAATTGAATAACATTTGAAATTTAAAAAATTTACAAATGTACAATGTAAACTATTAATACACATATATAATATTATATTTCATCTTTTTTTCATTATCTATTCACATCATTCTAGGTAATTTATTTAAAATTTGATTAAACTATTCTCTCTTTTTTTTTAAAAAAATTATGGAGTGTATATATATATATATATATATATGTATAATATGTATCTCAAAATCACAATACGTTAACATAAATTAACTATTTTTTCATTTGGTATTTATACATGAAAAAAATTTAAAATATAATGATAAAGTAAATCATAATTAATCATGTTAGTACTATAACCATGAAATTAAAATTGTTTATATAATTTATTTTACTATTACACTAAATAAAAAAAATTATAAATATTGTATGTATCTCAAATAATCCCAATAGATTAACCGAAATTTAGTAGTATTTTTTTCATTTTATGTTTATTTATGAAAATATTACAAATAAAAATATAATAATAAACTAAGTAAATCATAGTTAATCGTATTAGTACTATAGGCATGAAATTGAAAATATTTATATAATTTTGTTTTATCATTACAAAATATAAAAAAAAAATACGTACTTTATATATGTTTTAATAGTTTATATTGTTGTAATTTGTAAAGTTTTTAAATTTCAAATGTTATTCTATTTATAAGAACTAGATACCTTATTGTAATTTCTATACTTCAATTACTTCCACTTGTCAACTTCTAATTAGTGGGGCATACCACGTCATCATGCCACGTGGAGTGGTCTACCACTGAATATTTTCTCGAAATCTAGGTGTTAAACTATTGATTTGTAAAACGTTTTACAGACAGTTTCTGAAATACAGATAGAAAAAGAAGGTATTAAATATTTTATTTAAGTATATATATATAGTACATTGTGATACGTTTCATAATATGGTAGAAAATTATATTTTTTCCTTAGTACTATTTAATATCCCAAGAAAATGAATATTGCAAATTAGTACACGTGTATAAATTGTAAAAGAAAAAAATTATAGTAGTACATTGTTGTTGGCACATAATATAATGAAGTTAATATATTCTTGCTGACTCTTTATTTCTGTACCTTTTTTTTGGGTTAGTAGTATTATTTTTTTTAATTGCTCTTGCAATGCTAAGTTGCCATATTTTTAGCTAATTGAATGTTTTGAATGGGATAAAAATTACTTTAAAAAAATACTACCTCCATATTTTAAAAATAGCAATTCTTTTCATTTTAGTCCGTCTCTTAAAAATAGAAACTTTCAAAGTTTTTATTTTAGGAAATCTTTAAACCCATACACATCAATTTATTTACCGCTTATACCACTACAATAAAGTGGACCCCACAATCCACTAATATTAATTTCATTATTTTTATCTTCCTCTCTTTTGCTTTACCATTTTTTCTCTTCTTCTCTCTTATTTTACCAATTATGCATTAAAACTTGTGCAGTTTCAAAAGTTTCTATTTTAAAAATACGGAGGTAGTAACGTACTTCTGATTTCCACATATCATAATTGGGGAAGACATACACCAAATCGAAGTGAACACACCTAGATTATCGACCACTGATAATTCTCTCCGTGAGAAAACTGTTGTCTTTTCCCACCTCGGTGTCGCCTCTGTCAAACACTTAGAGGGGGGGGGGGGGGGGAATTCGGACACTAACCTTTAATCCACGAGCATAGTTGCCATATCAATAAATTTTCTCTCCGACTCTAAATTTGCAACAGAATCATGAAAAATCAAAACAAATGTTTCAAATAATTAAACCATGAAACAACATAAAACACAAAAATCCATAAATTCTTTATCATTTATGTAAAGTTAATTATTGATATTGTTGCTTAGATATCTCATATCACCATCAAAGGTAAAAACAAGCCCACTAGAAGCCGGTGTTTGTTCCGTGACACCTTTTGATACAAACTTTGGTTGTAAAGTTTCAAATATAGATAATGTATTATCACCTTATGAAATATCATGATAAAAGTAGAATCTTATTCATTCCACCTCAATATCAATTTATTTTGCATTTGTTTGGCTAATCAAATTGTAAATTTTACTCTTTCCCTAAAAAAGAAAATATATCTCAATTTTATTGATACATTAAGCAAATATACATCTCAATTTATTGATTGAAAATAAATATTGCCGCCCACACTGAAAAAAATAATATTCAAATCTCCAAATTCAAAGAGATAGAGAAACTGTGTTCGAATTAAATAAGACCTTCAAAAGGATCATATTATCACTACGAGCATTTATTTTATGATTTAAATGATTATAAAATATGCTATAAATTATTATTAATTAGTTGCAACTATCATATCAAAACCTATCATTGTTTTTAATTCTCTACATCAATATCATCGAAAAAATAGTTACAAGAAATTTAATGTTATTCTAGCTACCTATGTAGGTATATAGAATTAGAATCGGTAAAATTAGGTCATATATGTATATGGTTTGGCCCGACACAATCTTAAATTGTTAAATTCAATCATATCGATATTTCTAAGTTGAGCTACACAAAGCACCTATAAGTAGTAGTAGGTTACAAGCTAGGTAATTAAGGTAAATAAAATTAAATAAAAAAATTTGTGAAAGATATAATGGTTATATATATTATAGTCCGAATATAATTATCACAAATTAAGTTCGTTTGTAATTGTATCAACTCTTCACTTAATAGCTCAAGTTAAAAAAAAAAATTCATACGTTTTTATTGTCGAGTGTGGATTTCTTGGCACATGTCTTCACCTTTTGTTTAGATGTCGGAGTTACCCATAGTGATGTGGGCTATTTCATCAGTGTGATACTTATATGTGCTAAATTGTTCTTTCTAAATTGATAGACCACTAGATATATAGCTTTAATTTTTTAGATGAAACACATTATTCGAGTCAAAGAAGGCGAGCCAAAACAAATATCAGCAAGATATTACGAATTTAAACAAAACATGTCTGCATGACAAAAAAGGAAGAAAACACAAAATAAACGTAAGAGATAGAGATGGCTATACAAAAACTACTAACCTTAGAAAATGTCCAACTCCATCAAAAGACCAAACACCAATAAAGACAAGACTAGAAATCATCAACAACGCAATACAATCATAAGTGTACTTACCAATGCGTATACAAACATGTACCTAAATACCTATGCGTATTCTTGATATATATTAACATTGGAAAAAAATAATGAAATAGTAAAATAAACTTGAGGTCTGATGAAGCAAATAAACAAGTATTTGAAGGTGCATTATATATTTCTAAAATTGAAGAGGTGACAGTCTTGCAGCCATACCATTTCTTATCCCAAAAAGGTGTGTACAAATAAAATATGTGGTATGATCCAACCTATTTAAGATTTCCCCACACACTGTAATTATGATGTTAAATTTCATCAATTTTTATATATTATTATATACGTCGACAGATTTAGGAATATTGCTATTCTAGAATATATGCACACTAATATTGGTAACACGTTTAATTGTTTTCTTGAAATATAGTTTTAAACGTCAAGTTTGTAGTATCATAGTTTTATTTTGTAAAGTAAATATTTTATTTTGTCAATTAACTAAGGATGCAAGATATTTATATGTAAATTGAGTAAACTATAAGATTAAAAAAAACCAATGTATAAATAACTTATTTTAATGAGCTATATGTAGTCCGAAACCTAATTAAGTAATTCATTAGGTCTACTTTCTGTCTTAAAAAAATCGGTTTAGTCTCAACTAAGCTTTGTATAAACTAATTATACTTTTCTTTCCAATTCATGTCATACATCTTTTATTACTACTAATTAAATCAAAGTCATGTAATTAAGTATTTATCCTTTTTTCTCAAAAAAACTATTCGTTTATTTCCTTTTAAAATTACAATTATGTCAAGGCCAGGGTACTATACAAATCATTAACTATTTTTGAAAGAACATGCAAGGACATCAATTTTCTCATGAAATTTTCAGCATTTAACCAAATTAACCTTTTTTCCCTGAAACATGTAATTTGCAACACTATTTAATTTGTTTCCACAATAAAGAACCAAAGCTGTTTTGAATAATATTTAAAGAAACCACCAAAAAAACAAAACATCAAAATAAAACATGAGCAAATTACTATTTACATCTGTATATAATAATCATTGAATTATCTTCTGCACACCTGCATTGAATTCCAACTCCAGTCCCAGAAATAAATAATTTCTCAACTTCTCCATAATGTTTTCATAAAAATCAATCTTTCTTTAATACACAGTCACAAATATTCAACAATATCTGATAATTTAAAAATTAAAATATCTTAGGCTTGATGTGGCAAGCAAAACATTGATTAAGGCTACTTAATTAACAAGTGCCCAAAAAGCAAAATTCCAGCAGAAAAAAAAGGCAAAGAACCAAAGGCAAAATGAAATGATTACATGAATTAGAGGGTCACACACAACCCCAATTTTTCATTAAAATCATTTTTTCCCTCTAAGTCTCTCTCAATTTTTTTTGACTTGAGATTGGGTCCCATTTTGGACACCATTGTCTTTATGGATTGAATGATAAAAAAGAGCACCTCACGTGGACTCTGAACCAAAGCTACTGTCCAACCACAATAATATAAAAAAATAAAAATAAACTAATTGAAAATAACTAATTTATAATAAGGGAGTATTAGTTTAGAAGAAGTTTTGGGATTTGAGTTGGCAAGAAAGAAAAAGATAAAAAGAGAAAAGAGTATTATATATATAATCACTTTAAATACCATAATTATCACCAAAAACGAAAAAGAGGAGAATGAATAAATAGATTAAAAAAAATCAAGAATGATCACAAAATCTCGTTATTCTTCTTTCTGGCGCATTTCAATAAAGGGTTTTTTGTCAAAAAGACAATAAAAAAAGAGCCCCAACAAAAGCATGTATTTTCTTTCTCCCCTTTGCAATTTATTTTTCTATTTTATTTTGCTTTTTAAAGCTCACACCCCATATAATTCCCACTCATTATCTTTGTTGCTTAAAGCTTGTCCTCATCTCTTCTCCCTCTCTCTCCCTCCATTGTTGAAGAGGAATTGCTTCATTCTCTCCCTCCATTGTTGAAGAGGAATTGCTTCACAAAAGAGAGAAAATATAGAATCAAGCATTTTCATTTTAATTTCTTCTTATGTCACACACACTAAATTAAATTAAGTTCTACTTCTATTCATTTTTCAAGAAGTTTTTTCAAGAAGTGGGGTTATAGTTATATTATTAAAAAAAATTTATAGTTATATTATTAAAAAAAATTCATGTTTTGTTACTATACCTAAATGTGATCATGGAAGGAGGTGATGACCATTTCCACCTCCACAACCACGGCCACGACCACCACCACGGCCGCCTCAATTTCCCGTTCCAATTACTCGAAAAGAAAGAAGACGAATCGACTAGCTCCCCCTACCCCTCCCTCGCCATCTCGGCCAGGGCCCCCTCAAACCCTAATTACAACAGCTCTGCCTCCGCCTCTGCCTCTGCCTCGTCACTCCAAATCATCACGGCCCCCGAGGCTTCCAAGAAGCCTCCACCTAAGCGCACGTCCACGAAGGACCGGCACACGAAGGTGGACGGCCGCGGCCGTCGCATCCGGATGCCGGCCCTCTGCGCTGCTAGGGTTTTCCAGCTGACGAGGGAGCTCGGCCACAAATCGGACGGAGAGACCATCGAGTGGCTCCTCCAGCAGGCCGAGCCGTCCGTG
Organism: Salvia splendens; assembly: GCF_004379255.2. NCBI lineage: Eukaryota > Viridiplantae > Streptophyta > Magnoliopsida > Lamiales > Lamiaceae > Salvia > Salvia splendens. The sequence continues at coordinate 26,437,150 of NC_056050.1, read as the reverse complement.
ATCGCGGCCACAGGCACCGGCACCATCCCGGCCAACTTCACCTCGCTAAACATCTCCCTCCGCAGCTCCAGGTCCAGCATGTCGGTGCCGTCCCAGCTCCGGTCCACCTACTTCAACCCTAGCTACGCCATGACGTCGTCGCCGTTGCACCACCACCGCCGCGGAAGCTTCTTCCCTGGAGATCCCTCCCCCGCCGCCGCCGCGATCCTCAATTTTCCATTGGCCGGCGGCGGCCTGAACCCTAGCTTTATGACGCCGGCGAAGGAGGAAGCGCGGGAAAATTCAATCGATTTGGGGGAAATGGAAGACGGCGGAGGAATTGGGCGGAAGCGGAGGGCGGAGCAGGAGCAGGAGCTGGGGAATTACCTGCTGCAGTCGAGCAACGCCTCCGCCATGGCGGCGGCGAGCCACACCGCCGCGCCGGCGAATTTCTGGATGGTGGCGAATTCGAGCAACATGGCCGCCGGAGTCGATCCGATTTGGACGTTTCCGGGCGTCAACAGCAGCAGCGCCACCGCAGCCGCCGCCTTGTATCGGGGCAGCGCTTCGAGCGGCTTGCATTTCATGAACTTTCCCGGGCCAATCGCGCTGCTACCGAGCCAGCAATTGGGCGGAGGAGAGGCGCAATTGGGCACGCTGGGCGGGTTGGGTCATTATCGGGCCGGAGGAATGTCGGATTCTCAGGCGAGTGGGTCCCACGGCGGCGGCGGCGGAGACGAAAACAGCCACCAATCGTGAGGTGGAGATATGTAAAACACATACACGTGAGGTTTGAGTAATTTATTTTGTCTTTCAAAATTATTCATTTTTTTGAGTTTGCTTTTTTTTCTTCAATTTAATTTTTTTGTTTTTGAAGTGGTGTGATGATGAATATAGAGGAATTCTAGGGTTTTGGGAAGGCCATGTTTTTTACAGTTGGGATTATTGAGCTGATTTTTTTGTGAAGGGTTATAAGGTTAATTTGATGATCTTTTATTGCACTAGAGATTTGATCATTTTCATGTTACACTAGATAGAAACAAATATTTCTAATTTACTAGTCTTCCACATTTCACTTGATCGATTGTGAGAAGTGGAAATTAGAGTTCTTGAATAAATAAACAACTTATAAGTAACCTATAAGTGGTGAAGAATTTAAGCTCACTAGTGATCCCCAAATACACCTAGGCCAAAAGGGAAAAAAAGCATTCTTCTTTAATAATACTACTAGCTAGATACATGCAATTACTTTTAGTTTCTTGTATCAATTGAAGTAGTTTTGCATCACCACAATAACTAACCAAATGCATACTCAATCCGTAATTTTGAATTGGACGGGATATATATAAATATAACAGTGTGTCACGTCTGTCAAATTTCACTAGATATTTATTTATAAGGTCAGGTTAAAAATTGGTAAAACTCATTCATGTTTATGATTTTAGCAGCAAATATTGAAGTTTATAGGAGAAACCGGAAAAATGACATAAGCTCGTGATATTAACGACTATTTGTCATATTTTATATACTAGGCAACTAGCATATAACGATCAATACTAGTTCCATATAATTAGTAAATATAGTAAATTTTCTAATATTTCCCACATTGCATAGTCTTGGGTTTATTTTTAGTAGTAGTACTTTAAGTGCTAATAGTGTGCTAGGAGAAATGAAAGTTTGACATAACAACACATGCTTGTATAGCATGGGAAACCAATCTCTATGTGATGAAATCTTAGTGTCTTATATTTTACCCAAATATGTTTTTACCGAAGTCTATGATTAAATGAAATTTCCTTTTACATATTTCAAATTGTTGGAGAAGGATGGGCAATAGTAATTAGGCTGCGTGGGACCCCATACCTTATCTTCTGCTTCCAGGTGTTGGCTCAGGTGGCGGGCCCACACGCTGAAAATTTTGCCATAGTAAAATTTCTTCTTTTATTTTTACTACTATAGTTTATAGTAAAATATTAGTATTATAATTATTATTTGAGTAAATTGTCATAAAAATAGTTTTGCCATAGTAAAATTTCTTCTTTTATTTTTACTACTATAGCTTATAGTAAAATATTAGTATTATAATTATTATTTGAGTAAATTGTCATAAAAATAGTGAAATTTAATAAATTTTTGGTCCGTTCCCGACTTACAAAAATTAGTTAGAAAAAGTTATGATAACTCATAATAAAAAAAATCTGATCGTATTAGTGTAATATTATTAATATATTTTACACTTTTTTGCCAATGGATAATTGAGAACTTCAAACTTCATACTAATTTTTTGATTGATTACTAAAATTGCAAGACGGATCGATAATTGACCAAACTCCATAGTTTTTCTAACGATTTTAATAATAATAATAATAATAATAATAAGAACGAAGAAGAAGAAAAAAGAGTGTAGGTTTTAGATAGATCCACTGGTCCTGCATGTTTGAATAATAAAATAAACTTGATTTTGTAGTGATAGTGTGTAGTAGAATTTTCTTTAATTATATAGTAAAATCACTAGATAACTTATAGGAGTAATTTGTAGTAGAAATTTCTACATTTACATAGTAGAAGTAGTAGAATTATAGGACCATTGGGCAGTGGCGTATCCAAGATTTTTAATTCGGGGGTACGATATTTCCAATACCTTAGACCTTTAAAATTTGATCTATCATTTTTATTTCACTCTGTTAAATAAAATACTAGCTAGTAAATCTTTTGAGTATAAATTATTCATAAAAAGTATAAGTTATTTTTGAAATATAATAACTTCAAAATAAAAAGTAGAATAAATTAAAATTATAAGCTATTTTTGAAATATAATAACTTCAAAATAGAAAGTAGAATAAATTAAAATTACAGCAAAATACTTAAGTCTCCTAGTAAATCTTTTTATTATAAATTATTCATATAAAGTATAAACTATTTTTGAAATATAATAACTTCAAAATAGAAAGTAGAATAAATTAAAATTACAGCAAAATACTTAAGTCACCTATAGAATATAACTGTAAAAGGGAGTAAAATTAAAATACAACAACTAAAAAAATAAAATGTAGCAAAATAAAAGGGAATATGTGGTTTAATCGAATAAGAAGACAGATAGGCAATTTCCAAAATAGAACGGAGATAATAGGCATTCTTCAAAATAGAATGAGGAACAATTAAATGCAAGGAAATAAACTCTACAGCTCACAGCAACCAGGATCGAACTTGGGTCTCTGCGTAGACTAAGTGACATTCAATAGCTGGACTACAATGGTTTGATTGTAAAAGCATTACAATATATGCTTAAGGCATCAAATTTTTGGGGTACAACTGTACCCCTTATTCTACACTCGATACGCCAGTGCCATTGGGCTTGCCTATGGATTCACTGATCGTTACTACTTAACCTCGGGTTTAGATTGGACGAGGTTAGAACAGAGTTGTCACACCATAAGGTTTGACAACTTTAAGGACCGAAGATAATCGAGTTTTTCAATCCTAACAAACTGACAATGGAGTCGGCTAATCTCGACTCCAAAGCCGCCATTGTATAATGACAATATAATTATATATTCTCTTAGTAATTACTTAGTTTGTACAAAGTAATAACCGTCCATTTCAAGAGTGGGGCATGCACTAGAATGAGATAAGACTCAAACATGCAATAGAAAAGTCATATATGGACCACCATATATAGTTACTCAAACTAGCTTCACGTACTTTTTCATTGAAACATGTCACACCCTTCGACCTATCTATTTCTTCTTGTCCTAAAACTAACTATATTCCAAGACTAAAGTGCTTACATTTGCTGGCATCTCCAAAACCTCTCTGTTTGGGAAATAAATATGGTCGGCTTTGAAATATTCATGACTCGCACTTTGATCATATTAATTAATTATTTCCTAATGTGTACTGCTAAATAACTCATAAGTAGGGGCGAACAAAATATCTGCAATCAGAGTAATTGAAATTAACCCTAGTTTTTTTAATTACAAAACCCGAATTGTATTTAAATAATACTATGTTTTATTCCAATATTTTTAAGATTATATAAACAAATTATTTTGGATTTTCGGCTTGTTTGATTTTTTTTATTATTACATATATTTTATTTAGGAAATATTAGATTTTAGACTTTTGGATGTTTCGGATCGATTCAAATTTGTTTTTCAAAATTTAGATTTTTTGATGGGTTTAAAAATGTGATCTCAAATATGAATGTTCATCCTTGCAAACAAGACTAGAAAGACTTGCATCGTGAATACATGGGAATATGCGATGCGTAGGGCTTACTAGTCGTCAAATTTTGAATTGAAATGTTGGTTCTTTTTTTCTTATTAAGGATTAGTCGTCAAAAACTTAGAAGTTCTGTCTAGACTATTTATGCAGATTATAACAATTCATTTTGAACGGTTACACGATTTTCTGATTTGCTTAACTTTTAACAAAGGAGTTATGTCTACCTATTTTGTAAGGATGATTACTATTTTCTTTTCTTTTCAATAGCCATCTTCAACATATTGATTCTTTTTTTAGCATAATTCCATAAAGTATTAACCTAATATATTGACATAAAGAGAAGTCCTCCCCTATTTTGTTTTTTTCCAAATAGGAAATGAAAATAAATCCATTACCAAGTGGTGCAACATCCAAGAAAAGAAGTTGGTTATTTTCATGCAAGTTGGCTTTGGGATCCATTAAACACCATCTATTTCAACAGCCTTTTCATTGTTCAATGTTTAATTGGGATTGATGTTTGATGTCACAACATCATAATACTTTGGCATACAATTTGTCATATGATCGTACCAAAATGTCACATGGGGTTGGGACCAATTTTTGTACAACCAATTTTGGTCCCATTTCTAGAGATCTTGTAACCTCAAAATTAGTATTTTATCTGATTTTTTTTGTCTTCTTTTAGGAAACTAAACCCTAATTAACTAGTCCACGTCGAAGATTTTTGGGGCCAAATTGTTGTGTCTTAAGTTGCTAACACGTACAATTTTTTTGTTGCTAAATTTGGCTTCTTAAATTGTCCACTAATCATACTTCTTCATCTTAATGATTTTTTAGTAGTTGTAGTTTCTTGATTGTCTTCTATGTTTGGTCCACATATGATTGCTTTGTGGCTCGATCTTGATTAATCATTTGATGGTTTTTTGTTTAGTTTATAAATTGTGTAACTAATAATGCTACATATACATACATATAACATGTCGAATTATGAACTTAATACATTTGTATAGTAGTATTTGTTTTTCAATTATTTGGCATGAACTATGCTTTGTCATGTCTACATTAATTGATTGTTAATTATTGAATACACCATTTAATATATTATGTTGCAGATCAATGGAGTATTAAATAGTGTAAATGTATTAATACTTTATAAACATATTCAAAAGTATTATTCTCCCCACCCCAAAACTGTACTACTACTACTACTATACTACTACGTACTACATTGCTTTTTTACCCACTTCCTCTATCTCTATTGAATGATCATTGAAAAACTATTCCATAAAATTCGTTTTTATAGTTGTCTTCAACTATATTGTGCCACAATTCCGTCGACCCAAGCATTCAGAATTGGGGTTTAATACCATTCTTGATCCGCCATCCATTAGCAATGATGGTTTGTCGCACCGTGTTTTCCTTTCGATGTCAGCAACGTCCTTCTTCACTTTATCCGATCCCACTAGTTTTGTTATAATTATCCAACTTTCTAAATAACGGTTGAAAAGTATAATAGCGGTTAGACCATCTAGCAAACCGAGTTTAGAGCATCCACAGTGGTTATAGCCCAGCAATAGCCCAGCCATAGCGTAGCCACAAACTCCTCATGCCACATCATCAATACTAAAAATCCTCCTGCCACATCAGAAATAGCCTAGCCATAGCCTAGCCATATCATAAATAGCCCAGCCACATCAATAGCCACATCACTAATAACACAATATACGGAATTTAATTTACGAGACATATACGGGAAACATTAATAATACTATTTTAATTTTTTAAAAAAAGTACAATAAATTAAAAAAAGTATAAAAATTTTAAAAAAGTACATTAATAAAAAAATGATATTCAAAATCGCAAAAAGTACATTACTTAAAAAAAATCACTCGTTAATACAAGTGGTGCGAATGAAAATGAAGTGCAAATCGCGTATATATAGTGTTTCGAAAATTAAAAATAAAAATAAAAAATCCGCTGGGCTATGCGCTGGGCGATCCGGGTGCTGCAATGGAGCCGAGCGGATCGCCCAGCGGATTTTGACCGCCTAGCGCTAGGCGAAATTGATTTTCGGAAAACCGCTCGGCGGTTTTCGGCTCCTCCAATGGTTCGCTTAGCGACCGCCTAGCGCCGGCGCTCGGCTAAGCGGTGCGCTAGGCGCCATTGTGGATGCTCTTAATACTATAACGGTAATGAGAGATGACGAAGATATTTTAGTTAATCCAGACATGTCATTTTCTCATGTGGGTATTCTGTCGAACACATGGTTAACTTATGATCTTTGTTTTTTTTATCTCTTAGTTACTATACTACTTATGAATTTTCTATTTGGTTAAACTGAAATACAACTCACCTACACATATATTGTAAAAAAAAGAGTTCACACAACAATACAATAATAATATTAAATTAATTAATACTAAATAATGGACATGTGGCAAGTATTGTAGAAAGTGGCAAGCATTCAATGTCAATGTAAGCCACAAGAAACTCTGTTTGTTTTTACATATATATATGATACATGTGGGACATTTAATGATTTATTTATTGCTAAATATCACCTTATACCTAATTCAAGTTTCTTTTAAATAATGATATATATCTAATAAATTATTGATCTAAAATTAGTATACTATTTTTTCTGTAAAGAAGATCAATAGGATTAGAGTGTTAATTTTGAGGTTATACATTTTAATTTAAAATTTATTTTGATTTTTAAACTTTAATCCTTTTATTGATTATTGTTATGCTAGCAGAATAGATGATCCATTTAGGCCCAAACCCATCTAGCCTAAATAGCCCACTAATTTCGACCCTTAAAACTATGAGTAGCCCAATTCAAATTCAACCTTAATTATTATGTAGTGGACAATAATATCCAAACTCTTAAAAAATAATGGCTAATTTGTATGAACTTTTAGTTAAATTTTATTCTAAATTTTCTATAGAAAATTTAATTAAATTGTGATTTTTTTATATTTTTTAAAATTTAAATGTGAAATTATGAAAATTTTGTAACTATTCCATCAGACCAAATTTGTTTTGTTTTATTTTATGTATACTTTTAGTTTTCTATGCTTAAAATGACGTCGTTTAGTCGTTACATTAATACCGTCACTATTTATTAATATCACCAAATTTGAACTAATCCAAAAAATTAACATGGGACTATTTTAGTTTTTGAAATTTCCATTTGTCATCATATTACTATTCAATATTTATTAATAAATTACTATTTCTTAAATTAACAAAAAATATTATTAGAATCATTTTTTTAAAATAAATGTTTGGTTTTTAAGCTCTTAAGTCTTACTAATAACTTTTAATTGAAAAGAGATTAAAAAAAAGGAAAAAGAAAGTAAAAAGCCCACGCAAATTTGCTGAAGCTTCTGAACTGATTTCAGCTGTAGAAATCGTCCAATTCACGCATGAAATTCCAAACAACTGTTGATTACTGTGCAAAATCTTCAATGTGTTGATGATCAACAGTTCAATATATGCAAATTGGGATGGCTAGAGGGATAATCAAGCACTGGTGGCGTCGGTCACTGAAGATCGCTGCAGTCTGGTCAATCTGCGCTCTCACATTCTTCTGTTTATTTCAGATGGCTCTACGCAAGTCTTCAGCTCGCTCTAGTCGGATCACACTCTCAAGTATATCTATTTTCTTATTTTGCTAGCGTTTTTGAGCGATTGTGTTTTCGGAGTTTGTTGATTGAAGCTAGAATCTCGCTACAGCTTACAATTGATTGGAATTTGCAATTAAGCTCTGTGAAATTAGGTTTTGCAATTAAGCGCTGTGAAATTAGCTTTGTTTCTGCTTCTAGGTTTTGTATCCCCTAATTTAAAATGATTATTAAAGAAATGCTTGGTTTCTGAAGTTAAATTTTATTGATTCACTGGATTTTGGTTAGGGTTCTATAGCAGTTAATGTTGATGCTTCGATGTTCTGTGCCTACAGTTTAATTTCTTCAATTTGGTGTCCTGGTTCTTCTGCACTTGATATGATGAATTTGTGTATATAAAGATTATGCAACTAGCATTTTGGTGTGCAGCAGGTTCTGCTATTGCGAATGCGGAGCAACGATCGATACTGTATACACAATTGGCGAAAGAACTGGATGAGAAAGGAGCAGTTTTTCTCAAACAAGGACAGACTTCTCAGTCATTATCCTTATCCGATCTTTTTACTATAAAGGATGGAATGCTGACCCCTGTTCTTAAGGTAATAGTACGTGAATATATCGAATTTTCCAAGCAAGTCCAATGGTGCTTTTCTCACTGGATGGTTATTGTTTACATGAATGTAGGTTGCGGAACCTCCGGTCCGAGCAAATGTATTGCATTTAAATACTGAGTTCTCCGTTCCAATCTCGTGAGTTATCATACTTATGATTACGTATTTTGAGTGATTGTTATCTGTAGAGTATAAAGATGTACTTATGCAGGTTGAAATGGATTTATTCTAAATTTAGTACTAGGTGTTAAATGATTTGTGAGAACTGAAGCAGAATTGGTCTTTCTGACTGGATTGAATATAGGATCCAATATTTGTTAAAATCAGATTTTCAGATATAAGAAACCTTATAATGTATTTGTGTGCATCAGAATTTTAGTTGAGGGAGATCTATTCTTATGTTTTCTGTTGAGTACATAATCTCTTACTAATCCTACATTTTATCTTATTATCCCCACATCCTAAAACTACTACTGAATTGTGAGTTCTAAGTTAACACCACTGAATGCTTGGAAGATTGGTGTACATGTTGAATTGTTGCTGGAAAATTAATGTGCGGCCATGTAACAAGCTTTCTCTCTCTTCCCGAATTAACAAAACTATTAACTTTCCTGTTTTCAGATGTTTGAATTACATAAAATCGATCAGAGTTTAGATTGTGCTATATGTCTTGGGGTATAAATGCTTTATTTGCTTGCTATTGATGCAGTGATGCCGTAAAGAGCATTCTTTTGCCATACTTTGGAGAAGGTAAGATGTTATTTTATAGCATAAAGGTACATCTAAAAACATATTGCATGTGCAATTCCATATATTTTGAGGATATTGATCAGATTTTTGCTTAGCAATCTGGTTTCAGAACTCGAGTATGTATCACTTTAGCATGTTCCACGCCTCACATCACATAACTCCTGTCCCTGCCTCAGAAAAGGAGGTACTGATATTTTTGGTCCTAATCCATAGATTTTCTTCATTTCTTCTCATGTTTTATTTCATTGCTTGCTCTAACATCTCGATTTTCAGATAGAAGCTGAGGCTCTTGCCGTAAAGGAAGTTTCAAAGTCGATCTGCCCAATGCATATTGTCCTAGATAAGGTTGTTTTGACCTCGACTGGTGTATTACTAGGTTGTTGGCAGGTATGCTTTTTCATGTTTTCTGTCCACTATCATTTCCAGTTTAAGATGAACTCCACATACAACAAATTTTGCTCATTTTCTTTTATTTATATATGGGTGCGTAAAAGAATTACCAAAATAAAGAAAAAGAGGGTGAGAAAGAGTTCAAGGGATTTTGAGGGGTCGGCTATAGCTCTTTCCATTTTTGCTATTTGGAAGCTCGTTGCTGACATTTTTTTTTTCTTGTTTTTTAAAAAAACTTCACCGGAAATTTTTTCTTTGATATTCTATTCTTGAATCATGATTTTGTAGTAAATGCCATTTATATCTCTCTATTTGTTTCCAAAAGGCTTGCTATAGAATTGCAAGTATGGCATCTTTGATCTTGGAGGTTTAATACGGTGGCATTGGTGCTATTATTTGTTTTCTATGCGAGCCCTCTTAATAAAGCATGTGCCAGCTATGCCGAGTTTGCAGCCAATGGAGTATAAGTTAAGTGCTTGTCTCATTTTCTTAGTAATGGTGATAACTCATACTTATTCTGCTCAGGTGGTCTCTGGTACAGATCCTGTAACAGTTCGTGCTAAACTAAAATCAGCTCTTCCCCGCGCTCCACAAAAACAGCTCGTAAGAACCAACTTCATATATCTTCTTGTATTATCTTTCCTACTAATCATGTTAATGTAGGAAGGGTGAATTGCCATGATTGGAACAGTTCTATTTTGAATTGTCGTTGGGCTCTAGAAATGATGTGGATTTTCGGGATTGACAATATTTTTGATACTGTTCATATGCTTGGGACAGTATAACGAGGCAATGCTTCATACTTCTTTTGCACGACTTCTCGCCCCCCCTAAAAAGTTGTCTGAGGTACGACAGTGCTGTTATCACTGTCTAATGCACGATGTTTTGATTCCTTATCTTTCCATTGTTTGCACCAATGCTAAAGTAACTTGACTGTTAGATCTCACTAAGAAAACGAAAAATGTTGTGTAATACAAATCCTCGTTATTCTGTCGAATCTTACACTTCTCTCATCCGCACAGGAGGAAAAGAAAATGTCAGATCTCCAAGTTTTCCATGAGCTTGTAAGCAGACTTAACCGCAAGATAGCTGGACTGAAGGTTAGTCGAAAGCTCCTATCACGAAGACATTTTATATGAAATTTTATACCTGCCACATAGCATCACAAAAACGTTGTGCACACGAGGTTGTGTGAGATGTATAACGTCTACTAGTAATACACTATGATGCAGTGCGTTAAACAGCATATGAATCGCGATTATCTTCGTTTTGATTATCGCAGGCCACAGTTTCAGAACTATGGTATGTTGAAGAGTTCGATTTGCTTGCACTCGCCTTGAATGGGAACATGAAGATTCGTGATTTCAGTTTTGGTTGCTCAGAAGCCTAATGTAGTTTTGTTTATCTCATGGATTTCTTCACATATTTAAGAGAGAGCGTAACGTAGAAAAGTATATGTATTAAGTAAAATATATACCAACTATACTCTCTACATTTTACAAAAAAACAAAAATATATACATGAAACTATGGAAACTACTTACCAAACTAAACTAATTAATGATATTTTATTATACTATAGGAGGATTGTTGGTATGAGCCATGGGGTACGGTTGAATATAAGAAATACTAATTGTTTTTTACTAAAAGTTTATGATGTAAACCAATGATATGCTTATTTGGATTAGCAAGATTAGTAGTATAAAAGAGAAAATAATAAAAAATGTTGTGCAATGTGCACACTAATGTGTATTGCAATCCCTTGTATACGAGTATAAATTATCAAAGGTTCCTTTTAATAAATATGTTGGCAAGCTTGACTTTTTTATTTTAATCTACGTTTTAGATATTATTATATATGTGTGCAAGTTGACACCATAGGACATGTTAATCAATAATTGGCTTATTTCCCTTGAAAAATTAAAACTTAGAAAAATAGGAGATAGTATTTGAGAAATTGACTATGTAAAAACGGCATGCTTCATTCCGCCTTGTGTAGTTTATCTCGGAAGGCCGTACCACGTTCTACTTCTACATAGCCAACCATATTATAATAATATAATGAATAAAATAAGTATTTGAGTGTGTTGTTATATGTCCATGATGTGGACATCCATATAAGGGTATACTAGTCATTATATATGTTATGTACTTATGTTAATGTTATACAATTTGGTAAAGACAAATTAGATCATGTGGCTTCATTTTGTTTTTAAATGTTTTACATTATATAATGAAGACATAGTACCACTTCAAATAACATTGCACTATCTTAAATTATTAGGTGATGATTTCATGCCCAAGTCCAATATCCTATTCATTTGCCTATAGTTTTTTTTATATAAAGAATTAGTATACTCCACTTACATTTAAAGGCATAAATTGTTGAAAAATCATGCAATTTGGTCAAATTCGACTGTCCTGCAGTTTTAGAAATCACTCACAAAAACCACGAAGTTCGAATTTCTTCCCATGACAAGTTCTCTTTGTGAAATCATATATGATATGATAGCCGAGAAACCATATTGCACGTCATCATTGTTGAGTTAAAATATGTTTATCCATACAAAAAAACGACATCGTTTAGTTGAAAAATATCACATGCAATCAATTTCTTTTTCGCCATTGGATGATGGCGAACGAATTCAATTTTTATGATTTTTCCAACTGATTTTTGAAATTATGGGACAGACCATAATTTGCCAATTTCTTAATTTTTGTGTGCGTAGGCCCATGCTAAACTTCTATGTATGTTCCAATTTTATGATGCCTTTAAATAGACAATTAAGGTGTAACCAAACTTCATGATTTTTCGATAATTTGCAATTATAAAAACGAGTAAATTTATCCATTAAAACAAATAAGCCAATTGATGTAATGGATAGAGCATTGAAAGCACGTGGAATAACTGTTGCCGGAACGTGCTTGTCACACACTACACGACAACACACACTGCCACCGTGGCCTCCATCTTCATATGATGACTCCTTTTCCCAGTGCTCGCCACACGCTCTCTCTCTCTCTCTCTTAACCAACCACTGAACCACACCTCCAATTCCAAATTGCTGCAGCAAGAATCCTCTCATTTTCTCCATCTTTGACTTCCCCACAACTTCTATTTATGTGGGTAACCTCTTCTTTCATTACTCTCTTGCAAATCAACCTCTATCTCACATCGGTTTCTCTCTCTTCTGTGAAAAGTTTTGATCTTTGGTAATGATATGTAAACAGTGGCTTTGAATTCTTGTTGAATTGCTATTCTCAAACTTTTATTTATGCACTGAATTTTGTTGTTCTGTGAAATGGAGATTGAGAATTTTTATTCTTGTTAGAAGATTTTATGGATTTGGCCATTTAAAGTGTGATCTTGCCCTCTTGTGTTTCACTTTGGTAATGATATGTAACAGTGGCTTTGGGTTCTTGTTGAATAGCTATTTTCAAAAGAAAAAATTCCCTTGGAGAAAATAGGAATATGTATTGAATTTGTGTGTTTTGCTATACTATGTAAGATTGAGATTAGGAATTTTTCTTCTTGTTGGAAGATTCTGATGAATTTAACCTTTTTAGCTTCCAATTATGCTTTGATTCTCTCTTTTAGTTATGGAATCTCTATGGGGAATAAGGTTCTTTTTTGGTGAATTTGGCCTTTTAGCTCCCAATTATGCTTTTGTTTCTCTCTTCTGTGACAAAAGCTGTGATCTTGCCCTCTTGTGTTTCACTTTGGTTATGATATGCAAACAGTGGCTTTGAATTCTTGTTGAATAACTATTTTAAAACAAAAAAAATCCCATGGAGAAAATAGGATTATGTTGAATTTGTGTCTTTTGCTATGCTATATGAGATCGAGATTCGGAATTTTCCTTCTTGTTAGAAGATTGTAATGAATCTAACCTTTTTATCTTCTAACTATGCTTCTGTTTCTCTTTTAGTTGTAGAATCTGTTTGGGGAATAAGGGTCTTTTCTTGGTGATATAGTATTGGCTTACTTTATCCTTTACCTAATTCCCTCTTTGATTGAGCTTTTCATAAGCTAAGAAAAATTGGTAGAGGATACGAAACTTCGACTCTTAATTGATTTCTTTATTCAAACAGCAGACTACTTTGTTGAGTTGGTGTTACATTTCAGCCACTGACTGTTTGTTTGGTTTATCATAATTTGTGGCAGGAACTTAGATGCAACCCCACATTGCCCCCATAGTTAAGTCTAAAATGGCAGTGGAGACGTCAACGAGTGGGTAAGTTCTATGTATGATCGGTTTTGTGTTTGACTATTGAAGGCTCCAGTAAGCTATATACATAGATCATGTGCTTCTTCTGTATTTCAACTTACAAGGATCAAAATTAAAGCTATCACTTTCTTTTTTTTATCGCTTCTCGTTTAGTCAAATGCATTTGATTATGAGTAAAGGCATCTTGTGGTAGATCGAGTCGAGTGGCTGGGGGAATTAGCATTCTTTAATCATGCTGTGGGATTTTGTTGTTTCATCTGATCAATGAAGCTCACTTCTCCAGTGACATTTCTAGCAAGAACAATGGAAAGATTCGTAAAAGAATTCACAAATCCGAGAGGGAGAAGATGAAACGCGAGAATTTGAACGAGCTGTTTCTTGCTCTAGCAAATTCTTTAGGTTTGGTTTGAAGTTTTCTACCTCTAACTTCAAAACCAGATTCCTGAAAGAGTAACGACTGATGATTTCTTGGTGAACGTATTCTCGCAGAAGTATCTGATCAGAACAACGGCAAGGCTTCCATGTTGGTTGCAGCCACGCGAACAGTGAAAGACATGCTGGATCAGATTGAACGTCTCAGAAAAGAGAACGCCACCTTGTTGTCCGAATCCAAATATGTAACTCATCTTAACTCGTTTTTTCCATTTTCTAATGACTTGCTTTTGGCCTAATTGCATGATAACTAACTGTATATCGTATATATTGAAGGTTAATGTTGAGACGAGCGAGCTAAAGGATGATAACACTGCTTTGGAGGCGGAGATTGGTAAACTTCGGACAGAGATCAAATCAAAGACCAAATTACAGCTCGACCTCAACATGGCCCCTCCTGAATGTCATAACAACGAGCATGCATCCCACGATCTTGATAGTCCTTTTGTCTTTCCCGTAGTGCAACACGGTACACGAGGGCAAATAACTCCTTCACATCTTGCCACATTCTGCTCGAACATCCAAGATCCTCCAGAGGTCGGTATTGGACAACTCGCATCCACGCATATTTCTCTAGTGAGCAAACCACACGCTCGATATCTCACTCCAGCCGACAAATGGCCGTCTCAAGTTCTAGAATACCAGTCCGAGTTAGGAAGAGCAGTTCCTCAAGGTTATAGAAACAGCAAATAATGAGGAGTTAGTACTAGTGCTTTATGTATATTTCGGTTTCTGGTTAGTAGAGATGTCTTCGTGAATTTTAGACCATCCCGATGCAACACATGGCATGTAGAACAGGGAATTAGAAAGTCGTATGGAAAGGTCTATATGTTTCTCCATTCTCTCATTCTGTTTCGAGATCGATATGATGAATCAAATTATATCTTTGTCAATGATGCCTCTGAAAGCATTCTTATTTGTCATGTTCTAATTTTTTTCGAATGTTTTCTTGTGAATGCATCCTATTTTCTTTGATTCTTCGAGAAGAAACGAAGAACGATGTAGAAGAGAACTCTGTGAAGAACAGGCCATCCGAGAATAGCATAAACCTTGTGCCACTTGAGATTGTGTTCGATTCCTATGCCGAGTGATTCAAGGATGCTGTTCCCAGGTACGTTTCCGAAGGTTTTGTCTTTCTGATACTCATTCATTAGCAGCCCTTCGTACGGATAAGTCATTGTAGAGACGGAATACATCCACTTCCAGTAACGCGGCATTGCGTTGCTGCTGAGGAAGTAGCCACAGAAGAGGAAGAATAGCGCGGTGAAGGCAATCACAGCTGCATACCCGAGGATGTAGCTGGGCACTACTGAGCTGACGAAGACCACAAAGGAGTTGGTGGAGATCAGTGATACGTAGAGTACGAGGAGGAAGTAGCCGAACGCTCCATCTAGTTTCAATGGGAGCCACACGATCGATGCGTACAGGGCCGCCTGCAGGGCTAAAAAAGGGAGGTACGTGATGAGGCCGGCGATGGTGTACGAAGATGTGTGGTAGGCGTTGTGGGATGTCTCGCGGATGAAGACGAAGCGCTCCTGGATGAAGGCTGGGACAGCGTCGTTGGAGGAGAAGAAGAAGAAGAGGCAGACGGTGAAGATGAAGAAGCTGATGCGGTCAGTGATGCCCTGAGCGTTGTCTTTCGGGTGCCAGATCATGGTTGCCATCATGAATCCCATAATGGCCAGGACGAAAAGGCGGGACACGAAGAGCTCGGGCGTTCTCATGATGGTGATGAAGTTGCGGCGCATCAGTATCCATGTCTCGGGGAGGAAGGAATTGGCGAACTTTGAGCTAAGTTTCTGGTATGATTCCATGGTGATGGTACTGTCGGTCATGTAGTCGTCTTTGTTGAGAGTGTGGTCGCTGCTGTGAGGAGTCGGCGTCCCTCGCTCGAGTAGGCGCAATATCCCGGAGTCGGGCTGCAGGTATAGCATGAGAGGTATGTATACACACATCATCATTCGTTGCTAAGGATTATACTCCCTTCTGCCAATAAATGTCTCAATAAAATCTCGAGTTTAAAGAAATTGTTTAACATTGTAATAGAAGATTATAGAAAATTTAGTGGAATATGGATCCTACTTTTATTTATTTGTTTTATAATGAAATGTGAATGGAGT
Source organism: Salvia splendens (assembly GCF_004379255.2). Lineage (NCBI taxonomy): Eukaryota > Viridiplantae > Streptophyta > Magnoliopsida > Lamiales > Lamiaceae > Salvia > Salvia splendens. The sequence continues at coordinate 26,420,790 of NC_056050.1, read as the reverse complement.
GAATTTGTGAAATATGGGGTCGACTTGGCAAAATTTGTAAAAATGAAATGAGACATTTATTGGCAGACGGCCGAAAAAAAATGAGACATTTAACGGCGGATGGAACGAGTATTCAAGATTATAGCTTTTCCTTTTTTTAGCTAAAGCTCGAGGCACGTCTGCCGCCGGCTTGTGGCTGCCCCCTTTAAGTGGCAGGAGTTCCGTTGAAGCCGACATCTCTTCATAGGCCACCAACTGCGGCGGCCTAACTCCGGTGAGAGCAAATTCAGCCAACGCCTCGACACCTATGTCCGATCTATCATACTCTTTCACCACATCGATGAAATACTCCATGGGGTTCTCACCCTTTGAGACCCTGCGCCCGATCCGGCCTAGGTGGCTAGCGACATCCCTAGGAGCGCCCTGGTACACGAGCTGCCCTCGAGCCAGGATGATGACGTGGTCCAGCAGCAGCTGTATCCGCGACGAGGGCTGGTGGATTGTGAGCACCACAGTGCTCCCGGATCGCGCTATGTCGTGATCCTTCTCCATCACACTGTGAGCACTGGTGGAGTCCAAACCCTAAGTGGGCTCGTCTAAGAACAAGAGAGAAGGTCTGTGGATGATGTCCACTCCAATCGTCACCCTCCGGCGTTCCCCACCCGAGACGCCCCTCCTCCCTTTGTCGCCTATGTAAGTATTCCTCGACGACTGCTTACTTAACACAAGAACTCAATAGTTAGTCTCTAAACTATGTGATTTCAAGAATTTGGATCTTCATGTGACATACCGTTAAACCGAGCTTCTCGATCAGCTGCTCGACGCACTGCCTTTTGTCGGCCGCGGACATTGATCCGAGCCTGAAATCAGCAGCAAACATCAATGTTTCATAAACTGTAAGCATAGGAAACAGCCTATCATCCTGCATTATGTATGCTGAAATCCTCTTGATCAGGCTCGGATTAACATCGGCGCCGTCTAGTGACACGTGTCCCATGAGGCTCCCGGCCGGCCAGACCGTCGAAAAACGTCGACTTTCCAGCACCGCTCGGGCCCATGGCTGCGGTGATGCAGCCTTTTGCTGCATAGCCAGTTATATTATGCAGCAAGTCAACTTCTTGCTTCATCCAATTCCCATTGGCATTTTTCACCTTCTCGATCACCGTGTCGGGGCGTCTGGCGCCGGCGTCTCTCAGCCTCCCTAGATTTTGGATTAAAATGTTATCAAGACTGTAGAATCTTAGGATTTATATACACAAGCTACATTGTGCAATCCGATTTTTTTGGAAATGTTTTCGAATCTAACTCGGGGAAAATCAATTTTGTGGGTAATTGGCTACTGTTGCCAAGTTTATGGGTTTCTTTGCCAACTTTAAAGTTCACAGGAAAACCTATTAATAATTTTGATTGAGTTATTTGCCTTTAGATACATAAACTTTCAACATTTTTTAGTTTTTTTCGAACTTTATTTTATGACACAAAAGGAACTTGATAGTCTAAAGAGAGAGACAAAAATGCCTAGTAACAACAGAATCAAATATCCCTTCAAAATCAATGGATGGAAAATAAAATTAAACAACACAAGCAAAGCAAATTCATAACAATCAAGAAAAAGCAGGTCGAAACGCAGTCTCCGGTCACCCCTGGCCGACTCCATTCACTGCCAGCGCGGGTAGAATTGCCGTAGCCTCACCACCAATCACGACCTCGCCACCATCTTTCCGGCAAGTAGTCGCAAACTTCACCCTATCGGCCAAAGAAACAACGCACCATTCAACAAAGAAACAACTTCACATGACAGGGAGCAAAGGCAAGTTTGTCAATTTCTTACATGAACTTATCTTTGAGCTGTCTAATGCTGTTTGCCTGCACTTCACCAACAACATCATCTCCTACGAAAACCGGCTCCCTAAACTCCAGCGTTTGCTTCACGTAAATCGCCCCCGGCTAATCAAAGATACAATGATCATCAATCACATACACTTGGAATCAATTTTAAAACAAAATGTGCGATTGAAGAAGAAGAAGAAACGCTTACGAAATGGGAAGCGATGATCCTCGGAAACAGGGAAGCAACAAGCAATCCCGGGATAGGAGTGTCTTTGTATCCGGCTTTCGTGGCGCATTCCAAATCAAAGTGGAGTGGATTATGATCGTGTGTTAGCTTCGAGTAATCCTCGACTTCGGCTATGGAAAATATTCTGGATTGCTTCAAAATGTCACCGGGTTTAAGCACGTTTGAAGCTGATGCTGATGAAGAGTAATGCTTCAGAGAAGAAACAGAGTTCAACAACAATCGCCTCATCGCTATAACAGTTTTAGGGATTCTCTTGGGGTTTTTATCGAACAGGTGGAGTGCAGTCATCACTAGATTATGTTGCGTCAGTGTAGCGATTTCTTAGAAGAGTTGAGAAGAGTTGTGAATGGAGTGGGATCTAGTGATAAGGTGTCCAAGAAATTGTTTTATCGTAGGCTTCGATTTCAACGATATTAAGGCATCTATCTTAAACAACATTCGTCCGGGAATAAATGTCTCATTTTTTACTAAGCTCGGATGTCAAGAAGCCGTTGACTTCGTAAATAAAAGTAGCTAGAAAAATTATTTTAAAATATTGTTTAACTTCATAAATAAAAATAATTTTAAAAATTAGTAGAATATCAATCTAAAAGAATTGTGTAAAATATGTATTCTTATTATATTATATTTTTTTTGTGTTCCCTACCAAAATAGAAGATGTTTTTCTATAATTAATTTTGAGAGGAGAATGGAGTAGAAATGAAACCTCAAAAATCACTACTCCATTTACAAAGTGCAAGAAACACAAGAAAATATTTCCCTCCTCAAACACTAGTACAAAAATGCTTACTCAAAATAGGAGGAAATCCAACATCACATATTTGTGCAGCACTAAACGCTAGACTTCTTTAGACAAGAAGACCAACTATCAACCACCTCCACAACTGTCTCATCAACCACCTCCGCAGCCATCTCACCGGCCGGTGCAACCCCACAGCCGGGCAAGCGAGACAACACCCTCGGCCACCAATCTTCGAATGTCTGTTCCATGGAATCCCTTCTGCTCCTCAGGACTCGCTCGTTTAAACCACCAATGATAAGTCCCACCGGAGGCATGAGTCCGCCCCATTGCACATCCTCCGGGATGAAGTACTCGTCCTCCTCCCACCCTAAATTATCGTATATAGTTTTACGCACCACCTCCACCCAACTCTCGTTCTTGTAGTCCTCATCATCTGAGCTCACCTCATCGTGGTTACCTTTCCCATAGTTGAGTCCACAACCACTCATTGGAAAACGATGGCCAGTTGGAATTCGATCACCAAACGCATAGTTGAGTCCATGACCATTAGCTGGAACACGATAGCCAGTTGGAATTCGATCATCATCTGAGCTCACCTCGCTGTGATTACCTTTCCCATAGTTGAGTCCACGGCTACTAGTTGGAAAACGATGGCCGGGTGGAATTCGATCACCAAATGCACCTTGAGAAGCCTTCGACTTGACCTCATGAGGAGGGGATGGTGTAGGGAGCCGATCAAGAGTCACGAAGAATTTAGGCGTTTTGAACATCTTGGCAGCACGGTGCAAGTCTTGTGTCGATAGGATTCTCGATTTCACTTGAGAGTCGTCATTAGAGACCCGACAATGCAGAACATATTTGAAGGTGGTCTGAGCAGCCTCGACAATTCTATGCATGAAATCCATGAATTCATCTAAAGATGTTTTCAGCAACGACGGCAAGAAGAAGAGTGACTCCGTCCCATATTGGTATTTCCATCCCGACCAATCCCCGTTATAAGCAACAATAACTTTATCCTCATCATCTGAGCTCACCTCGTCGTGATTACCTTTCCCATAGTTGAGTCCACCACCGCCACCAACAGCAGCATCACGGCAAGGATTTATTTTCAATTATTTGATAATTGGATCTTAAGCAATTCCGACAGTACAACTCTCATAGTATGAGAAAGATAAAATAAAACTGATTAATGTATTGTTAGTGAAGAATGTGTTATCTTTTTTTTTTAGAAAAAAAAATGAAATAGAAATAACTATATTTAGAAAGTGTCTATTTTTATGGAAAAAAGAGGAGTATGAAACTTGGCATGGCCTTTTTTTGTGTGTATTTCACTTAGTTTCTCAATTTCAATTGAGGCCCAATTTTTTTTCTTCTATTCTATCAGGCAAACATATTTTTACCTGAACTTGTAATTTCCCTATTTTTATCAATGGTGAAGTCACATCATTTTAGCAGTACAATAACAAACCATTCAACGTTACTTTGAGCATCAAAACACAACTTCAAAACTGCAAAAACACAATTTTCACGAAGCAAAAAAGCACAACTTCCATCACCAATTCTAACAATGATAGTATCAAAATGTTAATACACCTCTACACAAGAAGAATAAATGGTCATATCCCTACCAAACTTTCAATCAATGTCTCATTAAACTAACATAGCATCACAACACCAATCCAACTTGGCCTACTAATTTAAAGTCACAACACTCACCATCTCATCAAAATGTTAATCTACCTTGTTCCTCATCTCAACCTCAGCCGCTTCGCCTCTCCATCTTCGCAGGCAATGGCGCAGAGAACACAGAGGATTCCCCACGTTCGTCCTCATCAAGCTTCGTCGAAGAATGTCTGAACTCTTTCTCACCCTCACTGCTCAAGGAACCATCCTCGACTTCGTCCTTCGATGACACCCCAATCTCTTCAATCTCCCGACTAAGATCATCCACGAGCTCTTCCTCATCCTCATCATCATCCAAACCATCCTCTAGATAAGGTCTACTCAAGACCCGATAAACCTTCCCATTCTCTGCAAAGGTCACGTTTTTCTTCACCTTCGGCCCAACCCCACCGCGTTGCTTCACCAAACCACCACCACCACTGCTCGGATTCGCAGAAACACTATATTTTCTCATGATCAATTCACCTTTAGGCTTTTCAATCTCCACCTCCTCCTCATCTTCTAGCTCCTCAGCTAATCTATCAATTCTTTCGACCAAACCCCTAAGCTTTTCCCTTTTTGAAAACCCGGATTCGACATTGCCTAGTTTATTCTCAATATTGGAAACCCTAGATCTCAAATTCTGCTTCACAAACCTCCTCTGCACACAAGCCCCTTCAATAAATTCCAAAAATTTATACAACTCTCTGCTCAAAGAAATTTTCCCATTTCTGATCATGGGATCACCACCCTTCAAAAATTCAAAACAAACACAAAAAGATTAATCAGATCAGATCGGCCCATCAATTCCAACTTACCCAAAACCTAAAATTCGATACAAAATTAAGATCAACCAGAATATCGTCGAGTTTGAAGAGCGAGTTTGAAGCTTTACGATAAATTAAATTAAATTAAACATACCCAAAACCTAAAAGTCAATACTTTTAATACAAATTTAAAATCCCACTTGAATATCATCGAGTTTGAGGAGCAAAGTTTGGAGATTTACGATAAATTAAATTAAATTAAATCATACCCAATACCTAAAAATCAATTCTTTCATTACAAATTAGAAATCCACCTGAATATCAACGAGTTTGAGGAGCAAAGTTTGAAGCTTTACGATACATTAAATTAAATCAAACACACCCTAAACCTAAAAATCAGTACTTCAAACACAAATTTAAAATCCCACCTGAATATCGCCGAGTTTGAGGAGCAAAGTTTAAGCTTTACGATAAATTAAATTGAACTAAACATACCCAAAGCCTAAAAATCAATACTTTCAACACAAATTTGAAATCCCACCTGAATATCGTCGAGTTTGAGGAGCAAGTTCGTAGCTTTACGGTAAACGGCGTCGTAATCGAAGTGGGTCTGGTGAGAAACCCTAGATTTGAGGAATCCGAGGCTGGATTTGATCGATGCCAAATCCTTGAGGTGGCGGAGGGTAATTGATCTGCGGACGAGGAAGGCTCTGAAGTGCAACTGGATGGAGCGGGCGGCGACGTCGCGGAGGGAGTGGGAGGGGGAGGGGGAGGAGCGACGGAGGAAGGCGGACTCGAGGGCGGCGATGCGGCGGAGGAGGGAGGAAATGGCGGTGGGGCTGGGTTCTTGAATGTAGCTTTCTTGGGTGTTTAGGTAGATTTGGGGGGAGGGAGAGGGGTGAATGGAGATGGGGAGGATGTGGGGATTTGGAGGCGGAGGGGGGTTGCACGGAGGGTAGGTGGGTTGGTGGTAGCAGTGGCAGTGGCAGTGGCAGGAGGGGGCGGCGGGGTGGTGGTGGTGGTGGTGGTGGTGAGAGGCCATGGTAGTGGAGGAGGGAGGAGGGAGGAGTGGACTGATAGTAGGGTCTGTGATGCTTAATCGTTTATTGGGATGGAGTCCAATTGGAATCATTTTTACACATCAGCGTTTCAAAAAGTGGAGGAATTTTTTGTTGGAAAAGTTGTTCAATATTTCAATAAATGATGATGGAAATAGTATAGTTGTATCAATCTAAATTAAATGATTCATAGTATCTCTTTTATCTCTTTTTAGGTTTGATAATGGGCATATCGAGTAACCCAACCAATCTTGCTCGATTAGATTTGCAGATTAAGATTGAAAGTCTTTCCATTGCAGATTAAGATTGAAAGTCTTTCCAATGAGTGGCGAGGCTTGAACCATGACCTAAAGGTCACTACATCGCCATTTTATTTTTTCCTCTCTCCATCCTGTCATAAACAAAGCACTTATTTTAAGTATGAGATTTTAAAAAGTGATATTTAAAGAGTCAAGTGAAAATAATTACTATATCCGGCTCATAGTAGGAGTCACATTTTGTGTAGGCATGTGTTTTAAGAAATATAAGAAAAATTTGTTGAATCTCACTTTATATATATATTAGTTCTATAATAAAATGTGAATGAAATAAATTGGTAGAATGAGGTGCATATTTACCATTTGTTGTAAAAGTGAAATGTGACTCTTATTTCTGTGACTGATCGAAATGACATGGCAAAATGTGACTATTATTGTGTAACGGGGATAGTATTTGATAACTTTTGTTATTTTTAAGATGGTTAGTAGATATTATTACAATTATCAATTTCCTAATTTCAGATGAATGTATATTTCATTGAATTATGAATGACATTGGATGCTCTCATTAAATGGCCAATAAGTTGGGATATAGTAAAACCATAACTTTCCCATATTTATTTTATCCTATTTTGCTATTGTATTTTGACTAAATTTTCACAATTTTACTCCACAAGCATCTTACAAGAAAAGGGGAAAAGAACCTTGAATATTGGACCACCTCTAAATTCTACTAATCCAGTGACGAACGGAGGTGGGGTTACGCACGATCGGTTGACCCACGGTCACCCATGAGTACCGAAAAATTCTATTAAATGCAACCTTTTGAGTAATTGTCGACCCCACTTCCGACAATTTTGACCCACAAGTTCTGTTTGTTGAATCCATAACTAAATCATAGTATCTCCAAACTAAGCAGCAAAACATAATAAAATGCATGCATATACATCTAATTTGTTCAAGAAGTTATGTAATAGATGATGGAATCTTAACTTTAGGACAACACCGTCCATCTCTCTTTACTTCCCCTTTCTAATATTCCATCTAAGCTTTTTGAATCTGCACAAAACCCTCTTCATTTTTTTGAGTGTGAAGATAACATCTTGCCTTGAATTGGGAGAATGAGGGCCTCTTCAGCTCAAAGCTTCTTCAAATTGCTCATCGAAAATCTCGATATTGTTGCTGGGTAAAATCTTCTCTCTCCAAACAATTTACATAGAGAAGATGATAAGATATAGTACTAGAATTTTTACAAATATATGATTTTGAATTTGTGTTGTTCGATATTGCAGGCCTGTGGTTACATTGGTTTATCCTCTGTAAGTTTGCTATCTTTTTCTTGTAGATTTTATTATTTTTTTTAGCAATTAGTTGGGATTTAATGACATATTTGAGGTTGATATTTGTATTATTGAGCAGTTATGCTTCAATTAGGGCGATTGAGACAAGATCAGTTGGTGATGATCAGCAATGGCTCACATATTGGGTTCTTTACTCTATGATCACTCTTTTTGAGCTCACCTTTGCGAGCCTTATTGAGTGGTATGATCTCTCCCATCTCTCATACTATCACATCGACTTTATGTATCTACCGCGTTTGTGTGAAATTGGGTTTTGTCATATCGGGTCGTGTCAGCACAAATTAAATCGTGTTGCTATCACGTTTGTGTGTGTTTGTGTATGCATAACCGTGTCGTGTTCGTGTCTAGGGTTTTCTTACCGTTCCGTGTTTGGGCTTAGCCTTATCATGTTGTGTCATTATCATGTTGATGCAGAGTCCTTATATCTTGTCAACATGAATCAACTCGTGCTATCACGTTCATGTCAGTATGAACTGTCGTGTGGCGTTAGCGTCGAGAGTTTTCCTATTGCATCACATTGTTATCATGTTGACACGATCATATGGTCGTAATATCTTGTCAACACGAATTTTCTATCACATGTGTCGTGTCCGTGCAAGTCATGTCGTGTTCGGATTTAGCCTTATCATGCTGCGACGCTATTATGTCAACACGATAACGATCCGACATACACGATCCGACATGACATGCCTGACTAAATTAACCTTCTACATGGTTAGGCTTCCCTTTTGGGCATATGCGAAGCTGATATTCACCTGCTGGCTGGTCATACCATACTTCAAGGGAGCCGCATCTGTGTACAACAACGTGGTGCGCCCCTACATCATCACGCGCCAGAAGAAAATCAGCATATGGTACGTCCCCAACATGAAGGACACCTTCACCAAGCCCGACGACATTGTCGCCGCAGCTGAGGGATACATCCGACAAAACGGCCCCGAAGCATTCGAGAAGATCATCCAAAGGGTACGTAAACATAACTAGCAGAAATGACATCATCAATGTACACGTAGCATGCTCGTTTTTTATAGTTTCTCTGATTGCAGAGTAAGAAAGAGACGATGCCGAGCATGGACAATTTCACCAATAACCATTCGTTGTATGAAGACAACTACAAATATGAGGATGACTACAGGTACTGATATTGGTTGATTCAGGGATGAGAATGCTTAATTTTAATGTTTAATTCAGACAGTTTGTTTATCTTGAGGTTACTGCTGTTGTAACAATAAATTGCTCAGGCAAACAATATATCTATATATCCGATTAGTTTATTGTAATAGTTAATATCTTTACTATTGCAACTCCAGAAAAAATGCATAAAATTTTCAGTGATGATTATATTTTGACTTATATGACAAATGGATAAAATGGGTAACTAGAAAAAATTGACAATCCAATTAAAGACGAACTCGGATTAATCAAAATAGCATTGGAGAGCAGAGAAGTTTGCCTTAATTTTTATTAAACTAACTTGATGGTACGACAAGTTTCAGCATACATGCTACTCGAAACAGAAAAAAGGGCAGAAGATACCTTTTTTCCAATGGCGATTGTCTAAAAATTGGATCTGAACACAAAGCAGAGATTCTGTGACCTGTCTTCTGAAGTTTATGCCCGTTGCTCAACATAAGAACCAGAGAGTCCAGAAGTCCCGAGGACTGTAACCTGCAATTTGATGGGAAAAAAAGCAAGGATAAGATCATTAGGTGACGAATAGTTCATGTTTTTAACCAGTTGACAGGGTTCCAATACTTGTGATCAGTTACAATAGTTGCTTGTATCAGAAACACAATCCTTAACCTCGAGCTAATTGACAAGAATGGTTGCAGTGACAATTCCTACAAGTGGCTCACTCCTGATTTCAGATTTTACCTAACCATTTAAGAGTTGTTTTACGACCTAAAGATAAAAAGCTTATGGGTGTATGCAGTAGGCTCCACTATCAGCAACTTGTTTTTACGATTTTTTCTTTGATTTTGGATGTTATTTGGTTGTTTACAATGCTCGTCAAGAAAACCCTAGGGGTAAAATGTTAATTGGATACATTATATGCTATGTATTTGGGGGGGGGGCAAGTTTTTGCATCGATAATTATGAAGAGGAATTATACCTTTCCCCAGTCAGCTTCAAGGCCACCACACCTCATTTTCAAGTATATCATCTTTGATCCCAACTCTGTCTCAACTTTCTTCTTCAAATAGGTCTCTTTTGGCTCAAACGCAGCCAAATACTCAGTGTATCTGCTGAAGAGTGTCTTAATTGCCTTCTGATAGTCTTCTGGCAGTGGTCTCACGTTCTGCCAAAAACCTGATTATCAGACAAAACCAGGAAACACACTATAGAATCAAAACCATCATAATTCATATTACCTCACCACTAAGTCCAATAGCATCATCCAGTTCCATTTTCAGAGACATGATGATCCCTGTAAATTCCTCAACAGCCTCTGCTGCTCGGAAAACATCTCTCAGGGCATCCTGGGCAGATTTGTCTTCAGTACTCTTGGATAATGCCTTCTTCACATCATGGACGACTGCTGGTGAGAGGTCATCCCAGTTTGTAGCCATCAAGTCTTTAAATGCACGTTTAATCTGTGGGTCCTCGATAGCAGGAAAGTTGGAAATATCATAACTGAAAGAGCGAATACCCCCAAGATGTTTTGCAAAAGGATGTCGGAAATCTATAGGTGAGAAATACCAAAAGTACATAAGTGGAATGCACCAAGAATCAGTTAATCTAGGTCAAGATAGCCGGGAAAACAGCTTATAAAAACATAGCATAAAAGAAATAGGGAGGTAAAATAAATCCTGCCAGGATCTATTTAAGCATTAGGTAGCTACAATCACAACATCTGCATCAATTTTTTTTCCTACGCATCCTTATGATTAGAGAGAGATGCATCTAGGCATAATATCTGCAATTTTACAGGCCATAAGTATGATCATTGTTCACCCAACAAATATCCTAATTCCATCGCCCTACATCCCGTTCCATACATCATGTCCACTAATATCTACAAATACAAAGAAATTATTCCATTGTTCCACATCTAATGCTGCAGAATGAAACATAGGCATAAAAATGTCAAGTTCTACGGAACTGAGCATGGAACGGAAACATTCCAATCCTTCCCTTCTTCTTTTCAATGCCGAGACGAGATAAACCATCGAATGAAAACACATACAAAAAATCAAACCAGAATGCTCACAAAGCTTTCCGTCAATATACATATTTTGGAGTAAACAAATTGCAGGCATTTCCAATTTCTGTTTGCTTCTTATAAAACAAAATTATGAACAATGACTAGAAAATTCACAATTTCGTCAATTTCACACTTCAATTCCGAAAACTCAAACATGAGAGTAATCCGGTCTATGGCTAAACTCCAGAAATATACATCTCTTTTCCATAATCGCAACATAAAAAGGAAAAACAAAAGAAATGTTGCACATACATATTTACACATACCATAGCTACAGCTCAGTCTGAACACATATAATCCAGAAAAAAATCAAATAAATAGAGTAGTACCCTGGTTTGGAGAGGAGGCGGGGACCGATGGAGATGAGAAGTGGAGGTGACGGAGTTTTTGGTTGGTGGCGACGGCGGCGGAGGAGGATGAAAACACTTGAGATCTGCGCAAAATTGACCGGCTCAAGGATCTCATCAACATCAATTTCTCCATATCTATTCCTCAATTGAACCTCAAAGCTCAGCTAGATTGGTCGAATTCTCGATGTTGCGACCTTTTGGAATCGGATTGATTTTGACAGTTTTATAACTATTCTCGAAAAATGATATTCTTCGCTGCAATTTTTTATTTTTTCTGTTTTACTCTGCGAATTGCAATTCTCCTTTCCTGCAATTTTAACCCTTTAAAAACTAAATATTGCACTTTCGCATAATTACTTTTTTTTAATAAATAGACATAAATTTTGAAGACGGTATCGTGGTGAACTCAAACCCGAAATCTTTAGGATCGGGATTAACCACACTACCACTAGGAGCATTCCTTTTTTAATGCAAGGGTTGATGAAACTTTACTAGTATTTCATCATCCAAAAGACCAAAACTATCAATTACTATATCCTATAAAACAAGAAAATATCAATTACTATAAGATAGTATTCAAAACAGGAATTAGTTGTTATACTAAAAAATAAACTCGTTGATTTGGATTATCATATATTTCAGAATTAATTGGTCAAAGTCGATAGTTAACAATACAATTGAAAAATGAGCAATAGTTAGGCATAAACCACCTCAATATGAAACAACAAGATTCCAGAATTTTGTCACAAATTTTAAAACAAAGTGCCACACAAATTTTCAACAAATGCTTTCCAAATTCAGCAGATGTACTGAACTAAAATGATGGAATAAAGAGATTTGGCATCCTTTCTTCCATGGCACATTTAGATTCTACTCTGAGTTAGTGTTCAGCTATCGTCGGACAACCCGGTTTGCTCAGCATTTATCAACTCAGACACTATTTCTTGAGCCTCTGCAAGAGCGTCCTCATTCTCGTCTGCAGCATATAAAATCTTCTTTATCGCCACAGACATCTGCAAGATACATATACCAACATGTTCAGTATTGATGTACGTTGCCTAAAGCATATACAACACGAATTGAAAGATCAGAAATGGCATGAGTCCGTTTCGTGCAGCAGTTACACCACTAGTACCAGTTCAAGAAAATGTGATTATGCTAAGTAGTTCTTACAGGAAGATTTTCTAACTCGGGAGTCTGACAAAGCACCTCTACATCACGCAATTTGGCGAAGTAGAAGTCTCTTTCCTTCTCCAGGAGATCGACTGAAACTTTGAGATCAGTAATCTGAAATTACGGAACCTCATCAAAACAACACAAAACATCAAAGTTTAAGAAAGCAATGAATAAAACTGGATTTACAAGTTTGTAAGTTGAACATAAATAGCAGAAAAATTGAAAATAGATGGCCAAGAAATATAACTAAAGATTGTCAGATTACACAAAAGAATGTACGGAGCAAGAATATCTATGTCAAGAACAGATGAGACTGACAGAAAAATGTTGAACAAAGACGTTTAGCAAACAGACGGTACACAAATTGAAACTGATAAGGCCAAAGCGTCATTCTAGATAACAACATACAGCAAAAAGTCCATCATTATACCTCCTTCGTCATTGATTGGAACTCAGACAAGGTGGGCCCTGGCTTCATATTCTTGGCGCCAATGCCTGAAGGTCAGAATTTATTGAGTATGGAAGCTTAAGTAATAAAGAAAATGGGAAAAAAGAATAGAGATATTACTTCTACTTCTTCTAAGAACCACTGGATCTTCATCACATGAGCCCGAGTTCACAGAGTTGTTCGTCTGTAATGACTTCTGGTTCTTCAGTGGACCCCTGATACTTCTATTTCCACCTTTAGTTCTGCGCTCTACGGGATTGTAGTTCCTGGAAAGTCAATACAGAAGAAAAGGAATGTGTGATTCAGTGACTAATTTCAGTAAGGGAAAATTCAAAATCAGCAGTTAAAGGAGGTCTTACTCATTCATTAGACCCCCATTTACAGAATCACAATAGCGTTTCAGCCATTGTAGGAACTCCAAGTTGTCCAATGGTCTTGCTTTGACAAGTCTGTTGACCTCAATATGCTGAAATAATTAAAAAGAGGATTAAGAAATGCACTTTATGCTGGAATTGTGGTAGCACTTTATGGTAATAGAACAAAAACATATGCAAAGACTTTACACTCCAATAAACATGGCGAGAAAGGTCATATGAAAAAAAAAGCTTATTAGTAATTGGAAATTGAGTTGGGAGAAGTATTCTCATAGCAGTAATGCTAGATATATGATAAAGAAAAATTAACAGAATATATGCAAAAAGCAAAGGAGTACCTTATCAATTTTGAGTTTTGTAAAAACATCCTGAAGCACTTTGTAATTCTGGATGAAATCGTATTCAGTCTTACCATCAAAGTTCACCTACAATTGAATGATGTCAGATTTCAGAAATACCTTGAGATTAGGCATGAGCAAAACAAGAAAGAGCAGGAAAATGAAGTCATCACCTTGTGCATGGGAACGATTCCTGGGTGAGTCATGTCCATCATCTGGCATTGCACAGCCCCAGATGCAGCCTGAATGAATGCGTAGAGTGAGAATATAGCATGAGATATCAACCAAGCATAGCTCTTCAGTCAACGAAAAGGGATATAAAGCATTCACAGACTCACAGGATGAAGAAATAGACATAATTTAAGAGTCGTATATATTTATGCTCCTATTTACTTATTTCTACAGTACAGATACACATGATCCAAATTAGTAGCTATTCTTTCTTTGGTTCAGTAAAATTTGCTTTAAACGAAGTTTCAACGACAGTCATAACATCCTACCCAAAAGATTCAGTTTTTAATCAACATAAAAAACTGACGAAGCTGTCACTAATAGGATGATCTATAATATAAATACAATGCTGATCTTATATATGAGAGACACACCTTGCATAGAATAAAATACTTGTTCAAATTGTTCACTCCCACTAACTGCCACACTTTGACATAGATTGTGGTACGTGCAAAATACTAGTTTCAAGTATCCAAATATGTATACTATGCAGTTGAAGTTTATTTCATTTAGCGTGTAACATGATTCAACAGTGTCAATCCAGATAGAAGCCCTTGTGAAGGCAACAATTAAATGGTTAGAAAGTACCACAGTCTATATTTTAGATCACGACAAAAGCAACTGCATAGAAAGTTAGCTTATTAGATGAATTCACGCAGCCAAATGTCTCTGAATTGGAATTATTGCTTCAAACACACGGCCGATAAGAAGGATATCGTGTATTACAGCAAATCGAATTCAACCTGCATGTACTCCCTACACACTATGATTTAGTTTCTTTGATGGACTATGCACTTTCAAATAGAACAAAATCCCCAATAAACTCACTGTATTCATATTTCAAAATCAAAATTTTAAGATGGAGCAAACAGCACAACAGCCTAACCCCCAAAACAGTACATTAACCAAATGGCAACAAAAATCACGAGAAATTCCCCCAAATATACATTTCCTCGTGACCTAATTTACGAATTGCACCAAATTATTTCAGAAATCGAACGAAAAAAAGGAAAATTCAAGTGCAATAATTTCTACATAAACATTGGAAATAAACAATTTCTACCGCAAATAGGTTTTCATATACATTGCAAATATACATCAGTTTACCTCTTCAATACGAGAGAGATTGAGGTGAAGCCTGTCGTTGATCCAGCTAAGAATCTCATTTCTCCCCACGAAGTATGCACTGTCCATTATCCCTATATTTGCTGCCATTTTTACAAATTCAAATAAAATTGAAGTGTCGAAAGGTAAAGGAACAGGCCTCTTTCGTAATTCTTCAACCGCTAATTCCAGATTTCTACATGCAAATGCAGATATCCAGCATTGATGCTTGTCAATTGATTGTTTGAGAGAAAGGGAGAATGAGAGAGAGCTTCGGGTTTCTAATTCAAATTAAGAAATATGCTTTGTCGAAAAATTATTGGTTTTTATTCTAAAAAGATACTCTCTTCATCCCCGATTAATTGTCACTACGAGTTTTAAGAAATATAAAGAAAAGTTGTTGAAAAGTTAGTGGAATATGTGACCACTTTTTTTATGTTGATTTCATAATAAAATGTGAGTGAATTGTGTTAGTGGAATGTGGGATCTATTTACCATTTATGATAAAAATGAAGTGTGATAATTATTGAGCGACAGATCGAAATGGAAAAGAGTGACAATTAATCGGGGACGAAGGGAGTAAAAAACACGTGAGTGAGTTTGTTGGTTTTTTTTGGCGAAAAATAATGAAAATGTGATTTGTTGCTATTTTTAGTCCAAATTTAAAAATGAAATAGCGACTTGTTTAGTGCACGGCTTTCTTTATATATTTTTTTATTTATTTTATCAATCCATACTTCTTTTTACTAGAATAAACTCTTAAAATAGCAGTAGTATTTTTATAAAATATAAACTTTTACTATACTACTTTACATATTTTATTTTGTTATATTTATTCCTTAGCTACAATATATTGCCAATAATATCATTTTTGACATTTTATTCAACTGTCCTATTAATTATATTTAAGGAAAATTATATGATTTGGCAGCAAAATACTTTAACCTAATCTTAAATTCTATATTTTTCATCTCTAAAATAAATGGTTTTTGTAAGTGACATACAAAATTGCAAAGAAAAATATGAATAACGGCTTTCAAATCATACATAATTTTCTCCAAATCCAAATCAATGGGACAATTTAAAAAAATGTCAAAGTCATATATGATTTGGATTTAGGGAAAATTACGCAGGAGTGGAATGGGTTAGTGAAATATGAAGTCCACCACTTGCCACAAATAATAATAATAATAATAATAATAATAATAATAATAATAATAATAATAATAATAATAATAATAATAATAATAATAATGAAATGGAACTTGGAATAGGGATCAAACCTAAATGGTAAATGAGACTTCTTATGGGGGACGGAGGGAGTATATGTGTGAAAATCTTATTCTTATTGCATATATTGACTAATTGTTTAAATATAATTTGGCATTCTGTGTTATTTATATTGTAGTTCGGTTGTAAATGTCACAGCCAACATACACTAATGCTACTTGAATATTAATACTGTTAATATTTATTTTATTATAAAAAATAATATTTGTTTTTAAAATATTTAATTCCTCTCATAGTTTCGGATCCGCTACGATTAGCAAACAATATTACTAATAATCAAACATATATAAGAGCATCTCCAAGGGGAGAGGTAAATGGAGATGTAAAGTAATATAACTATCATATTTACCTTTTTTTTCATCAAAAACCACTCTTCAAGGAGAGAGACATTCGAGAAGGTATTATACCTTTTTTTCATAAAAAACCATTCTTCAAGAAGAGAGGCATTTGAGAAGGTATTATACATTTTCCCATATTGAAGAGGTATCTATACCTTCCCATCCATGGAGAGGTAAAATCTTATAACTACTATATTTGCCTTTTTATCATGAAAAACTCTTCCACAAGGGGAAATGTATTTGAGAAAGTATTACATTTTATATTTTTTAATGCATTTTGTACGATTATTTTATTTTTAAAAAATAATTTACCTTTCTGTATACATTTTTCCTTTGAAATGTGTTAATTTTTAGAAGAGTATATTTCACTTTTTAAGAATGTAAATACATAATACATTTTTCTATATACCTTCTCCCCTTGGAGATTCTCTAAGAACACGTGAGGCATAACTAACATTTGTATTCGAAGACAAATTGTACGTAATAAAAATATATTGTCTGTACATCGAATTCCGAAGAAAGGCGCTATAAAAAAAAAAGGGTTATTTTATTCAGTAATAGAAGACACCTATCTCATATGAGAAGGATCCTCTGCTTAAAATCACAACATTCCATGCTGTGCCACAAAACACAGGAGTTTTCCAATGAAGGCACAAAAGGATCGTCTGCTGTGGTTAAAACCACAGCACCCCATGCTGTGCCACGAAACGTGGAGTTTTCTAATGAAACGGCACAAACATTTATATTCAATTCATCCCCCATCCCCCATCCCCTACCCCCTAAGCCTACCACTATCCCACGTTTTCTACTACTATTAATTCTTTGAATTTTGTTGGCATCGTCGACCAAGTAGAGAATTATATAATCATGAAAGATGCTATATACTAGTACATTTGCTTTCTTCTTGGATTTGGTATATATACTAATGAAAATTTTAATTTCTTCTTGGATTTGTTACTTATATTCATTAATTTGGTCTGGCACATGGATAAACAGTTTATGGGAATTTCATTATTTACCTGTTGTGCGTCACCAATTAAATAAGTACCTGAACATACTAAGCAGTATTAAACACATTACACATACTAAGACCATCCACTACGCTGTCTCTATACCGTCTCTTAAACCGTCCCTTAACTACTATTTGAGCACTATTTGAGGGCCTCACTGTCCTTTTTTCATCCATCTCTTAACTAAGGGACGGAACCTGCAACGCTCCGTCCCTCAACCGTCTCTATACCGTCCCTTAATTACTATTCATTCAATTTCATTTATAATTTTTTTTTCAACCCAATTCAATTTAAACAAACACACTTTATTAAAATTAAAACAACATTACAACTTAAAATAAAAAAAAACGAAGACATAATTAAAATTCCCAAAAAATAAAAATGACATAATTTAATCTGCTTCGCCAAAGTTTTCCCAAATGTGCTCAATTAGATCCTCTTGGAGTTGGGTGTGGGCGCTAGAGTCGTGTGTCCTTGCCCGAATAGCCAACCGTTCTTGTATAGACGGATGCGCTCCACTTCGCGGCGGACTACTTGCGGTTGAGCTTCCGGGGGATTCGGGGTCGAACCAATTTCCCGCATCGGGTCCTTCGTCTCGGACAATCATGTTGTGCAAGATTATGCACGTATACATGATGTCGACCATGCTCTCCATGAACCACGAACGAGCCGGGGCTTTGATGATGTTGAAGCGCGCTTGGAGAACCCCGAACGCCCTCTCCACATCCTTGCGCGCAGCCTCCTGCTTCTGCGCAAAAAGAGCATGCTTTGGGTTCGCAGGCCTGTCGCACGTCTTCACGAAGGTCGGCCACTTCGGGTAGATGCCGTCGGCGAGATAGTACCCCATTTTATACCGCCGGTTGTTGGCGACGAAGTTGATGGCCGGCGCTTTACCATCCAAAACTTCGGTAAAGAGGTCGGACTGTTGGACCACGTTTACGTCGTTGTTCGAGCCATGAACCCCGAAGTACGCGTGCCAGATCCAAAGCCGGTAGTCGGCAACGGCCTCGAGTACAACGGTTGGGTGGGTGCCTTTGTGGCCGCTCGTGTAGGACCCCCTCCAAGCCACCGGGCAATTCTTCCATTGCCAGTGCATGCAATCGAAACTGCCAAGCATCCCGGGGAATCCGTGCACTTGTTCGTGCAGGTTGAGGAGGAACTGACAATCCTCCGTGGTTGGCCTCCGGAGAAATTCGTCACTGAAGGCTGCCCGAACGCCTCTGCAGAAGTTGAGCAATCACATGCGCCCAGTGGTGTCTCCGATGTGCAGGCATTCGTCGAATATGTCGGCCGTTTGTCCAGTCGCAAGCTGCCGGATGGCTGCAGTACATTTCTGCTGCGTCGTGTGGCTGGGACGGCCGACCGCGTCGAACCCTTCTCGGAAGAACTCTTCCCTGGCCGCCAAAGTATTCGCTATGTGGAGAAATAGCAGTTTCCGCATGCGGAAACGGCGACGGAAGTAGGTATCTCCCCAAATCGAGTTATCGCAGAAATAGTCGCGTACTAACCGTGCGGCGGCTTCTTCCCGGTTCCAATTGATGTACTTCCGGGAGCGTCGTGGGGGTGGCGCGGCTTCCTTCGCCTCCCGTCGTCGATATTTTTCGAGTGATTGTTCCATTAATTGACGCATTTGCTCAAAAGGATCCATTTATTTTAGGTGATTGAAGATGAAAATTGGAGGATTTGAGAGGAATAGATGTGTGTTTGTGTTTGAAATGAGTATGAAATAAGATTATTTATAGAGTAAAAAAAAATAAAAAAATAAAAAAACAAAAATATAAATCAAACGGTAATATTACCGTTTGTATAAAAAAAAATTAAAAATTCGATTTAAAAAAAATGAATTATTGCGTCATCAGTGACGTCGCCCATTATTACACTATAATGGTGCATTATTAGTCGGTGTGCATTATCCAACTGAAAATATGCATTATTACACTATAATGGTGCATTATTAGTCGGTGTGCATTATTCAACTGAAAATCTGTATTATTAAATGACACGTGTCACCAATCTAACCGTCGGATGAGAAAATCGTGGGACTGAGATTAAAAAGAACAAAGAACAAAAGATACAAAAAGGAAATAAATACACCCCTATATATATATATATATATATATATAAGACACAAGATCACTCAGATTGAACGCTACTTATAGCATCATATATCGCCTGTACATCGTATTCCCAGAAAACCATGGATCTGGGAATCTGATCAGTGGATGAGAGTAAATCCCTCGCACAAGAAAAATGAATCCAATAATCGCATTGTGAACAGGAGAAAGCAGCTTGGTCTACCAATCCCGGAATGATTTGGTGACAATACCCACACCTCTCATTTCTTCCGTAAGTAAGCATCCGTTTAAGTGTGAGAGGATGAGAGCGACAAGGCATGCTACTTTTGCCTCCGAACTTGACTTTGGACAAATAGCCAAGCGAGGGAATGCAGTTTATGTGGAAAGAGTAGTCACATTTAGCACATCGGTAGAACCAATACTTGCACTCTATACCTTCCTCACACACCTCACAGATGTCGTGATCACTACCATTACTAGTACCCGTAGTGATCAAATGCAGAGGATGTTGATCGAATTTACGAAAATGAACCCTTTTTGGTAGTAAGGCGCACCTTATATGAATGTAGAAATAGCAGGTAGTGCACCCATAGACATCAAGAATGGTGGAGCTGAGAGCATCTGTAAAATTGAGATGGAATAGTAATGGTTTGTATGCATATATCACACACTAGTTTTTTATAATTAGAATTATAATTATAATTATGATCCTCTGCCTCATCACCAACTAGGATCAAAGGATGCTTGTAAAAATTCTCCATTGCAAGCTTCTTGTCTTCATCATCACCAATATTATCAGCTTGGTTTCTCTGCGAGTATGTACTAATCTCCAAACTTGGAAATGTGTCAAACTCGTCATCTGGCAATTGGATCAACTCCAGCTTTGTTTCTGGAATGAATATACAGATATTAGTATATGAAGCAGACTGGATGAATATAAAGATTTTCTGTTGATATTATGTTGACATCTTCTAACGGTCCAGATCATAGTTTGGAGTTTGTATAATATTTAGAGTTTACATTTGATTACATTCCTTCATATGTATGATCCTTAATTACTTACTGGAATGAATATTCTCGAGTGCACATCTGACATGAGAAACGCTCAAGGTTTGGGGACATAAATAGATGGCGTTATGGGTATGAAGCAAGGATTCGTCGCAAACAAGGCACTCGCTCTCCTGGCAACTGGCAGGAATAGATTATACGAGGAGGAAATGCCAGGGAATAGAGAGGAGCTTGAGAGGGGTAGGCAGTATGGTGCAGTCTTGATGAATCTAAAAATTACATTGTTGGTACGAGAAGAAGAAACCATCATGTCTCTCCCCACACTCATCACAACGAGACAAAATATCTCTACAGTGAGCCACGGGCGGGTGAGGTGGATGGCTCTTGTGTTTGCTTTTGATCTCAACTCCATCCGCTGCTGCATCCAAAGGATGCATTTTGAAATGGCAAACCTTACATTCGTAGATGAAATTGGGACTTTGATACATTCGTAGATGAAATTGGGACTTTGATACGTGCATATCTATATGAAGATCCTCATATCTTTATTAATTAGTTAATTAGTGATTTGTCATATCTTTTCCATATATGTTTAGGATATTTTCTTGTTCCTTAAGTTAGGGTCATTAGCATTATCAATAGGTGCAATTGTTATTCCTTTCAATCATCGAATGAATGAATTTATGAATTTACGTTTCTTTCTATTTTATTTTACGCACTTTGTTTAAGCTTGAGTTGTCGACCGGATTCCGCCTCCCGGGACTTCACTTTTATCTTGTTTATCGCCTCCGGCATCGTGATAAGGGAAATACCCTTATCAAATTGGTGTTTTCATCCCCGAACTCATGGCCGAAGTCAATCTTCGTTCATGGCCGGAGATATCGCAAGCATCCGAAAACTTGCAACCGAATTCAATAGCTGCAATGTTGGAATATATCCTCGCTTGGCATGCCCGACTAGAGACCCGATTGAGTGAGCATGAGCATAGGGCAGCAGCCACGCTCCCTCCGTTGCGCCCCGAGCCTGACCCACCGGACGGCCCCCCGCTGTACGCCGTTGCACAGCCGCCTTACCAGCCCTACCAGCCACCATCGGGTCCTCATACCTCCAGTGGCGGGTTTATCTCTTGCTGATGAGGAGCCTTACTACCAGCAGCCGCAGCCGACGTATGGGCCTGCTCCGTACTTTTTGCCGCAACCCCATCACCAAAATCCTAACACTTATGGGTACTCGTCTGTGTCGCCTCGACAGCTACAACCGGTTCGAACCCGACTCCCGACTTGCTGGGACCCACCGCAAGAGTGGCAGCCCTCCGCTTGGGAACAACCCACTCCATACCCCGACCAGCTTGATTGGCAGAAGGCATATAAGCCTTACACTCGGCGCCCACACGCGGACCGTCAGCCCTATGCTTGGCTGCAACCGCCAAGCCATCACCTTCGACACTACGATCTCCCTCTGCCTGAGCAGCTTTACCACCAAGGAGCACCGCAGCAGCAAAGCACATCATCGTCTATTGAGCTGCCGCCCTACCATGCCGCACCAAGACCTTGGCAGCCCTTGCAACCGCTGTCGATGACAACCCCATTATTTGTCTCAAGCTCAAGGGAGAAAGAGGAGGATGTGAATCTGCCCGATGGTGAAGAAAAACTTTGTGCGAGGAAGAAGAGGTTGATAGAACTTAATAGGATGTTGAAGCAGAATGAGAAAGAGAATGACTCTGCTGAAAAAGAGGTTAACAAGGATTTTTCAAAGCTGATCGAGAAAGGGATAAAATATGAAGATCTTAAATCTAAGTTAGAGAAGAAGGAAAAATATTTAAGGGTGCTGCTTGAGAAGCCGAGAAAAAACAAGAAGATGGAGATTCAGAGCCTTGTTGCAATCGAGATAAAAGAGCACGACCTTGAAGTGGAAATGGAAGAGCAAAAGACTGGAGAATTGGTTCAGAAGGAGTGCGCAATCAGCCATATGATGAAAATATTGACAAAGAGGAGTCTGACTTGGCGTATGATCCAGGAGGGAATATCTCGCCAAAGCTTATGTTCGCGATGTTCTTCATTGTGTCGTGGTTCCCACCTCGAGGGCAAGATGGATTTTAACCGTGGGGGAGTTGATACGTGCATATCTATATGAAGATCCCCATATCTTTATTAATTAGTTAATTAGTGATTTGTCATATCTTTTCCATATATATTTAGGATATTTTCTTTTTCCTTAAGTTAGGGTCATTAGCATTATAAATAGGTGCCATTGTTATTCCTTTCAATCATCGAATGAATGAATTTATGAATTTACGTTTCTTTCTGTTTTATTTTACGCACTTTGTTTAAGCTTGAGTTGTCGATGGGATTCCGTCTCCCGGGACTTCACTTTTATCTTGTTTATCGTCTCCGGCATCGTGATAAGGGAAATACCCTTATCAGACTTCCTCGTCGGAGACAAAGATGTGTTGAGACATAGCAAAAACTTGGAATATATATATGAATAATGTTGTTGCCGTTAAGAAGCTTCACAGATTTGAAGGAGATGAAGCCAAGGTTCTCTTCTCTCAGATTCTCCATTGCCATATTGTCAAGCTTTTTGTTTTTTTGTATGCACCAAGAGAGCATGTTTCTCTTTAGCATGTTACTAATATTATGTAGGTCGTCTGGACTGAATTAGTTATATAAAATGATCCCATCCGTACTTACTGGATTGAATTTGACATGAACAATTACAAATATGATGGTTTGGGGACAGAAATAGAAGCAGGGCTTTGTTGCAAATTATGCATTGTTCAGATTGATTGAGGTGGATGGCTCTTGTGTTTGCTTTTAATCTCAACACCAAGCATTGCGGATGCATTTCCAAGTCACAATCCTCACATTTGTAGGTGAAATTGGGACTTCCATTTTCGAGACTATGATTGGGATGGATCAACTCTTCTTCGAATATCACTATATTACTAATAATCAAACACATCACACATGTTCTTATGGAATGTGTGATGCATAAGTAACATTTGTAGTAGTCCATAATAAAATCAAACATTAGCACACAAAACACAGTAACAACTTACAACTAAATGCCCCGTTAAAAGGCTTTGCAAAGAAAGGCTTGTATTTTATTCACTCATACATATATAGAAGACACAAGATCACTCAGATTGACAGCTAATAAAATCATATATCACCTGTACATCGTATTCCCCGAAAACCATGGATCTGGGAATGTGATAAGTGGATGAGAGTGAATCCCTCGCACAAGAAAAATGAATCCAATAATCGCATTGTGAACAGGAGAAAGCAGCTTGGTCTACCAATCCCGGAATGATTTGGTGACAATACCCACACCTCTCATTTCTTCCGTAAGTAAGCATTCGTTTAAGTGTAATAGGATGAGAGTGACAAGGCATGCTACTTTTGCCTCCGAACTTGATTTTGGACAAATAGCCAAGCGAGGGAATACAGTTTATGTGGAAAGAGTAGTCACATTTTGCACATCGGTAGAACCAATACTTGCACTCTATACCTTCCTCACACACCTCGCAGATGTCATGATCAGTAGTACCAGTGGTGATCAAATGCAGAGGATGTTGATCGAATATATGAAAATGAACCCTCTTTGGTAGTAAGGCGCATCTTATATGAATGTAGAAATCACATGTAATGCACCTATAGACATCAAGAATGGTGGAGCCGCGGGAACAACAACTGATGGAGGAGGCTCGCGAATGGCGGCCGGTGCGAAAGAGAAGGTGTTGGCTGTGTGAGTTGTGCTTTATAATGCTTGGAGCAGCCATGCACGACAAATCCATCATCAAGGGGACATCATACAAAGGATGTTCAGACTCAGAAAAGAAGTAGCAAGGTCCATTGCAAGGAAGAGAGCAGAAAAAACAGAAATATATTGAACTGAAGAACCATAGGTTCGGGCGCGGACAAGGTTGTGCCTTTAATACATCGCTGGTTACATCATCTGGAATCCCAAAGTTGAGAAGGGGGAGAAGCTCTACACAGACTTTATGGGCAAGGAAAGAGCAGCCACCAGTTTGTTGAGAGCATTTGTAAAACTGAGATGGAATAGCTATGGTCTGTATGCATATATCACACACTAGTTTTTTATAATCATGATCCTCATCATCTTCACCAACTAGGATCAAAGGCTGCTTGTGAAAGTTCTCAATTGCAAGCTTCGCATCTTCACCACTAGGACCCTCTTCAGGTTGCGAGAGTGCACGGAACTCCAAACTTGGAAATGTGCCCAACTCGTCGTCTGGCAGTTGGATCAACTTTAGTCTTGTTTCTGCAATGAATGAATGCAGAGTTAATAGATTGTGATATCAGTATATGAAGTTGACTGAATGAGTTGTACACTATTTTGACGTACTGGATTGAATATTCTCGAGTCCACATCTGACATGAGAAAATCTCAGAGTTGGTGGGCAAAAATAGATGGCATTATGGGAAAGAAGCAAGGGTTGGTGGCAAACTATGCACTCAATTGTTCGGATATGGGTAGGAATAGAATAAGCGAGAAGGTAAGGTTCAGGATTAGAGAAGAGTTTGAGAGCGGTAGGTAGTATGGTGCAGTTTTGATGAATCCAGAAATTACAGAGTTGGCACGAGAAGAAGAAACCATCATGTTCCCCGCCACAGCCATCGCACATAGACAAACTCTTTCTACAATGAGCCATGAGAGGGTGAGGTGAATGGCTCTTGTGTTTCGTTTTGATCTCAACACCATCCACTGCAGAGAGAGGATGCATTTCAAAATTGCAATCCTCACATTGGTATGTGAAATTGGGACTTCCTTCTTCGAGACGAAGCGTGTGATATTTATAACTCGGCCAATGATTGGGATGGATAAATTTTTGGTGGAATTTGTGTGCACATGATTCGTGCAGAAAAAAATCACAAGCAACAAAGGTGCAAGTGTAGGAGGGAGCAGATAGAATTGGCAAACCACAAATTTTGCAAGAATGAAAGTTATCACTCTCATCCACTTCCTTATCATTTACTACAAAAGAAGTTAATGGATGATCATGACTGAAATGCCAATCGCCCTCCATACCAACTGTGATTCTGAAAAAAGAGAGAGGTGGTGTTAAAAGATGAACAACAACTTCGATTAAAAGAGATCAACTCAAAAATACCAACCTAAGGTAAGAGAAGTCGACGAAATGCGGAAATGCTTGTGAATAATTTCCCTCTTCAGTGATGCAATTGAATGTGTATGTATGTATGCAGTTGAATGTGAGTGAGGAGAAGATGTGTTAGGACATGCCAACAACTTGGAATATATATACATGAATGTTTTAGATGGAATAATGATGCGTGCTACTTTCACAAAAATCATGTACGGTATATATATATACTTGACTTGGTGAGTCGGCCAAGAATATGAATCCAATATCACTACATCCACTTTCTTCAAATGTCATCTGCACATTACTTATAAGAAAATTACATGTTTCCTTGTTCCTTTTGAAAACTGCGTCCATATTTATTATTCGGTAATAAGTAAGATGTGTTACATATTTTCACCTCATTATAGAAGAATATTCTAACATTTGTTTCTAATATATTCTATGAGTAAGGCACTAAAACTTGTAGCCAAACCCAAAGTATATTAAATGAGTAATTCTTTTCATGCAACAAAGTAGGTAGACAAACACTCGATAGTACTATTTGGCAATGTTGACCAAGTAAAGAATTATATTCATGTAAGATGCTAATTAGTTTGTTTGCTTGCTTCTTAGATTTGGTATATACTAGAAACTTTTAATTTCTAAAGCTATACGCATACGGGAAATAAATTTTTTATGCTTATTGTGTCCAGTCAATCACAATTGCTGCAATTCTCTTCTCTTTAATTTTCTCCCTTTCTGCAATTGTGATTAACTAGTGCCAAATGCAATATGTCAAGACCATTGACTTTCCTACGTAATTTTAATGTGGCTGCTTGACTAGAAATTTTATATGTACTCCACTTGTCTATCAAAACATGTGTCGAGTCAAAACGTGTTTTAAATGACGGACAGGGAGAGTATACATAAAAAAAATACTAGGTATCATCACAAGCTTTAAGGGCAATGTCTGAGTTCTTTCGACTCCTCTTTTAGGAATGAAGCCAAGGTTTCTCTCTCAGATTCGCCATCGCCATATTGTCAAGCTTTTCGGCTTTTGTGTGCACCAACGGAGCATGTTTCTCATCTACGACCACACGGAAAGAGGAAGCCTCTTTAGGGTGTTGAAGGATGAAGAAGAAGCTGTGGATTTAAATCGGAAGAAGAGGGTAAATGTGGTGAAGGGCATTACATGCATCACGATTGCAAACCTCTTATGCTACACAGAAACATTTCGAGCAGCAACGTACTCCTGTTAGTAGTGACGATGACATGTTAGTTGGATGCAGAGTTGGCCTTCACAATAGTTGTTACAGGGAAATGTGATGTGTATAGCTTCAGAGTTTTGGCGTTGGATGTCATGTTTGGAGATCATCCGGCGGATTTCTTAAGTCTTTTTCTTCTTCGTGAACAATGTTGTGATATTTTATAGAATCATGATGAAATTTATGTTGGTAATTACATATTATGGGGACTCTTAACATAATTTATGTGATTTATACTGTCTAATTTTACAGCAGGGAACTTTATCACATGGAGTGTTGGTTCCACTAGATCGATTCTTGTACTCTGTTATTTTACAAACTAAGTTATTTTACTTAGCTTAGTCCTATGTAAATTGCATTAATAGTAAAAAATATTATAGGTGAACATCTGTTAAGGTCTTTCTCCTTAACAAACGTCGACGAACCCGCTCGTCGAAGGTTGAACTTTCCGGCGCCCAATCGTAGGGTCGGCGGAATCAAGATTCGGCTGTGCGCGGGATTCTTCCCGTCGGGCAGCTCACAATCTAGGGTTGGGCGTGTTTTGTCAACAAGAAGTTGGGCAAATAATATTTTCATTCATGAGAAGTTATGAACAAAATAGCCCTATTTATATTCTAGGGACCCTAGGTTTGGTTCGACCTAATCCTACATCGGGAAAGAACCAACAAAAAAACCCGACGGAGCTTATAATTACGCTCGAATTAAATGCAAAATAAAAGATAAAAGACTAATATTCTTGAAATAAAAGACGCAAAAATAAAAGAACAAAAAAGGAAACATCTACTCCTATTTGGACACAAAATCGCCTAGCCTCTCCGGCGGTCGTCTGTTCCTTGCCGGCTTCGTCGCCGCGATAGACTGCGGCTGCCGCTGCTCCTCTGTCTCTCTTCCGCCCGGCTCCGACTCCATCGTCACGTCTGCTGCCGATCCCGTAACAGGGGGGTCCGGGACCGTATCAACATCATTGGATGACCACAGTTATTTCCGGACTGGACTATTGTGGACACTCTAATAACATCAAACAATAGCACACAACTACTAAAACACAGTAACAACTCCCTCACAGTTACAACTTATAACTAAATGCCCCGTTATTTTATTCACTCGTATATATAGAAGACACAAGATCACTCAGATTGAGCGCTACTTATAAAATCATATATCAACTGTACATCGAATTCCCCGAAAACCATGGATCTGGGAATCTGATCAGAGGATGAGAGTGAATCCCTCGCACAAGAAAAATTTAGAAAACTTTGCAAAGCTGCCCTGTTTTAGTTTTTCCTATAAAACTTGGCTTGTTATTAGCTTCTATCTTTTTCTATTTATGCAGCCACCAATCTAGCCAAAGCTTTTCCTATGGAATATAAAATTAGCATACTAATTATTTGGTTATATGCTATGTCTATATTCAATTAGAACAAAAAAAGAGACATTAACTAAAAAAATACCAACCTAAGGCAAGAGAAGTCGACGAAATGCGGAAGTGCCTCTGAATATTTTCCCTATTCAGTGATGCAATTGAATGTGAGTGAGCGACACCAGATTTTTAAGGAGAGAATGTGTTAAGACATGGCAAAAACTTCGTAAACAGTAGAAGTATATATACTTGTTTTAGATGGATTAAAGTATTTATGCACAGTATTATATACTTGACTTGATCAGTCGGCCAAGAATATCAATCACTTTGCTCAAAATGTCATGTTGTTGGATATTTAATTCAAACCTAAAATGAATTTCAAACTTACGTTTTCAATTATAACTAATTGATGTTGACATTAGACGATGAAGTGTATCTCAGGTAGTAAGACCTTTCTCCCCAATCTAATAAGTTGGAGATTCTGAGTCATCACTTATCGATATCAGGTAGTAAGACCTTTCTCCCCCATCTAATAAGTTGGAGATTCTGAGTCATCACTTCATCTATCTCAGGTAGTAAGACCTTTCTCCCCCATCTAATAAGTTGGAGATTCTGAGTCATCACGGGAGAGATGAAAACTACTTAATAATCCTCTTCCAAAAGAAAAGTTAACTTGATTTAGTTCAATTCCACTCTTATTATTTGATAAATTTGTAAAATTAAACCCCGAGCTTCTAATATATATGATCACAATCACATGATATAAGAGTCGGATTATAATATAATAGGATAATAGGATTATAATAGTAATTTTTTTTTAAATATCATGTTCCTTTGTTCCTTTCGAAAACCTTGTCCGTAGGCGTGTTACATATTTTTCACTTCATTATAGAATAATCTAGCATTTATTGCTAATATTCTTTTTCATAAAATATTCCATGAGTAAGGTACTTAAACTTGTAACCGAACCCAAAGTATATTAAATGAGCAATTCTTTTCAAGCAACAAAGTCTGTACCTTTATTCTCGACTTGACAAACACTTGAAAGATATACTAAGTGATCTGTTTGCATGCTTCTTAGATTGGGTATATACTAAAAAAATTTAATTTCTAAATTTGTACGTGTATGGGAAATAAATATTTTTACTTCTACTTAAAGAATTGCCTCTAAATACTAGTATTGGTAGTGATCAAATCGGTACCGGTTCCAACAATATTTGCACTTTATATATTTCTCACACACCTCACTTAGATGTCATGATCACTACCAATACTATTACTAATACTAGTATTGGTAGTGATCAAATCCAGAGGATGTTGATCGAATTTATGGAAATGAAGTATATTTTCACCTCGAATACTCTCACATTTGTTGCTAAAATATATTTTTTAATAGTAAAATACTAAAACTTGTAGCCAAACTCAAAGGCCATGTTTGGTTGGCGGGAAAGTAAAGTTGACAAGGAAAATGATTCCTGGGAAAATAAATCCCGGGAATATGATTTCTAATAACTTTACTTTCCCATGTTTGGAAAATATCTAGATTTGAAAGTATATATTTGATTTAAACACTAAACTAAAAATACACTTATCATTTTTTATTTATAAAAAATAATAATACATATTATATAATAAATTATTAATTACAAATGATAATAATTATATTATTTTATTTATTATTACGATGGATAGTTTAAATATGGATTATACATCATAATATATAATAATATAATAATAAATAAGATTATTATTATTATTATCATTATATTAACTTAATTTTTAATTAAATAAATTTTATAATTTAAAATTTCACTACAATTTTATTTTTAATTACTAATTACTAATTATTATATTGTTATATAATTATAATTATATTTAATTATTTAATAAATTATTATTATTATAATAAAAAAAAATATTAATAATATAGTTATAATTATGATAATTTGAATTATAGTTATTTATTATCCTGAAATTAAGTATGGTTTATACTTTTAAATTATTTGTAAAACATTGTAATAAATAATAACAATAATAATAATGATAATAATAATAATAATAATAATAATAATAATAATAATAATAATAATAATAATAATAATAATAATAATAATAATAATCTGTACTATATTGCATTAAATATGTAAGAATCCTAAAACTGGGAAAAAGAATACCTAAGAAAAGTTAGGATTCAGAATCCTGGAAAGTTGTACTAACTTTCCTTGTTTTAGGATTTTGATTACTTTCCCAGTTTGATTAAAAACGGAAACAAACACAGGAATTTAAAATTTAAGGAATCAGATTACTTTCCCAGACAGAATCCTGGCAACCAAACATGGCCAAAGTAGTACTCCGTATTAATTTTCCAGCAACAAAGTGTGCACCTTATTATACAATCCTGAAAGATGCTAATTTGTCTGCTTGCATGTAGGAGTACTATCTAAAATGTTGATCTATTAAACCTATGTATAATCAATACTCGATACTCAACTATAAGAATTTATCTCACGGTGGTCATTCAGTGCTATCACAAACTAGTACTATCATTCATCACTCCAATGCAATATAGGATTTTTGTTCGGACACTGCAATCATTCATGATGGATAAATAGTTTCTTTCATATTTAGGAGGCCAATTGTCTTGGGGACATAGATGGATGGCGTTATGGGTAACAAGCAAGGGTTCCTCCCAAACGATGCACAAAAATTTGGATGCGTCAAAAGTGAGTAATTGTGTTCCTTGGTCGCATGACTTATAGACATCAGTTTGAGGGCCAATGTGGGAATATAGAGGCAGTTCGGGATAAGCAGAGTTGGGGATATTTCAATAGTATCAGCCTCTTCAACTACAGTAATTCCCCCAAGCGCAGATCAAACATAGGCTTTAGTGACTTTATTAAAATTTACAAAATCATTTTTATCATATGTCATGGTGTCAGTAGCATACAATAAAAAAATCCAACCATTTTCTTTCACCCCCTCCCTAGATTGGGCTAAACATGTTGTGGCAATATTCACTAGGGGTAAAAACTTATTTTTTGTAGGATTGGGGTCGTTCTTATAAATATCAGAAGCTGGGGGCTTTTTCTCAAATTTCATTGGGTCATTTATCACAAATATCAGAAAAATCTCAATTGCAAGCTTCGTTGTCTTCA
This sequence comes from Salvia splendens, assembly GCF_004379255.2. Lineage (NCBI taxonomy): Eukaryota > Viridiplantae > Streptophyta > Magnoliopsida > Lamiales > Lamiaceae > Salvia > Salvia splendens. Next base: position 26,389,053 of record NC_056050.1, on the reverse strand, counting down.
TCACCAATACTATGAGCTTGGTTTCTCTGCGAGTATGTACGGATCTCCAAACTTGGAAATGTGTTCAACTCGTCATCTGGTAGTTGGATCAACTCTAGCCTTGTTCCTGCAATTAATATATACATAGTTAATAAGGAGTAGATAATAATAACATATAGGTTGTCTGGACTGAATTAGTTATATAAAATGATCCTTACTTACTGGATTGAATTTTCCCGAGTCCGCATCTAACATGAACAAATATGAAGGTTTGGGGACAGAGATAGATTGCATTACTGGTAATAAGCAGGGCTTTGTTGCAAATTATGCATTGTTCATATCGGTAATTGGCCAGGAATAGAATATACGAGAAGCAGAGGCAGAGGACGAGAGGGGAGCGTGAGAGCAGTAGGCAGTATGGTGCAGTCTTGATGAATCCAGAAATAACAGTGTTGGCACCAGAAGAAGAAACCTTCATGTTTCTCCCCACAGGCATCACACAAAGACAAAATCGCAAGCTCTTGTGTGAGGTGAGGTGGATGGCTCTTGTGTTTGGTTTTGATCTCTGCACCAAGCATTGCAGCTGCAGCCAAAGGATGCATATCGAAATCGCAATCCCCTCACATTTGTAAGTGAAATGGTGACTAATTCCTGCTCGGAGACAAAGCATGTGCTTAGTAGAATCATCCAATGGTGTAGTATGATTGGGATGGGTGTATGTGTGGCTGAATTTTTGGGCACATGATTCATGCAGAAAAGAATGACAAGAAACAATGGTGCAAGTGTAGGAGGGAGCGGATAGAATTGGCAATCCGCAAATTTTGCAAGAATGATAATTATCACTCTCATCCGTCTCCTTATCATCTTGGAAGTTAGTCAATGGATGAGGATGGCTGAAATGCCTATCACCCTCCATACCTACACACAGACTTCGAATATATATGTACTTTCATGGTAGAATTAGGGTGAAATGTATAATTAAGGTTAAATGTGGTCCATTACATAGAAAAAATGAACATGGTTTAAATATTTATGATTCTGTTTGCATGATATATACACCAACAACATAACTTAACAATGTAAAAATGTCTAGTAGGGACATTTTACCTGCTAGAGATGTTTGAAAATGAGTCTACTATGGTAGCCCCAAAATGAGTTATATTTGCCATTTCAATATGGAATTATTAAACAAACTAACTATTGGGCATTATATTGCTAACCTTTTAAGTTGCTAACTCTGCTAACTCATCAATGTAGTGTATTAAAAATGTCAACACAGTATGTTGAAAGTTGTGTATTGACATTTCAATGTTATCGTCACTTTCGTTGACGTCACGAGTCAGCAGAGTTAGCAACTTAAAAAGTTAGCAATTAATCAGACCTATGCAGAAGGTATATTCAATTAGAACAAAAAAAAAAGAGATTAACTCGGAAATACCAACCAAGCTGTGTTAAATGAGTCAACAAGAAGCGGCATGCTGGTAAACAAGGACAATGCCGGAATATTAGTCTGAATATTTTTCCTCTTCAGTGATGCAATTGAATATTGTGGGCGAGTGATCACCAGATTTTGAGGAGAAGATGTGTGAACTTCGAATTTATAATGAATATGAATGTTTAAGATGGAATAATGATGCGTGCTACTTTAACAACTCATGTGCTATGTATATTACTTGACTTGGTTAGTAGGCCAAGAATATCAATAGAATATCACTTCATGCACTTTGTTCATATATTATTCTAAGTTGTGTTGTGTTGTGTTGTATGGATTAATTTAACTAAAAACAACATGGGACTTCAAAGTTAGTGTTTTAAGAAAATACTCCTTCACGCGGTTAGGTGATAACCATTAATCCTCTTTAGAGCATCTCCAATGGCATAGGACCAGGCCCGGCCCTGGGGGGGTCGAGCAGTGCCCCCGCCCCGGGCCCCCAAAACGTTGGGGCCTCCAAAATCCAAATACATACATGAGTATATACATGCTAGAAGAAACTTTTAAGGTAATAATATAAATTGTATGCTATAAATATTGTCTTGGATGTATTGAAGTGTTTTATTACTACTGTTGTTATTGTTACTATTAGTTTATAGTATTATTATGGGGCCCCTCTTTTAGTTCCGCCCCGGGCCAATAAAAACTCAGGATCGGGCCTGCATAGGACATCCAGTAGCCCTCACATAGCCTTCCCACTGCCACATCATCAGCACTAAAATCCTCCTGCCACATCATCTGGGCATGCAACTGGACATCCAATAGCCCTCACATAGCCTTCCACATCACTAACAATTATATAATTTAATTTACAATTGTAGCAACATACGAAATTTAATTTACGAGACAAATACATGAAAATTGAATAATACTATTAAAGTTTAAAAAAGTACAATAATTTTAAAAAATGTACATTTAAAAAATTACAAGCAATTAAATTAAAAACTAACGTCCTGCAATCCTCCGCGCCCACAACTCTTCAATTAAATCCTTTTGGAGTCGAATATGAGCATTCGTCTGACGCATGTTGGCATTTGCTTGGAGGAGGGCTTCTTCATCGTGAGGTACCCCACCTCGTACGTTGGCGGCGGCGACGCCGTGGCTTGGACATGCTTCATTATCGTCGTTGGCTCAATCAGTCAGTTGTACACCTTCATCTTTGACAATCATGTTGTGCATGATAATACAGACGTACATTATATCAGCAATGCAGTCGACATGCCACAAATGCGACGGTCCCTTAACTGCAGCCCATCGAGCTTGAAGCACACCAAATGCGCGCTCCACGTCCTTTCGCGCCGACTCCTGCCGCGTCGCAAAGTAGGCCTTCTTCGCATCTGATGCGCACCGGATCGTCTTCACAAAGACGGGCCACCTAGGGTATATCTCATCTGCCAAGTAGTAGCCCATATCATGCTGGTTGCTGTTGGTGACAAAACTGATGGCCGGACCGACGCCCTGGCACTGCTCGTTGAAAAGGGGCGACGAGTTGAGGACGTTTAGGTCGTTGTTCGAACTGGCTATCCCAAAATACGCATGCCAAATCCACAGCCGGTAATCAGCTACGGCCTCGAGGATCATCGTGAGATTCTTTCCCTTGTAGCCGGTCGTGTAGAACCCTTCCAGGCAGCGGGACAGTTCTTCCACTCCCAATGCATACAATCTATGTTGCCTAACATTCCCGGGAACCCATGCTGATCCTCGTGCATCCGTAGCAGATCCCGGCAATCTTCGGGGGTAGGCTTTCGAAGATACTGATCACCGAATACTTCAATCACGCCCTGACAGAAATACTTCATACATTCAATGGCAGTCGTCTCACCGATGTGGAGGTATTCGTCCCACATGTCTGCCGAAGTCCCGTAGGCCAACTGCCTGATTGCCGCAGTGCACTTTTGAATAGGGGTGTGGCCGGGTCTGCCAGCCGCATCGTGCCTGAAGCGGAAATACAGATATCGATGCTCCAAAGCGTTAACAATACGCATAAACAAGTCCCGCCTCATCCTAAAACGATGCCTGAAATGGTTGGCGTTAAAACGCGGCTCCTCTGCGAAGTAATCTGTGAACATGTGCAGCTACATGGTCACGATCAATCACTTCTCGACGGTGGACAACTGGTCGTGGGCGAGGTACCGCCGGCTGCATATAACTCTGCAGCCATCGATCAACCTCACGGCTCGTATAGACATCTAGCTCTTCGTTCATCATACGCTCGTACTCATCAGCATCCCCACCACTACCACCACCACAACCACCGGCATTACTCATTTATCGTTGTTGATCTTATACAGAAATTAAGATAGAGAGAGTACTCGTTAAAACAAGCGGTGCGAATGAAAATGATGTCCAAAGCGCGTATATATAGTGTTTCGGAAAATTTAAAAAAAAAATAAAAATCTGACGCCGATCCGGGGCCTACAATGGCGCTGTGAGGATCGGCGTGAGAATCGGCGTCGGCCCAAGAATCGGCGTGGGCACGCTGATTTTGACGCCGATTTCGATGACGCTGCTCGCAATGGTTCGGCGTCAGCACCGGCGTCCGCGAAAAATCGACGTGCTGGTGCCGACGCCGCCATTGGAGATGCTCTTAGAAAGAAAAGTTATATTGATTTGGTTCAATTTCACTCATGTTCCTTTTGACACAGATTATAGAAGAATACTCTCACATTTGTTGCTAAATTATTATTTTAATAAAATATTGTATGAGTAAGCTACTAAAATTTGTAGCCAAACTCAAAGTATATAAGATGAGTATTACTTTTCCAGCTACAAAGTCTGCACCTTAAAGGTAAAGAGTTTCCCTAATTTTGATTGCCTATTACACCCAAACTTCTCATATCTCCTTGATTTATTCCCCTCTAATTAGATCTCCTTTTCATTTCTTTCCAACATCCTTACGTAGTGGACGTACTGGATTTTGTTGAGTCCACATTTGACATAAACAAATTTGTCGGTTTGGGGACAGAAATAGATAGCATTATGGGTAAGAAGCAGGAATAACGTAGAGTCTTTTCTACATTATTCTATTTCTTACTTAATTTTATCGGCACTTTAACTATTTATAGTCATTTTTTCAAAACTGGCGCGAAAATGAAACGTCTCGTTTAGGTTAGGACAGATGGAGTACAACATTAGACAAATCACAGTTAATTGGAATATGTCATTATTATAAGGGTACGTTCTCTTTGTTATGAACTGATCATGACAAATTGAGGTATTGGAAATTGGATTTGGATCCCCTGCGGTGCACAGCACTGCTGTGCACCTCACAAAACATTTTTTTAATAATAATAAAATATTTTTTTAATGTTTTGTGAGGTGCACAGCAGCAGGGGATCCAAATCCATTGGAAATTTTCCTCCCTTCAAATTTCTCATTTCTTTTCCGTATAAGTTGATCGTTGTTGTTTTTCGCAAGCAATATTTTGGTACTTAAAAGTTATTTAACAGACAAACAAAAGAATGAAAAAAGCTCTAAGTAATTGTCCAATTTAGGTTCATTAGATTTGTATTTTTCTAAAAATATTAAAATATTTGACAAGAACCTTGACTTGGAAATGTAAGTGTAATATGGTGTTACGTCGATATTCAAAATTGGCTTTGTGGAATATTATACACTAGCTACAAATAATTGTCAAATAACTTGCAAATTAGGGTGGATCGGTACGGTATACCGTATCGAGAATGTTATACCGCATACCGTACCGAAAACTGCGGTATTATAAAATATCATATCGATATCATACCGAAAATTCGGTATGGTTAATTTTTTATAACATTACCTTATCGTTATTGCGGTATACCGCAATCTTACTGTATACCGAAGTAAAGTACGGTATACCTTAATGCCGTTATGCAAAAAAAAAAAATTGTACACAAAATAATTAAAAATATGATTTTCGGAAACTTTTTTTAAATTTTATTATATACTCCCTATGTCCCATATAAATATGTGCATTCTATTTTTGGAAAGTTATATCAATTAAATAATATAGGTCTTACTATCCACTAACACTACTTACTTTAATTACAATTCTCCTCCCCTCTCTTACTTTACCATATATTTCTCCTATTCTCTCTTACTTTATCAATTTTGTCTTAATTCTCGTGTCATCCTCATTGCTCATATTTTTATGAGATGGAGGGAGTATATAAATATATTAAATATAATATAAAAATTATTTAATATTTCAACATATATGTGATGGATTGAATATTAGAGGTAGAAATACTAGATTATACAAAGTAGACTATATACGTGATGGATTATGTATTTGCTACAAGTTTCATCATCATCACTGAGTAAATTAGTCCTTAGAAAAAGCTAGTCATTGAATAGTCATTGAATATTATTTGCAATGCAAAGACTAAATTGAAACGAAAAAAAAACACCTCCACGTAATTTGCAATGCAATACTACAATGGAAAATGAAAGTTTTGGAAATTTTGATTGTAGTCATTGAATAGTCCAGGCATTGACCTGGAAGACTTTGACTTTTATGATTTTCACTCATTAAAATATGATGGTTGCAAGTTGTATATAGAGTGATATTAGAGGTATGATTAAGAAACAGAATCATACATATACAAACCAGACAATATAACTAAGTGATGGGTGTTGTCTTTGTTGCTAATGCTACGATCATTGTGAGCATCTGCATATTGTTGAGCAGTAATGTAATTGCATCTAATGTTTCAGATTCGAACAGAGAAATGAAGGCGTTGATGAATTTTGGATGGCCTTATATCAACTCCACTGCTCCTCACTGCCATTGGATAGGCCTCACTTGTGATGATCGTGGCCGCGTTGCAGAGTTAAGCCTTGAATCTCGAGTAAGATGCAATGCGAGTGAAGCTTGGTGTCACGATGTTGGCTATTTGGATCCGCTTGTTTTCACATCACTCACTAGCATTCATCTCACCTCATGTGGTCTCTATGGATTTATCCCAGAAGAAATAGGTTCCCTCTCCAACCTATCTTATCTCAATTTGTCGAATAATCAACTCAATTCCCAACTGCCTCTTTCATTGGCAAATCTGAGTGAGTTGCGCGTTCTTGACATTTCTGATAACCGTTTCATTTATGGTGCCATTCCACCTAACATAGGAAGCTTATCCAAACTTACTCATCTCTATTTGTCACACAATCTACTCCAAAGTGGTCTGCCTCTTTCACTATCAAATCTTTCTAACTTAGAGGTGCTTCTCATTTCTTCTAATAGCATTTCCGGTGGCATTCCTTCTGGAATAGGGTACCTCCTTCATTTGATGGTTCTTGATTTGTCCAATAATCAACTCAATTCCCGATTGCCTCTTTCACTGGAAAATCTCACTAACTTAGAGGTTCTTGACATTTCTCATAACTATGACATTTATGGTGTCATTCCACCTGAAATAGGTAGCTTATCCAAACTTACTCGTCTCGATTTGTCATCCAATCGACTCCAAAGTGATCTGCCTCTTTCACTGCCAAATCTCACTAACTTAGAGGTTCTTGACATATCTAATAACCATGGCATTTATGGGGTCATTCCACATAACATAGGAAGTTTATCCAAACTAACTCATCTCGACTTGTCATACAATTCACTCAAAAGTGAGCTGCCACTTTCACTATCAAATCTCACTAACTTAGAGGTGCTTCTCATTTCTTCTAATAGCCTTTTCGGTGCCATTCCTTCTAGAATAGGGTACCTTTCGCATTTGAATGCTCTTGATTTGAGCTTCAATGACATCAATTGCTATCTGCCTGCAACTATGACCCAATTAACAATATTGGAATTCTTGAAATTGGATAGCAATAGGTTGGAAGGTGTTTTTGAAGCAGGAATACACATGCTTCCTCGTATCAAAACCATAGGCCTCAGTGCGTGTTCAATCGGAGGAAGGATACCTTCTCAGTTGGGAAATGTTGGTAATGCACAGTTTCTCAATATCGATCTTTCTAGGAACCAACTTATTGGTGAAGTCCCTGAATCTATTTCAAGTCTTGAGAGAATCGATTTGTCCTACAATAATTTAGAAGGTGAGATTCCAGCCAACTTATGGCGTAAGTTTGGGATCGAATCGTTCCACGGAAACACCAATTTACATCCTCCGGAGGAATTTTCCTCCAGGATTACTGTGGAAATGATTTATTATCTAATCTTTGTGTTTTTTATATTATGTGGGATCTATTTCATCTTCTTCACAAGGGATAGGAAAGGTGCCTCCTCCTCAGTGACACCTCATCCCAAACATGGAGATATATTCAAGATTTGGAACTTCGATGGCAACATGGCATATCAAGACATCATTGAAGCAACACAAGACTTTGACTTGAGATACTGCATTGGAACTGGAGCATATGGAAGCGTCTATAGAGCTCTACTGCCCACTGGAAGAGTTGTTGCCGTGAAAAAACTTCACAGATTTGAAGAAGATAATCCTACCTTCGAATCATCTTTTAGGAATGAAGCACAGGTTCTCTCTCAAATTCGCCATCGCCATATTGTCAAGCTTTTTGGCTTTTGTCTGCACCAACGGAGCATGTTTCTCATCTACGACTACATGGAAAGAGGAAGCCTCTTTAGTGTGTTGAGGGATGAAGACGAAGCTGTGGAGCTAAACTGGAAGAAGAGGGTAAATGTGGTGAAGGGCATTGCCAATGCCCTATCTTACATGCATCACGATTGCAGCCCTCCTATTCTACACAGAGACATATCGAGCAGCAACATACTCTTGGATTCAGAATTTCAAGGTTGTTTATCTGATTTTGGGACGGCTAGATTGTTGGATCCAGATTCATCCAATCAAACAATACTCGTGGGAACTCGGGGCTACATTGCACCAGGTATGCATCATAACATCGTTTCAAGTAGTCATTGTTTTCATACTGATGGCATGTTTGTTGTCCGCAGAGTTGGCCTTCACTATGGTGGTTACAGAAAAATGTGATGTGTACAGCTTCGGAGTGTTGGCATTGGAAGTCATGTTTGGAGATCATCCGGGGGATTTCGTTTCCTCCATGATGACGACGAAGAGATCCACACAGTTTGCTCAAAACTTGATGGTGCAACAACTCTTGGACAAGAGGCTACCATCTCTAGAGGAAGATGTAAGAATGTCGAGGGAAGTGATTGCAGTGGTCAAAACAGCTCTGAAATGCATAAGCTGTGATCCAAAGTCACGGCCGTATATGAAGGAGGTGTCTCACGAACTCGCTAAGCACCCACCGCGGTTGACAATGCCATTCCGCTCCGTATCTGTGCTACATCTCATGCATTCAGATTGAACTCACAGCTGTCTTATTCCCTATAATAAATTTACACATGCTCAGTAGCCATATGAAAATACCTCTGTTTTCCTCTGTTTCCTTAGTCTTTTCCTTCTTCGTGAACAATGCTGTGATATTTTCTATAATCATCATCAAATGTATGTTGGTATAATATATTATTGGGACTCTTTACATAATTTATGTGATTTAAAACTGTCACATTTTACAGCAGGGAACTTCATTAGTTCAACCACATGGAGTGTTGGTTCCACTAGATACATTCTTTTACTCTGTTAGTTTACAAACTAAGTTATTTTACTTAGCTTAGTCCTATGTATATTGCATTAATAGTAAAAAATTATTATAGATGCATGCTTATACAAAAAAGTTATTAAAATTAGAAGAGCTTTATAAACACAAGATCTTCCAAGTCACATTTTGGAATATTAGACAGAAAATGGAGTGCTAATTAGACGGAATAAAGCTAACAACTCTGTCAGTTGGAACTTTCTATGATATATCTTTCCTTAAATATTCAATTGTTGAGAGTAAGTATAGTATAGTATCTTAACATATCAAATACTAATAGGTTTTCAGATTAAAAATAATTTTGTGGAATATCTTGTAGACTTGGCCCTTGTAGGTTGGGTTGATTAATAATGGTTAATAGTGACTCGAGTATAGACTTCTAAGTCCAAGTCAATGGCAATTGACCGTTTACTTCAGTTCTAATACTCTCTCTCTCTGTTTGGAGAAATTTTTATTTAGCACGAGATTTTATGTAATTTTATTCTATAGGTTGAGTGGAGAAAATACAAATTAAAAAGAGAATAAAGTAAAAAATAATATTTCCATTTTAGAAAATATACTCATTAGAGTTTGACACTTTAAAAAGGAAAATGTGTCACTTGGAGTAATACAAAAATGTGTCACCAACGGAGCATGTTTCTCATCTACGACTACATGGAAAGAGGAAGCCTCTTCAGTGTGTTGAAGGATGAAGACGAATCTATGGAACTGAACTGGAAGAAGAGGTTGAATGTGGTGAAGGGCATTGCAAAACTATTAGACAAGAGGCTACCATCTCCAGATGAAGATGTAAGAGTGTCAAGGGAAGTGGCTGGAGTGGTGAAAACAGCACTGAAATGCATTAGCTCTGATCCAAAGTCGAGGCCGTCAATGAAGGAGGTGGCTCAAGAACTTGCTAAGCATCCACCACGATTGCCAATGTCATTCCGCTCCATATCAGTGCTTCATCCCATGCACTTCTTGAATAAAGAATAAATGTGTTGGTGTATACCTATTTTTGTAGTATCTATGCTGATGTATCTGCGTTACATATTTATCAAACTCTTACTTTGCTGCAGGGATCTTTATTAGTTCAGCAACATGTAGTGTTGGTTCCAATGTTGAAAACAACAAAAAGAATTTCTAATAAATGAATCTCTCATCTGCTTAGATTGCCAACCCTAGTTGATGGTACTACGTACTTACAAACTAACTTATCTACTTATCTTAGTCCTTTTAGTTGTATAAATTGCATGCTTGTATTAAACTCTAAAATCTTGCTACAAATTTTCCAAACTTCATTTGTCATTGCACCAAGTCATCTAGATGGATATCACAAACATATACATCTAGCTGAGGCCAGCAACTGCCTCAAGAGCATCTAATTAAATGTTCAACTGAAAGTGCAAATCTTTGAAGACAAGAACCATAAGCATCAACTGAATAAATGACAGGGCAAATCTTTGGAGTTTGGAGACGATAACCATCACAATTAGCGTTTGTGACACTTAGAGGTATGCATGAAAAGAATCATTTATACAGAAACTAGAGAATATAAGCAATGGGTGTAATCTTTGCTGCTGTCATTATTATCAGCATATTATTATTAAGTGATGTAGTTGCAGCAAATGTTTCAAACACGAGCGGAGAATTTGAGGCGTTGATGGCTTTTGAGTGGCCTCATATCAACTCCAACTCCACAGTCTGCGAGTGGATAGGTATCACTTGCGATGATGGTGGTTGCGTTACAGAGATAAGCCTGCAAACTCATCTCGACTTGTCATACAATTCACTCAAAAGTGAGCTTCCTCTTTCACTATCAAATCTCACTAACTTAGAGGTGCTTAACATTTCTTATAATAGGATTTTCGGTGCCATTCCTTCTGGAATAGGGTACCTCCTCCATTTGATTGCTCTTGATTTGAGCTTCAATCATCCGGGGGATTTCGTTTCCTCCATGACGAGGATGAAGAGATCCACGCAGTTTGCTCAAAACATGATGGTGCAACGACTCTTGGACAAGAGGCTAGCATCTCCGGAAGAAGATGTGAGATTGTCGAGAGAAGTGGCTAGAGTGGTGAAAACAGCACTGAAATGCATAAGCTCTGATCCAAAGCTGCGGCCATGTATGAAGGAGGTGTCTCAGGAACTTGCTAAGCACCCACCACGGCTAACAATGCCGTTCCGCTCAATATCAATGCTTCATCTCATGCATTCAGATTAAAGTTATATCATAATGTTATTATGCCTGTGTTCATCTTTTCCATTTTGTTGGTTTTGTCTTTTAATAAGATCAAATAGGCAAATAGCTATGAGTTAAGTTAACTCCGTTTAATTATTCTTCCTTTTCCCCTGCTTCTAGAAAAGCTTCTAAACAAATGCTGCCTAACATACCAATAAAAGTAGAGTCAAGTCAATCCACTAAAGCACTAAGCCTAACACTGTAATTCCAACTCCAAATATAGATTCAAAGTAGACTTTCATTTCAAGCACTCTAATTTTAATTATTAAAGTATCTAATGTTTGTAAAATACACCTCCAGCACTGTAGATATATATTTCGTAGTTCCAATATGAGAAATAAACAATAATGAGATTGAAGTTCTCATGATCTCATCTAAGAAATGTGTGTTAATTGTAATAGGAAAATAAATTCTTGCAGTTCCAGTTGTTTAAAATTAGAAGAATTGGTGTATTATGTTTATAGATATTCTCATGAATTATGAGTGCACCTCAAGTGTATCATATATCTGCATTTAAATATTGAGGGGTATTAAAATAGAAAAAGTGAATTGTGGAAAACGTGTATGTTGGGTTGGGACTTCAACACTATACAAGGTGATATATCATAGGTATGAATATGAGTGAGATTAAGAAAAAGAATCATATTGATATACATACAAACTAGAGAATACTATAAGTGATGGATGCCTTGTTTGCTATGATCATTGTGAGCATCTGCATATTGTTGATGAATAATGTAGTTGCATCTAATGTTTCAGATTCTAGCAGAGAATTGAAGGCGTTGATAGATTTTGGATGGCCTTATATCAACACCACTGCTCATCACTGCGATTGGGAAGGCATTGCTTGTGATGATGATGGCCACGTTGCAGAGATAAGCCTGCAGTCTGAAGTAGGATGCAATGATGATGAACATAGGTGTCACGATGTTGGCTATTTGGATCCGCTTGTTTTCACATCTCTCACTAGCATTCATCTCAGCTCATGTGGTCTCTATGGAGATATCCCACCACAAATAGGTTACGTCTCCAACCTATCTTATCTCAATTTCTCGAATAATTATCTCGAATGTGAGCTGCCTCTATCATTGGCCAATCTGAGTGAGTTACATGTGCTCGACATTTCTAATAACTTTGGCATTTATGGTCTCATTCCACCTCAAATGGGAAGCTTATCCAAGCTAACTTATCTCGATTTGTCTGGTAATCACCTCCACGGTGAGCTGCCTGCAAATTTGACTGAGTTACATGTGCTCAGCATTTCTTTCAATAAGTTTTCCGGTGTCATTCCACCTGAGATAGGAAGCTTATCAGAACTAACTCATCTCGATTTGTCTGACAATAGCCTTGAGGGTGAGTTGCCTCTTTCACTTTCAAATCTCACTAAATTGGAGATACTTGACATTTCTTGGAATAACTTTTTTGGTGGCGTTATTCCTAAGATAGGAAGCTTATCAGAACTAACTCGTCTCGATTTATCTAGCAATCGGTTCGACGGTGAGTTGCCTCTTTCACTGTCAAATCTAACTAAATTGCAAGACATTGACATCTCTTCTAATAACTTTTCTGGTGGCATTATTCCTAAGATAGGAAGCTTATCAGAACTAACTCGTCTCGATTTAGCTAGCAATCGACTCGAGGGTGAGTTGCCTCTTTCACTGTCGAATCTAACTAAATTGAAAGGTATTGACATTTCTTGGAATAACTTTTCTGGTAGCATTATGCCTAAGATAGGAAGCTTATCAAGATTGACTCATCTCATTTTGTCTAACAATCTATTCATGGCTGTTTCACTACCAAATCTAACTAAATTGGAGGTGCTTGACATTTCTTACAACATCTTTTCTGGGGTCATTCCACCTGAGATAGGAACCTTATCAGAACTAACTCGTCTCGATTTGTCTCACAATCGACTCAAGGGTGAGTTGCCTCTTTCACTTCCAAATCTCACTAAATTGACAGAACTCGACATTTCTTCTAACGACATTTCTGGTGCCATTCCACCTGAGATAGGATGCTTAGTGAGACTAACTCATCTCAATATGTCTCAAAATCAACTCTACTGTGAGTTGCCTATTTCAGTGGCAAATCTCACTGAATTACAGATGCTTGAAATTTTTCAAAACTTGATTCATGGTGCCATTCCCTCTGAATTAGGAAACCTCCAATCCTTGGCTTTTCTTGACTTGGGAGGCAATAGCATCACTGGTGTCATTCCCTCTGAATTAGGAAACCTCCAATCCTTGGAATTTCTTGACTTGAGCAACAATGGCATCGCTGGCTCTATTCCATCAACTTTCATTCAATTAACAAGATTACAATTCTTGAAATTGGATGTGAATAGGTTGGAAGGTATTTTTCTAGGGGGGATAGAAAAACTATCTTCGATCGAAATGATAAATCTAAGTTGGAACTCAATCAAAGAACAGATACCTCTTGGTCTAGGAGATGCTCCCATTGCACGGTATCTCACTATCGACCTTTCTTGGAACAATCTTTCCGGAAGAGTCCCTGAATCTGTTTTTAAGTTGAGTGGCATCAATTTGTCCTACAATCATTTGGAGGGCCAGATTCCGCTCGCTGTCTGGCGTAAGTTTCCGGTTGAATCATTCTTGGGCAATCCCATGTTACTGGTTCCAAATGAGTCCATGCCGACACCTCCAATTGCAATGAAAAGAGAAAAACATCGAAACAATTCAGTTACAATTTATGCTGTGGGGATAGTATTTGGCTGTGTGTTTCTGTTTTCCATTTTCTTTGGAGTCTTTTTCTTAAGAAAGAAAGCAGCAGCAGCAGCAGCATCAACCTCACCTGATCTCAAACATGGAGACATATTCAAGATATGGAACTTCGATGGCAGCATCGCCTATCAAGACATCATTGAAGCAACCGCAGACTTTGACTTGAGATACTGCATTGGAACTGGAGCTTACGGGAGCGTCTACAGAGCACAACTTCCCACTGGAAGAGTTGTTGCTGTTAAAAAGCTTCACAAATTTGAAGGAGATAATCCTAACTTTGACTCCTCTTTTAGGAATGAAGCCGAGGTTCTCTCCCAAATTCGCCATCGCCATATTGTCAAGCTTTTTGGATTTTGTCTGCACCAGCGGAGCATGTTTCTCATCTACGACTACATGGAAAGAGGAAGCCTCTTTAGCGTGTTGAAGTATGATGACGAAGCCGTGGAGCTGACCTGGAAGAAGCGGGTAAATGTGGTGAAAGGCATTGCCAATGCGCTGTCTTACATGCATCACGATTGCAACCCTCCTATTCTACACAGAGACATTTCGAGCAGCAACATACTCTTGGATTCAGAGTTTGAAGGTTGTTTATCCGATTTTGGGACAGCTAGATTGTTGGATCCAGATTCATCCAATCAGACTCTACTTGTGGGAACTCGGGGCTATATTGCACCAGGTATGCACAACATAACATAGTTTAAAATAGTAGTAACTGTTTTCATGGCGATGACATGTTTGTTGGTTGCAGAGTTGGCCTTCACAATGGCGGTTACCGAAAAATGTGATGTGTATAGCTTTGGAGTTTTGGCATTGGAAGTCATGTTTGGAGATCATCCGGGGGATTTCATTTCCTCCATGACGACGATGAGATCCACACGGTCTGCTCAAAACATGATGGTGCAACAACTCATGGACAAGAGGCTACCATCTCCAGACGAAGATGTAAGAGTGTCGAGGGAAGTGGTTGGAGCGGTGAAAATAGCCCTCAAATGCATAAGCTCTGATCCAAAGTCGCGACCGTGTATGAAGGAGGTGTCTCAAGAACTCGCTAAGCAACCACCACGGTTGACTATGCCATTCCGCTCCATATCAGTGCTTCATCTCATGCATTCAGACTGAGCTTATGTCATGATTTTGTCATTGTGTCGTGTTCTATCCTCTCCATTTTATTAGTTTTTTCCGTTAATAATCAGTGTCTAATGTCGAACAAAGCAAAAAGATCTCCATGAATCGCTAGTCACCTCTGTTTTTAGAAAGAGCTTCTAAATAAAATGTGGATTGTTGGGGCTTTTCCTATCCTAACATTCTCTCTATTTATAAGAGCAAGGACTTCTCATCAAAGAATTCTGTTTATAACATATTAGTTGCTAATATCACTAATTTTTTGCCAAATTACAGATTCTCCTAAATATTACTAATAAGTTTGTGCTTTGTGGTGGCAAAGTTCACTATATTTACGACAAGTTTTAAGTTGGTGGCAAAATCGTAAATACGGCAATAAGTCATAAGAGTAAAGTCAAGTCAGTCCAGTAAAGATAGAAATTTCATCATATTCTCCCAAAATAATTTCCTCACCACATGAATTCCAGAAATTAATACTTATCAAAGCTTGAATCATAAACATACCTCACATCATGAATTCGCAGACGCAACAAAATCCTAATCGCAGCATTCTTTTCCCTTCAAATCAATCGAATCGAATTAGCTCCACTTCCGAATTCCAATCCGACTGCTTCGATTCCATATCCTCCGCCAATCAATCACTTCGCCGCCGTGAATTCGCAGCTCCGGTGGGGGGTGGAGAGATGAGATGGTTGAGAATTTAGTTACATTGAATTTAATATTCAGTGTTGATTTTCTTGTTTTGCTTGCTTTTACGAATTTATTAAAAATGTTTTTTTTTGCATTTATAATTATGTATCAATTTTAGTAGTAATTGGTAGATATTTATATTTAGCAAAAAGTGTGATTTTTTATAATAATATAGGCTAAAACATATACATATTGATATTTTTCAATTGTTAATATTCACGCTAAATGATTCAACTAAATTTCATCGTCTTTCACAATTAAATTGCTAAAGCACTAGCAATTTAATTGTGAAAATAAAAGTAGACATTATATATCCATAAATTATCGCTAGTTATTAATATTGCAAAAATTGTGTTGTGCACTATGAATCATGATTGTATTCAGATGGTTATCAAATTTCAAATTCATGATAGTGAATTAACAAATACTCTCTCCGTCCTATGTTACTTGAGTCATTTCTTTTTTACCCTCGTTTTAAAAAATGATAATAAATAGTTAAAGTAGGGAGATAGTAAAGTAAGAGAGAGAATAATATAGAGAAGAGTCTTCTCGTTCGTATTCTCTCGCTTACTCTACTCTCGCTCCACTTTAACTACTTATTATAATTTTTCCAAAACGAGTGAAAAAAGAAGTGACTCAAGTACCGTGGGACAGATGGAGTATGTCTATAGGGACTATCGATCTTACTAATATGAATTGTACTCCATCCGTCCCGCACTACTCGCACATTTCCTTTTGGGCACGGAGATTAAGAAATGAGTGATAGACAAAGTCAACAATTACGGCTGTATGTATAAATTGTTACTAAAAATGGAAATAGTGCAAATAACTTGGGACGCCCAGAAAGGAAATAAGTGCAAGTAGTGCGGGACGGAGGGAGTACTTTGTTCGAATATTCGTTTTATAAATTGAGGAACAAATTGGCGGCGGATTAGCTAGATTATTCATGTGAATCTTTTGAAATGTATTAGAGATTGTAATCAACTAATAGTGACAAGAAAATCCAAGACATCAATTTTTGTTGGCTATACAATTCTGACTTTATACATGTTGGTCCCAAATATCAATTATCATTATATTATGCTAGGGAAAAGATCAACTGTATGTCCATAAACAGTAGTGACACTGAAAAGAAATAAATCAAACAAATTGAAATATGTACTTATTTTTATATTCATGCACCATTAATGGATGAGAAATGCTATAGCTTCATCAAAACCCTAATATTGTTACTTATATATGCATCCTCCATTTCAAATTTTGTGTTACATCTCATATTGAATTCTAAAAGACATCTGAAAATACGAGATATAAACAAACACGCGACAAATTTAACGTCGGAGGAGTGCCCTAATAGTATCTTCATCCACATTTCCAGAAGCAAGAAGCTGAGACAGTCTCTCACTTAGATCATCCACCTCTTTGTGCAGTTTCTTGAGGTAATTGCATGTCTCCTTCAAAATCTTTGCTGTTGAAACCTATTTTAATGAGCAAGAAAAAAAAAATTACTTTTCAAACTTCAAAACACATGCATGAATATGTAATGCCTAATTGTTCATATTTAGCTAGTGAAAGTCACCATATCAACTTTTTTATTTATAATTGCTAGTATTACTTTTCATTTCTCCAATAGTTTAGATATATGATGATGGGTCTCTTTTGACCTCTTTCCAATTGTCTCTTTCATATCTTGAGGTTTGGTTAAAGGAAATCTTGAATATTAGCTCTTCTTTTTTGTTTGAACCTTGTGTCTTGTGTGTCTATATATCATAAAATCAATGTTTCTATGAAGAAGAAATGCATAGATATTGGGGTGGTCTTAAACTTGATGTTTACGAAAAATCTATAATTAAAATTCAGAACATTAATTTAATTAAGGTAATAATCATATTTAGAACTTACCTTTGTGTTACACCTTGAACTTGAATCCTGCAACAATGGATGCAGCTTCAAGATGAGATCATTGATCTCATCTTCTGTAATTCTTGAACTTCTTTCCCTTCTACTTGTCATAATCTCTCTCTCTCTCTCTGTCTCTTGTTTGTGTGGAGAAGTGGGAAGATGAAAGGAGAGGAAATGGTCTTAAAAAGGAATGAGAAATATTGAGGGTTAGTTAGAAAAGGGAATAGACAGTTGAAATAATACAAAAGAAAATTATTGCTATTTGCCCTTTTGCAAAGGTAGCAATTAGAAAAAGAAAATCTACATTTTCAATCAAGTTAATTCTATTTAATTTCGGTTGCTAATATGTTTATTACCTTGGGAATATATTATGCTGATCTATGTAAATTAATTCGCAGCCAAATTTTATTAGATGCAAATTAAGTTTATATTAATAGGGAAAATTAGGTATACTGTGTATAAAATTCAGTTACATGTCCCCTCAAATTGCAAATAACAAATACAATCATAGCTAGTTACAAATTTTCACATTTTTTATTTGGCGAAGTAAATTGAAGTCTATATATCTTTGATGTTCACTTCAAGGATTCAGTTTAAAATCATATTTGACACCTAATTTACAAAAAAATAACAACCGGTATATATAAAACTAACAAAAATCATATGCATCAAATTATTAATAACACTATAATATCAGAGAAGATCCTAGAGAGAATAGAACACGTGTATGCATTGGATTGGTTAAACAGGATTGCACCAAATAGATTCCTTGTTTGTTTCTCATTTTCTTGCTGTTGTTGGGATTGGGTTTGGGAATAGGATTTCTTGTCTTTTTTGTTGACATCTCTCTCCCTGTGATATTGAAATTGTGTCTCTCTTTTGAGTTTACAGACTTAAAAGTTTAGATAATGTCACTCGAGCTTATTTTAAACATGCCAAGTTGAAACTAAACTTTGTTTTGATAAAACGTCATCATTATATTTTGAGTGTTACTTAAAATATGATAATATATCTAAAACATTATCATTTTATTATCATATCATATTTGATTTTGACATATTAGTTTTAATTTTAACCATCATGGGACAATAGAGAAAAATTAAAATATTGTAATTTTATTATTTATATTCTAGTTTCAAAAGTTAATATTGACCCAAAGTTAACCAAAAATTATTATTTAGATGATAAATATTTGGCAGCATTCACCAACCAAGAAATTTGGCCCTAATTTTTGGGGTTAGTTCTCTAGTTTGGCATTAATTTTGCATTTTTCAAACTTGCACAGAGTATACTATATAGGTGCTTTTGCAATGAAAATTAATTAGCTGCCAATACAAATTTTATGTACATATCCATTGAACCAAGTGGTTGTCTTCTGTCTATCATTTAAAGTCCTTAATTTATTAGGGTTGATTAGGAATTGTCACATAAAACGTGTACAAACTTTCTTGGTAGTTATTTTATTTTAAAGATTAGAACTTTGTTCTATCAAATTAAACATATAATTTCGTATTGGGTACAAGAATAAATATAATTTCAATGTTAATTTATATGATAAACCAATAAATTACATTATTTGAAACTCACCTAACACAACTAATTACCCCCAATTTTTATGTCATAAAAATATTTACTGAGCGTAGAAGATAATTTTTAAAAAAAAAAACCTGTAAAAAAAGAGCTGATAAACTTAGGAAACATGCTAGGCATTACTGCTTGCACAGCCAGTGTAGCTTGTGTCACGCCTCCGGCCTTCCAGTTTCGAGAATGTTCCTTTTCTCCCACGGTATATCCTGTAGCAAGGCTACTTACAATCAGCACGAAGTTATGAAAGAGTATCCATATACTATAAATTTTCCGAATCAATCTATACTTGGATATGGTAAAAATCAAACGATACCGGTTTAGGCTCCCTCTCGTTGTGTGAAGACAGCTTGCAGATCTCTTCATGCTTCTGTATGCCAGTTTACCAATAATCTTTACAAGAGCAGCTTCCATCTTGGAAATGATGGAAGCGGTAGGCATCCCGTACAATGATAGGCCGATCAACCACCTTTGAGATAAATTTAATCCAGTTATGGCAATCATTACAGACGCGCAGATTCTTCATGACATGCAAGGGGATGATATCGGGAAGGCTTAGAAGTCCAAAAGCAACAGCCAACCTTTCACTGTGAATTTGTGCAGTCGGGTCCTTCTGCCTAAGCTCCACCTCGTTCCATAGGCAACTTTGATCTGGCACATAACCAATTGCAGCCACCTTCTTGGTTAGTTCATCCAAGTAGTTGTAAATCTCATCTACAAGAGGATGGAGTCTATCACCGACAAAGAATGCATGGACTGTATTTCTCACTTCAATCCAACTACGACCAGCCTCTTTCTTCACGCCTCTGTCTCTCATGAAGAGTTTTGTGCAATCCCGATGACCCCATTCACCGGTAACAGCGTACATGTTTGACGTAAGTAGCAGAATGGTCTGCAACTTCACCAAATTCTCTGAATAAGAAATTTATGGAATGAGATGGAATTGATAATTATTGATGCTAATAGGAGTGCAGTTAAATTAATTGAACCTTTAATTTAATTTCTATCACTGAATAAATGTAACGACTCCGCTCTAAGAATGAAGGTTGTTCTCATAGACTAACACAAGTCTTTCTAACGTATTTCTACCTAAAAAACTTCTCAGGGGTCATGATTGCCCCAGGCTAAGCTTAGCTTGGGAGTTCTTGTGAGCTAACATCAGAAATAAGATACTACATTTTACTGGTACGATTAACACCCCTATCAAATTTAACAACTTCTCATTTAATGTTCAGTCTCATATATGCATATCCTCAAAATCACTCTCTTTCTGGTGTGTTTCGGTTCATATCCCCCTCTACTTCAGATGTAGGAGCTGTTCTTTGTCAGTGTCTCTGCACCGGTGATCACTCCTTACTCTTGCCCCGGGTGTTACAATAAACTCGCTACAAGAAAAACAACGGCTAAGGACATGCAAGTGATGATACTTCGTTATCAAAATAATCACTTTTAGTTTGGGACTCTTAATTTGGGATTGCAGGTTTAAGTGGTAGTAGATTCATAATTATTTATTACTCCCTATATTTGCAAAATAATGTCTCATTTTGCCATTTCGGTATGTCTGTGATTTGAAGTTCCATTAACTTTTTTCATTTTGGGTAAGTGACCGTCACACTCCACTAAATTATTATACTCACATTCCATTATAGAACCAAGTGATACTCATATTGCACTAACTTTTTCCACCCACTTTATTTCACAAAGCCAAACAATTTCTTAAAACCCGCGCCGAGTCATAACGTGACTTTAAATCGCAGACGGAGGGAGTATTTTTTATATGGAGAGCTATAGTGAATAAAATGGGGAATATGAATAGAATCGCCTCATAATTACTTTGAGATAATCATGATCGATACATACCTTATATGGAGGGCATTTCGAAATACATATAATATAATCTTCAAATCCAATCCAACTGAAGAAGGTTCCAAAAAAAAAAAAACAAAAAGGGAAAATCATGACTAAAACAGTAAATCATAGCCTTAAACTACGGCAGTTGACAGTTTTCGACCATTTTAAAACGATGTGCCAGTCAGCATCAACTAGGGAATTTAAAGAGAAGAGAATTTAGCTAATTTACCAGAGCCATACCTAAGATTGAAACATCACACACCTGAAATGAACCGACTCGTTGATTGTTAAGGACACACATGCACCACGAGCCCCATCAACGGAGGACGTAGTGGCCGAGGCGGCTGGCGGACAGACGGGAAGTGTGCCAGCCGAATGTGACGAGCCAGAGGTAGAAGTTCCGCAGCCAACCATGGCGTCGAGCAGGGTGCTGAGGCCGAGGGATAAGATAAAGCCTCCCAGCCGGCTCCTTAATTAAATTGAGTCTTTTTGGTTATTTTATTATTTTTGGTAGTTACTTAGTTAGTATGGAAATTACTTTATTTTCTTTTATTATTTTCCGTCGGGTTTTCTTTGTTGGTTCTTTCCCGACGTAATTAGGATAGGTCGAACCAACCCTAGGGTCCATAGATTATAAATAGGGCACTTCATTGTTCCGTAAACGATATGAATGAAGAATTATTTGCCCAAGATATCTGCGTAATACTTTTGAACCCTACTTTCTGCCGACGAAGGACGTTCTTCGCGCCAGATATTGAATTCAGCCGCCGATCTTCACGACGAAGACGCCGGAAACGAGTGTTACTTAGTGGATTGGACAACAATCTTCACGTTAAGAGCAGAAACCTCTTAACAAGTGGTGCTCTCATTGATCTAAGGAAACAACGACAGCTGAAGTAAGTGCAATTTTCAAGAATTTAAACAAGTAATAGCCAAATAGCAATAAAATGAAATTTCAGGAAAGCAAACAGCGACTAAAAGAAATTAATTTTTTTTTCTTTTTCAAAAGGGTGAAATGTCACATTGGTTATAACTATGTTGGTAGAGCACCTCGTTTACACGCGCGCCAATGTTTTTTCAGGGGAATCCACCATCCAATCCAAAAAATGGATCTTATTTAGAAATCGACGTCTTACTCTATAAAAATTAAGTAACTGATTCATTTCAGACTTGTTAAATAAATGTAAGAAAGATAACAATATGTGTACCTGTGTTGGCCTAGTGGTAGAGTTTTTAATGCCCGAGACCAAAGGTATCGGGTTCGAGCCTATTAATCAAAATTTCCAGCGTTATTTTCTTGTATTTAAATATTAATTTTTACGACTATAGAAATTAGTATTGACCTCGTAGTCCAATGCCAAATTATGAATAAAACTAATATATAAATGTAGGAGTAACATTCCACCTAAATATATAATTAAAAAAATACAATTGAAAAATATATAAATAAAATTGATTTTATAAGTAGAAAAAGAAAAAGAAATATACTTAAATAAATTAAATTTTGATTTTTAAAAAAATGGTGAAATGCAACGTTGCCCTAAGGGTTATAACTCAGTTGGACAGAGCACCACATTTACAAGCACGCTAGTGTTTTTTTCCCGGGAAATCCACCATAGAATTCAAACTATGGATCTTATTGAGAAATCGACGTCTTTTGCTATAATAACTAAGTAGTTGATTCAATTCAGACTCATTAAATATATCCAGGGGCGGACGCACAAAATATTGGCTGTAGGGGCTGAGCTTCATTATATATTTAATACAAACTATTCCAAAATATACTCCCTCCATCTCATAAAAATATGTGCATTTTCTATTTTTGTCCGTCCCACAAAAATATGTGCATTCCATTTTTGGAAAGTTATATTAATTATATAATGTAGGTCTCACTATCCGCTAACACTACTTTAACTACTTACCATTCTCCTTCTCTTTCCTACTTTACCATACC
Source organism: Salvia splendens (assembly GCF_004379255.2). Taxonomy (NCBI): domain Eukaryota; kingdom Viridiplantae; phylum Streptophyta; class Magnoliopsida; order Lamiales; family Lamiaceae; genus Salvia; species Salvia splendens. The sequence goes on along the minus strand of NC_056050.1, from coordinate 26,365,954 downwards.
ATTCTCCTCATCTCTATTACTTTACCAATTTTGTCTTAATTACTGTGCTATATCACACTTCTGTTTACACTGCAAAATCTGCCCATTGGCTACCTCTACAGCCTTAGAATGTACTGGAGTTAAGTCACAATTGATCTTCCTAGCCGTTTTAGCACTCAAAAAATTATGAGTACTGCCCGTGTCTATCAGTATTTTGAGAGCTTTCTTTTGACATATTCCCTTGATTCTCATTACTTGAGGCCCATCTTTTCCCCACACTGCGTGTAGTGATAGTTGGACGTCAGTTTCCTCTTCCTCTGCCTCCTCTCCATTTTCTTCCGGCTCATCATTCTCCACTACCTCCTCTCTCTGTATCAGCTCTATGACATAGGATTTCCTATTCGAACATTGGTGATTTGGAGTGAATTTCTCTCGACACCAAAAGCACTCCTTCCTTGCCTTTTTCTCATCTATCTCCTTAGGTGATAAATTTGTACTTGCCCTGACTCCCCCATAACGGCCATTATCCTTGTTATTCCCATTCCAGTTGCTCACATTTCCTACTGGCTTGCTTGTGGCTGTGACTGTTAAGGGTTTGCTATTCGAATAGTAGGCACACCACTCTGAACTCCCTTCGATTTACCCCCTAAAGCTCTCACAGTCAGCTCCTGCAGCTTGGCTAATGAATACTCCTCTGCTAAGCTTTTAGGCCTAAACATTCTCACTGGCATCTGCAACTCATCAATAAGCCCAGATAAGAAGAAACTCTGAGCCTGATCCTCTCTAATACCCGCTCTCGGATACAGCTCATCAAATGCATCCATATACCCCTGCAGCGTGCCCTTTTGCTTAAGATTCCTAAGATCTGCCAATGGATCTTCATAGGCATGAGCTCCAAAACGAGCTGCTAAGGCCGAGGCATAACAAGGCCAACTCGCAAAAGCCATGTCCCCGTGCAAACTCTCGAATCCACGGTGCCATTGTAGAGCCTTCCCTTCGAGGTGGATCGCTGCAACGCGCACCGTTCCTCCTCCAGCACCTCCGCCACCTGAAAAAAAATACTCAGCTCTCATCACCCACCCTTCAAAACCATATTTGTCGAATTTAGGAAATTCGTAGCGTGTGGATCTGCCCCATTCGCTTCACCCTTCACCCCAATTACCGCCACTACTACCGATTTGTTTTTCTGACTTTGCAAGCTAATCGCAGCAATTGCCTGCGCCAATTCCTCAATTCTCCCCCCTTGAACTTGCTTCACCTGCTCAACGAGCTCGCCCATTCTTTGTTCCGTCATTTCCATCACCTTTTTTTCCATTTCAGCACCTCGTGTCACCGTTCCAACGTCCGGAGATCGAACGCTCTGGATTCCACTTGTTACGACCTTACCCCGTGATTTCCCAATTGTAGATCGCAACGTAAATCAACAATCCACAACGATGAAATTAACACAGCAATGAGCAATCAAGAGGAATGATAATAATGCAACGTAAACGATCAACAAATACAATGCAACGTAAAGAAACAGAGGATATAGCTTCAGATCCACGATCTAAGCTCATGAACAAACACACAGCATAACATAACATGAAGATGGTGTTGTGGCCCTTTTTATATGCATCAGAAATCACACGCCCCACGCCTTCCTTGCCACCTCACCCCGCCACCTTAGCCTGCCAGCTCGGTTGAACCATGTGCTACTTATTGATCCACATAAGCTTATTCATATCTAGTAATTAACTACGCCACGTACACTGCACCACGCAGCTTGCTATGTTGCTTGCACATACGAATATTGCCCGAGATAATTGTGCATGCAACACTGGGCGACGGCTGTGGCCGAGAGGGGCCGAATTTTGATGGACAACCACGACTTATCTCGCGAGGCGGCAACTGGACGGACTGAGTGAAGACGACCGGCTTTGCGACCAGAAATTGGAGACGGCGAGCTGAAGGAGGGGCTAGAGTTTCTGCGGCGGGAAACTGAGAGAATGGGCTGCGCTGGCTGCCCAGAAAAAGCGGTGGAGTCCGGCGACTGGGCGATTTCGAGCACTCATAACGCCAGAGCCGAGACCAATTGGAGACGCTGACAGCAGCCGGAAACGGAGCCGGCGGCTGGGAGATTCACGCTGACTACGGCATGAGTAATGAGATAGAGGAAAGGAGGAGACTTCTCTGATATTTAGAGATCAATCGGGAAAGTGAAAAGAGAGGAGACGACGCTGGTCGAGGGAGAGAAGAAGGGATGCAGGCTGTGTCAATTTTGGAGGAGAAAGGAAAATGTCAGTAAGAGGATTGCATTGAGAAATTGATGGAGAGTTTGGAATTCTCAATTTGGTGTAGATTTCCGCCGAGGGGGGGACAGAGGCGGAGCTTTCACCGATTTGGGATTTTTGATTTGGAAGAGAAAGAGAGAGAGAGAGTAGACGACGGAGGGGGAGAAAGAGAGAAGATTTGGGGGCTGCTCTTTATTTGTTTTGGGCCAAGAAATAATTGGGCTGGTTGGATATGTTAATTCCAATTTAGTTTGGGTCAGCAGTTGGAGTATTAATTTTAGTTGGGCTGATATGAAAAATAAAATGGGGGAGGTTTTGGGCTGGAAAGATTAAAAGGTGTTGGGCCGAAGGAGATAGGATACTCGAGCGGCCACGATAAAGATGAAGTTCTAAAGTCACGTGAAAAATTCAGAATTTCCTAAGTAAGATCGAAGGGTAAGATTTAGCATCACGTAGAATGCATGCATTGTTTAAATTAAATTTATTTTCCTAAAGTCTAATCTTAAGTCTTAACATGTTAAGTTCTTTCAAAAAGAGGGTGATTTTTACGCGTTATTTGAGAACGGAATGAAAAGACAAGTTGAGGATTTTAAGCGAACGAGGTGGGCTTTCTTTTTAAATAAGGACTACGTCGTAAGTATGTTTATTTTTCAAATGATGCAAAATATGTTTGTCATGCCATGTTTTTGTGTTTCTATGGGACCTATCTGAAGTGGCTTTACCATGTATATTTAATCGAATTCGGGTCTGACTAGGGAGTGAGTCCCTACTCAGGCTAGTGTACACCCCGTAGATCGGGAGTCATCTTTCAAGTTGGCCGGTCTAGTGACTTGGAATGTGGCCACATTCCTTGTCATGTATATTCAGATATGGTTGTTGATGATGATGTGGATGTTGATGTTGATGTTGATGATGATGGATGTTGATAGATGACAGGATGAAATGTTTTAGTGCCTCGGGCCTTTTCAAAATTAAAACCCCGAGGTCACTCGTTAATGGCATGATAAATATTTTTATGAAAAATGTATGTTTGGCATGAGTCCACTGAGTGCATCAAGTACTCAGCCCGACATATGTTTTAAAAATGTGCAAGTTGTGAGTTGTGACGAGTGCGGTGGATGTTGAGCATGAAAGTGAATAAGTTGACTGTCAGATGTTCTGAATGTGTCGTGTCTTCATACATGGCATCATTCGCTCTTGAATGCTTCCTCTAAATAGTAAATTCATTTGAGTTTACATAATGTTGAGATATTATTCCTTTCGAGTTATTTATTGTTGAGATGATACTATGATTTTATTCGAGTTATTCCTAATATTTCGAGCTATTCCCAAGTATACAATTGTTTTCCCCCTTTCTTCCCCGCTTCTTTAACCCTCCCCTAGTCGCGATCAACAGTGTTTTCTATCCTTAGAAAATGCGGTCGTGACAGGTCATAATCTGAGTTTGGGAACAGATTAGAAGATTCGTGGTCGAGTACGAAGAACTTCACGTGGAGAAGGCGCAAGCAATCTTCGATTCTTTGGAGAATCAAATCGGTAATTCTAAACCGTATGAATTCATGAATTAGGTTTTAATTCATTGAGCATGAATTATGTGCGTTCTTATATGCAATTAATTGTTTAGCATGTGAATTAATTAATCACATAATCGGTTAAATAGATCTTATGTCTGATTTATTTGTTTTTGCAAGTTTTCTGCTGTGCAAGGGGCACCAAAACCCCAACAATTGGTATCAAAGCCAATTTTTAGGTGGATTAATTTCATGTTATGTGAATTGCTTGAGTTTCTTCGTTTCGTTTGTGTTGTTGTTTTCTTTTCAATATTTGATGTCAAAGAACACCATGAACAAAAAGAACGAAGAACGGATTAAGATGACGAGGGCATACTCGGCGAGCACGTGCAGCCAACATTCTACTAACTCATTCCGCTCATATTTTATTATAAGATTAATATATAAATGTAAGATCCATATTCCACTAACTTTTCCACTGACTTTACATTATATTTCTTAAAATCCGTGCAGGGTCAAAGTTGGACACATAATGTGGGAAGGAGGGAATAATGTAAAGTTCTCATAGGTCACCCGAGTGGCTAGATGACATAATGGACACACCCTCATATTAAATTCTCCATTTTTCCATCCATTCTAAGACGAGCCCATGTACAGATGACCATCTCTTTGATAAAAGTAGACAAGGGCTTCAAACTCCAACTGATTTATACATAAGATGCATGCTTCCTTTCTTAAAGCCGAAAAGCGCCAACTCTTCCATCACACGCAAATTTCTATTCCTTTCTTCGCAGCTGCTCATCTCCCTTTTTTGGGTCTCGCTTTGTTAAAATACGAACTAAAGCATAATGAATTATAAGATGAATTTAGGATGTAAAAGTTGATTCCATAGATCTGTATAGCTCATATACGTAGAGCACTTTGCTTGTTGTTAACACATACACATTTATACAAAGTTGGCATCGTTTTTAGATCTATGAATTCACCATCAAGTTGAGAGCAAAAAACGGATCCAGATACATACATATATAAATGGCGGTAGAAGCAGCGGTGTCATTTGCGGTGGAGACGCTAGGTAATTTTCTGATCGAGAAGGCCGTTTTCCTGAAAGGCGTGGAGGGCGACGTAGAGTGGCTGAGAAACGAGCTGAAGAGGATGCAGTGCTTCCAAAAAGATGCGGCGAGGAAGCAAAGCAAGAGCGAGAGCATCCGCAACTGGATATCCGAGATCAGAGAGGTGGCTCACGATGCCGCTGACACGATAGAGATGTTTGTTCTCAACGTCGAGAGCAGAGCTCAGCAGCAAGGGAGGTCCGACTGCTGCTTCCAATATCCCGACCGCGTGTACCATCTCAACAGGGTCGGGAAGGAGATCGAGTCCATCCGGAAGAGGCTCAAGGACATCGAAGACGGCCGGGTGAGGTACGGCATCCAAGATGATGATCATGGGAGAGACTCCGGAACGAGTATACAAGTGGAGTCGTGGCGGAGGTTGGCTTATTGGCAGAAAGACACAGACGTGGTGGGGTTGGAGGAAGACGTGGAAGAGCTGGTGGAGAAGCTTCTTGGGATATCGATAATGGAGAAGAAGAAAAATGTCGAGGTGGCGAGGAAACGTGAGGAGGAGATTAACAGGAAGCGGGAGGAGATGATACGCCGGAGGAGTGAGGAGCGGAAACTCGAAGAGGAGGAGGATAAGGAGAGGAAACGTGAGGATGAGGAGGAGGAGAGGAAACTTGAGGAGGAGGAGGAGGAGAGGAAACGTGAGGAGGAGAGGGAAGTGGAGGAGGAGAAAAGAGTCGTGGCGGCGAGGAAAAAACGTAAGGATGAGATTAACATGAAGCGGGAGGATAGGTTACGCCGGAGGAAACTTGAGCGGGAGAGGAAAAGCGAAGAGGAGAGGAAAAGGGAGAAGGAGGAGGAGGATGAGGAGAGGAAACGTGAGGATGAGGAGGAGGAGAGGAAACTTGAGGAGGAGATGGAGGAGAGGAAACGTGAGAAGGAGAGGAAAGTGGAGGAGGAGAAAAGAGTCGAGGCGGCGAGAAAAAAACGTAAGGATGAGATTAACATGAAGCGGGAGGATAGGTTACGCCGGAGGAAACTTGAGCAGGAGAGGAAACGCGAAGAGGAGAGGAAAATGGAGGAGGAGGATAGGAAACGTGATGAGGAGCAGAGGAAACGTGAGGAGGAGAGGAAAGGCCATTCCGTTGCAGCCATAGAGGGCATGGGCGGGATCGGGAAATCAACACTTGCCAGCAGAATATACAACCATCCAGCCGTTGCTGATCGATTTGAGAGCCGTGCGTGGGTGGTTGTTTCGAGTGAGTTTATGCTCGAAGATATAATCCAGCAGATAATGCATCAGCTGGACATTTGGTTGTATATCCCGAAGCTTCACGATGAACTAAGGCGCCAAGATATTCTACTAGAACAGCTTCACGAGGAACTCAAGGGTAAACTGTATTTTGTAGTTTTGGACGACCTGTGGGACGTCCAACATTTCGAATCGCTTAGAAGAGCTTTTCCTCAAGGTGTGTCAAGCTTTCCCGTTTTTTTTTGTCATCCTTTCTTTTTTACTTTATCAATGCTACTTGGGTCTCTTATATCTAGTTGTTGGTTCATTCTTACAAAATTGAGCGATGCTCTTTAATGGTTTTGATTGTTTTTTTTGGTTTTTTGCTACTACAGAAAGTGTTTACATGTCTGTCTTTATACTAAACTTGGTATCCTATATTTAGAAAACATAATATCTTGGTTAAGTACATAAGATATTACATAAGCCCTATTAACCATGCAGAGAAAGTTGACTTTTGCATTATTTGTGAAATTACAATTTTACCCCTCATTTGATTCCACCCACAATGTTCTTGATCTGGTGATTATCCCTATTGAAATAGCTGTTTCGTGGTCAGATAAAGCTAGCAGACTGATACTTACAAGTCGCAATAAAGGTATGAGGTACAGTACCGACTATGTGCATGAGATGAAACTCTTGGATGACAATCGAAGCTGGAAGTTGTTCTTGAGAAAAGCTTTCATTGCTAATAGCGGCGGAAAGTGTCCAGAAGAATTGAAGGACATAGGGGAAGAGATCTTGACAAAGTGCCAAGGTTTGCCACTAGCAATCAGCGTGGTGGGAGGCCTTCTACTCAGAAAGACACCATGCAGGAGTGAATGGCTCAAAGTTCGCGACGAAATGCGGTCCCAATTGGATGGAAATAGAGGTGACAGTGAGAGTGACATTAAGACTATATCCGCAATCTTGGAATTGAGCTACAAGCATCTGCTTCCAGAACTGAAGGTGTGCTTCCTGTGCCTGGGCTTCTTCAAGGAAGACGCCATGATCAAGGTGAAAAACTTGGTGCATATATGGGTTGCACAAGGCTTGGTGCCGCAGCGAGAAGTGGGAGTAGGGGAAACGATGGAGGATGTGGCAAGGATATATTTAGGCGAGTTGATCAGTCGAAACATGGTTCAGGTCAAGGAGAGCACACATGATCAAGTGAAAGCATGCAAGATGCACGATCTTATCCGCGACCTATGCCTTAGAAAAGCAAAGGAGGAGATAGATTTCGAGGTCCTAAGTGAGGAGGGAAACTCTCGTCACTCCTCCTCGCGCCATCGCGCTGTATACAGCACTCGACTCAGCCTCCTAAACTCCACTCGCAACCAACATGTTCGCTCTCTTTTCATCCACGGAGAGACTGAAAGGAACAACGATTGGCAGTCTTATTGGAAGAGTTTTGAGCTGCTTAGGGTTCTTGACTTGGGAAATATAAGATTCCAAATATGGCCCAAGGCGATTGGTGGGCTTGTTGGATTAAGGTATCTAAAAATGATATACGATGGAAAAGACTCGAGTCTCCCGCGCTCATGGGCTAAGCTTAAAAACCTTCAGGTCCTTCATTTGGGGTGTGGTTTTGGGCTTTTTATCACAGACAAAGTTATACTAGAGATGGATAGCTTGCGCCATCTTTATGCATATATAAGCAGCCACTCTAAGGTTCCTCTAGGGAATCTGAGGAATCTTCAGACACTGTGTTTTTTCGTGGTAGAGGATTCGAATCTCTGGCAGGTGAAAGCAATGACTGGTGTTACCAAATTGGGTATTGATATGCGTGAAATATCGGATGCAAGAAACATCTTCATGAATTTGGCTGAGCTTGAGAATCTTGTGAATCTAACATTATTATATCATGTGTCTAAAAATTTGGATGGGTTGGATACTCTGCAACGTGTCACTCAACTCAAGTTAGTTACCATGAGCTTGCCGAGAAACTTCCCTCCCAACCTTTCTCACTTGACCTTAAGCCGGATGAGGCTGGGCAAAGACCCCATGCCGGTGCTGGAGAAGTTGCCCAAGTTGTTGTATCTCAAACTGTGCGACAACTATATAGGTGAAGAGATGGTGGTCTCGCATTGTGGGTTCCCCAGACTCAAAGTCATGGTTCTCCAGGATAATGTGAGGGTGAAAAATGTAATGGTTGAAGAAGGTGCTATGCCGGAGCTCAAGCAGTTGATGATCCGTAACTGCAAACGTTTGATCATTGACAATCTGCCGGAACACCTCAAATCCAAAATCATTGTTGCTGATTAATTGTGCTGTCACCTTCCAATTGAATACTCTGTTCTATTATTTAGTTTATGTAATGTGGTGTAATATAATGTAATGTAAAGTGTGTGTCTGTTGGCATTGTGTATAATATTGTGTGAAATAAATCTCAAGGTATATGACACGAGCCTCCCATATGTAGAAATTGGTAATTGTATTTCTTGATTATTCACAATGGTATAATACAATATATATAGGCTAGAATATGTCTATACAAGGTAAGATATTGCCCTAATTAAATCTTCCTAATTAGCGGTAGAGATACTCCGTAATCTTCTCATTCAATGCGTAATATTCTCCTTGATTTTGTAGGTGCTCCGGATCTCCTTCCAACACTCCCCCTCAAGTTAAGTGACGGGATCTCCAAAACTTAACTTGCCCAGTACTTCTTGGAAATTCTTTGCGGAGACGGCCTTAGTCAAGATGTCGGCTAGCTGGTCTTCAGATTTCACGTACGGGATCTCCACTATCTTCTCTTCAAGATTTTCCTTTATGAAATGTCGATCAATTTCGACGTGTTTTGTTCTGTCATGCTGCACTGGATTCTCTGAAATGCTGATTGCAGCTTTATTATCGCATAGCAGCTTGCAAGTCTTCTGTGACTCCAAGTCCAACTCTCTCATCAATCTTCTAAGCCACAGTATTTCGGTCAAGCCACTTCGAATACCTCGAAATTCAGCTTCGGCGCTTGAGAGTGCCACTACCTTTTGCTTTTTACTTCTCCACGTTACCAAGTTTCCACCAACAAATGTGAAGTATCCTCCAGTGGATCGTCTGTCCATCAAGTTCCCTGCCCAGTCTGCATCAGTATATCCGTGGATGTCTAGGTGCCCATTTTTTCGAAATAGCACTCCATGTCCGGCAGTTCCTTTCAAGTATCGTAACACCCTAAGCGCTGCCTCCCAATGCTCTTCTTGAGGACTGTGCATAAATTGACTGAGGACTCCTACAGCATAGGCAATGTCTGGTCTCGTATGGGATAAGTAGATGAGTTTCCCAACGAGTCTCTGGTATCTTCCTCGATCCGTAGAGTTCGCACCTTTTGTGATTTGGAGCCCATGATTCTGAACTATAGGAGTGTCTGCGGGCCTACAGTCCAACATTCCTATCTCTGCCAAGAGGTCCAGTATGTACTTGCGTTGGCTAATAAAGATCCCTTTTCCAGACCTAAGTACTTCAATCCCGAGAAAGTACTTGAGGTCACCCAGATTCTTCATTTCAAATTCCGCTGCCAGATGTCCCTTTAGTCGTTCTATCTCGGCTTCATTATCCCCTGTGATAATCATATCATCCACATAAATTATCAAGCAAGTGATTTTCTCACCTTCTCGTTTGATGAAGAGTGTGTGGTCAGAGCTGCTTTGTTGATACCCATACTTCTTCATTACTTCCGTGAATCTGCCGAACCATGCTCTTGGGGATTGTTTTAACCAGTATAGGGTTTTCTTCAACTTACATACCTTCTCTCGCCCGAACTCCTCTGAAAAACCTGGTGGGGCCTCCATGTAAATTGGGTCTTTCAATTCTCCATGAAGGAAAGCATTAGTGACATCATACTGATGGAGAGGCCAGTCTTTATTTGCCGCTATAGATAGAAGTACTCTTACAGTGTTCATTTTGGCAACTGGAGAGAAAGTCTCAGAATAGTCAATACCTTGAGTATGAGTGTACCCTTTCGCCACCAATCGAGCTTTATACCGTTCAATACTTCCATCTGGTCTCCTCTTGATGGTGAAGACCCATCTGCACCCTACGGTATGCTTCCCTTCGGGTAGTGCGCTGATCTCCCATGTGTGATTTCTCTGCAAGGCTTTCATCTCAACCAGCATTGCTTCCTTCCAATGCTTGATTTTTACGGCTTCTTCAAACGTTCGAGGTATCTCCTCCTCGTATAGTGCAGTCTGGAATGCCCTCGCCATTTTGGAGATATTAGCTTCAGCAAAGCTTGCTATTGAGTATCTATTTCTCCTTCCTATCCTCTCTGGTGAATATCTCTTGGGAGGAATTCCCCTTGTACTGCGCGGCGGAAGTACATATTGTCTTGTGTCTTGATCAATAGTGGTATCTTCCTCTGTATCAGGGGGATTAGAAATAACAGTCGTATCTTCAGAAGGTGTGTCAGAGATTACCTCGGATTCCGGTACGGTTGGATCAGAGGAACGCGGCGGAAGCGCTGAAGGGCTTGTTTCTGTAGACAAATTCGACTCATGGATGGTACCAACTTGCTCTGGTGGGCCCATATCAAAGTGACTTGGCACATGCCACCGAAGAGAGTCGCTCTCTTGGGTCTCCCCCTGTCTCGCACTCTCCCCCTGAGTCCCAAGGTGGTAAAAGAATTCTGTTTCGAGGAAGTTGCAATTCATGGTAACGATAATTTTCTTGGTTTTAGGGTCATAGCATCGATAGCCCTTCTGAGTGATCCCATACCCCATAAATACACACTTAATCGCACACGGAGAAAATTTGGTTCTTTCTTGTTTTGGAATGTGTACGTAGATGGTGCAACCAAAAATTTTGGGTGGAAGGGATAAGGCTGCGGGGATTTGTGTCAAGGTAGCCAGATGATCCAAGGGTGTTTTTCGATGTAGTGTTTTTGTAGGGAGGCGGTTGAGAAGGTAAACAGAAGTAGCTACTGCTTCAGGCCAAAAGATCGGTGGAACTTTGGAATAAAAAAGGAGAGCCCTAGTCATTTCAAGGATAATCCTATTTTTCCTCTCTGCTACCCCATTTTGTTCCGGTGTGTGAGGACATGAAGTTTGGTGGATCAACCCGTTATCCCTAAAAAACTGAGACATAGAATTGTTCACAAATTCCCCCCCGTTGTCTGACCGTAGGATCCTAATGTTTGTTTGAAATTGGGTTTGGACCATTTTATAAAACATAATAAATTTTTCAACAACTTCTGACTTATGTTTCATAAAATATACCCATGTAGCCCTACTGCAATCATCAACAAATATCACAAAGTATTTAAATCCGGAGCTAGTACCAGTAGGTGCCGGACCCCACACATCAGAATGAATTAAAGAGAAAACAGTCTCAACACGTGTATCATTGGGTTTAAAAGAGTTACGGTGGCTCTTGGCCAAAACACACGATTCACAAGAAAAATCTTTCGGAACAAAAAGTTTGGGAAATAAAGATTTAAAATATCCCGGAGATGTATGACCCATTCTTCGGTGCCAGAGCCAAGTCTCTTGATGGGTAGGTCTGTGAGCAAGCATCGCCGTACCATCGTGTCGAGAGATCTCATCTACAAAATAGAGTCCACGGCGTTCAGTGCCACGTCCAATAATCTTCCCCGTCCGGATATCCTGTAAGAGACAAAAGTTCGGTTGCATCAGTAGGGTACAGTTTAGTTCCTTAGTCACGTGACTAATGGACATCAATTTTTGAGATAAGTTCGGCACATATAGACAGTTCGTAATCTGCACATTCGGGAATATTTCTATAGTCCCTGCCCCCTCAACTGGAGTCAACCCCCCATTGGCTGTCTGGATGTGTGATTTATGGGTTTCATAAAATTTCACAAAATCTCTTTTATCAAAGGTCATGGTATCAGTGGCACCGCAATCAAAAATCCACCCGGTATCATCAAATTCATCACAATCTCGGGTCTCAAAGGCATATGACAACTTTTCTAGGGGAGCAAATGAATTTTTACATATAATGGGGTCAAAATCGAGGATTTTCCTAGTCTGGGGATTAATTTCATGGATAGGCATACTTGGGGGACTTAATTGCAATTTCGGAAAAAATTGAGGACTTAATTGCAAGTTCGGGAAAAATTGAGGACTTCATTGCAAGGGTTCAGAATTAGGGTTAGGGTTAATTTCCCCCCAACCCTTTACCTCCTTCATCAGCGCCGTTGTTGTCCATTCTCAACGAGGCCACCATCGCCTCAGCAGTTCTCCCTCCGCCACCGTCGCAGCGTCGCCCTCCGCCGGTCTGGAGACCACCGGCTTCAGGCTTTCGCTCCTGGGGTTGCGCCGTTTCTCGGCTTTCTCCCACCCCTGCTCCATCGCGATTTCGCCCCCCATCTGTCCCGATCGCCATTTTTTCCTTTGCTGCCTTCTCCTCCTCCCACCAATCGGGATATCCGATTAATTGGAAGCAGGTATCCTTCGTGTGCTTGTGCATTCCACAGTGGGAGCACCAAAGTTTCGATTTGTCTGGTTTGGAGTTCCCCGACGGGTTGGGTTCTGACGTGGTGGCGGTGGTTGGCCGCGGTGTTGCTGTTGTGGCTGGCGGTGTTCTTTGGCTCCAAAGCCGAATCCTATTCCCGATGATGAATCGTTTCCAGCGGCGGCAGTGGGTGATTCGGACGCCGGTGACATGATTTTCAATCGAGCTGCCTCCCGCTTCACCCATCCGTACGCCTCATCGACTGAGGGATACGGATCTTCCTTGAGGATTTCACGCCTGACCCAATCATACTTCTCGTTTAATCCGGTAGGAAATTTGAATAATCTCAATTCGGATTTGATGCTTCGGTATTGAGAAACCCCTTTATCGCAGCAATCGACAGTTTTGTGTGGGCATCGGTCGATGTCCATCCATAATCCATGGAGTTTACTCCAATATGCTTCTAAGCTTGTATCTCCCTGAACGATTCTACTTGCTTTCTCTCGCAGGTCATAGATGAGATACGAGTCGGCTGAACTCGCGAACGTCACGGCGAGCGTATCCCATAGGGACTTCGCCGTCTGGTGATGCGCGAAGTCGGCGATGATATGTGTCTCCATGTTGTCGATGATCCATGAGAAGACTATCAAGTCAATCTCCTCCCAATCGGTGTATCCCTTCTCTCCCGGTCTCGGTGGAGTCGAGATTCCTGTGATGTGGCGGTAGACTCCCCTACTGCCAATGGCCACCTTCATTAGGCGTGCCCATAGTGAGTAATTCGATCCATTTAACTTGAAAGCGACGGTAACGCTCTTGCTCGATCTGATCTTCTCGGCAATTGGTTCAATTCCATCCTTATTTTCATCGGTCATGTTGGGTGTTGGTTGGTTTCTCGCCGTTTCGGTCAAGAATTGTGTATATTTTCTGGGGCTATGATGATATTTTTCTGAGCCAAACCTGCTCGGATGCCATGTAGAAATTGGTAATTGTATTTCTTGATTATTCACAATGGTATAATACAAGATATATAGGCTAGAATATGTCTATACAAGGTAAGATATTGCCCTAATTAAATCTTCCTAATTAGCGGTAGAGATACTTGAAGGTTTTCCCTAGGTCTACAGAGTATGAGTGTTATGCGCTTGCAAAATTCAATCTAGGCGATTGCTAGGTCGAGACACCACGCTTCTCTGAATCAACTGAATCACAGGGTCCAGTAACTCGAGAGATCGAATGGCGCTCCTGTCGTTGGGCACACACAACTCTCCTTCAACAATTAAATTTCCTCAACCCGAATACTATGGATTAGTATAGGGAAGCGGAGTCGATCCCACAGAGATGGATTCGTAGGCTAGTATTGAGAGAATTTGGACAAAATGGCTGCTGCCACGCAAAAGGGGTTGAGATTTTAACTACACTAGACCTAGGCACAAAACGTAAATGCTAGACCGAGGAGAAAAAAGGAAAAAAAAACTCTTAAACCAATAACCACTAGACAAATGGAATAAAAAATGGGGACCATGAAGTCCAAGCCTGCCAACGTACGGTAAAGCTGCAGCTAACAATCTTCATGCACTTTTCTAACGAAATCAGATTCGCAAATGGAGAAAACAGAGGAAATGCCCAGATTCAAACATAATAAACAGATTTGGTCGACGGAAACTTACAATAACTCGAAGATACGACAGATCTACGTAAACTAAGCGAAATGAAATGTAAATACGTAAACTAGGCATGGAATTCAAGTACTCCTTCTCAGATTACGTCGGACGCTTAATCCACTCCGGATCCAAGCCATCCGAACCCAACAACAGCAAACCCAATGCCATAACTCTGATTTTCACAGATCTACTCGGATCAACTCCAATCTCAATCAATTATGAACAATCTGCAAACAAATCACAAACTCCAACGAAACCCAACCTCCGATTCATCCAAAAACAGAACCATTCTTCAGATCCAAACCACAAATATCAACAATAAATCAGGACCAACTGCAAAACATAAATAACTCCGACAAATCCAACTCGAAATCAAGCGAACTCAACCAGCAAACCAGAAGTGAAAACCATAGACATAATCGAAAGTAAAATCTGGAATAAAACAGGAAATATTAGTTGGCAAAAGAAAACCGAGCTTCGAACAGCGAAGCTCGGCGGAATCAGTGCAAATAGCAACGGAAATGTAAATTGTTTCTTCGCCCTTAAACTCGGACGGTGTTACAACCCTCGAACTATTCTCAGAAAACTAAATGTGAACCACAGCTAAGTGCTCATTGGATTCTTCTCGAGAATTTTGGAGTCAAGTATGTGGAAAGGTGAATCGAGCAAGGAGCTGTTAGTGAGGCCTCCACCGAGAAGGTCCCTCCAGTCTGCATGCTTCTCCCTTTTATAGATGCGGACATAGCCTTCTAGAGTTTTCGTAGAAATCCCTATTCTACCCTTCAACACCGAGGCTTCCTCCGTCTAGCAATTTTCTTCCACTTGTTCACCCTTTCACCAGTTTCCTAGGACCATGCAGGCGTCCTTTTCTTTTCCTGGATCTGGCAAAAAACTCACATACCTGACTTAATTCAATGCGTTAGACCCAGCAATTTTATGAAATGAACCCCTAGACCGATGCATGAAATTAGCCTTATCAAACTGCTCACACTTAAACCATGCTTGTCCTCAAGTATGAAAGACAAGAAAATAGGAATAAGGCGAATTTCAATGCATGGTTACCAAGTAAAACCTTAAAAATGAAAACAAACAAACTCCTAGACCTAAGCAACTACGGACTTAAAAAAAAACACAAAGAACAGAAACACAACAAAACAAACAAGCATGAACTAGTTTCGAATTTTTAAGCTACTATCCCCACAAGTTTAAGTTCAATCTGATCGATTACAGTCTTCAAATCTTCCCCCTTCCTTCGTCTGCCTAAACGGTCTGTCAGTTAGTCAAGATAGCCTATAGGTTTCCCATCTGTTAGGTTCGCTCGATCACTCATTCCTCACCATGGATGTTAGGATCAAAACGCTTCAAAGCTAGAGTTATACCACTGATGCGTCGGGTTATGGGAGTTTTCTCTTTCTACCGTCTCCTTTTTATTTCCTGGGTCGGGTAACTATTGCCCCCTGCCCTTGGATTCCTTTTTCTTTTCTTCCCTCATTTTTATAATCTTTTATTCCCCTTTCCCCTGGACTTCGCCCAGCTTATACCTCCTATTTTTATTTTTTTTTTAAATCAACCCTGGACTTCGTCCAGCTTATACCTCCCCTGGACTTCGTCCAGCTTATTCCTCCTTAACCCATTTTTTCTCCTTCATACTCCACTCCCTAAGCATCAAGTGGTAGCCCATTTTTCATGTTAGCTCAAAAAGTGTTTAGGTTTATAACTCACTTTATAGTAGGGCTGTACAGCTAGGTTATCTAAGGCATTTTCCATCGTCCTAACTTCATTCAGATCGCATTCGGCTTATTAAGGAAGAAGGTATCAAAGTTGATCTGCTTTCTCTCTTCAATCACTCTTACTAAGGGGATCTTGCCCTATTATCTAGCTAGCTCATGCGAAGCACACATCCTAAGACACAAACACTATACTTACTCCCCTCCCCTCCCGCTTCACTCAAGCTTGTCCCCAAGCCATCGTAGGGAAGGGGGGAAAAGGGAAGTACTAACAGCAGACTGATAAAGCAAACAAACACAACACAAATATAGAGCAAAACTTCTCACACTTAGACCGAGCATCGGGCTAAGTGTGAGAAGGCGCAACAAACAAACCAAGGCATGCAAAAAGAAACAGAACACCCCCTTCTCACACTTAGACCAAAAGTTGGGCTAAGTGTAAGGAAGGCAACACATATGTACAATTACAGAGCATGCTGGCATATAAGAACACAAACAAAACGGAAAACAAAATAAAATAAAATAAAAATTACTTGGCTCCGTTGGGGGTTCAATTCGGGGTCTGGCCCTCGCGAGGGCCAGACTTTGATGGCACTGTCTGGTGGGTCACCTTAGTTTTCTTTCTGGCCGGCAACTCCGGCTTCTCTTGTCGGTCTTCTGTCGGGCGGGGTACGGTTGTCTTCAATATCACGGGTCGAGAGGGAGACGGAGTAGTCTGGGGCCTTGGGGCATGCGGTGGCTTCTGCGCAGTCAGACTTCCTTGACCTGGCGTTGTAGAATCGCCGCTAGGTTTCCGAAGTTCTGTCCGTGGCTCTGGGAACCTTGCTCTAAGCCACTTTGTCATTGCCATTATCAACTCAACACCTTCCGTCATCTTTTCAGTACACCTAGTCGATGCCGCCACAAGATCAGAAATGCGCCCCTTAATGGCCACCATGTCCTCCCGAACCTTCCCAACTTCCGTCCTTATTTCTTCCAGTTCCGTTCGTACTCCAGCGACATCTTTCCTGACACTCTCAGTCTCAGCACTATTCTTACTTTTTCCCCGCAGGGACACAATTCCTTCCAGAACCATCTTCATTTCGGACCTCATCCATCCGACCTCTTTCCTCACTTCTTCCACTCCATTCTTGGCTCATGCTTCCATGTCAGCAGTATCCTTCACTTCCACCACATCGGGGTCCTGTTTCACCTGAGTCTCTGATTGCCCGACCTCGTAAAAGCATACTTCCCTTCCGCATGCGATTAGCAACCCTTTATTGAAAAAATAATCCATGTTAAAAACCTCAGGGGGCGAGCATGTCTTTACCTCTCGGCATGCCTTATGGATCTTCATGATCACATTCCTTTGCAGATAAGCTCCGAGCAGGTGGCACGTGTATAGGTGTCGGGAAGGATTTGCAGTCACTTGATGGCAGGCCTGGGCCAACCAGTAACCCAAGTGAACTCTTACCCCCGTAGCCATGCACCATGTGAAGTACAGATCGGCGGTAGTCAGAGCGTTGTTGGCTGTGCCCATTAAATTGTAACTAATAAAAGTCTGGGCAAATCTCAAGACCCTGTTTTCGATGTGGTGTGCCTTCGAAAAGCTTGTTTTAAACTGACCCACCCTCGGGTGAGTCAAGAACTCCCAAGCGCCTTGCGCTTTGAATCCCGGCGTCATTTTCGGTGGACCAATCATCCTCTCGCTCCACAGGCCTTCATCGTCCTCTGTTCGCGTCAGCAAACCCATCCGCAAAGTCCATTCCCGGATGCTCATCGTATGTTCCTTACTGAAAAGTCTAAAATTAATGGCTTCGGCATCCAAATCAGTAGTGGACTTAAATCGGAAGGTGGAAAAGAACTCTCGAGCCAGGTCGATCGGAACCTCGGTAGTACTGTGCTTGAGCAACCAATCGAAGCCTATCGCATCGATATAGGTCCGGAATTCATCGTTACAAGCAATCGTTTTGAGCTCCGATGAGCTATACATCTTTCCTGATTTAGCGACCTTCCCCTCAGTACTCTTCTCCTTATAAATGGTCGTGCGCTTTGGGTCGTCAAACGTTCTCATTTCATCTAGCAAGCTGTTTGTTATCCACACTTCGGTCGGCTCAAAGTTGAATTCCTCTTCTTGTTCTTCTTCCGAGTTGCTGGACTCAGAAGGGCTCTCGGTTTCTGCGGCATATGGTACCTTGGCTGCCGGCGGAAGTGTGGATTCAGTAGATTTCCCTCTCGCCTTCTTGGCCAAGGAAGGAGCAATTTGTTTCCCCTTTCTTTTCTTCTCAGCCGCTTGGCGACGTTTCTCCTTATCACTCTTCCCCCTGCCAGGTCTGGGAGAGTTCGCCTGTTCGGATGCTGCGGTCTCTGGACCCAGCAATTCTTCCTCCGTCGGCTCCACTGTTTCATCAATTTCATCAAGGAGGCTCCGGTGAGCCCGCCTCCTAGCATCTCTGGGGTTGACCGGTGAGTCGGTCTCCTCTGGGATCTCGGTCAGATCCACAATCAACTTCACCCCGGTGTCAGCGGGTTCCTGGCTAATTTCAGAATCGAGGGCCTCTCCCTCCTTGGACAACAATGGGGTTGCCCCCGAGATGTAAACAGGGGTCTCTACCCCCTCAAATCCTTTTCCGACGTGGGCCTCAGTACCCACCGGTTTCTCAGGGGTATCCCCCTCCACCTTTTGTTCAGAATTTAGTGCCTCGTCGCCCCCATCTTCACCAACTATAGGGGCCTCCCCCCCCACAGATTCTTCCAAAACAGGGGTTTCCCCCTCAGAAATACTATCATCAGCAACAAAATCTTTGACTTCCCCAGATGGTTCCAGAACATCTTTCTCAACATATTCCTCACTAGCAAATACGGGCTTCACCCCCTCAGAAACACTAATCGAAACAGGGGTTTCCCCCTCGGTTGCAGAGTCTAACCTTGGTTCGCTCATAGCCAACAATTCCAACCCTGTGACCAGATCTGAGTCGTCTTCACGATTCCCTGCGGTGGTTGGTTCCGGAATGGCGATGGCTTCTTGAACGGTTTCTGGTTCGGTGACGGGTTCTGAGACGGCCTCCAGTTGTGGTACACTAGAAGACGGAGCGGCCTGTACGGATTTACCCATTACGGTTGCAAACATGGCGAATGCCTCCATCGCCTTCTCCGCACCCCCAAATTTCTGGAATAGCTCGACCACAAACGCCGCCGCCCCAGAGTCGGCGGACCCTGAGGTGCTTCCGGTTCCTTGCTTGTTTTCCATGGAGGTTCTGTGGAATTTTTTTGTAAAGGATTTGGGGCGGAATTAGCAGATTAGGGTTAGAGAGAGTAAAAGGGGAGAGGAAATTGGGGATTTTACGTTTGTGAATATTGGAGAGAGAATAGGTAATGAAAAATAAGAAGGCAAAACCGATTATAGTGTAGGCATGAGAGAGGACTTTGGCAGGCGGTTGCAGGTGATGACGCTTGCGACCGTACGCCTCCCCATAAAGTGCCTTTTGAAATCCGAACCGGTGCCAACTCCCTCCAAAATTTTTACCCCACAACTCCTTGCCCTTGTGAATTCCTTCTGCAAAACACACTTAGAGAAAAACATTAAACTAAAAATTGAAACGCCAGACTCCCCGGGTTTAGGGTATGATAGCATTAAAAACATTCCTTAAGGAGTTTGGTATTTCGAAAATATTTTTGGAAGATTATTTTTTTCTGATTTGTTTGGATTTTTTTTTTTTTTGATTTAAAGAAAGCGATTGAATATTTACAAATTATATTCAAGTGTCCTCAAGATTCCCTAGGTCTGGTCATGCTAAAACTTGGTGGATGCTGGACCTAGGAAATCTCTAAGAACACTCACTTCCCAGACTTATTAGGCGATATCATGGAGTGTGCGTAGTGGCATTTCGTCCACTACACACATCTCCGAGCTATCCCTAAATACTTTTACCCTATGACCGTTAACAAGAAAAGGAGTAGAGTTTGAAGAACTTCCCTGGATTTCTACAGCTCCATTTGCGCGCAGACTCACAACAGTGTATGGCCCAATCCATTTGGACTTTAACTTACCAGGCATTAGCTTGAGCCGGGATTGGAATAGGAGAACCTTTTGCCCAACGTGCAATTCCTTGACCCGGAGGTTCTTGTCATGCCAGAGTCTTGTTTTCTCTTTGTACCACATCGCCGATTCATATGACTCCAGCCTTAGCTCCTCCAACTCCTGCAGCTGCAATTTCCTCTCTTCCTCGCAGGATTCGGGTCTCATATTTATCTCCTTGACCGCCCAATATGCTCGGTGTTCTACTCCCACGGGCAAGTGACACATTTTGCCGAACACAAGCCTATATGGTGACATTCCAATAGGCGTCATGTAAGCCGTCCGGTAAGCCCATAGTGCGTCTCCAAGTCTCTTACTCCAGTCTCTTCTGGACGGATTAACCGTCTTTTCCAGTATCGCCTTTATTTCTCTGTTGGATATTTCCGCCTGGCCGTTGGATTGAGGATGATAAGGTGTAGACAGTCTGTGGTGGACACCATATTTTCTCATCAGAGCTTCAATAGTCCGGTTGCGGAAGTGCGTCCCATTGTCAGATATTATAGCTCTGGGCACTCCGTACCTGTTGAAAATGTTAGCTCTAAGAAACTTCGCTACCTCCTTAGCTTCACACGAGGTGGTTGCTTTTGCCTCTATCCACTTTGACACATAATCCACTGCCACAAGTATGTAGGTGTTCCCGTATGAAGACGGAAATGGACCCATGAAGTCCATCCCCCAAACGTCGAAGATCTCACACACAATCACTGGGATTTGTGGCATTTCATCTCTCCTGGATATTCCCCCGGTCTGTTGACACCTCTCACAGTTTTGACAAAACTCGAACGCATCCTTATGCAATGTAGGCCAGTAAAAACCACTATCTAACACCTTCCTTGCTGTCTTCCTAGGTCCAAAGTGACCTCCACAAGCTAGGGCATGGCAATGATTCAGCACACCCCTCTGTTCCCACTCCGGGATACACCTCCGGATTATTTGGTCGGCTCCCATTCGCCATAAATACGGTTCGTCCCAGAAGTAGTACTTGGCCTCGCTTTTCAATTTCATCTTCTGGGCCCGGGAGATTACATGCGAACTGGGCACTTCTCCAGTGACTAAGTAATTTGCCAGGTCTGCGAACCATGGCTCAGTGCTTTGATGGCATTTTCCTTTTTCGGCATCCCCAGGACCTGTTAATACCATAACTTCCTCCCAGCTGCTAGGTCGAGGAATTTTTTTTACGTAGTACAAATGTTCCCCAGGGAATGTGTCCGGTATTGCTTCCTCGGTCTCCCCTTGAAATATCCTGCTCAGATGATCGGCTACTTTATTTTCAGTTCCCTTTTTATCTCTAACTTCCCAATCGAATTCTTACAAAAGCAACACCCAACGGATTAATCTCGGCTTGGATTCTTTCTTTGCCAGCAAGTACTTTATCGCAGCGTGATCAGTGAAGACTATCACCCTCGACCCAAGCAGATACGGTCGGAATTTTTCAAAAGAGTACACGACTGCCAACATTTCCTTCTCCGTGGTGTCATAGTTTTTCTAGGCCTGGTTGAGCGTTTTTGACGCATAAAAAATTACGTAACTTTTTCCGTCAACTCTTTGACCTAGCACCGCCCCTACTGCATAGTCACTCGCGTCGCACATTATTTCAAATGGCAAACTCCAATCGGGCGCTCGGATAATGGGAGCCGATACCAGTCTATCTTTCAGTAGTTGAAAAGCCTTTATGCACTCCTCATTGAAAACAAACTCAACATCATTGTGCAGCAAATGAGTGAGTGGTTGAGCAATTTTCGCAAAATCCTTTATGAATCTTCTATAAAATCCTGCGTGCCCTTTTCCGAGACTACGTGCCCTAGGACAATTCCCTCAGGGACCATGAAGTGGCATTTCTCGAAGTTCAAAACCAAATGTTTTTCCTGGCACCTTCTCAATACTCTATCCAAACTAGCCAAACATGAGTCAAATGAATTCCCGTACACAGTGAAGTCGTCCATAAAAATCTCGATGCAGTCCTCCAAAAGATCAGAGAAGATACTCATCATACACCGCTGAAAAGTTTCTGGCGCATTGCACAGGCCGAACGGCATCCTCCTGTAAGCATACGTGCCAAAAGGACACGTGAAAGCTGTCTTCTCCTGGTCCTCGGGATCCACATAGATTTGAAAATACCCACTATACCCATCTAGGAAACAGAAATATTGCTTGCCCGCCAGCTTTTCCAACATCTGGTCAATGAAGGGTAGAGGGAAATGGTCTTTCTTAGTCGCTTCATTTAACTTCCTATAATCAATACACATCCTCCACCCAGTGACTAGTCTAGTGGGCACCAACTCATTCTTGTCGTTCTTGACCACCTGTATTCCTGACTTCTTGGGTACCATATGGACTGGACTCACCCATTCACTGTCTGGTATGGAATAAATTATTCCTAAGGAGACTAGTTTCAATACTTCCTTCAGCACTTCCTCCCTCATGTTAGGATTCAATTTGCGTTGAGGATCTCTGCAGGCTTTTGCTCCTTCCTCCAAGCGGATGTGATGCATGCACAAATCTGGACTAATTCCTACCAGGTCAGAGAGTGTCCATCCAATAGCCTTCTTGTTTCTTCGGATCACCTTCAGCAGTTCCTCTTCCTGTCCCTCGGTTAAGCTGCTGTTGATAATCACGGGAAAGTTTCATGTCCCTCTAAATAAGCATACTTTAGTCCTGCTGGAAGTGTTTTCAACTCTTTCTTGTGAACGTCTTTTTCCTGGGGCAAGGGATTTTTCTCTGTTGTTTCGGTTGTCATTCTATTCCCCGACCCAGCAGAACCTTCCACACTCGCTACATAAGGTGTATTCCTTGACCTAGCTAGCTCCGGGTTTGCACAGAATTCCAGAATTGCTTCAGCTAACTCCTCATCAGATAACTCACTTGTGTTCATACCTTGACACCAACTGGCCACTTCTCTATCAATGGCATGACTCATCTCGGAGTTCTCAATTTGTTCCTGCATTAATTCCGTCTCAAGGTATTCTTGGACCAAAGGGTTAATAACATCTATAGTATGCAAGTTTTCAACGTCAAGAGGTTTCTTCATTGCCTCATCAATGCTGAATGTGTATTTCTCCCCATTATAATCAAGGCAAATTGTTCCATCAAAAACATTAATGATAGTCTTAGCGGTACGTAGGAAGGGTTTCCCTAAAAGTACTCCGCCCGACTCTGCAGACTCATTATCACCCATCTTTATCACATGGAAATCAGCAGGGTACAAGAAGTCATGTACCCTGACTATCACATTCTCAAGCACCCCTTCAGGACAGATGCATGACCTGTCCGCCAGTTGAATCACAACCTTCGTGTCTACCATGCCTACCCCAACTAACTTCTTGTATATGGAAAGTGGTAACACATTTATCGACGCACCCAAATCACACATAGCATGCTCGATTTTCACATCACCAATAGAGATGGGCAAGGTGAACATACCTGGGTCATTGCATTTTGAAGGCATCTTCCTCTTCTGAATCACTGCGGAGACGTTCTCGCCTATCAAAATTTTCCCGCTGGGTCTAGCCTTCCCAGCTATAAATTCCTTGATGAACTTGCTAAAGACTGGCATCTTCAGAGCCTGTAAAAATGGCAGATTGATTTTCAATTTCCCGAAAATGTTCATGAAGTCTACCGGTTCTTCCTTCTGTTTCTTGGCTTCCCCCCGGCTTGGGAAAGGCTTCAGTCGCTTTCCTGCTCCGGTAGAACTTTCAGCTGATAACTCTCCAGTTTCTTTTCCCACTGCCTCATCTTCTAACTCCGGCTCTGGGTCGAGGAAGACAGGTTCAGTTGATCTAGGCAAAGACTTCTCTAAATCTCCTGTCTGCAGGTCATCCTTGACCAAGGGACTTCCTCCCTCCAGGTGTCTGGGTCTGGGGGTTGCATCCTCTTCCTTCTTGCTTTCCTTGGGATCTGGCCCCTCTTTTGTTCTTACCACCGGCCCCTCATATCCTTTTCCGGATCTTAAGGTAATCTGGCTTATATTCGCTCTATCAGGTGGCCTTACTGAGGCGGGAATCTTCCTTTCATTTCCCCTCATATCACTCAAAGAAGTGGCTATCTGGGACAATTGCTTAGCCAACATATCCATGGCTGTTTTTTGCTCCTGTTGAGCATCTTGCAGCTTGTGCACTATGTCATTGTTCGATTGCAGGTTGCTTTGCATGTGCTGTTGAGAACTGACGAGGTCTTGCACCATGTCATCGATGCTCTTTGGTGGCTTCGGGGGCTGACTGGGCCCTGGGCCGATACTTAGAGTCGGTCCACTTGCTTGATTCTGACGAGCATTTCCTTGACATCCTGAAGAGTTGTTGTACTGATTTCCCGGACCCTGGTAATTGTTTTGGAAATTCCTTTGGTGCGGTGGTACATAAGAGTTCCCTTGATTATTCTGATTTCTGTTTCCCCAGCTTTGGTGGTCTCCTTGGTTACGATTGATCCAGTTGCCCTGCCCTTCTTGGTTCCTTCCTTGCCAGTTTCCCTGTCTCTCGGGTTGAGGTGCAAACTGCAGATTCTGTTGTGGTGCTGGCTGATTTTGGTCATTGTCACTCCATCTGAAATTTGGATGATTCCTCCAGGGTGCATCTCTCTGTCTCCCTGGATTCCAGCTCCCGTCTGGATTCCAACTACCCATTGCATTGACTTGGGCCTGATAATCTCCTTCCTGGGTCCCGTAATATTGTTGAATTTGATTGTCTCCTGGACCCAGAGATTTATCCTTTCCATGTGAAGCTTGTGGAATCGTTTTTTCAATCGCGTTCAAAATTGCTTTCTCGAGCCTGTCAATCCTAGCTTCTACCTTATCATCTCCCTGCTCTCTCACTGCATGTACCGATCCTCTCTTCACTGCATTCCTAGGATTATCGTATGCCTTCTTAGCGTCGATCAACTTCCCCAGAATATCTCTTGCTTCACTTGCCCTCTTCTTCGTGAAATTTCCCCCACTCGAGGAATTCATCAAGTCCTTAGACTCAGGGGTCGCCCCTTCGTAAAACAGATAGTAGGTCTCTGCCTCTATCATTCGGTGGTTCGGGCATGCATCCAACAACCCCTTGAATCTCGCCCAATACTGACTCATGGATTCGTCATAATCCTGCTTGCACTCTAATATTTCTTTTTTCAGCGCATTCGTCTTGTTGGACGGGAAGAAATAATCTAAGAATTCCAACTTAAAATCCCTCCATGTGCGGATAGAATCCGGGGGCAACCTCAATAACCACGTGTTAGCTTCCCCCTTCAAGGCAAATGGAATCGCTCGTAGGCGATAATCCTCCTCAGTTGTCTCATTCGGCCTCTTCTGAATACTACACAACTTACTGAATTCATTTAAGAACTCATACGGGCACTCATTCCTTCGTCCAGAGAACGTGGGTAAGATGCTGAGTACATTCGTCTTGATCTCGATAGTCCTCTGGCGTGGATTCATCACTATGGCCTGGGCCGGCTCTCCATCTAAATGAGCTGTGAGCGAACCGATCTCTGGATCTGGATCGATTATATTTGCCATCACCACTTTCTCTGTTTCCACTGTTTCTGACTCTGTTTCTGATTCTGGGGGTGACTCTGGATCTTCGCGTCCTGACGATGTCCAAGACTCGTCGCTAGTAAATTCACTCGGAAACGGATCTCCCGTGGTGAACCCTGATCTGGTGGTTACAGTAGAGGTTGTATCCTTAAACCGCCAATTAAACTGACCGTGCTTCCACCCAGATGAGTTGCTCTAGTAGGTAGATCCTGAGCCTCTGCTCATAAACTACAAACAAAAGAGAAAGAAAACAAATCAAAACTATTTACACCAAAGACTCTAAACACTAACACAAGGCACGCCATCCATCCCCGGCAGCGGCGCCATTTGAAGGTTTTCCCTAGGTCTACAGAGTATGAGTGTTATGCGCTTGCAAAATTCAATCTAGGCGATTGCTAGGTCGAGACACCACGCTTCTCTGAATCAACTGAATCACAGGGTCCAGTAACTCGAGAGATCGAATGGCGCTCCTGTCGTTGGGCACACACAACTCTCCTTCAACAATTAAATTTCCTCAACCCGAATACTATGGATTAGTATAGGGAAGCGGAGTCGATCCCACAGAGATGGATTCGTAGGCTAGTATTGAGAGAATTTGGACAAAATGGCTGCTGCCACGCAAAAGGGGTTGAGATTTTAACTACACTAGACCTAGGCACAAAACGTAAATGCTAGACCGAGGAGAAAAAAGGAAAAAAAAACTCTTAAACCAATAACCACTAGACAAAGGGAATAAAAAAATGGGGACCATGAAGTCCAAGCCTGCCAACGTACGGTAAAGCTGCAGCTAACAATCTTCATGCACTTTTCTAACGAAATCAGATTCGCAAATGGAGAAAACAGAGGAAATGCCCAGATTCAAACATAATAAACAGATTTGGTCGACGGAAACTTACAATAACTCGAATATACGACAGATCTACGTAAACTAAGCGAAATGAAATGTAAATACGTAAACTAGGCATGGAATTCAAGTACTCCTTCTCAGATTACGTCGGACGCTTAATCCACTCCGGATCCAAGCCATCCGAACCCAACAACAGCAAACCCAACGCCATAACTCTGATTTTCACAGATCTACTCGGATCAACTCCAATCTCAATCAATTATGAACAATCTGCAAACAAATCACAAACTCCAACGAAACCCAACCTCCGATTCATCTAAAAACAGAACCATTCTTCAGATCCAAACCACAAATATCAGCAATAAATCAGGACCAACTGCAAAACATAAATAACTCCGACAAATCCAACTCGAAATCAAGCGAACTCAACCAGCAAACCAGAAGTGAACACCATAGACATAATCGAAAGTAAAATCTGGAATAAAACAGGAAATATTAGTTGGCAAAAGAAAACCGAGCTTCGAACAGCGAAGCTCGGCGGAATCAGTGCAAATAGCAACGGAAATGTAAATTGTTTCTTCGCCCTTGAACTCGGACGGTGTTACAACCCTCGAACTATTCTCAGAAAACTAAATGTGAACCCCAGCTAAGTGCTCACTGGAATCTTCTCGAGAATTTTGGAGTCAAGTATGTGGAAAGGTGAATCGAGCAAGGAGCTGTTAGTGAGGCCTCCACCGAGAAGGTCCCTCCAGTCTGCATGCTTCTCCCTTTTATAGATGCGGACATAGCCTTCTAGAGTTTTCGTAGAAATCCCTATTCTACCCTTCAACGCCGAGGCTTCCTCCATCTAGCAATTTGCTTCCACTTGTTCACCCTTTCACCAGTTTCCTAGGACCATGCAGGCGTCCTTTTCTTTTCCTGGATCTGGCGAAAAACTCACATACCTGACTTAATTCAATGCGTTAGACCCAGCAATTTTATGAAATGAACCCCTAGACCGATGCATGAAATTAGCCTTATCAATACTCCGTAATCTTCTCATTCAATGCGTAATATTCTCCTTGATTTTGTAGGTGCTCCGGATCTCCTTCCAACACCATATTCTATATATGCTTAGGATATGATTTGATTTGATTTGCTTTATTTTCATAGGATATTTTTGTATATATAAAATGTGTAAAGTCTTTCATATTGATTAATCAATGAGAAATACAAATCTCCCTTTAACATTTTCGTACCTTTATTTCACACTAAAAAACCCTAGTCTTGCTCGACGGGAACACTCCAGCGACGGACACACCGATCGATCGCCACCGATTGACGACCCCTACGAAGTCTTTCTACAACCCCTCGCTCATCCACGACTTGCGATAGGGAGATAACCCTATCATCTTGTGCTTTCATCTCGTTCTCATCTTCCATCCATTAATCCCAATGACTTGGAGATGCCGATCATGGAAGAGGTTCGGACAGGCGAATTGCCTGCTTCTCAATTCGATCGAATAATGGCCGCCATCAACAACATAGACAAGAAGTTGGTCAGCATTCACCGTCAGACTGAATCCATGTGCCTGTTGGAGTGATCAAGTTGATGAAGTGATCAAATTGATAGCCAATTGGAAGAGAAGAAATTCAAAATGATCACTAAGAGATCAAACTAGAAACTACTAAAGGATCAACTTGTTAGAAGCTTGTAGAGGATCAACTTGGAACAACTTGCAACAACTTGCAACAACTTGCAAAGAAGCAAAGTTCATGATGATCTTCACTTGTTGGAAGAGAAATTCAACATGATCACTTCTTCATCCTCCCTAAAGTCTATAAATATGTGTGAAGAGTTGAAGGAGATTCATAACATCAACATCACAACTTCTCTTTCTCCCTCTCCAAGCTACTTCTCTCATACTCTCATATAGCTCCTTTCGTCTCCTCAATTCTCGAAACTCCGAAAGTTCGCCGGTGACTAGTGGGTTTGAGGTGCTTCTACTCACTAGGATGAAGTCGTTTTATTTTTGGGGACACTACTCCAATCCGTGAGCACTTGCCGGGACGTAATTTTTCTTGCGTAAAGAGGGCTTTCCTCGACTCGACTTATAGTTAGTTCGGTTATTTTTCTGTTTTCACTATAATTTCCATTTGTATTGTTCTTCGGTTGTAATAGTTAGAGTACTGCCTGTAAATGGTTCGGGAATTTTCCCAAATTTTCTCCAACAGTCGCAAGACAAATTAGTTTGTACTCTAGGTGATGTCGACCGAAGCTACAATGAACGGAAACCACGGAGCTGGAAGAAACAAACACCAACCATGGATCGGATTTTGTTGCTACTAAAACATCGACGTTGACACCTGTTTCGACCTCGAGGGTCATGCCTCAGGCCGATAAACCCGAGAAATTTAAGGGCTCTGAATTTAAACGTTGATAACAAAAGATGTTGTTCTACCTAACTACGTTAGGTGTTGCCAACTTCCTCAAGGAGGATGCGCTAGTTGTATCTGAGGAAGAGACGGACTTTCATGTTCGGAATGCCTATGATGTTTTGCATCAAGGCGATTTCTTGTGCAAGAACTACGTCCTGAACTGCTTAGAGGATAGTCTTTGTTCTATCTATGCAGGGACTAAGACCTCAAAAGAATTGTGGGGGACTCTTGACAAGAAGTTCTGCGTCAAGGACTCCGGTACAAAGAAGTATGTAGTTGCAAAATTTTTGGACTACGAAATGGTTAACTCGTTGAGATGTATTCTCTCAAGAGTTGTGTTTATCGCTTGTCTTTGGACAAGCAAGACCAAATTAGATTTTGTATTAGTCATCTGGATGCACATATTGTTCAATATAATAGTGCACCTAGTATTCAATATAATTATGTACATATTGCTGAAGACAATATTGTGCAAATTATTTGAATATGTTGTCACATACAACGAGGGCCATGAGATGGTCGGAGTGGTGTCCGAAGGGAACCATGGCAAAAATCCAAATGAATTGTTTGCTGATACGGGTGCCACATGTCATGTGTCTCCGTAAAGAGAGCTTTTTCTACTTACAAGTTTCTTGGAGGTAGAAAGCTAAATATGGGAAACCAAACCTCTTCTGAGGTGGTTGGTGTGGGTAAAGTGTTTCTGAAATTATCATCGGGGAAGATTCTTACCCTTAAGGATGTGCTGCATGTCCTAGACATCCGAAATAATTTGGTGTTAGGCTCGCTTCTAGTAAACCATGAGTTTTCACTAAACTTGAAGTTTGACAAAGTGATGTTGTCAAATGGATTCACTCTCAATGAGTGTGATAAGTGAATTTACATTAAAAACACAGATATAGATTTGTTGTTGTGTGTCTCTATGTAGACGATATGTTGATTATGGGCAATACTAGTCACATTATCAACGAGATGAAAAATCTGCATGAAAGATATGGGTCTAGGTGATGTGATTCTTGGAATCAAGATTGTAAGAGATCATGAGGGAATTACTTTGACATAATCTCATTACGCTGAGAAAGTGCTCAAATAGTTCCGCTCATTTGATTGTGAGCCGGCTAAGACTCCATTGGACCCAAATGTGTATTTGAGCGTGCACACGGGCGAGCCTATTGCTCAAGAAGAATATGCAAGGATCATAGGGAGTTTGATGTTTATCACAAACTGTACTCGACCTGATCTTGCATGTCTGGTGAACAAGTTGAGCCGATTTATGAGCAATCCAAGAACATTGGAAAGTTCTGTATAGAGTTTTGAGATACTTAAAGTATATTCTTAACTTTGGGCTGCATTACACGAGATATCCCCAAGTACTTGAAGGGTACTGTGACACAAATTGGATCTCTGATTCAAAAGACTCATTTTCAACGAGTGGATATGTATTCAATGTGGGGGGTGGTGCTGTCTCGTGGAAGTCAACGAAGCAGACTTGTATAGCTCGATCCACTATGGAGTCTGAGTTTATCACTTTGGATAATGCAGGGGAAGAAGCCGAGTGGCTTAGAAACTTCCTAGAAGACATTCCATGTTGAAAGAAGTCAGTGCCCAAAGTGGTGATTGACAGAGGGAAAAGATGAGACTATGACTCTGTATGTGTGTCAACTGGCCAGGAGGGTACCTAGACCTAGTTGTGTCGTTGGGTCTGTGTCTATCTTCCCTATCAACAAAAAAAATACCTCAACCCACTTCTACTGGCTAGTATAGTGGAGTAAGGGTCGAATCCCACAGAGATGGATGTAGGCGAGATACACTTGCGATGACATTCAGGGAGCGGTTGGTTAGCTACCACGCTTTTTTTGGGGTTGAGTTCTACCTAGTCAGAAAATGAAATGGAACCTATACCCCTCCTGACCAGTAGGTCAGGGTGGGCTCTAAATGCTGTGTGCTAAAAGAAATTAAAGTGCGTGTGTAAATTAGGGTACGAGTGTGCATGTGAGAAGCTACCAGACGAAACCTACTAAAAATGGCTAGACAAAAGGTAAAGAGAATCAAAGGACATGCTGGCAGATTGTCTCCTGGGTGTGCAGTAAAGCTGAAAAAGTGCAAGTACAAAAGCAAAAAGCAACAAAAGCAACACAAGTGGTCCCATTCTTTGATTGTGACTTTATCTTCTTCACCAAGCTAAACAAACAAGATCTAACAAACTCCATTGATGAATGATCAAGCTTGAAAATTCGTAAATGCAATATTTAACTTGAAATCGAGAACGAAAGCTAAGAAAACTGAGATCTACGCAAACTGGTCAGCGGAACAAGGTGACAGAAGCAAGCAGAAACGATTCTCATGCATTTTCGAGGAACTTAACCCGATTAAAACTTGTAAACACTCCAAGAAAACCTAGATCTAATTAAGCAAAGCCGATTCAAGCACTTAAACAACAGAAATCAACGTAAAACTACCAGATCTAGCTACTAGGCAGAAAGAAATAATAAGCAAGCTGAAACACGAAATAAAACCACAATAAACTTCATTGCATTCAAGATTATCACCCAAAAGATGTTCCAACTAAGTAGCTACTGAAATCCAAGTCAAAGGCAAGCAAAAACAAGTACTTAAACTAAGAAATCTTAAAAACATAGCAAGTAAAAGATTGTTTGGCTCATCGGAAACTGAAACTGGAGGAATTTCTGGAACTACGGCGGCTGGAATGAATCAGGCATGATGCTCCTCGCCGGCAGGTGGCCGGAATCTTCAAGTCAGGCTGCTGGATTTAGATGGAACTAAGAGCTAGTAGAGTTATTCTCCTCAAAAGTGATGTAGTAGTGATGATAAGTCCTAAGTGAAGTGGTGTAAAAATTCCTCATCTTTTCTTTATGTTCAGCTCCTATTTATAGGGTGGCTTGCCCTAATTTCTAGGGCTTTCTCTTCATGTGGAATGACAATTTTGCCCTTCTTTAGATAGGTGATTATTCCAAGCAAGTCCTTCCTTCTCGTGTCCAGTTCTGTAGCATCCATCCTGGCCAGTTTGCGTATTTTCTGCTCATACTAACCAGTTTGCACACTTTCGCAGCTTTTTCACTCGAATTCCTTCTGAACCTTTCCTCCTGATTTAGTACTTCAACCTGCACACTTTAACAACTATTTTGCAGATATTATCCAATAAAGCACCTTATACTGACCAGTAACCAAGGTCTAGAATGCGACTTATCAAACTGCTCACACTTACCACATGCTTGTCCTCAAGCGTGAAGAACAAACAAAAAGAAATAAGTCGAATTCTAGCCTGGTTACACCCCTGACCAACTCTATCCTAAACTAGACTCTAAACTTTGACGCAAAGAAAAACACATAAACGACGGACAACACATATAAACAGACACACAAGCACTTAAACACATTGATCGGGCTATATTTTCAACCATCCTTCCCCTTGGGATCAGGTGCAATCCGGCCTTAGACAGCCTTGAACTTCTGCCGCCCCTCTTTTCCTTCTCAGTCAGTATATCTGCTCGTCAAGATCACCCAAACTCTCGGCCAAACACCAGATTCGCTCAGTCTCTCATTCCTCACCGGGGATTTTAGGACTGTTTTCTCTCAAAATGCTGAACCACAAATGCTTCGGACTCAGATCTCACGTGCGGCTCCTGAAGGGCTTTAAGGCTTGTAATAGGGTTATTGGTTTGTAGTGTTTGGGGTGGATGTTCCTAAGGCTCTAAGGTTCCAAAAACTGATACTTTATTTTGATGTGGGGGAACTGTGTGCATTTGGGCTCTTGGCTGTTGCTTCTTTTCGGCTGGACGTTTCCTGATATTGGACTCCAACTGGTCAGTAGCTTCTTTGTGGCTTCGCCACCCTTAGTCCTTCTTTTTGTGGTCAAGTGTTTTCGACCATTTTCTTCAACATTTCTTTATGTGGCTTCGCCACCCTTATTCCTTCTTATTTTTTTGGACCTGGGATTTTCCTGGTCGATTTTCTCTTTGCCCCTCGACTTCTTTCTCCAGTTGGTTTTTCTTGTATGTCCTCCTGGCCAGTCGCCTTCTTGCCTTATGCCTTGCACCCACACAATCCCAGCGGCTAGTGGGTTATAGTTGGGTATATATTTGGCTAGAAAGAGGGGTTCTAAGGGTGGTTTTTTTTTTTTTGATGGGGGTTTCCTACTGCCTTCAGGACTTGCTATACGCAGTCACCTCACCCTAAGCATTTTGCGGCAGCCACTCTATTTTTTTTCTGAAGTAGTGGAAAGTGGTTCCATTTTAGGCTTTTTAACTCACATTTAAGAGGGCTTTGTATCTGACTCTAAGGATGGGTTTTTCTCTCATACTTGCTTCATCTATACTGACTAGGAGATGCTAAGGGGGTTGGTTTCCATTGTTCAGCATGCCTTATCTCCCTCAATTCCCCTCACCGTCAGTTCGAGGCAGTTGAGTTTTAAGCCCGTGTTTTAACATATGTCCTAAAAAAACAAAACATAACCTAAACTGACTTACTAGGGACTGACTCGACACATGACAACACATATATACAATTATACTGGCCATTATCTCTTCCTCCCACTTCATCCTTGCTTGCCTTCACGCAAGTTTAGTGAAGTGGAAAACAGGATGACCAGTATCCGACACATATAAGCACAAAAGACCAGAAAACACATAACACATGGAAAACATATTATATATGAAACTTCTCACACTTAGACTATGCAATAGGCTACGTGGGAGAAGAATAACGAACATAGAGAACACATAGACAATGTGGAAAAAGAACTAATATGTAAAACAACTATATCAACAAAAACTTCTCACACTTAGACTATGCAATAGGCTAAGTGGGAGAAGGTATAGGACTCACATAAAAAAACACAAAACAAAGACAACTTCTAAACATCCTCAACACATATAACGTTGTAAACCCTCGTCTTCTCACACTTAGACAATGGAATAGACTAAGTGTTATGAATGAGGGTATACGCATGCTTAAACATGTACAAAAAATAGAAACAACACAACTAGAAAAAAAAACTCAAGTTTACTGAAAATAAAAAGAAAGCTAACTGGTCAGTTGGTAGGGTCGGTCATCTTCTTCTCTGGTCCTCTTTGGTCAGGAGCCTTGTGCAGTTTCCTTCTCGAGTTCCTTTGTTGGTACACATCAGGGGTGTCACTCTTTTTCTTATGATTCTTGAAAGTCCCCTTGATTTTCCTCTTTTCCATGGGCCGCAGATGATGGTTGCTGGGGACCTTGTTCCTGATCAGTTTGGGCACTTGTCCTAGCTTCTTGATGATAATGGCCGATAGGACCACCCTGGGCTTCTTAGTCTCCTTCTTTTGCTTTGCTGCCCCATTGCCTTTCCTCTTTCTTTCTTGGTTGCATTTTCCTTCTTTATCTTGATTTTCATGTAAGTCGGTTTCTGGTACTGGTGTCTCTTTCTGAGCAGCAGGGATGGCAAGTGGATTGTCGATGTTGGCCTCCTGTACTGGCTGGGAGAAAGTTGCAGTCGGGTTCTCCCCAGGTTTTGTAGGAGAACCCCCTTCCTGGATAGTAAGGGTCAATGACGGATGTCCAGCAACAGCAGGGATCTCTGACTTGGTTGTAGCATGTTTTGGATCCTCCCCAGGTTTTGTAGGAGGTCCACTATCTTCCAGGCTAGTATCAGTGTCCTTGCTCTTCTTTTTGTTGCAAGGAGTCTTATCCTCCTACGCCCGATGATTCGCCTCGATGCGTGCTTCAGCCCTTGTTTTCTCTCTGCATTCTTCTTGGCCAGTTGGTGAGCCCCAGTGGCTCTAGCGAATCTTGACTTCTGACAAATAGTCTCTTCAATATCCTCTTCATCAGATTCTTTAGTGGTTTCCCTTGAATTCTCTTCCGGACCTTGATTGATTTGAGGTTCAGCAACTGGTTCAGTTTCACCAGGACCACTCCTCTTGGTCAGTATGTCCCCCTTATCCTTCATCTTGCTTGATTCCCCAAATGACTCCTTCCGTTCAGGCTCCTTGTAGGATGCTCCTGACCACAATATCACCTTGCTCACATTAGCCTTGTCAGGTATGTGCACCGTAATTGGGAGCCTTTCCGCATTCGTACAAATCTCATCCATCGAACTGGCCAGGTAGGACAGTTGCTTATTCAGCATGTCCATACTTTCCTTATGCTCTTTCTGGGCGTTTTGCATGCCTTGCACCACTTCATTATTCGACTGAAATTCACTCCTCATGGTTTGCTGGTAAGCAAGCATCTCTCCCATCATCTCTTCCATAGATCTTCCTGACTTGTTTTGGTGTAGGAAATGGTTAGGGTTTTGCTGATGGTGGGGATTATACTGGGTGTTAGGGTATGGGTGGTAGGTATAGTTTAGCTGATTTTGATGAGAGGGGTACTGGCTGAATTGGTTAGAGTTGTGGGGTTGATTGTGATTGGGATTCAGGTGGTGTAGGTAGGGATTTTGCTGGTGATGGGAGTTATACTGGTCGTTGGTATGCGACTGGTAGGTGAGATGGTTTTGATTGTAAGGGTAGTTTGGCTGATTTTGGTGTAAAGGGTACTGACTGAACTGGTTGGGGTAGTGATGCTGGTTAGGGTTAGAGTTTTGGTTCTGTGGGTTTTGGTTTTGGGGTTGTTGGTTCCTTCCTGACAAGTTAAACTGGTGGTCAGGGTTTGCTGGGCCACGGTTTGGGTTTTGGTTCGGATGGGAGTTATATTGGTTCTGACCTTGACCTTGGTTTTGATTCTGGTTTCCATCTCCCCAACGAAAGTTTGGGTGATCCCTCCATGGTGCATCCCGTTGCCTACCCTGGATCCAATTCCCACTTGAATTAAAGTAGCCGGCAGCATTGACCTGCTCCATACTGGCCAAGTCGTTTGGCTGATCATAGGTCAACCCTTGATTCCCTTGCTTTGCACCCTTGTAGCTCCCAATTGGGGAAGGTGGTGGAGTGTTTTTCTCAATTGCACTCAGAAGTGTCTTCTTCAACTCCTCCATCTTCAAATCCATCTTCTGTTCAAGCTTCTCCTCCTGATCAGTAAACGAGGCACTTGCAACCCTTTCTCGGTTGTATCCATCCCTTGAATTGTCGTACTCCTTCTTTGCACTCAGTAGCTTCCCTAGGACCCTCTTCGCTTCGCTGGCCCGTAGTTGCATGAAGCTTCCTCCGGACGATGAGTTTACAAGATCCTTGGTTGCCTTGTTCATCCCCTCATAGAAGGTATGGTGTATCTCAATATCCGTCATGCGATGGTTCGGACATGCATCCAACAGACCCATGTATCTTGACCATACCTTTGTGTAACTCCTCGGATTTTTTCTCTTAGTGCGCTTGTCCTGGCCGCTGGGAAGAACTGATCCAAGAACATCATCTTGAAGTCAGACCAGGTTCTGATACAATTTGGTGGCAGCCTCTTGAACCAAGTATTCGTCTCCCCTTTAAGGGCAAGGGGAAGGGCCCTCAGTCTGTAGTCTTCTTCGCTCGACCCTGCTGGCCGCTTTAGAGCCTTGCAGATTTTGCAAAATTCATGCAAGAACTCGTATGGGCTGTCACAACTCCTTCCCAAGAACACAGGCAGGACGGCCAAAATGTGGGGCTCCACGTAGATTGCTTCTTGTCCTAGGGTCGTGACGATTGCTTGCGGTGGTTCGCCATCCAAGTGAGCGTACAACGAGCTTATCTCGGGATCATTTTCCTGGTCAGCCATGTTGGATTTCTCCTCTTCAGTTGCGGATATTGATTCCGGTTCACTCTTGATGGTTGTGCCGCGATCCTCCTCACCGCTCGCATCCAAGTCAACAGGCAAGGTAGTGGTTAATTCTGAATGAGTGGTGACTGGATTCACCCCCTCTTCCTTTGGCCAGTTGGACTCAGTTTCATTTAACTGCGGAACACAAAAAATAAAAAAAAGTTTATCTACAATATTCACACCAAAATTCTTAACAAAACTCCTCATAAACTAAGAAACAAAAGAAAAGAAAAACAATTAACTATATGTACACCAAAGTGTCATGCAACAAATGTATGCAAAAACGCCATCCATCCCCGGCAACGACGCCATTTGACAGAGGGAAAAGATGAGACTATGACTCTGTATGTGTGTCAACTGGCCAGGAGGGTACCTAGACCTAGTTGTGTCGTTGGGTCTGTGTCTATCTTCCCTATCAACAAAAAAAATACCTCAACCCACTTCTACTGGCTAGTATAGTGGAGTAAGGGTCGAATCCCACAGAGATGGATGTAGGCGAGATACACTTGCGATGACATTCTGGGAGCGGTTGGTTAGCTACCACGCTTTTTTTGGGGTTGAGTTCTACCTAGTCAGAAAATGAAATGGAACCTATACCCCACCCTGACCAGTAGGTCAGGGTGGGCTCTAAATGTTGTGTGCTAAAAGAAATTAAAGTGCGTGTGTAAATTAGGGTACGAGTGTGCATGTGAGAAGCTACCAGACGAAACCTACTAAAAATGGCTAGACAAAAGGTAAAGAGAATCAAAGGACATGCTGGCAGATTGTCTCCTGGGTGTGCAGAAAAGCTGAAAAAGTGCAAGTACAAAAGCAAAAAGCAACAAAAGCAACACAAGTGGTCCCATTCTTTGATTGTGACATTATCTTCTTCACCAAGCTAAACAAACAAGATCTAACAAACTCCATTGATGAATGATCAAGCTTGAAAATTCGTAAATGCAATATTTAACTTGAAATCGAGAACGAAAGCTAAGAAAACTGAGATCTACGCAAACTGGTCAGCGGAACAAGGTGACAGAAGCAAGCAGAAACGATTCTCATGCATTTTCGAGGAACTTAACCCGATTAAAACTTGTAAACACTCCAAGAAAACCTAGATCTAATTAAGCAAAGCCGATTCAAGCACTTAAACAACAGAAATCAACGTAAAACTACCAGATCTAGCTACTAGGCAGAAAGAAATAATAAGCAAGCTGAAACACGAAATAAAACCACAATAAACTTCATTGCATTCAAGATTATCACCCAAAAGATGTTCCAACTAAGTAGCTACTGAAATCCAAGTCAAAGGCAAACAAAAACAAGTACTTAAACTAAGAAATCTTAAAAACATAGCAAGTAAAAGATTGTTTGGCTCATCGGAAACTGAAACTGGAGGAATTTCTGGAACTACGGCGGCTGGAATGAATCAGGCATGATGCTCCTCGCCGGCAGGTGGCCGGAATCTTCAAGTCAGGCTGCTGGATTTAGATGGAACTAAGAGCTAGTAGAGTTATTCTCCTCAAAAGTGATGTAGTAGTGATGATAAGTCCTAAGTGAAGTGGTGTAAAAATTCCTCCTCTTTTCTTTATGTTCAGCTCCTATTTATAGGGTGGCTTGCCCTAATTTCTAGGGCTTTCTCTTCATGTGGAATGACAAGTTTGCCCTTCTTTAGATAGGTGATTATTCCAAGCAAGTCCTTCCTTCTCGTGTCCAGTTCTGTAGCATCCATCCTGGCCAGTTTGCGTATTTTCTGCTCATACTAACCAGTTTGCACACTTTCGCAGCCCCAGTTTTTTGTCCACGGCCCCAAAATTATATTTCCGCCACTATAGTGGACACCTCCAATAGCCCCAAATTTTATAATCAATTTTCATTATAAAATATTTTTAGTTTTAATGAAGTGTAATTTAAATAATTGCAGTGTAAAACAAATAGAAAACGAGGTAATTATGGCCGAATATTCGTTGTATTGCAAGAGTCGGGGGATTCGTCGTCTGCTCGGTGCATTTTTTAGAGAGATGAGATGTAGATTGTAAGTGTATGATTGTTGTGAAAATGATAAAAATAAGTGGGGAAGTGTTGTATTTATAGAGGAAAAAGGGGAAAAAAAAATTGCTGCCGGAACCGCAGCGCCGGATGGCCTCCGCTATGGCCGCCGCGCCTATCCCACCACCCGCCGCGTCCTCGCCCCGCACGCGGCGAAGCCTCGTCCGCCGCCCTCCCCCTCGCCAGCCGCGTCCTCCCTCGCGCCGGACACCCTCCCCACTATGGCCGCCGCGCCGACCGCCCCCCACCGCCCCCCTTCGCGGCGACCGCCGCGCCTCACCCATAGTGGACACTCTTACCCAATCGTAGGGTTTCCGTCGAGAGGGAGAGAGAGAGGATAAAGGAATAACATTTTTTTATTTTACTAAGTTAAATGTTATGTGTAATTTGTTGTGCAAATCGAATGAACAAATGATGGTAGACGACGCGAGGAGATTACGTGGTTCAATCTCTTTCGAGATCTACATCCACGGACGAAAATGGAGTTGTTCTTATTCAATCACCAACTAAGAATCAGAGATACAATTACAACTGAACTCTCTAAACTAATCTCTCTCAATCGAAACTATCTTGCTCGAGTGAATTGCTTCTTGGATCAGCTATGTGTTGTGTGTATTGTGTGTATCTCTCGCCCTCTCTCTCTTTCTGTTATACAACATATATACACAGTTTCCAGAACTAGCATTTGGGTAAAACCGTCTATCTAACCCGAGCTTCTTCTTGAGTTGGGCTGAGCTGGGCCAGAGAGAGTAATCTGATGTGGGCCTGGGCTCAGTTTCTTCAAGCCTTACTGCAATGCAGCTACACCACTTCAAATCTCCACCTTAGCTGAATTGTTGGAACACCTCCATCCTCATCAACCACCTTCATCTCCGAGGAACAAGCCCAACCAAGTCCAAGCAATGTTCAAACTTAGAACTTGGTAGAGATTTGGTGAGCATGTCAGCTGCATTCTCTGTAGTATGCACCTTCTTTACACACACTACCCCTTTTCTTACTTCATCTCTTACAAAATGAAGTTTGACATCAATATGCTTACTCTTTTCATGGAAAACTTGATGTCTTGACAGACTTATAGCACTATTATTGTCGCAGAGGATAGTCACTGTATCTTGATGGACTCCAAAATCTTCAAGGATCCCCTTTAACCAAATTGCCTCTTTCACTGCCTCAGCCAAAGCAATGTACTCAGCTTCCGTTGTTGAGAGTGCAACCACCGATTGCAAACTCGACTTCCAACTAACTGCTGTCCCATAAATCTTGAATATATATGCTGATTGTGATTTTCTGCTATCCAAATGTGCTGCATAATCAGCATCACAATACCCAATCAACTCATCAGTCTCTACATCGTCTTGCTTAGAGTATAACAAGCCATGACTCTGAGTACCTAGTAAGTACCTTAAAGTCCATTTCAATGCCTGCCAGTGAGTCTCTCCATGATCACTCATATACCTACTAGTCAAGCTTATAGCATAGGCCAAATCAGGACGGGTGCAAACCATAGTATACATTATACTGCCTACTATGCTTGCATAAGGCACTTTAGACATCCTCTTTCTTTCTGCATCAGTTTTTGGGCTTTGTTCAGAGCTCAGTTTGTATTGCTGACTTGATGGAGTTGAGACTTGTTTAGAGTCAGTCATCTGAAACTTACTCAACATCTTTCTGACATAGCTGTGTTGTATCAGCCATAAGCTTCCTTTTGCTCTATCTCTTATGATGTCCATCCCAAGTATCCTCTTCGCATTTCCCAAGTCTTTCATTTCAAAAGCTGCCTCAAGCTCCACCTTGACTTGAGCAATCTCTGATTTGCTTGGTCCTGCCACAAGCATATCATCTACATATAGTAGCAGGTATGCGATTGGTTTACTTTCCTTGTATCTGATATATACACAACTGTCGAATGATGACTTCCTAAATCCCATCTTCATCATCTGCTCATCGAATTTAAGGTACCACTGTCGGCTGCTTTGCTTCAGCCCATAGATGCTCCTTTTAAGAAGACAAACTTTATATTCATCTCCGGGTTTGACAAAGCCTTGTGGCTGTTCCATATATATAACTTCCTCTAATTCCCCATGCAAGAAGGCAGTTTTTACGTCTAGCTGTTGCAATTCCCAATTCCGATGGGCCACTATTGCCAACAATATTCGGATAGAGCTATGCTTTACAACCGGGGAAAATACCTCATTGTAGTCAATCCCCTCCTCTTGCGTGAAACCTCTTGCCACAAGCCTTGCTTTGAACCTAATAGAGTCATTCTGTGAGGCCTCCACCTTCCTCTTGTATATCCACTTGCAACTAATGGGCCTCTGTTGGATCATGGATCTCAAAACCAAAACCCAAGTTTTATTTTTTAGCAGTGACTCTATTTCCTCATTCATTGCAGTAATCCATTTCTGTCTATCCCTGCTTCCAATAGCCTCTTTGTAGTTGCTCGGTTCATTCAACTCCAGCTCTTCTGCAATGCAAAGAGCATAATATACAAAATCTGCATCTCTGAACCTTGCAGGTGGTCTGACCTCCCTTCTAGTTCTATCTCTTGCTAGCAAGTAACCATCATCATTACCTTGGTTACCAACTGAGGGTGGAGGATACTCAGGTTGTGGGCCTGATGAACTGCCATGATCACTTGAATCTGCTGAGTTGTGTTCATAATCAGCACCTATCACGGTATCCTGATCACTCTTATCACCAAGATCATCCTGATCACTTTTATCACCAAGATCATGGTTTATGTCAGACTTCACACTCTGACCTTGTGACTCCGTGACTGAAGCTGCATCTTTGTACGGCATCTCCAATTCATTGAAAACAACATCTCGGCTGATAATAATCTTTTGGTTCCCACTTTCTGTACTCCATAATCTGTAGGCCTTGACTCCAGTTTGATATCCCAGAAAAATGCACTTTAAGGCCCTCGGCTCCAGCTTCCCTTGCCTAATATGTGCATATGCCCTGCACCCAAAGGTTTTCAAGTTTCTGTAACTGCCATGACTGCCATACCATCTGTTGTCGGGAGTATCATGGCTGATAGCTGAACTAGGACATTTATTTATCATCTTTGCAGCCGTTGAAACTGCCT
Organism: Salvia splendens; assembly: GCF_004379255.2. Taxonomy (NCBI): domain Eukaryota; kingdom Viridiplantae; phylum Streptophyta; class Magnoliopsida; order Lamiales; family Lamiaceae; genus Salvia; species Salvia splendens. The sequence continues at coordinate 26,324,404 of NC_056050.1, read as the reverse complement.
CTGCCCAGAACCTCTTTGGAACACCAGATGTGATCAACATACACCTAACCCTTTCCAACAAGGTTCTGTTCATTCGTTCCGCTGTCCCATTTTGCTGCGGATTCCCAGGTGCGGTCCTGTGCCTTTTAATCCCATATTTCTTGCAATAGTTCTCAAACTCTCTTGATAAAAATTCCAAGCCGTTGTCCGTTCTAAGGCACCTCAGACCATGCCCCTTTTCCACCTTCACAGCTTCATGCCAACTCCTAAACTTTTCAAATGCCTCTGATTTTTCCTTGAGAATATACACCCAAACTTTCCTACTGAAATCATCAATAATGCTCAAGAAATACCTCCCCCCTCCTATCGAGTTGGTTGAACATGGCCCCCACAGATCACTGTGGCAATAATCAAGAGGCTTACTCGAGGTGTGTTTACCTGTTTGGTATGGGAGCTTCTTTCCTTTTCCAAGCTGGCATGATTCGCACATCTTCGAGTATTCAGGATCGACTCCTTGGATTAGCCCCTTGCGAGCTAACTCCTTCATCCCTCTCTGTCCCACATGACCAAGCCGGTTATGCCAAGTTTCATAATCACTGCTCTCTGACACGAGTGCGCTTCCTTGGATGGTCTCAGCATCCAAATAATACAAGCTATTTTTTCTTATAGCTCTCATGATGATGTCCTTCCCGTTCAGTACTTTCATACAGCCATGTGATGACTCAAATGAATACCCCTTTAATTCCAACGTTCCCAAAGAGATTAAGTTTCTCTTTATATCAGGGATGTATCTAACTCCAGTCAAAAGGTTAACCGAACTATCATGAATCTTGAATCTAATATTACCAATTCCATGTACCTTGCATACCTGATTATTCCCCAAAAGGACTGTGCCAGTAGCTTCCTTAAGATTCTCAAACCATGCCCTATGTGAGCAAATGTGAAACGAGCAGCCGGAATCCATTATCCAAGATTCTGCTATTTCTTTGCCAACCACGTTCAAAGCTTGAGCTGGCTCCATTTCCTCCGCACAATCAGCAGTGCTAGAATTCCCATTCTCTTCAGCTTGCTTTCTTTTGAATGCGTAGCAATTCTTCTTGAGATGACCAGGCTTGCCACACCAATGACATTTCCTGGTTTCTTTGTCACTGTCAAGAGATTTTTGCCCCTGCATCTTGGGTTTGCCAGCTCCATCCTTGCCCTTGGATTGCTTCTTTCCCTTGTACTTCTTAATATTCAGAGCCTCAGCTGCACTGTCACGGCTCGTGCTTGCTGCTGAGCTTGATACCTTCTGCAACTCCCTAGCCTTCAAGGCACATTGCACTTCCTCGAGGGTAATTGTTTTCTCCCTCCCATACAACATGGCGTCTTTGAGGTGATCGAATGATCTTGGTAGCGCATTGAGAAGCAGGATGGCCTTATCTTCAGCATCAAGAATTACATCGATGTTTTCAAGGTCATCGATCGCTTTATTGAATTCATCGAGCTGCTCCTCTATAGCTTTCCCTTCTTGGAATTTATAGGAGTACAATCTTTGTTTCATATAGAGGCGGTTGGCAAGAGACTTCACCATGTAGAGATGCTCGAGTTTATCCCAAATTCCAGCAGCTGTAGTCTCCTTTGACACTTCCCTGAGCACTTTATCGCCCAAGCACAGAACAATGGCACTATGTGCCTTCTCAAACATCTCCTTTTTCTTGAGAGTCTGCTTCGGATCCTCTCCATCGGCGACCTCTGGCGTCTTGGACTTGATCGCCTCAGCTAGCCCTTGCTGAATCAATAAGGCCTTCATCTTTATCCGCCAAAGCCCAAAATCATTCCGGCCTGTGAACTTCTCCGCTTCGATCCTCGGCGTCGTCATCGAATCCTTCCCACAGACGGCGCCAATTTGTTGTGCAAATCGAATGAACAAATGATGGTAGACGACGCGAGGAGATTACGTGGTTCAATCTCTTTCGAGATCTACATCCACGGACGAAAATGGAGTTGTTCTTATTCAATCACCAACTAAGAATCAGAGATACAATTACAACTGAACTCTCTAAACTAATCTCTCTCAATCGAAACTATCTTGCTCGAGTGAATTGCTTCTTGGATCAGCTATGTGTTGTGTGTATTGTGTGTATCTCTCGCCCTCTCTCTCTTTCTGTTATACAACATATATACACAGTTTCCAGAACTAGCATTTGGGTAAAACCGTCTATCTAACCCGAGCTTCTTCTTGAGTTGGGCTGAGCTGGGCCAGAGAGAGTAATCTGATGTGGGCCTGGGCTCAGTTTCTTCAAGCCTTACTGCAATGCAGCTACACCACTTCATAATTAAATTTCAATTACGTATTAAGATGATTTGATTTATTTAAGTGGAAGATGAATTGATTTATCTATTAAGATTATTTGATATTGATAAAGTATTGGTATTAAATTAAGTGGTAAAATTTTTGGGCCATTTTAATTGTTTTGGGCTTTTCTTTATTAATAATTGGGCTTTTACTTAATTTAGTTGGGTTGTGTTGTTTGGGTTATTTGTATTTGATAATTTAATTGGGTTGTAGAGTTATATTTATTGGGCTACTTATTTTTATTATGTGCTGTTATTTTTTATCATATATTAACTAAATAGTATACGAGAACTAAATATTCATATGTTTGATCGGGATAAAGATTTTTTAAATTTGTTGTGTTGGAATCGTTTGCTTAAGGTTTTTTTTTGGGAATTATTTGGACATCAATTTTGTCAAACCATAAAATGTTAGTGTTATTCGTATCATTATCAGATTTAAAAAATTGTAAAATTATTTTTTCAATATTTTAATATTTGTGTACGAATTTTTGAGATTTATGGAATGGTATAATTTGTTATCTAAATGGTTCTATATTTTAGTTGTCTTATTATTTTTGTGGAAATTAGTCTTTTTCTTTATTTTTATTAATATTATGTTAGTTTAGTCCATCATAAATTTAATTATATACACTACGTTGTTATAACGTTGCTAATATTTTTTTGCTTTCATTATTTGTAGCATTTGTTGGTGAATCTATTCAAAGTTCTATAGCTACGAGTAGTATTGTTGTTGATCAAGCTTCTTTGCTCACGGGATCTGAAAGTATCATTTGTTCGTCTGTTGTAAATCATGTTGGAGGTATAAAATTTGTAACGTTTGAAAAAAAAATTAATATTGATCGCTGATGGTTTTATATGTGAAAATAATTTGTAAATTCTCTTTAGTTCTAATTTTTAATATATTTCTGTTTTATTAAAAGAAGAATTTTTATTTTGTAGAATATTGGGACATTGGTGATGCTGTATGTAATTGTTCACATTGTGGTGCTTTTTTTGGTTTGAGGAACGTATTGGCAAACCAAGTAATGTGCATAATCCAAGATATTCAGGTTGTTGTATGAATGGGAATATCAAGATTCCTAATATGTTGCCTCCGCCTCAAGCATTGTCTCTTTTGATGTTCTCTACTAACTCGAAGAGTGCTCACTATTTGAAAAATATTCGGTCATATAATTCGATGTTTGGATTTACGTCATTGGGTGGTAAAGTTGATAATAGCGTGAATACTGGTAATTCTCCACCTGTATTTCGTTTGCATGGGCAAAATTACCATTTAATGGGTAGTTTATGATACGGAAAATGAGATAAACAATAGAATAAAGTCTGTGAGGTATTGTTATTTGTTTTGATATAAATAGTGATGTCAATAATCTTCATACGGAAATAGTGTTTGATCTGCAAAAAATGTTGGATGAAGAAAATGTTTTAGTCAACACGTTCCGAATGGTAAAGGAAAAAATTAATCAAGAAAATCTCTCGCATGTAAGTTTAAGGTTGCTTGGCAAGACTTATAACCTACCTACTGTTTCTAAGATTGATGTTCTTGTGGTTAGTGATTTTGATGAAGCCTTGGGTGGTCGGGATATTATTGTTGAAAAAAGATCTGGTCGATTGCAGCGTATTGATGAATTGCATCCTTCTTATCTTGCACTACAGTATCATTTGCTTTTTGCTTACGGCGAGGATCAATATAGTGAAAAGATTGGTTTATCAGGTTCTGGCACTTCTTCGGGCAATAGAAAGAGAGTTAGCCCAAAAGAGTTTTTTTCATACCGATTGCATGATAGGCTGAATGAGTGTTCTGTTATTTTGTATGGTCGGCGGTTATTCCAACAATTTGTTGTTGATGCTTATACCATGGTTGAGACTGGCCGTTTATTGTTTGTCAGAACACAACAGAAAAAATTGCGTGCTGAAATGTATAGTGGTTTGGCTGAGGCTGTACTTCGAGGTGATACAGATGGTTCTATGCATGGTAAACGAATCATTTTGCCTTCCAGTTTTGTTGGTGGTGCAAGATATATGATCCAAAATTACCAAGATGTCATGGCCATATGTAGATGGGTTGGTTATCCATCTTTGTTGATTACATTTACGTGTAATCCAAAGTGGCCAGAGATTGTTAGATTTCTTTCTGCTAGGGGCTTAAAATCAGATGATCGTCCTGATATTGTGTGTAGGATTTTTAAAGTTAAGTTGGATAGTTTTGTAAGAGATCTTAAAACCAAAAAAATCTTCGGAGCTGTGAAAGCAGGTTTGATAACATTTATTGAATTTTTTTTGGGTTACTATTTTAAGTTTATAGTTTAGAATTTTGATAAATGTTTTGTGTAAACATTTTGCAGTGGTGTATACAATTGAGTTTCAGAAGCGTAGTTTGTCACATTCACACATTTTGTTTTTTTTAAGCAATGAGGATAAACAACCTCGGCCTCAACATATTGATGAGATTATTTCTGCTGAGATTCCTGATCCAGTAACTGATCCGGGCTATTTTGAGAATGTGAAAGAGTATAGGGTGCATGGTCCATGTGGTGTTGTTCGAAAATCTTCTCCTTGCATGCGGAATGGAAGATGTTCAAAATACTTTCCAAAAAAATTTGTGGGTGCCACAACTTTTGATGATGAAGGTTATCCTGTTTACAGACGTAGAGATAGTGGTCGTGTTATTATGAAAGATGGGGTGCCCTTGGACAATAGATACATTGTTCCACACAATCGTGCACTACTTATGAAATATGGTGGTCATGTAAATGTCGAGTGGTGCAATCAATCGCGATCCATCAAGTATTTGTTTAAGTACATAAATAAAGGTCATGATCGCGTGACTACATCTTTTTTCCAGTCTGGCCCAAATGGTTCTGATCAAGTACATGACGAAATTAGTTTGTACTATGATTGCAGATATATTTCGTCATGTGAAGCTGCTTGGAGAATTTTGGGGTTTGAGGTTCAGTATAAGGATCCATCCGTTGAAAGACTAAGTTTTCACCTTCCTAATGAGCAGAGCGCTATTTTTTATGAGAGAGAGCGATTGGATAATGTTTTGAACCGGAATACAATACATCAGAGTAAGTTTTTGGGTTGGATGGATGCAAATAAGATTTATTCTGAGGGTCGTGATCTCACTTATGGTGAATTTCCTACCAAATTTGTCTGGAAAACAGATCATTGGCAACCTAGAAAACAACGTTTCTCCATTGGGAGGTTGTTTTATGTTCCTCCTAGTTCTGGTGATATCTATTATTTGAGATGTTTATTGAACATTGTTAGAGGAGCTGCATTATATGAAGACATTAGACGTGTGAATGGAGTTCAGTATAATACATTCCGAGATGCCTGTTTTGCTTTAGGATTGTTGGACTTTGATAAGGAATATGTTGATGGCATTATTGAGGCATCATTTTGGTCTTCTGCCCATTCCAAGCAAGATTGTTGTTTGTTAGTTTGTTGACTTCAGAATCTATTTCTAGACCGGATTTTGTTTGGTAAAGTTGTTGGAAATATTTATCTGACGATGTTTTGTATAATCAAAGAAAATTGAGAAGACTTCCAGGTAATTTTTATATAAGTTTTTTCACTTTTTGTAATTTATTCTATTTTAAATAATTTTGTTTAGTGTAATAATAAATTACTATTTATTGTAGGGTTGTTGTTGAGCGACGAGGATGTCCAAAATTTTGCTTTGGCAGAGATTGAGAAATTGTTGTTAAATGTTGGAAAAAGTTTGCGTGATTTCCAGGGTATGCCTTATCCGAAATCTGAGTTTTTTGAAACATTTGAAAATAGATTGATTTGCGATGAGTTGTGTTATGATCGTGAAGCTTTGGGAAGAGTTTGGACTTTCTTTCTAAGTTTATTGATGAACAACTTCATGTTCATGATACTATTATGTCATCTGTTGACTCAAATGTTGGAGGAATGTTTTTTGTTTATGGTTATGGAGGTACTGGTAAAACTTTTATCTGGAGGTCTTTGTCAGCTGGGATTCGTTCGAGAGGTGAAATTGTTTTAAATGTGGCATCCAGTGGCATAACTTCTTTGTTGTTGCCTGGAGGTAGAACAACTAATTCTTGCTTAAGATTCCTATCAATGTTGATGAAGATTCGATGTGCAATATAAAACCTGGGAGTGCGCTTGCTGAACTTATTGTTAGAGCGAAGCTTATCATATGGGATGAAGCTCTGATGATTCATAAACATTGCATTGAAGCTGTGGATCGGACTTTTAGAGATATCATGCGTGTATGTGATAAGTGTAGTATGCAGAAACCATTTGGTGGAAAAACTATTGTTTTTGGTGGTGACTTTAGGAAAATCTTGCCTGTTGTTCCAAAAGGTAGTAGGCAAGATGTTGTGAATGTTGTTATCAACTCTTCTTACCTTTGGAAGTATTGTACGGTTCTGAGGCTTACAAAAAATATGAGACTGTTGAGTGCTGGATCATGTGATGAAGCGGAACGTTTGAAGGAATTTTCTTCTTGGGTTGCTTCAATAGAAGATGGTGTTCTTGGTGGTCCAAATGACGGTAAAGTGACTATTGGTCTTCCTTCTGACATTGTTTTGTCTAATTCTGGTGATCCTTTGAAAACAATTGTTTCCAAGATATATCCATCTTATATGAATCATGAAGAGTTAAGTGGTTGCTTGCGATATCTTGCTATACTTGCTCCTACATTGGAGATTGTTGGCGAGGTCAACCAATTCATGATGTCGTTGGATCAGTCTGAAGGCCGTCTTTATTTGAGCTCTGACAGTATTGCTAACTCAGATTCGACATCGGATGGTTTAGTTGCGCTGCATTCTGTTGAGTTTTTGAACAACTTGAAGTGTTCAGGTACACCTAATCATGAATTGTTGCTGAAAGTTGGTACTCCTGTCATGCTCCTAAGGAATATAGATCACTCGAATGGATTATGCAATGGCACAAGATTGCTAATTACACGATTAGGTGATTATGTTTTGGAGGCTCAAGTGTTGGCTGGCCATAATGTTGGGCATAAAGTTCTGATCCCTCAAATGTCTTTAATTCCTTCTGATCCAAGGTTGCCGTTCAAATTACAATGACGAAAATTTCCTTTGGTTGTGTCGTATGCAATGACCATTAACAAAAGTCAAGGTCAATCTTTGGCTCATGTTGGGTTATTCTTACAAAAACCAGTTTTCAGTCATGGACAATTGTATGTTGCTATATCTCGAGTTACGAGTCGTGCAGGTCTGAAGATTTTGGTTTGTAAAGACGAGGATGTTGATAGTAGGGGTGATTCGACTGTTAATGTTGTTTACAAAGAGGTTTTCCAAAACTTATGAACTATTACTGTTTTGTATATCATATTTTTTTGAGTTTTTTTTTTCCTATTTAGAGAATTGTTACTTTTTTGCCTTTGTTTGCATATGGTTTATATTCTTATCTCTTTTATACATTTGTTTTTAGTACTAATCTCTTTTTCATGTTCGCTCAAACAATTTTATCTTTATTTACACATATTTTAAAAATCTTATGTCCCGTGCATAGCACGGGTGTTGACACTAGTATAACTAAAACAAACTGTTTTTGTTTTTATAAATTTAAGCATTCTATTAAAAGTATTTTGTAGTGCATTTTGTCAACTAACAATGAGATCAAAATTATTAATTTGTATTTTACAAAATAAATGTGGAGGGCTTACTGTTAATATTGACTATATAGTCTGTGTATAAAATGTTTTATTTTATTCTATTTTATTTTATCTAAGATTACTAATTTATATACACTCACAAGTGACAATCATGCCTTACCGACTTTACTTAGTAGCTTGATTAAGGGAAAATTATCAGCTAAACATTGCCGACATTGAAACACAGCATGATTATGGCCTAAGTCCTCTAATTAACACTTGATTATAAACTAAGTTCCACCATTAGAGAATATATAGTACTAATATATGTCCACAGCTATATGACACCATGCATATTGCACAACTTGCAATCTCTCAAGTAATATATATGTGCTGATATTTGGATTTAACTGCGATATTTCTATGCTATATATATTTATAGGGGAGCACTAGGGTGCCCCCTTATTTAGAGTCACAACGTACATCCAATCTGGTGCTGCCGTGTGGCACAAAACATGCAATATTTTAAACACAAAAATGCAATCTAGTTGTCTATGCATTTCCGCAGATTGCATTTTAGTTGTAGGTAAATTGCATTTTATAGTGTTGAGTTTTGCATTTTCACATAAATTGCATTTTATATTGTTAAGTTTTGCATTTTCACATATATAAATGCAATCCGTCTATATATAAAATGCAAATTAAACAGTCAATATTTAAAATGCAAAACTCAACAATAAAAAATGCAATCTGCATATAACAAAAATGCAATCTGCCGAAATTCTTTTATAGCTTCCACAAATATATATTGTATTTTAGTGTTTACAATATTGCATTTTTGTGCCACATGGCAGCACCAGATTGGATATACGTTGTAACTTTAAAATTAGTTGTTATACTAGTACATCCCTATATTTATATCCATAAATTATCGCTAGTTATATTTGAATTATTAATATTGCAAAAATTGTGTTGTAAACTATGAATCAAGATTGTATTCAGATGATCATCAAATTTCAAACTCATGACGGATAGTGAATTAACTAATACTCTCTCCATCCTACGTTACTTGAGTCATTTTTTTGGACTCGTTTTGGAATTAAAGTGGGGAGATAGTAAAGTAAGAGATAGAATAATAGTACTATATAGGAGAGTCTTCTAGTTCGTATTTTTTCTCTTACTTTACTCTCTCTCCACTTTAATTACTTATTACTCCATCCGTCCCAAGTTACTTGAGTCGTATTCCATTTTGGGTTGTCCCAAGTTACTTAAGTCATTTCTCTTTTTGAATAAAAACAACATCTAATCACACCTACTTTATTCTTTCTTTTACTTTACTCTCTCTTACTTTATTCTCTCATTCACTTTATTTTACTTTATTTAACTTAAAACATAACTTTCTTAAATCTCGTGCCGAAAAGAAACGCCCCAAGTAACGTGGGACGGGGGAGTATAATTTTTCCAAAACGAGCGAAAAAAAAGAAGTGATTGAAGTATTGTTGGACAGAGAGGGTATGTCTATAAGGACTATCGATCTTAGTAATGGGAATTATTCTTTGTTTGAATATTCCTTTAATAATTTATTTTATAAATCGAGGAACAAATTGGCGGCGGATTAGCTAGATTATTCATGTAAATCTTTTGAAATGTATTAGAGATTGTAGTCAACTAATAGTGACAAGAAAATCCAAGACATCAATTTTTGTTGGCTATACAATTTTAACTTTATACATGTTGATCCCAAAAATCAATTATCATTATATATTTTGCTAGGGAAAAGACCAACTGTATGTCCATAAACAGTAGTGACATTGAAAAAAAATAAATAAACCAAATTGAAATACATTATATTCATATTCATGTATCATTAATTAATGCTATCTATAGCTTCATCAAAACCCTAATATTGTTACTTATACATGTATCCTCCATTTCAATTTTCGTGTTACATCTCATATCGAATTCTAAAAGACATCTGAAAATACGAGATATAAACAAACACGCGACAAATTTAACGTCGGAGGAGTGCCCTAATAGTATCTTCATCCACATTTCCAGAAGCAAGAAGCTGAGACAGTCTCTCACTTAGATCATCCACCTCTTTGTGCAGTTTCTTGAGGTAATTGCACGTCTCCTTCAAAATCTTTGTTGCTGAAACCTAATTTAATGTACAAGAAAAAAAATTACAAATTTATTTTTTTCAAACATCCAAACACATGCATGAATATGTAATGCCTAATTGTTCATATTTAGCTAGTGAAAGTTACCATATCAAGTATCAACTTTTTATTTATAGTTGCTACTATTATTTTTCATTTTCTCCAATAGTTTAGATATATGATGATGGGTCTTTTTTGACCTATTTCCAATTGTCTCTTTCAAATCTTGAGGTTTGGTTAAAGGAAATCTTTATGTGAATATTAGCTCTTTCTTTTTTGTCTCAACCTTGCGTGTCTATATATCATAAAATCATGTTTCTATGAAGAAGAAATGCATAGATATAATATTGGGGTGGTCTTAAACTTGATGTTTAGGGAAAAAAAATTATTTCTTGGGAAAAATCTATAATTAAAATTCAGAACATTAATTTAATTAAGGTAATAATCATATTTAGAACTTACCTTTGTGTTACACCTTGAACTTGAATCTGGCAACAATGGATGCAGCTTCAAGATGAGATCATTGATCTCATCTTCTGTAATTCTTGAGCTTCTTTCCCTTCTACTTGTCATAATCTCTCTCTCTTGTTTGTGGGGAGAAGTGGGAAGATGAAAGGAGAGGAAACGAAGGTCTTAAAAAAGGAAATGAGAAATAGTGAGGTTTAGTTAGAAAAGGGAATAGACAGTTGAAATAATACAAATGAAAATTATTGCTATTTGCCCTTTTGCAAAGGTAGCAATAAGAAAAAGAAAATCTACATTTTCAATCAAGTTAATTCTATTAAATTTCGGTTGCTACTATGTTTATTACCTTGGGAATATATTATGCTGATCTATGTAAATAAATTCGCAGCCAAATTTTATGAGATGCAAACTAAGTTTATATTTATAGGGAAAATTAGGTGTACTCTATAAAATTCAGTTACATGTCACCTCAAATTGTAGCAAAAAATAACTTGCAAATAACAAATACAATCATAGCAAGTTACAATTTTACACATTTTTTTTGGCGAAGTAAATTAAAGTCTATATAGCTTGGATGCTCACTTTAAGGATTCAATTTATAATAATATTTGAACCTAATTTACACAAAAATTAACAACCGTTTTGTGTATAAAACTAACAAAATTCCATATGCATCGATATTAATAATGTATTATAACCCGACAATATAAGAGAAGATCCTAGAGGGAATAGAACACGTGTATGCATTGGATTGGTTAAACAGGATTGCACCAAATAGATTCGTTGTTTGTTTCTTATTTTCTTGCTGTAGTTGGGATTGGATTTGGGAATAGGATTTCTTGTCTTTTTTGTTGACATCTCTCTCCCTGTGATATTGATATTGTCTCTCTTTTATGTTTACAGATTTAAAGTTGAGATAATGGCACTCGAGCTTATTTTAAACATACCAAGTAAGAAACCAAACGTTGTTTGGACAAAATGACACTATTATATTTAATTTTGACATATTAGTTTCAGTTTTTTTATTGTTTTGGAATAATTAAGAAAAAATAAAAAATTATGATTTTATTATTTTTATTCTAGTTTCAAAAGTTACGGGATTGATCCGAAGTTAATCAAAAGTTATGATATAAATACTATAAACATCTCATTAATAATTATTTACTAAGTGCTTGTATTATGAATTAATTGAGGTTATTAAGTACATTGTTTTCAGTTTGAAAGCATGATTACCGGATATAAAATGCAATAAAATTATTGGACCTTGGCAGCATTCACCAACCAATAAATTTGGCCCTAATTTTTGGGGTTAGTTCCTAGTTTGGTATATTAATTTTGCATTTTTCAAACTTGCACAGAGCATAACTACCCAGTATTACTATATAAGTGCTGTTGCAATGGAAATTAATTAGCTGCCAATACAAATTTTATGTACATATCCATTGAACCAAGTAATTTTGTTTTCTGCCCATCATTTAAAGTCCTTAATTTATTAGGGGTGATTAGGAACTGTCACATAAAACGTGTACAAACTTTCTTGATAGTTATTACTCCCTCCGTCCACAAAAAATAGAACACATTTGCCATTTTTGGTTGTCCACAAAAAATAGAGCACATTTAAAAAAGGAAAGTTTTCAACAACTTCTCTCTTACTTTTTTTTTTCATTTCTCTCTTACTAATAATATAGACCACACATTGCACTAACACTACTTCTCTCTTACTTTTTTCTTTCTGTCCTACTTTTTACCTTTTTCTCTTACTAATAATATGGACCCACATTCCACTAACACTACTTTTCTCTTACTTTTTTTCCTTCTCCCTTACTTTACCAATAATTCTACATTAAAACCCGTGCCATTTACAATGTGTTCTATTTTTCGTGGACAGATGGAGTATAATTATGTTGTAAAGATTAGAACTTTGTTCTATCAAATTAAACATATAATTTCGGTTTGGGTACAAGAATAAATATAATTTCAATGTTAATTTATATGATTAACCAAGAAATTACATGATTTGACACTCATCTAACACAACTAATTATCTCCAATTTTATGTCATGAAAATATTTACTAAGCGTATGAGAAAATCAAAATAAACCGAAAGAGCTGATAAACTTAGGAGACATGCTAGGCCTTACGACTTGCAGCAGCCAGTGTAGTTCGTGTCGCGCTCGCGCCTCCGGCCTTCCAGTTTCGAGAATGTTCCTTTTCTCCCACGGTATATCCTAGAGCAAGGCTACTTACAATCAGCACGAAGTGATGAAAGAGTCTCCATGTACTATAAATTTTCCGAATCAATCTATACTTGGATATGGTAAAAATCAAACGTTACCGTTTTAGGCTCCCTCTCGTTGTGTGAAGATAGCTTGCAGATCTCTTCATGCTTCTGTATGCCAGTTTACCAATAATCTTTACAAGAGCAGCTTCCATCTTGGAAATGATGGAAGCGGTAGGCATCCCGTACAATGATAGGCCGATCAACCACCTTTGAGATAAATTTAATCCAGTTATGGCAATCATTACAGACGCGCAGATTCTTCATGACATGCAAGGGGATGATATCGGGAAGGCTTAGAAGTCCAAAAGCAACAGCCAACCTTTCACTGTGAATTTGTGCAGTCGGGTCCTTCTGCCTAAGCTCCACCTCGTTCCATAGGCAACTTTGATCTGGCACATAACCAATTGCAGCCACCTTCTTGGTTAGTTCATCCAAGTAGTTGTAAATCTCATCTACAAGAGGATGGAGTCTATCACCGACAAAGAATGCATGGACTGTATTTCTCACTTCAATCCAACTACGACCAGCCTCTTTCTTCACGCCTCTGTCTCTCATGAGGAGTCTTGTGCGATCCCGGTGATCCCATTCACCAGTAACAGCATACATGTTTGACATGAGGACATAAGTAGCAGAATGGTCAGGTTCTAACTCCAAGAGATGCTTCGCTGCAACTTCACCAAATTCTCTGTTTTTGTGGACCGTGCAAGCACTTAAGAAGGTCCTCCAGATCATAGCGTCTGGTTTGATTGGCATAGACTGCACAAATGCTTTTGCACGACTGAGCTGACCTGCCCTTCCAAGAATATCGACCACACATGCATAATGTTCTTGTTTAGGTACTAAACCATGTTGTTCACTCATGGATTTGAAGTAACTAAGCCCCTCCTCCACCAATCCTACATGGCTACAAGCAGTCAAAACTCCAATATACGTTATATGATTTCGCTTTAGCTCGAGGATATTCATATCGTCAAAGAGCTCAATAGCTTTTCTACCGTGTCCATGTTGAGAATAACCGGTGATCATTGAATTCCATGAAATTTCATTCTTCTGAGGCATCTCAATGAACACCCTCTTGGCATCATTAAGGCATCCACACTTTGCATACAATGTTACTAAGACATTGCACACTTCAGTCTCGCTATTATGTCCTGTTTGAACTGTCCTGCCATGAATTTGCTTACCTAGTTTAACATGTGCCAAATTTGCAGCAGCACTAATAGCAGAGCCATAGGTGTACATATTAGCCTCCTCTCCAGCTCGTGTCATATTAGTGAAGACCTTCATTGCTTCTTCATGGTTTCCACTCTGTGCAAATCCTGATATCAAACCATTCCATGTAACGTTATCTCTAGAATGCATTTTCTCAAATGTCAAGTGTGCTTCTTGTATACAACCACATCTAGCATAGAGACATACAAGTGCATTTCCAACTGATATATCTGAAGAAAAGCCGGAAACAATAGACTGACTATGAATTTGACGTCCTTGTTTTAGAGCTTGAATTCCAGCACAAGCACTGATAGCACTTGCTAATCCGATATTATCTGATTGAATCCCTCGTTCTTGCATTTCCTCAAAAAGTTTAATAGCCTCAGCAAACATGTCATGTTGAGTGTATCCGGAGATCATAGCTGTCCAAGAAACTAAATCATCTTCATTAAGACGTCTCAAAATTTTTATGGCAGTTTCAAGTTCACCATTTTTGGCATACATATCTATAAGCACACTACAGACATACACATTCGGCTGAAATCCAGTTTTTATAGCCTGGGTATGTACTTGTTGTCCTAGATCAAGCTCTCCGACAGAGGTGCACGTTCTTAGAATGCTAGGGTATGTGTATTGGTTAGGTTTCAAGCCCTTAATTTGCATACGTGAAAAGAGGTTAAAAGACTCATGGAGATCCCCTAGCTGTCCATACGCCACTAACATCATATTCCATAGCACCACATTATCGGTTTGCATTGCAAGGAAGAGCTTATGAGCTGTTTTAACATCAGAACATTTTACATAGAGGTCTAGCAGAGAACCCTCAATAATGATATCCACACATATTCCTGCCTTGATCGCGTACGAATGCAATTGCATTCCCTTATTAAGATTCCCCATTGAAGCACAACTACCCAGCAGACTCGCAACCGTAACACTATCTGGTTTTAAGGACTCAGTCTGCATTTTCTCAAATAATTCGACGGACTTAGCAACTGATCCATGCATAGAGAACCCTGATATGAGAGTGTTATATGAAACTTTATCCCTTTGCTTCATTTCACTAAAAACTAGTTCAGCAGATGTTATGTACCCACATCTAGAATAAAGCGAAAGAAGAGAGTTGCACACATAAACTTGTGACGAGAACCCCCACTTGCATACTAGAGCATGAAGTTGCTGACCTACTCTATATAAGCTTATCTTAGTGCAAGCACTTAATATGCTTGAAAAAACGTATGGAGTTGGATATACTCCTAACCTTCGCATCTCACTATAAAGTTGAATACTCTCTAATTCATGACAATTACGAGACAAGCCTGATATCATGGCAACCCAAGACACACTATCCCTCGCACGCATATTTTTAAATACTTGAACTGCGGAATCTACACATTCATTCTTCAGGTATAAGTTAATCAGAGGATTACAAACATGAGGAATTTTACTTGAACCACAGCAGATGATCTTAGCATGAAGCAGTTGGATAAAGTGAAAAGAAACTTTAGCACCAATGCAAGCCTGCAGAATATTAAACACGGCATCATCCTCTAGAGTAGCAATCTTGTCGAGCTCTCGTGAAATAGTGAATACTTCCCTGTGCGAATCCCTCCCAGCATAAAACGATTTTGTTTTCTCGTAGAAGCTCGAATTTCTACATTCCGAAACTTCACCGTTTTCACACAGCTCGGTTTTCGATTTCCCCCCTTCAATCTTATTTCCATCTATCGAGTCTATGATATCCAGACATTGCTCTAGAGCACCTACATCGTAAGTTCGATGAATTTTACGAATTTCCTGCAGCAAGCCAAGAGGCACAAACTGTTAGATTTCATTGTTTTTTCTCCTAATTTGCACCAACTTCAGCTGAATTTTGTGTTCATCACAAATTTATCAATACATAAATTCTACCAAGGATTTAACGTCTAATGCAATTCAAATACTTCTACATATAGCTCAATACAGCTGCCCTAGTTTACTAAAACAGTTAACAGAAATGAAGCAACGAGTTAAAACGAACCTTGTTGAGGAAGTTCACTGAAGCTACTAACTGCAATCGCTGCAAGGAGAAGTGCGCAAAGTAGCCACGTCGAGCTAGCAACATCCAACCACTCTCTACTCCCTTGAGAAATGTAGTTAATGAAACGTAGAAACATAGATGATGAGGAGGAACTTAATCATTAATAGAAGGAATGCGGAGGCGGCGGTGTCGACGGACTGAATCGGCGACTTGCCGGATTCCGATAAGGAAATCAATTTTGCAGATTGGGGATTTTGGAGAGAGAAAGGAACGATTGTTAGAGAGAAGGAGATTGGGCTTTTTCAAAAATATTATTGGGCTGTCGATTAAAATATATTGGGTTTGATTTGATAATGACTATGGCCTTATTTTAAAGTAATTAATTTTGGGCTGCAGAATTTAAAATAATACTAGTATTTTTTAACTAAATGTTGGAAAGAAATAAACCGAATATTGGCCTAAATTAAGAATTAATTTAAATTATGGTTAATTAGATTAATCATATAAAATTTTTGGAATTAGATGGAATTAATAATCATTCATGCTAATAGGAACAGTTAAATAATTCAAGCAATTAATTGAACCTTTAAGTTAATTCCATCACTGAATCAATATCATAAAGTAACGACTTGCCCCAAGCCTGATGGATGTCCTCGGAGAAGCGTGTTTTGTCCTCACGTCACACTCCACCGAATTATTACACTCACATTCTATTATGAAATCAATATATAAAATAAGGCTCATATTGCATTAACTTTACCTGTTCATTTTATTTTCCAAAATTAAACAATTTCTTAAAATCTACGCTGTCATTATGTAATTTTAAATTGCAAAAAGAAAAATTATTTTTTTTTATATAAAGAGCTATAGTGAATAAAAAGAGGAATATGAATAGAATCACCTCTTAATTATGAGGATATGTTTAGGGGTGGGACCCTCTGTTGGGCAAAAAATGCACAACATGGACTGCTGTTCCACACAAGAGAGTCAAATAATACTCTCTTATGTGGCATTTTCGAGCACTTCAATGCGATTTGCAGCATCATCTAAGAAATTTAAAGCATAGAGAATTTAGCTAATTTAGCAAGTGACACCTAAGGATTGAGGCATCACACACCTAAAATGAACCGACTCGTTGATCTAAGGAAACAACTAAGGCCGAAGTAAGCTGCAATTTTCGCTAATTTAAACAAGTAGTATTAATTAATAGAAACAGATAGCAATAAAATGTAGTACTACTAATTTGTAAACCGTAACTAAATCAAAATCCTAAATTGCGTTAATCAACCATTTTCGAAAATTTAAATGCATATACTATACTGCGCTCAGTGGCGGATCCAGACCCCGAAAATGGGAGGGGCGAAAATTTAATATTTAAATATTAAATATTTAATTTAATATTATTTTTAATAATAAAATAAATAAAATTATATTAATATTTAAGTAGCACTAGCTTCGTTACTAAAATATAAACATGCATTAGCTTGCAAATATGTATTACTCATTTTAAAATATAAAATTATTGTAAATATTATATACATTCAAAATCATCGTAAATATTATATATAAAAATAATTTAAGTAGAGCAGTAAATATTTAGATTTTAAAAATATTTAAATGTTAATTTTGTTACATAGATAATAATTAAGATGCATGGATCACAAATTATAAGTACTTTAGGACAAAAAAACATTAACACAAGATTACAAATAATTTTTACTAAAGAATTAATATAACAACATAATATATTCAAATTAGTAAAAGTTTAGATTTTATAAAGTATTTAAAGGTATAATTTTGATGATAAGAAAGAAATATGAATTGATAAACTAAAAGAGTAAAAAATGAAAAAAAAATATGTTCTTGTTTAGGGTTGATCCCTAGACCTCTTAGAAAAAAACCAAAACTCAAACCATTAGACTATACCATTTTATACAACATTTATTGAAAACAAAGTATATTTCTACACTCTACGGAGGGGGCGGATATGCTATTTTCGGCTCGATTCAAGGGAAAGTTTAGGCTCTCCAAATTGAAATGATTTTAAAGCGACCCCATTTACATAAACTAATGAACTTCTCGATGCTAGAAAAAATCAAAATCGTGCATGGCATCACATACACATTATTATTCTTCTACTCGTAGAGCCAAAACGACTAATATTATTTATTACTATCATTTTAAATTATGACACAATCCAATATACAATTGATAATTAATTTATTTTAATTATATCATCAACTTGCTAAAAAGTTTAGTTAATCCCCAATAACTAATTAGTCTTCATTCGCTGTTAATTGTGGCCATGACATGTTCTTGGTTAAGGATGAACGAGATGAATGTCTCCACGTATGAAGCAAGTACCAATTGATACTATATATACATTTAATACTGCAAAATTTGCAGCCATCAATCGGCATTTAGAATGTCAGAAACTATATATATCAAGTTGTATTATAGTAGGAAATTTGATTGCAACTTGATTTATGTGACAGAGTCACAGTATACTTAATTAATTCAGTGCAAAAGCTTGTTTATTAAGTTACTAGTATTAGTTAATTCCCATCCCATGGAAATGAAAATATTCGTCAAGAAAAAAATGAATTTACGTTTACATATAGAAAAAGTTTTGACTAGACTTAGTGTAACAAAATTTCATAGAGATTAGTGATTGCATTTTACTAATATTTAAAGATGAATATTAATTTCTATGTATTAGATGCATATATACGTATTATTAATATATGGGACTATATAGCACAACTCAGTTAGTAGGACATTTATCTACTATTTTAAGGGTCGTGTCAATTTACTGCTTTAATGATGTTTTGGATTTTTACTTTTCTTTAAAGTTCGGGTCATTTTAATAAGTCTAATTTTTCAGAAAAATCATAAAGTTTGATTAAATTTTGGTAAGTTCTTTGACTTTGAAAATCAGCTATAAAAATCATAAGTTAGGTTTTGTAGTTGATTATCTCATTGTGAAAAATTATGGTCGCTTGTTTAATATACTATATTTTTACATATTTTCAACCAAATTGTGTTGCTTATGTTTAATACTCCCTCCGTCCCCAGAGAATATGCACTTTAGGGACGGCATGAGTTTTAATGTAAAATTAGTAAAATAAGAGAGATATAGAGAGAAAAAATAAGTAAAGTATTGTTAGTGGAGAATGGGTTTCACCTCATTAGAGAGAAAAGACTTTCCAAAATTAGAAAGTGCATATTCTTGTGGGAATGACTAAAAAGGAAAGAGTGTATATTCTTGTGAGACGGAGGGAGTACTATATAATCTTTGTTTAACTCAATAGCACTGACGTCCATACATGATTTTTCGAGTCTCATATTATATATAACTATAAAAAATAAACACAATTGGATAATTGAGAACAAATCAAAACTTTATGATTTTTTTTGTCTATTAATAGTTACATGATGGATCAGAATTTGACCAAACTCCAAAAGTTTCCGTCAATATAATTTGCTATTTTATTAATCACTAACTCATGACTAGTTCATGTTGAGCCATGAATATAATTCAATTTTGTACATTCATATTATTCCTTAGTATACAATCTAGAATTGATACAAAAAATAAATTAGAAATATTTCCATGTGATTCTATAGCAATATATATTCACTTATTCTCTCGAAAAGGAAAAATGTCTCTCTAGGTTTTGCTAGTGTTTCGGCCATTCATTCCCACTTGAGCAAGAGCTACTTGTTTGTGTGGGATGAATTCTTAATATGCATTATTTGACGAATGGGGACACTTATTTAGAAATGAGTGGGTATATTGGCCTAATATTACAACATATAAATAATTTCTATGTTATTACCATTGTTAATTAGTAGTATGATGTGGTCATGAACCACCTGGGAACTTGTGAATTCATATTGTCTCAACTCTCAAGCTTCAACAGAATAAATAATTGGAATCTACAGTGAGATAAGAGTCAGAGATTGATTCAAATTATACACAAATCTATATTAGAATATAAAAACTCTCCATAAATTGATTAACCAAACGATATGGAGTATCTACTGTGAAATGCTTGGAAAGAAGAGAACAAGAAGATGCTAAATTAAAGCCAGTCACATGCTACATTAATTATTCAACTCTTGTTGTCAAAACAATCTTTTGTTTTACTACTTAATTTTCATAATTAAATTATATAGCACATGAAGAAGAGAGAATTACCTGCTTTGGATTCCTTTGTAACAATCTTTCTCTCTCTAACTAATTAAATTCTTCATTAGGTTTTTATTATTATTTATTAATTCTTAATTGAAGTCTACTAATTACGAACTAACCAAAATTTAATTGCAGTCATGGCGCTTCCATCTAAAGACAAGTGTGTGTGAAAAACATAGTACCACAACAAACCGATGTTTTACTCAATTATAAATATCATATTTTGAAATTTTATTTCATTCAAATTTTTTGAGTAAAATCATGCTAAAAATTATGAAAATAATAAAAACTTGAGCACTGAAAGATGATGTCTTGAAATTACAAAAAATTAATCAGGGAAACAGAAGCAAAAAATAATTGTTCATTTTGGTATGTGTTATTTTTCATTGGTATAACATTTATTTGAAGGCCTAGGCGCATGTTATTTTGCGTGGATATAAATAACACTTATTTTTTTGTAGGTATAACACTTATTTAAAGACATAGAGAGTATCTAAAATTATTATTCTACGTGCTATTTTGCGTGGATATAACACTTATTTGAAGACGGTGAGAATATGATACGAGTATTATCATTATTAATTAGTTTAGATATATTATGGATTTACATATCTTTTCGTATATTTGTTTCTTGTTCCCTAAGCTAGTATTCTAGTATTATAAATAGGGATATGATGTTATCATTTTAATTAATTCAAGATAAGGTGATCAAACCTTCGACGTGCTCGAAGGAAAGCTCACGAATTGCTGATTTTCGGACGTTCTCCGATGAACAACAATTTGGAAACGAAATATGATATTCTTGTTACTCAAGACAAGTTGTGGAAAATAATATATTCATTGAATTAATTAAAATGATAACATCATATCCCTATTTATAATACTAGAATACTAGCTTAGGGAACAAGAAACAAATATACGAAAAGATATGTAAATCCATAATATATCTAAACTAATTAATAATGATAATACTCGTATCAGAATATCAAATGATCACACTTTACAATTTGATATAACTTACACTTAATTACACAGGTCAGAATATCAAATGATCACACTTTACAATTTGATATAACTTACACTTAATTACACAGGGGAGTGTTAGGGTGTCACCACCTCTTAAAATAACACCATACTACCATTCCTAGCCAATCATTTGTACACGAGGACCAATAATAAGTTGCCATGTGGCAAACAAACCCTAAAAAAGACGGCCAGCAATATGCTGCACCTTATACAGCAATTTTTCTCGGCCAGCAATATCCGACACACTATACAGCAATCTATAGATTGATGTGTAGCGTTTATAATATTGTTGTGTAGCGTTTATAATATTGTTGTATATGTGGTATCACGGTGTCACTTTAAGAGGTGTTGTCATTTTAACACAAACCTAATTACACATGCTCATGAATTAATCTAGGTATCCTAATTCAATTATGTGATGGAATTGACATTTATGTAGAAATATGGTTTTGTTGATGCAATTACAAACATTCTAATATGACCTAAAAAGTTTAAAGTGGGCTAATTCGTGATTAATTTATTACCATCTTTAATTAGGGACTAGGGACTAATTAACCACATGTGGTCGGTAATGACGGTTTACAATGGCAGTTAAAACTTTGTTTTTATGTCCGGTTTTCTAGGCTACATTTTCACCGACGATAATATAATATATTAATTAAAATAAATATAATCTGACATATGATAAAATAATTACTGTCACATAACAAACCAAAATGTCCTTAGCAATAAACAATAAGATTAATCTGTACACAGCATATGCTAAGGAGATTATCAAATATCTTTCTTGGAGTCTAAAAAACAATTACAAAAAATCAATTGGATTTGGACTAAAATATAATATAATTAATACGAAATTAATGTTCCTCGTGACCTCGAATGGAGTCCTGGCTGGCCATTGGATCAATGTCATGTGCCCCGGGATGCACGCTGCACTTTCTCTAATTTTTATTTAGGAGTTGTTATTTTAATTAAATTAATTAAAAGAAATAGGACAAAATAAACAAACAATTTTTTTTTCTAATAGATCCTTCTAATGACGAATGAAAGGGGGGATTCTTTCTCTAGCTGAACCATACGCATTTCAAGAGGTTTTACTATATTATATACTATGAAAGGGGGGATTCTTTCTCTAGCTGAACCATACGCATTTCAAGAGGTTTTACTATATTATATACTACGGTGCCGTACGGTTGTAATGACTAATTATTACTATTATGATAATCCATTTAAGATTGAGTTGTGAGATTATTTTAATTATAAGAGTAGTTATAATTAATTAAGTATCACATGATTATCCATCTAGGATTAACTTGTGAGATTCAATCTCATGAACCAAACACAATACATATTTAATCACGGGATATAATATTGCAAACTGAACGGCCTAACATTTTGGATGAGTAAAGCAAGTATCGTCTTATTATAAAATGAAACTAACAAATATACTAGTAATAGACATCCAATCTATCATGCAGTTGTCAATCAAGGAGCCTCATAGGGATGAAATCAGCAGTAAATTAGGTTTCATTTTCTATGCACGTGATGAATTACCACTGAATCGAACTCCTTCAATAAACCACGCATCATGAGAAATATTTCCCTACAACTAATGGATACCGCAAGACGTCCCACAATTATGAACGCTACGACAAAACTGTCACTCTCCACCTCAAATTTCTGAAAACCAATGTCTTTGCTAACTCTCAAGATTGAATTTTTTTTCTTCATTCTTTGAGTTGACGGCATGTATATGTGTTATTTTAACAGTGTGAACTCAATATTCAGTGTATCAACTTTATCGAGTAATTCGTTGGAAAAAGTTGGCAGAAAGATTTAAAGTTGTTAAGTGAATCAAAACACCAGTTATTTAAAAATTTGGTATTAACTTTTTCTAAATGAATTAAACAAGTGTTAAATTAATGAGCTAAAAATGTCTGCGCCTGATTCTTTATTTAAGCTGGCAAAAGATTTGTTTTGTCAATGTTCACTTTTTGCTCTTGATGAACCGCAGTTAGAGAGATATTATTAAATTGTTATTTAATTGAAATAAGTAATTTACAAGTTTTAGTTAAGATTGTATAGTTCTTTGACAACAAA
Source organism: Salvia splendens (assembly GCF_004379255.2). Taxonomy (NCBI): domain Eukaryota; kingdom Viridiplantae; phylum Streptophyta; class Magnoliopsida; order Lamiales; family Lamiaceae; genus Salvia; species Salvia splendens. The sequence goes on along the minus strand of NC_056050.1, from coordinate 26,301,031 downwards.
AATAAGTTATGATCTAGAAATAATGTCCCTTTTATAAGTTTGTGATAGATAACTATTCCCTAAGTATGCAATAGGATCTTCCAACTACAAAGATAACGTCGTACGAGTCAACGGATTCCTTTTTTAGCTGGCGAATTCTGACCCCATAAATTCCGTTTCTTTGATCCATTTATACAATTTCCTGCAAAATATAGAACAATGGGATCAATTGACGGTTTTTACATGATATTTGGAAAATAGTCGTTTAATTATGATTAATAAAAATATATATAGTGGAGTAGTAGTAATTTTTAAAGCAAAAAAAATCTGTCAAGATTGATCTGAAATTAAAACTTATTTTTTTAAATAACTTCTTACACACATTTTTCCCTTTTTATTTCCTGAAAGCTTATTTGTGGTCCAAGCTTTATTGCAATAAATTAAATGGCAATAATTGTTTGCTGATAAATATCAATATAATAAAGGGGTTGAATAAATTTAAAATATATCAGGTAATTTTGACCAATCAGAAAGATTTTTGAATGATCAAATCATATTTTCAATTATTGGAGCTCTCAACCATTGGATGCCCTTCTATACACGTGTTTATGATCTTAATTCTGCCAAAATAGAAATAAAAAATAAACATGAAAAATAATACTACCTCATAAAAATAATAAAATTAGCATAAATAGTACATTTAGCTAACAGCACACCATGTTAATATGCCAACCAATTAGAAACCAAACTTAATTTGTTATACTATTTTAAAGTGATATATAGATCAAATGTTAATAATTCCAGTAACGAATTTAGATTCTTCATATTCTTTTTCTGTCAACAATATCATGTATTATTGTTGAGATATAGAATAGCATTCCTAATGTGGACAAAAAGCACGATTACTAATTTTTTAACCTAGGGAATGTTCATTTAAAAAGTAAACCACTAAGTAAGTTAGTAGTACTTTTTTTATATTAACAATGTCGAAATTTACATTTTACTCTCATACTTAAATTAGGTGCCCAAACTACCTCTTAAAGAGTCGAATGAATGAAGAATATAGTGACAACAATGATTTGAATGAAAATTTATGACAAGGTTCGAGCGATGACAAATTCAGATACTAATGAAACTGACTAATGTCCTCGAACTTGAGTTGTAACCTCACAAGCCTCAACTCATTTATGATCACAATGTACATAAACATAACCTCTAGAAGTGACAGTTTGATTCTTCACTCCCCCACCCCCACCCCACCCCACCCCACCCACCCCCACCAACCCCAACAAAAATGAAAACCCTATTTAAAGACAAGCCTGTGCATTGCACACTCTCATGCAATTGTCTTCCTCACTCCCAGACACAACTGTTTGTTTCAACTCAACTACAAACCTAGTACTGTGTTTTTACTCCACTTTCCTACACTCTCTAGCTACCTACATCTCTTCCTTTTCAGTTCCATTTGATTTTTTTTCAACTTATTCACCATACTAATTTTATAGGGCCTCATTTTATCAAATCATAGTGTTGCATTTCACATTTCACTCATACATAAAATGTCGAGCCGAAGATCAAGATCAAGGCACTCTGGATCCTCGAGGACCACCGATGATCAAATCAACGATCTCGTCTCCAAACTGCAGCAACTCCTCCCCGAGATGCACAACAGGCGCTCAGACAAGGTACTTTTGTTTTTATAAAGTTACAATTCACACACGCTCTAATCAGATAACTGTTGTACATTAGTTATCCAATGTTTTTAGATTTTATGGCTTACAAGTTACAACCCCCCAAAAAAAAGAATATACACTTATTTACTTTCAATATCATCACAATCCCCAAAGTTTAAGTTTCAGGGTTTTGAAGATAAGTGCGATGCTAATACAAAATATTTTTTTGTGACATATTCTTGAACATGAAAAGTACCCAACCACCATTTGTATGTCTTTTTTTTAAAAATATAATTTAGATGTCAGAACAAGCTCAATGCATGTGCAAGAAAAAAAATTAAATATAACTAGTAGTTTGAAATATTAACAAATTTTATGCAACTACACTTTAATATTTTCTTATTTTTTTTATATTTGTCAGAAGTCAGCAACCAAAGTGTTGCAGGAGACATGCAACTACATTAGAAGCTTGCACAGAGAAGTTGATGACTTGAGTGAGAGGCTGTCTGAATTGCTTGAAAATGCAGACACAACTCAAGCTGATCTTATTAGAAGCTTAATTATGCAGTAGTTTTAATTTTTTTTTATTTTGAATTTTACTATTTGTTGCTGCAATCATCACTGTATTTTGTTTCCGGAGTTTTCATGGTACGTAGACGAGGATTTAATGTAATAAAATTAATTTTCAGATTATTTTCTTATTGTTGGCTACTTTTTTATACTACACTTATTGCAGCAAATGATATAGAGATACTTATAATTACAAGATTATATTAATCTTTCAATTAATTAATTATCATACTGTATAGATAGCATCCAAATGTGATTTCAGATGTAACTATGCATTGATAAGATCATTAACCTGTATCAGATCTTAAACCATCTCATGGACTATCAACTACATTAATCAAACTAATTTTACAAATCTGGACATAATTCTTCTAGATAAGCTGTTAATTAATTGTAGAATTCAAAATTGATCAAACCATTTTCGAATTCCTAAACTATTGAAGTTGTCCACCTTTTTTTAAAAAAAATTTATTAGTTATTTTACAAGCTATTTTATCATAGTAAATTAAAGCATTGGGCACTAAATTGCAATGTTGTACATACAATATTAATTCTCCAACACATGAAAAAAATCCTTATACAAATATATATGAAACACCCAAAATAGAAGGTGAAGAAAATCATAAAATAAATCAAGAACAACTTCATAGTTCAGTTTCGAAAGATAGATTATGATTAAAAAAATATTTTATCGCCTATACGTTAAATTGAGTCATACTATATGATTATATTTAGAAAGAATTATTTATAATTCAATTTATTTCTTTTGTTAGAAAAGTCGTGGTAAAGAAAGAGCTACGATAAAACCGTTAAATAATTGACGAGTATAAATTGAGTTTATTCTTTTCTCATTTAATTTATAAATTGAGTTTATTTCTTTGCTCCCTTTCCCGCCAATTAATGCTTCTTCTTTGTTTGCCGCTAAATACCGATTCTCATTGTTCGGTAATGTTCTCGAAAAGCTTCTGTATAATGTTTGCGATTGTGATTTTCTATGCTGCTTTAACTTGATTAATTGCTTGCTTATCTGAATTATTCAGCTTCTTGTGTTGATCGAGCTATTCATTTGTCATGAGGTAGTTCTTTCTGTTTCTCTAATTGATTTCTTAGAACAATGGTTTATGCTTCGAGATCCGGTTTAAATTGTTTCAGTTTTAGAGCTCATCTACTGTTTTTAATTGCTCAATCACAATCTCATGCTCTGATTACTACAAATCTTAGGGTTTTTTGGGGGATTGCTTTGCATTGGTGTTCAGATTCAAGCGTTTGAACTGAATCTCATAATAATTGTGAATTTAGGTATGAATGTTTCCAGGCATGTTGTTTATCCTACGATTCGTAGTGAATAAAAGTGGAAAAGATTTCATCTCCTTAAGTGTTTGCATCGAGTGATTTTGGGCTTGTCTTCCTGTTTCAAGTTACTTGTTTGCTTTGTGTTGTAATTTTACAGTAGAAAATGACATTTATTGATAATCATAAGCATAAGAAAAGGAGATGAAAATGGCCTCTCTATGGAAGCTTTGAAAACACGATCTGTTGTATCCCTTTAAACAGATTTAAAAGTGCAGTTTAAACATGAATATGTTTTCTTATTTGTGTTACTAGATAAGAAAGCGATCATAGTCTTTTCGTCTTCCATGTGCTTGTCCGTAGGAAGCAGTGCATCTACTGCACCAAAGATTTGTTTGTGAGACTTATTGATCATTTTTGGCATAGAAGTAGCTGCCATAAATCAGGGAAGAATCAATTACCAAGGAAGGCCCCTCTTCCTTGAGTTGTTTGTGCTTGGTCAGCCCAAATACAATTAGCAAAGCAAAACCGTTGTATTGGCCTGGCTATTCGACTTAACCTGTACCAATCTAATCATTGAGTAAAGAAGTTCTAGAAACAGGTCTCAGTCTTGTTTTAAATCTCAAACTTTCTTGGAAGGCTGGTATATGTGGGGGCTGTTCAATGGAGCTATCAGATATTCCAATTTTCATAAACTTGGAACCTTAGAAACTGCAGGTGCCATAATTTTGTTATAAATACTCTAATAGATATGGTTTGCTTTAAGTTTAACTGAAGATGCCTGTTTGATTTTAGCTCTTATCACAATTTTTTTACTTACCCTCACCTTCGGTTAGACTTTTCTCCGTGCTTAGTTTGCAATAAATTTCTGTTTTGTATGAATAATAATTTCATTATTATACTTATGCATTGGCCACTCCATTTCCTTTGCAGGTTGTATCTGCTCTTCTATTAGAACAGCAGTTCTTAAGACAATGTGAGATAAGCATGTTACTTGATTTTCATCTCATCCATCACTGCATCTATTGTTCCCTTTTGTTTTTCCAAATCTTATACTCCACTTGAAATATTATAGAAAGCCACTGTATATTAAATTAATCAAGTGAGATAAGAGTTTGTTAGGGGTGATGCAGCTGTGATCAGACTAATGGTTTTTTTCTAATTGTTTTTTTCATGGTTGAGTTTTATTAACTTGGTTCAGCTGATTTGTGAACGAGACTTCTCATATCTTATTTGCAGAATAAAAAGGAGAATTATGACAGAGTTTAAGAACTTTCATACTCAATGACAAAACAGAAAAGTACGATCAGTGCGTTGGGCCACTACCCCATTTCCTGAAAATTTCTCAAACCTTATTTTACATGAAAATTATTCACCATTGACTAAACTTTTGAATCTGAAACTCTTTGATCCATATGTTGTCTTATTTGTGTTTAATAGATAGGAAAGTGATCATAATCTTTTCATCCCTTATGTGCTTGTTCATGGGAAGCAGAACTTCTACTGCACCAACTTTGCGCGACTTCTTGATCATTTTGGCATGGAAGAAGAGTTTGGGAATTTAGCTGTGGTCCTCTTCTTTGAGTTGTTTGTGCTTGGTCAGCCCAAATAGAGAAGGAAAAACATTGAATCGAAGATTCATTAAGAATGGAAGTTCTAGAATTAGGATGAGAGTATGTTCATTATCCAGACAATAGGTATCTGAGTCTGTTGGCAGGTCTCAATCTTGCTTGAAATCTTAAACTTTATGTGGAGTGGTGGTTCAATGGAACTAAGAAAGCCCAGGTGCCATTATTTTGTTTTAAATAATATGTATAGTTTACTTTAAGTTTAATCTGATAAGCATGTTAAGTTTTGGTCCTTTTCACAATTTCCTACTTTGCCATCACCTTTGGTTGGACGTAGTTTGACAATGAACTTCGGTTTTGTATGAATAAAAATCTTATTATGATACTTATGCATTGTGCTCTCCATTGCCTTTGCAGGTCGTCTCTGCTCTTCCATTATAAGAACCAGCTCTTTCGACAATATAAGGTAAGAATTTACTTGATTTTCATCTTATTTGATCACTGTATCTTTGTTTCTCCAAAATCTTGTTTTCTGGTATATGCTAATGGCTGAGATTGCTATTTTTCTACAGTTAGGTCTTTATCATAACTTTATTTGAAATATTAAAGAAAGCCACTGTTTTAATTCTCAACGTTAGGAACTAGTAGTAAATTACAAAGGTCCATATCATAGGAAACACAAAATATTAAGTAACTAGGATAACCAAGACTAGTTCCTCTCTTCAATCCTCACTGGAAAACCACCCTTCATCTTAGCTGTCAGGTCTGTCACGAATTCTGGCTCTGTTTTCGCCGCCGCCACCACCCTAAACTGCTGCAATACACCAGCAATCACCCTCTTCATCTGCAAGAAAGCCATCTCTTTCCCAAGGCAAATTCTCGGCCCAGCCTGAAACACAGGGTATGTAAAGTTATCCCTGCTTACGAAACTCCATTTTTCACCACCGCCTTCCGCCCTCTCCAGCCACCGCGTCGGGCGGAAATCCACCCAGTCTTTACCCCATACCTTCTCAACTCTCCCCATAGCATACGGATGATACGCCACCCTCATGCCCTTCTTCACAACTGTTCCATCAGGCAAAACATCATCACCCATAGCTTCTTTGCTATCTGTAGGAACCGGAGGATAAAGCCTCATGCTTTCGCAAATCGAAGCGTGAGTGTACACCATGTCCTTCACCTCATCATAAGCCGATGCACCTTCTGATGCTGTTCCATTGATCTCTCTCAGAATCTCAGTCTCCACTTCTTTATGATCCGAAAGCAGCCAGAAAAACCACGTAAGAGCTGCGGAAGTCGTGTCTCGCCCTGCTAGAATGAAGCTTATCACTATATCCGTGATGAAGTCTTCATCCGAATGGCCTGAGCTCAAGAATCTCGAAAGGAGATCAACTGACTCCAGAGACGACTTGTGCTCGAGCTCTCTCTTTTTCTCCCGGATCAATTCCTTTGCGAAGTTTCGTACTTCGCCTATAGCCACCTTGAGTTGCTTCTCCGATCCGATATTCATCCCCTTCTTGATTTTCCACATCAACGGGATGAACGAGGTGAACCGCTCGCTTGACAGCTTCACGGCCACTTCAAAAGCGACCGCGAACTTCTCTTTAGGCAGAGACGGTGACAGGTATCCGGGATCATAACCGAACGCTATCTTGCAAACGTTGTCGAAAGCAAACCTCTGCAGAATGTCCTGAAAATCAATAACCGTTTTCTCCGCCGCCACCTTTCTCAAGATGGGGATGAGGCGCTCGGAGAGCTCGGAGTCCACCACGTTCGCGACGAACTTGCGCAGGGACTTCGTGTTGAACTCATGACTTGCAACCTGCCTCTGAAACTTCCATGTCTGGCCATCGGAGTTGAATATGCCGTCGCCGAGAAAGTCTCTCAAGGTGACCTTGAAGAAGTCCCCTTTCTCGTAGTTGTGGAAGTTGTCCTTGAGGAGATGCTGCACGTTGGCCGGGTTGGCCGTGAAAACGATCCAACGGCCGAGGCTGCGGTGGATGGAGAAGGTTAAGTTGGGGGAGTTTGTGATTATCTCTGATGACCACTGCACAAACCTATCTTTGTTCTTCACTATTGTGAAGAATGAACCGAAGATTGGATATGATTTTGGTGGCTTTGGTGAGTTATTTTTGGATGTGGTTTTTGATTTGGTGAAGATGAAGAGAGAGAGAGGGACAAGTACGAAGAATATGAGTGTGCTTGTGAATGTCAAGTCCATTTTTTTTAGAGTTTGGATGTTAATTGAATTGATTTGGATTGAGTATTTATGAATTGTTTTGTCTTGTGTGAACATGATATAAGAAAAAAAATTTGGTTAGCACAAAAAATCAATATTTCTTGTCAAAGAGTTGATGAAATCTATTAAAAGTTTAAACTCGTGTGATTATATGAATCTTTGCATTGAATTGAACAGGAATTAATTTGTTTCTTTAAGCCCCACCATCATAGTATTCAAATTTGATAATGGGAAAACACACCATTGCACGTAAGGGGGAAAAGTGTGGTAGTTTCTTTCCTTACTTTATTTGAAAAATTAATGATGATTAGATAAATGTAATATAATATATTTAATGTTGAGATAGATTTTGGGTTAGGATGTGTGACTTTGCGGATATTAGTGCCTATCATATAAATATTTTTTGTTAGTCTTTTGTTTGGTTGAATTAGATGTCAGCATTTTTGCAGATGTATGAAAAAATTTATTAATTTGGTGTAGTTGATTTGGAAACGAGACTTGTCATCTAAATCTTATTTGCATATATAGAAAGGAGAATTCTCTTTCTCTCTCTTTTCTTAATGACAAAGTTTGAGAATGACCAAACAGAAAAGTATGATCACGCATTTGGACCACTTCCCATTTCGTGAAATAGTCTCTAAAACAATAATTTATTATTCATAATTAGGTACTAATTGTTTATCATTTTCACCGAAAAAACCAGTATTTTTAATATTTTATAATAAAGTATAAATATCTTAGCATTCTCCTTGCCATTTTAATTTAGAGTTTAGTACTTTTTTTTCCTAAATATATGGCCGACTTACGATTTTGGTCCATAACATTCACTTTTTAAAAATAGACTCCAAAACAAACGAAAACGCTATCAAATAGGTCTTTTTTTTACGGTTCCGTCATTTCTTTACGGTCAACTGTCAATTAGCCCAAATTTGACCTGATTAGACTTAATCTACGATTATTAGTAGGTTAATATTAAGCTTATTATTTTACTGAATAACTCAATTTTTAATATTTGAATTTGAATAACAAATCTTCCAAATGCACTTAAAATATCTCTTAACATTTCATTTGAGGAAAAAAATGAAACGTCAAACTCTCTCTTCTCTCTCATCACTCTCTTAAGAAACCCTAGTTACGATTCCGACCAAGAACCAGCCTGATTCCGACCGATTATTGTGTTGGTTTCCATGAGTTGGAAGTCGTCGTACTCAAACTTCCATTCCAGCGACGGTCTCATCGACGTGAAGGTCGCATATGCGAGGAAGAGGAAGTCCACACATCTGCTTGAAAATGAAGCCGAAGAAGGTCCGTCGGCGGCGGTGGGTTTTCAGGGTTTTGATGGTTTTTGTGTTTTGATGGTGTTAGGGTTGATATAGTGCCTATAACAACATTTTTTTATGTAATTCGGCACTAGGTGTGGTTAAATGTACAAAACCAATTCGAAGTAGAAAATGAATATGATTATTGCCTCATTGTCGACGAAGAAGCAATCACATATTTGTTAATTTGTCACAACTACACATAATGTATCAAACCAACAACCAAAAATTAGAGTTCTTGCTGTGGGGAAGAAAGAGAGAGAGAAATAAAGATGAAGTGTTGAAGAGAGGGAGAAATCGATCGGTTTTTATATTACCCATTTTGGGTATTTTATTTAACATTTACAAGTAATTCCAAAAATATATAAACAATTCAAAATTAGCTAAAGTAATGGAAATTGGCTAATCGGGTCAAATTTTTGCTAATTGACAGTTGATCGTCAGAAATTGACAGAACCGTAAAAAAAGGACCTAAACGACAACGTTTTCATATGTTTTGGATTCGATTTTCAAAATGTGAATGTTCTGGACCAAAATCGTAAATCGATCATATGTTTAGGACCAAAATAGTACTTTACTCTTTAATTTATTTCTAATTTCTAATTTATTTTCGGATTTAGAGTTTGGTGCTCTGTATTGTATTCTTATTGGTTGTATAAAAGAGACTCTTAGTTTCGCAAAATCTAGATTTAGTTCCCTAAAACCGAAGATAACCTGAAACTAAATAAGTACTCCTAGCAAACTTTATTTTAGCATTTTTAAAAAGATGAACTTCCATCTTTCAAAAAAAAGTTGTTTAACTAAAAAAATGCAAACTTTAAACTTTCCTCTGGAAGTTATATGGAATTGTGTGAAGAAATAGAGATGGAAAGGATCTATTGGATTTTCTTGATTTAGAAGTTGGAAGTTACGTATGCAATGACGTGTGAGAAGCTTGACAACTGTGAATTTGAAATAAGGTAAATTTTCCTTTCAATAAAAGCACAAGGCTATTTTCCACGACGAAAATAGTGCCTCTTTTGTCATTTTCCATGACGAAAATAGTGTCTCTTTTGTCTCAAGATAAGTGACTCGTATATGCATTCCGATGTCCCAAGCTAAAATATGGATTTTTTTATAACAGTTACTATTGTTCTCACAATTGAACTTACTAAACACCATTTTTTCATTCTCGTGTCAAAATTAAATACGTCACTAAAGTCAGGACATAAGAAGTACTCCCTTCATTCATTGTTAATTGAGGTGCTGCTTTTCAAAATAGAGATTAAGAATAAAGATATTTAGTGTGTTAAAGTGGATGGAATAAAATAAGACAGATAAAATAAGAGACGTGAAGAGAGAATAAAGTTTGAGAGAAGATAAACGGAGAGTATTTCACATGAAGCAAAATGAGAGTAATTCAAATAACATTGCAAAATAAGATTGATGTTCCAAGTAATACATTCATTACAATTTTCCAGTCAAGCAGTGGCCATTGAAATTCGAAAATTTACATGGAAATAATGCAGCAGTCTAGGCATGATTTATAAGCTAAATAGCTTTAATCCAACTCAAAGAGAGAAACACCCCAATACATACGCCTCGACTCACTCACCATGCGATAAGGTTTAGTCGGCTGTCCAGCTCTGCTCGACGATCTCCCTCACTCTGCGATTGTATTCTCTCTTATTCTCACTGAACATCCGAGCAGCTTCAGAATTTGCAGGTGAATTCGGATTTGGATCACACAGCAATGACTGCAAAAAATCAACGGGATGTCAGCCTTTTTCCGTTGATAAACAACCTATCATTGCTCATGTAAATCAAACAAGTCTTTCATGTGTATCGAAAATGAAAATAAGGCTACATTGCAGCAAAAAATCTCCAAAAGCCTTTCTTTGCAGTATTGCCATTCCAACAACGTTAAACAATCCCAAGCCGCATAGGGTTATAGAGGGTCGAACGTAGCAGCCTAATCATGTGGAGGATTCACCCAATCTTTTTATGTGGATGGTTTTCATTAGTTGTAAGGATTAGATAAACATAATGAAACTACTAGCTATGAGGCCGCTTAAATCACATGATTGTCAAGAAAATTAGGAAAGATGATAAACAAAAACAATGTGATAAACAAAAAATGAAGCAACATGATGATATTAAGAAGCCAAATCAATACCTAGGAAAGATGAAAAGGGAAATTTCTTAAACTGATACCATCACAGCTTTCCAAGAGTGTATAAAATGTACTCCATCAAATTGTTCGTTTTATCAAGAATACAAGCAGCGGGATATCATTCTGTCTATCAGTTCTCCAACCTAGACATTTAACCTAGCATTATAACATGTTCAACGCAACAAATGGCTGTATATTTACCTGGATTGAAGTGAGTATAGCTGCAACATCATAAATAGGACTCCACTGATTTTGAAGAATGTCCAAACATATACTTCCATCCGCATAAACTGAATCAAAAAGATGAATTTAAGTACAGGATAAACTAAGTTTATGAATTGTGACATTATTGAACTGTTGTGCAGTGGCTTACTATTTGGGTGGAACATTCTAGAAACAAATCGAACTGTTGGTGGCTTGTTTGGATAATCTTCCGTGAACTGAAGGGTCAACTTGAACGTACCTGTCGAATTTAAATCACAGCCAAGGCATTTATGCCACCCAAATATCATGAATAACGAGTAGGATGAAAGAAAAAATGCATATTAAAGCACGCAAACTTAAGTATCATAACATTAAAAAGCAATGTGAATGCCCTTATATTATGAGATTCTGAATATCAACAATATTTAATTTTCCTTGTAAAATTTCTCAATTTAATTTAAATTACATATGATTATATTGACAATTTTATTTAATATATATTTCAAAGTTAATCTATATATATTCCATATTAATGAGATATATGAAATTATACAACAAAATAAATTGGAGTTAAAATACTTCAAAAAAGTGTCGTGAGCACTCACGATTTATTGCATGAATACTAGATCATAAATAAATAAGTGTACAATTATGCAGGGCGAATGTTTTGATAATCAGACAACCTAAAAATATTGACTCACCTCTATCATAAATTGGTTCATATATCATTCATTTCCACTAGAGGCCAAATGATCATCGTAATGACATATATAAAGACAACATTTTTTCTTAAAATCTATGGTATTTAATCATCTTATTATTGAAAGCATCTTTTATATATCCCATCTAAGTGGCTTGCAATCCTTTTTGGGGCACCCCGCTATTAGTGGCTCATTCCATAAAAAAAACAACCTTCTTTAAGCACAAAAAGTGGCTCAAAGCTTGTGGGGCTGCATTACTTTAAACACAAACACAAAATACAACTTTCTAATCTACATGCCAAAAGAAACAAGTCACTTAAAATGGGATGGATAGTATTAAATATGCAAGTGAACCACGTAAGGAAAGATAGAAGGGTAGGTTTCGGTATATGACTGACCTCCATCCCACGGCGTATCATCAGGACTGCAATCCAAACAACAAAAGAAACCACGAATTAGCATATCCAACCACACTCATACGAGCTACACAGGCAAACAAATACAATCACCTGCTCAATCGCAGAGAAATAAGTTTCAAAGCAACATTAAAGCGACATCATTCTTTAGAAATGAACTTCCTGCTTCACTAAAGCGTACTAATCAACGAACTAACCCGAATATAACAGCATTCCACAGCATAATGTTGTTGTCTTGCGGCGCCCCACTGATGCCAGCAGGCGGGTCGTGCTGCAACCTCTTGAAGTCCCTCATCAGTCTCTTTCGAGACGGAGTCGACATATTATTCCCTGCAGAAGCAAATCCTTTTTAGGCAATCAATCCGATTGAGCAAGTAACACAGCCTCAAAAGCAAATCCTTTTTAGATAGTATCCATTCACAATCCAAAATTGACTCGATCACAAGCATGAATTCAGCTCACCATCACAACAATTCATCACAATCGAAGCCAAAGACAAGTGAAATTAACATTTAACAAAGGCAGTTTTGTAGATTAGAACAATTAGGGCACAAAAAAGGCAGTAATCAATCAAATTTTTCAAAAGCATACAGATTAGGGTTAATCAGCCCCAAATATGAGGATCCAACAGCTCAATTAAATTTACCCCATCAAAATCAAAATTTCGAAACAAAAAGATCTAATTAACGCTGGATTCATTAAATTCAGAAAGGGGAGAGTTGTATGAAGATAATACCCTTTTGAGTGAGGTCTTGTTGGCGAGCAGGGATGGAGCTGGAGTGAAGAAAGGGAAGGGAAAGAGGAAAAATCGAATCTCTATATTTGTATATATGGCGTGTAAATATGTACGTATTTTGTATTTTATACGTATACTGATGTGTATATAATGGCTCAAAGAGGTGGCGTGGCCCCCACCTTCTCACTGGCAATCACCATTAATGGTCTCTCTCAGCTGGGGCCTTCTTTGATAGGAATAAATCTGATATTTTTTTCCATTTTTTCATAATTAAATATGATTAATTATGGTATAATATTGATTTTATATAGTTTTTTTATGTGTAAAATTGGAATAGAATAAAGTAAAGATAATATTTGTTGTTCCCTCAAAGAATAATCTTTTTTTGTTGTAATTTGTCCTATAAAATTAATCAACTTTTATTTTTGGTAATTTTCTAATCTAATTGTCTCCTAACATTATTACAATCGATTTATCCTTTTATCTTTCTCATATTTTATTAATTAAATATTCGTAATAGTATTAAAATTCGTATCAACTAAAAGTTTTTTTTAAGAAATAATAAAAAATAATGTTTTTTTATAAAATAAGTTATCTTTATTAGAATTAAATCAAAAATAAAATGGATTATTTTGTTGGGACAGAAAGAGTGTTTATTATACCAATACAATTGCTTTCTGCATAAAAAGATTCAGTTGCTTTATGCTAGTATATAAGTAGAATGGATTCTAACAAAATGGAAATTTAAATAAATATATTGATGATTGATATTGCGTACAATGAAGTTTGGTGTTGGGATTCACGACTTACGGGTCACATTAAATAATACTCCCTCCATCTTGAACCTCCGTCTCGTTCAAGATGTCTACATTTTTTAGTGACATGAGATTTTAGGAGTTATTAGGTAGAATAAATAAAGAGAAAAAATAGTTGAATATTTTAATAAAGAGAGAAGAGAGAGATTTATTTCTAAATATAGAAAGTGGACATCTTGAGTGGCATAAACTAAAAGGCAAAAGTCGTCATGATCTTAAATGGGACGGAGGGAGTAACTAATTTTCAAAAATAATTAATAACTATTTTAATTTTTTTTATATTAAAAATATCAACATAATGACATAATTGTATCAGCTTTCTTGTGTTCATAAATTTATGTCTTTGTGTTGATATTTGAATTTACATATTGTGTTGATAAAATCATGTTCTTGTATTGATAATTTTAATACACATAATTGAAAAGTTATAAGTTATTATTGTAAATTAGTTAGTATTTGATTATGGCCCCACAATTTAATCATGATATATACATAATTTATTTTCCAACTAATCAAACTTTTATCATACCATCGTTTATGTCGACAAAACTATTTGCCATTATTATTGAAGAGTTTGTAAACAAATTAAATGAATTAGTTAGTTAGGCACATCTATGAATGAAAAAAATTGAATTTTGGTTTGAGTATGACTTGCTTTAAATTGAATCGAGCGAAAGGAGGAGTCATGATCAAACCAACTTGAAGTTTTATTGAATTTGATTTTAATATCGATCAAATCAAGTTGAGGAATGTTAATCCGGACACCACCATCAAATATTGAATTAGATAGTTGTCATTTCAGATCCAATATTTAGTAGTAGTTCACTTCCAATCCAAACTACAAGTGGCATATTCTATTACTTATGATTTGAGACCATGTTTATTCTTATACCTTGTTCGGTTGTTTTTCTCTCAAAATTTGGCACGAGACAATGTATCTCAGCTTGTTGCCAAAGTGCTAAGATTGCATGTGGTCTCACGATTATTCATCTTACTTCCACTTATGTGTCAGATTCGATTCAAGATAAAGTCTATTTTGACTTATCTCATATTATATCTCAATATTATCTTATCTAGCATATGAACATATGTATATCTTGAATCTTATATTTGAACATCCAATATATCAATACAATCACCAAGGTAGAGGTAGAGAAACTATTGTATTAAGATGAAACTTATCCCTCAATAAAAAGAAGATAAAACTTACTAATTCTTTTATAGAAAAATGCATTGTGATCGAAGCAAGGAATTCTTGATGAATTTGCATGGTGATACTTAAGAAAATAAACCCACCCTAACCAATCAATAAGTAAAGAACCTTTCCATACCAAGATAAAGCAAAGTCTCCTAATTTTATGAGATAATTCTTCTTACAACCAACTTTTCAGACAACTATACATAAATTGCTTGACATAACACAACAAATCTGCAATATATCTCAACATATACACACAGATATCAGGGAAAACACAGACAAAAATGGAGAAGGCAGTGATAAATCTAGAAAAGAAAGATTCAAGCTTGATGTTAAGAGAGATTTCACCGCCACACAAATGGGATCAAGATTTAGATTTTCATTACCTGCGTTTAACTCTTCCCGGTATCATATAATTCATTCATTTATCCATTTAATTTGCAGGTTAAATTATCAGATAAATCACAAATTTTAGTTAATTTCTGCTCTATCTTGATTATATCATAAGTTTGACACTTTTTTCCATTTGTCTTGTAGTGAAAATTTGTGGTGTGCTACGTATCAGAATTTATTGATGTTGCTCGCACATGTTTAAAAATTAAAAAACGTAGTATAGTTGACTAGGTGTAGTATAAACAATATTGTTTATGTTGCCAAGCATTTATTCCATATAGTACTATTTTTGGTCTGTCACATCATCCTTAATTTTGAGATTATATGACAATTGTGAAAAATGTACATAATCGATAAATTTTTACTTTGTGAATTAGACTAGAAATCGATCACACTTGGTGATTTTTCTCGAAATCCCTAATCTATAGTATTACTAAAATATTTGGGAGAATATAATTTTTTGATTGATCACATGTTTGACGAAAATACTAATATTTGACTTATCATTCTTTACATCAATAGGTTTTATATCAGCTGACATCACTCAGCACATGGACAAATATGGTCATCTAGTGGTGCGTGGGAGCCACGATATAACAGAACACTAGTACTTGAGTTTCGAGGAGACGTTCGATGTTCCTTATGGGGCTAACCTCGAGCTCGCCGAGGGAATATTCGAAGACGAACAAATATGTTGTGTGACCATCCCAAAGAGCAACAAATTAGGTCAGCGGGTCGGACCCGGAGGCTCCGGTTCCGGCTCCGACTCCAAAAGGGTTAAATTTGACGATCACGATCACAATAAATACAAGAAAAATGACCTTGGTGAACGACCGCTTCCATCCTCAGTTATTGAGACACAAAATTCTATGAAGAAAATTGCATTTCTAATTGCAATATTAGTTGCGATATATGCTGCTTTGCTTAATCGTTAACTTAGTTAATCATTGAGAAAATAATTAAACATTTGTTTGTGTAATGTTAAATAAGCATGTAAGTGCATAATGTTCGATCTATGAAACTGATCAATTGCAAAATAATTTGTATTTTTTCTTAGTATTAATTGAAGAAATAAAGTTGTAAGAATCACTATAAAATTGGGTGGATTGAGATATGTATTTTGTAATCTAGAGAAAAATGGGCAGCCCGGCCCGACTCAAGACCCAAATTAGCCCGATGGGCTTGCGCTAGGTAACTTAGTTATAATTTTGGGGAAAACAGTAATTAAAATCACAAAATTTGTTTAATTTATTATAAGTTATATGACTTGAAAATGGAAGGTTTTAATTTTTCTAATTTCCTTATCCTTGTGCAAAACATCGTATATTGAATCATTCCATGCATAATTATTTTTGAGTGAATCAAGATGGTTTATTTGTTATTGAGTATACTGTTATTAAAAAAAGATATTAGTTAGAATTGGATTTATTTTTTCCAATGCCACAAGTCTTAAAATTTATACATACTTTGTAATTTCCTATATAAAGGGTGAGACATATCATTGAATAAAATTATTAAGCCAATACAAGGTACAAATTTTCCTGTAACGACCCGCTAAGCCGATATTATTAGAAACAATATTATTAGCTAAATTATTTATATAAGTAACTTTTACTGCGATTAAATCCGAGCCCCGAGCTTGCGCCGTTTGTACCTACACCAAATGTTAAAAGAAAAAAAAAAAATATATATATATATATATAATAATAATTAATTAATATATTCTCTTATAGCTTATCCGAGAAGGGCATGACAATGCATTTAATGTTACTTGATGAGTAGTAAAAGTAATAAATGCTGCATTTATGAATGCATTAATGAAGTATGGAAAAAAAAAATTCTCATTCTCTGACAAATGGTGAACTTTCTCTCCAAGAATAATTACCGCTTACGTGGCCATCTTTTATTGCCATCTTCTATAGATTAGTATATTTCCTCACTTTCTTTCACCAGAAAAACGTTACCATCACATATCCTAATCACCCCTTCCCAACCCCACTTAATTCCTTCACAAACCCCACATACTATTTCCTCTTCCTACTTCAATTCCACATCGGACAGAGCCTAAGGAGGAAGATTTACACACACTTGTAGAATCAAGTCACCAATCCAACACCACCTCTTTTTCCCCCACATAAAAGGTAATTCCAAGTTTTATGCATATACATCAGATTATAGTAAGAATGAAAATGGAAACATGCTAGGTAACCTTTATTTTCCACATATTACATCAGGGACTCCAAATTTCACCCAACACATACAAGTAGCATGCCAAAACCAGAATTTTTCCCCAAGCTATTGAATGATAGACATAACATAGGACTTTTAATGATGCTTTAGACAACACCAAAAAGCCTGTGACTCTTATAACAATTCTATGTAGACCTCTGAAATAAATATAGAAACTCATCTTGAACCAATCTGTAAATCTGCCGCGAGGAACTTCCGGCAGCGAGCTCGGCGCTCCGTCGTCAACAATGACAGCCCACGCTCCAAAAACGCATCCTTGCTTTCTTTCCATGAATCTAGAAATCTTGGAATGAAATTAACAAAGTCTATTATCACAAAGGTATTTAAAACCTAAAAAAAAAAAAAAAAGGGGGGGAGGGGATGAAGAAACCGATCACCTACCTGTCGGAAACGGCGTCGGCCGCTGGAGATGAGGGTCTCGACGGCGACGGCGCTGGAAGGGAGGGGAGGGCTGATGGATACAATCCCCTCCGAGCTGAAACCTCGGCAAGAGCCGAGCATGGTCCCCGCCGAGTTGAAACCTCGGCAAGAGCCGAGCATGGTCCCCGCCGAGTTGAAACCTCGGCAAGAGCCGAGCATGGTCCCCGCCGAGTTGAAACCTCGGCAAGAGCCGAGCATGGTCCCCGCCGAGCTGAAATCTCGGCAAGAGCCGAGCATGGTCCCCGCCGAGTTGAAACCTCGGCAAGAGCCGAGCATGGTCCCCGCCGAGCTGAAACCTCGGCAAGAGCCGAGCATGGTCCCCGCCGAGCTGAAACCTCGGCCAGAGCCGAGCATGGTCCCAGCCGAGCTACAACTTCGGCATGAGCCGAGCAGGGAGTAGGAAACGATTCCGGCAGACCTACAGCCTCGGAAAGAGCCGGTCAAGGAGCAGAGTGTAGCAAGGGAGGAAGTATCCATTGCGAAGACAGGGCCGGCGAGGAACGTGAAGCCTCCGAGCCGATTCGGCGACCTTGGGGCTGTAATGCATATTGATTTGAGGTCCATTCCGAAATTAAAGTATTCCGGGCCTAAGAATGAAATGGTTAAGTAAGCTAAAATAAATAGTTGTGACCCAAATTGTTTTTTTTTAGAAGTAATTAGTAAAGTATAGAATATCAATTTTTGGTTGGAATCTAACTAGCAAACGAACTAGTAATAAATAATGTAAGTTCAAATAATGTAAGTTTAGAAATTTCGTAGTAGTAGTAGTAATAATAATATTAATAATGAAGTGCTATTAATTATTTTTCCCAATTTAATTAATATGCAAGTTTCTAAAATTTTCTAACGGTGAGCAAATGATAAAAGAAATAAAGTAGGGGCATGCATTCCTATAAGTATGTGAATTTCTCGAGTCTTATTGGTACGTTGTTTGTTTTCAAAAAGGTTATCTCCGCAAGTAAGGTCGGAGTAAGAATTCAAGATAAGAAAACTAAGCGATCAAGGTGAGCTTTCTTATACTAAAATACAAATCGTATTTTATGAAAACAAGAACACATGTTCGTGATTTTAATGATGTTGTCATGCCATAAATGTTTTGTGTATGATGCCTATCTGTTGGCTACGGCCAAGTGAATTATGAATGATGATACAAGTCGAATTCGGGTCCCAGTGAGGGTGGTGTCCCCGCTCGGACTAGTGTACACAAGCTCCCTCTGTCATGTTGGGCAGAGCAGGTGACCGAGGAAGGTGGCCACCTTCCCGGCACATGCATGTAAGGTGACCGTGCGAGAACACCATCTCGACGGCACAAGGTGATCAGATATGGCTAAGTACAGGAAAAAGGGCCCAAAGTGAATATTTTAGTAAGCTTGGGTCTTTTCAATAAAACCCCGAGTATTACTGCGATGATGGCTTGACAATATTTTCAAATGTATATTTGTAATTTTCGGCATTATGTTCACTGAGTACTTTTTGTACTCAGCCCTGCATTTTTTTCTAAACGTGCAGGTTGAGTCGTGGAAAGGGGAAGGGATAAGAGCTGTGGAGAGTAATCTAGTAGATAACTATGAACAAAACTCTCGGAGGTTCATGTCTCCATACATGGACCGCGTTCTTTCGTTTCCGCTGTGCCGGTTAAGAGGCAGTGTCTATCTTACTCTTTACTCTGATAATCAGAACTTGTATGAACGGTCACCCGATTCTACATGATCGAGTGTATTTTGGTTATAAGTATTTCCGTATTTAAGTTATTATGTGCGTCTCGTTTTGCTTTGGCTTTAATTTCCCCTAAATTCTATCCCCGCTTCTTATAATCCCTCCTTAGTCGCGAATTCCCGGGTTATGCTATCCTTAGCTAACTGCGGTCGTGACATTTCCACTCTTTTATTTTCTGCATTCTTTGTCTAACATATACATAGGGTTTGTAAAATCAGATTAAACTGAAAATATACTTAATTTAAATTTATAATTACGAAAATTAGAATTTGACCAAAAATACAATATTTTAGAAGTTATTATCCAAAAAAAACTCATAGGTTAACAAATATGGTGAAAGAGTGTAAACTTACCAGATGCTAAAAGGCAAAAAAGAAAGAAAGAGAGAATTGAGAATTTTTCAATCATTTTGAGAGTAGAATTTGAGGTTGATATCAAAACTTCATATGTCCATTACCTTTTTATAGTGTATCTTGTATAAATTGAAGAAAAATAATAAAGATTATTTTAATTCCATTGACAACCACTCTCCTTATTTTTTCATGGAAAGATATTCAACTTCTCTTGTGGTTATTTTTTTTTAAAAGCAATCGTCTCAAATAATAAACACGTCGATAGACCAAACCATATAAGCTGGCAATATAGCCACAATCAGGTGATGATAGAAATTCGGTATGATAATACTCTAGTATGGTATTTTTTTTCATTTAGGTGTTTTTTTATAAATTCCTAAATTTTCATCAAGTTCAAGTGCTTTAAAATCCGCCTATAAATTGTAAATTTATTGATTTGTTTTGATTTTCAATCAATCAAGATTCGAGGTCTAATATGGCTAAATACACATTATAATTCAATAAATTAAACTATTTAATTTAGTATAATGCTATGCTATTTCGCTGCCTAAAATATGACATCATTTTGTAGACGGATTTTTAAGTTGGTATGCAAAACCAAAATTTGGTGAAATTTTAGAAACTTACAAAAAAAATTAATTACCCTTTTCATATTAATAGTTTTGATAGTTTCTACACTATTATAGCATTGTCGTATGGTGTATCGTACATTCCCACCTCTATTCATGAGCTCCAAGAAAGAGTAATTGTTCATATACATGATGTTGTTAGGTGACTACAAATAATATTGACAATTGTGAAAAATGTCTATATTAGTATGATATAATAGACAATTTCTTAGAATTGTAGGATTGACCAAACTTATTTTCTCGTACTACTAAATTATTTGGGAGACATAATACTTTGTTTGATCATATATTTGAAAGAGATGCTAATATTTGGATGGTCATTATAGACTACACATGGACAAATACGGTCATCTGGTGGTGCTAGACTGCTAGAAAGCCACCAGATAACCGAACACAAGCAAGTTAGTTTCGAGGAGACGTTTGATGTTCCCGACGGGGCCAACCACAAGGGAATAGTCCAACTTTAAAGTAAGACTTAAAAAGGGTGATTGAAAACATTGGAAATTTGAAATTAAGTTTTCACTTCGACATTACTATTGGCAACATCATTATTATCAACTTCCGAGGCCTAAAATTGGCAACAAAATCAAAGTTACAATTCTAATTGCATTTAATTGAGCAGATACATTGGGACACTTTGTTGCAAGCAGCATATGAAAAACCCTCTCTCTTACAAAGGTAGGAGCAATGAATTCTACTAGCAACATTTTCTAAGCATGCCCCCATAAACAACCTGCTTATAGCTGTGCAAGGAACTGCTTTAGTCACTATCATCTCTTCTGCAAATGAAATTAGTTAGTATAGATGAATATTATATTTGGTCATCTAGTTAATTCCATCAAAAAATTGATCTAAATGGGCACGCTTAGTAAAAATTTAGTGGTTCAGACACATTTACCACGCGGTAGTCTAGTCAATCACAATTGCATAAATATTTTCTCTCTTCCTATAATTGTGATTGGCACGAAACGTCACGTGACAATGTTTTGAAGTCTAAACCACAAAATTTTACTCTTGCTGCAAGGCTTTAAATTAAAAACGGTTAGAGTAATATGATGAAAATAATGTATTATGTGATAATGTTTGTAAATTGAAAATAATATGCTAAGAGATAATTTCTGTAAATGAAAAGAGGTATTTTTTTTTGTGTTACTGGTAAAATTGGATTGTTTTATCATGGAAAAAGAGAGTATACATTAATCAATGAAATGTACCAACATTGTCCAGAGACCTGACCAAAATGCAATAATTTAAGATTGCAAAAATCAGAATAAATACAAAACATACTTAATTAGAATTATAATTGCAATAATTTACATGTTATTATCCCTAAAAATTCGTAGATATGGTGAAAGTGTGTAAACTTACGAGAAGCTAAAAGGCAAAGAAGAAAGAGCGAGAGAATTAAGAATTGTTTAGCCATTTTGAGAGTAGAATTTGAGGTTGATATCTAAACTTCATACGTTCGTCAGCTTTTTATAGTGTAAATCTACATATATTGAAGAAAAATAATAAAAGATTATTTGACAACCGCATTCCATTATTTTTACATGGAAAGATAATCGACTTCTCTTGTGGTTATTTATTTTTAAAGCACTTGTCTCAAATAATAAACATGTCAATCGACCAAATATGCTATAGTAATATAGCCACATTCGTTACTATAACCATAGAGGTATTTGCCTCTAAATTAAATTCTTAAATTTTCATCAAATTCAACAATTTTAAAATCTGCATATCAAATTCACCTTATTTTCCATAATCCTTCTTTTTTCCTTATCAACACATCTTCTTTTCGTTTATTTTTCTCAAACTTTCTTCCTAAGATCCATAAATTTTATGAGCAGGAGAAAAATGGGGGGCTCGGCCCGACTCAAGACCAAATCAGCCGATGGCCTTGCGCTAGGTAGCTTAGATTTATATTTTGTTAAAATAATTATCAGTCAGATGTGAAAATGGAATATTAATTTACGAAGTTTCAGTTTCTGCGGTAGTCTTATTCTTGTACAAAACGTCGTATCTTCCACCTTTTTATCTTTTCTTATTTTAATGAAACGGCATTGTTTTAAACATAACCAAAAGATGTCATCCTGTACATTGATTCGACAATTGAGAAATCAAAATGACATAGATTCAATGAAACACCGTTGTTTTTATCATCACCATAACACATCATTCGTGAATGGGAAAGACAATTGAGAAATCGAAACTTCGTGTTTAATATTTCGTTTCTAAACCTCATAGGATTTAAATATGCAAGTCGGTTTGTCCAGCCTGGGCATTTTGAGACTCAAAAGATCAAACCTGGTCATTTTTACACCTCTGCTTTCTTAGTTCTAAATTCAAGTAAGA
Organism: Salvia splendens; assembly: GCF_004379255.2. NCBI lineage: Eukaryota > Viridiplantae > Streptophyta > Magnoliopsida > Lamiales > Lamiaceae > Salvia > Salvia splendens. Next base: position 26,278,058 of record NC_056050.1, on the reverse strand, counting down.
CTCACAAGGGGTGATTGCAAACGTCGGAAATTCAAAATTAAGTTTTCATTTCGACATTACTATTGGCAACATCATTATGAAAATACATAAATTATAATGCCTAAATTGGCAACAAAATCGAAGTTACAATTCTAAACGCAATTGAATGAGCAGATACATTTGGTGCTTATGCAATCACCATATAAAAAACCAACTCTCTTACAAAAGTAGGTGCATTCAATCTGACTAGCAACATCTTTGCAAGTCCCCTTGAAAAACAGGCTTTCAGCTGTGCATATAGCTGCTTCAGTCACCATCACCTCCTCTGCAAATGAAATTAGTTAGTAGAGATGAAGATTATATCCATTTATGTATGTAGTCATCTTTTATTTGAATCACATCAAACTATTTCTATAAAAAATTTGATCTAAATGAATGCGCTCAGTAAAAATTTAGTGGTTCAGACACATTTTCCACGTGATGCGTCCAACCTACACAATTGCAGAAACATTTGTGATTGGCTCGACACGCACATAGCAACGTGTTCCGGACCACTATATAAACAACGGTTAGAGTGCTGAAAATTATTTTGCATACAAGAATGATGATCTCATTATATAAAGGTGCATCAGTTGATAAATTGAAAGTAATATTTTATGAGCAAATGCCTGTAAATTGAAAATAATGCTATGAGATAATACATGTAAATGAAAAGATACACAGTAGTAATTTTTTGTGAGTGTATCAAGATGGTGAAAATGGATTATCTTTTATGGAAAAGAGTGTATACATTAGGTTATAATCAATGAGATGGAACAAAAAGATGTGATACTAAAATAGTGTAATTAATTTTTTTAAAAATTATAACTGATTTCTTATTTTATGACCAATAATAGGGAATAATTATATGTCCATGTAACATGCTGATAATTACAATTTAAATAAAAATAGATAATTTCCCCACTAAATCCTTACATTACGAACCTAAAATTCTAACAGATCAGTCAATCTATTTTGATTCTAAAATCAAAATATACTTAATTTAAATTTATAATTAAAAAAAATAGAATTTGACCATACTACACTGTTTTAGAAGTTATTGTCTAAAAAGAAAATCACAGGCTAACAAAATATGGTGAAAAGTGTGTAAACTTACGAGATGCTAAAAGGCAAAGAAGAAAGAGCGAGAGAATTGAGAATTGTTTAGCCATTTTATTTTAAGAGTAGAATTTGAGCTTGATATCAAAACTTAATATGTTCATAACCTTTTTATAGTGTATCTTGCATTAATTAAAGAAAAATAATAAAGATTATTTCAATTCCACTGATAACCACATTATTCACGTGGAAAGATATTCACCTTCTCTTGTGGTTATTCTTTTTAAAAGCACTGGTATCAATTATGGTATTTTTTTTTCATTTAGATATTTTTATATAAATTCCTCAATTTTTGTCAAGTGTTTTGAATTGGAAATTTATTGATTTGTTTTGATTTTACAATTAATCAACATTGTCGGTCTAATATGGCTAAATATAAGTGTAGTAATTCAATAATTTAAATTATTTAATTTAGTATAATGCTATGTTGTTTCACTGCCTATAATATGACACCATTATGTTAGCGTTGGAATCTTGATTGATTGCAAATTCTATATAAAATTATTGATTATAAAATCAGAATAAATCAATAATTTGATCATTTATAGACGGAATTTTAAGTTGATGCAAAACCGAAATTTGGTAAAAGTTTAGAAATTTATAACAAATTCATTACCCTTTTCGTATCGATATTTTTTATAGTGTCTACAATATAGCATTATCGATATGGTATATTGTACATTTCCACCCTTAACCATGAACTCCAAGAAAGAGTAATAGCTCATATACGTGATTTTGTTACGCGACTACAAATTATATTGACAATTGTGAAAAATGCTAGTATATTAGTATAATATAATTGACGGTTTCTTAAAATTGCAGGATTGTCCAAACTTATTTTTCTTGTACTACTAAATTATTTGAGAGATATAATTTTTTGATTGATCATTTATAATGCAATATTAGTTGCGATATATATGTGCTGCTTGGCTTAATCGTTAACTTAGCTAATAATTGAGAAATTAATCAAAAATTTTGTTTGCAATGCAATGTTAAATAAGTGCATAATGTTTGATCTATAAAAAAAACTGAATTGAGAAAAGAAGTGCCTAATTCCCACGTACGCATTTTCCTTATTTTCCACAATCTTTCTTCTTTCCATATCAACACATCTTTTTTTATTTTCTTTTTAACATATACAATTATTTAATTTGGTAATATTATGTTGTCAAATAGCTATTTTAGCATTGAAATCTTAATTGATTGTAAACTGAGAAGAAAAAATATTTTGATTGCAAAATCAGCACAAATGAATAAGTTGGTAATTTATAGTCAGATTGGTAAGTTGGTATGCAAAAAACGAAAGTTTAGCAAACGTTTAGACATTTACAAACAAATTCCTACCCTTTTCATATCGATATTTTTCGATACTGTCAACAATATAGTATTATCGATATGGTATTTCGTAACTTCCCACTCTAAATCATGAGCACAAAGTAAGAAAATAGTTAAGCTTAAACCATTGAGTAGTAAAATTACAAAAATCGGCAACATTAATCCATAATTAATTGAAATCTAATAATTAATGAGGACTTATCACTTGCCTCTGCATCAACACATATCCATCTCTTCCAACTCTGCCTCATTATGATCGAGCATTTGAGCCATCATTTCAAGTAGCTCTAATGCCATTTTTTCCATCTCTTCCTCAGGTACTTTGCCACTCAAATTCTTCTTTTTCCAATCAATAGACTCTCTTGGATTTTGATTGCTTGTAAAATTTTAGTATATACTCAAGATCCAAATCAGTCGATGGCCTTGCGCTAACTATCACCAAAAGACGTCGTTCTGTACATTGATTTGACAATCGAGAAATCAAAACGACATTGTTTTAGTGAAACACCGTTGTTTTGATCATCACAATAACACATCATTCTATGCATGGAAAAGACAATTGAAAGTTCAAAATTCGTGTATAATAAAACCCCATAGGATTTAAATGTGCTAGTAGGTCGGTCCAACCCGGTCATTTTGACACCTCTATCTTCTTCGTTCAAAATTCAAAATAAGACTCACAAATGGTGATTGAAAACGTCGGAAATTTAATTTTTAGGTTTCCATTTCGACATTAATATTGGCAACATTATTATGAAAGCAATGCCTAAAATTGGCAATAAAATCAAAGTTACTACAATTCTAACATCCTACTGAGCACATACATCTGGATTCATTGTCGCAATCACCAGATGTATAGTTATCTCTCCTACAAAGATAAGTGCATGAAATCCTACTAGCAACATCTTGTTTGCAAGGCCCCTCGAAAAACCGGCTTGGCACTGTTATGCATGTATCTGCTTTAGACATCATCATCATCTCCTCTGCAAATGAAATTAGTTAGAAATTATAATCCAAAAGATTAGTAGGCCAAGAAGAGATTATGAAAGTGTGTAAACTTACGAGAAGCAAAGAAGAGGCAAAGAAGAAGGATCGAAAGAGTTGAGATTTGTTTAGCCATTTTTTAGAGTGAGAGTTCGGGGTTATATCTAAACTTCACAAGTTCATTAAAATTTATAGTGTAAACTTGCATAAATTGAAGAAAAAATGTATTAAGTTTATTTGAATTGCATTGATAAAAAATTTCTATTATTTTTACTTAGAAAGACAATGGAGTTCTATTTTCGTTATTCTTTTTAAATGCACTTATATCTCAAAAGTCAAAATAATAAACTTGTCAACCTATCAAATATGTTAGAAATATAGCCGCATTGTATGATAACGATATGATACTTTTTATATGGTATTTTTTACCTCTATTTGTAAGGTCCAATTAAGAGTAATTGTAAATATGCATAATTTTTATATGTGACTACAAATTCGGAAGGGATCATCCTATGTTGTTAAAAGTGGCTACAAGTATAAGTCTTTTCTTTATATTAAAATAGTTGCTCTTATTAATTAAAACTGAACTATATAAACAGTCTTTGATCTTTTGAGTTTGGACAAATTTAGTCCCCTCAAGTTTAAAAATAGCATGGGACATTTTTGAATCACATTTTTCGTACTTTTTTATTTATTTTTAACTAATTTTGAGAATGAAGTATCCTCAAAACATTTTTGGATATTTGAAAAAATTAAGCAAAGCTGTCACTTTTTCACTTTTTCACTTTTTCAGACTGTCAAATCTTTTCCCTCTATCTCCTTTAAATTTATCTCCATCTCTTTAATTTTCCATTAAAAATGTGATGGCTAATAATGACTTTACTTTTATTTAATATCACTACATTATCTGCTCATAAATTAGGATGATTCTGTCAAATCTGCATTAGCTCTCCCTAATGGATATCAGCAAGCTGCTCAGTCAAAAAATATAGGGATAATTTAACTGCTTTTAAATCAGCATGTAAACTGTCAATTTATTGATTTGTTTTGATTTTACAGTCAATCAAGATTCTAGCTCTAATATGGATAAATATAAATTATAATTCGACAAATTATATTATTTAATTTAGTAAAATAATATTTTGTTTTGTTGCCTAAAATATGATATCATTTTGGTCGACGTCCGATAGTGTCATGTAAGTAAGTCATCAGGCTATGTTAGCGTCAAAATCTTGATTGATTGCAAAATCAAAATAAATCAATAATTTGGTCATTTATAGACGATTTTTTAAGTTGGTATACAAAACCAAAAAATTTGGCAAAAGTTTAGAAATTTATGAGCAATTTAATTACCCTTTTCATATCGATATTTTCATTAGTTTCCATAATATACCATTATCGGTATGGTGTATCATACATTCCCACCCCTAATGATGAGCACTAAGAAAGAATAATTGGTCATAACTTCATATACATGATTTCGATACGCGACTACAAATTATATTGACAATTGTGAAAAATGTCTATATTAGTAATGATATATAATCGGCAATTTCTTAAAATTACATGATTGATTAAACTTATTTTCACTAAATTATTTGGGAGATATAATATCTTGATTGATCATTTATAATGCAATATTAATTGCGATATATGCTGCTTGGCTTAATCGTTAACTTAGTTAATCACTGAGAAACTAATTCAACATAAGTGCATAATGTTCGATCTATTGAAAACTGAATTGCCAATTAAATTATATATATATAAATAGTTATTTCAATCACAAAAATTAGTTAAATTATTATCAAATCACATAATACTTGAAAATTGAATATCAAGTGCGAGTTTTCAGTTTTTGAGATTGCCTTATTGTGTACAAAACGTCGTATATTGACATCGTTATGTACATGAATACGACAATTAAAAAACCTAAACTCCGTATTTAATATTTTGTTTCTAAATCTCATAGTATGATTTAGATATGCAAGCCGGCCGGTATAGCCCGAGCATTTTGTGACTCAAAAGATAAAATCCGGTCATTTTAACACCTCTGCTTTCTTAGTTCAAGCTTCAAAGTAAGACTCACAAAGGGTGATTGAAAATGTTAAAAAATTCAAAATTAAGTTTCCATTTCGATATTATCATTGGCAACATTTATATCAAAATTCATAAATTCTGATGCCTAATATTGGCAACAAAATGTAAGTTCAATTCTACTAGCATCTATATTTGCAGATACAATCTAAGATTTCGCAATCACCAAATAGGTAGTTTTCTCTCTGACAAGCGTTGGAGCATAATCCCCTTGATCTGTCATCATCATGGCAAACCTCACTAAACGTGGTGCTTCGTTGTGAGCAGAAGGCTGCTTCAGTCACCATTATCTCCTCTGCAAATGAAATTAGTTAGAATAGATAAAGATTAAATCCATAAATTTAGTCTTATATTTGGATTACATCTAATCCCATAAAATAATTAATCTAAATAAATCGATGTGCTCAGTAGAATCATAATTGCAAAAAAAAAAAAAAAAACTCCCTTTTGTAATTTTGATTTCCTTGACACAGTCACATGGCAACGTGTTCTGTCCACTAAATTTTTACTCACGTTGCAACCTCTAAATAAAAACTGTTATAGATACGAAGTACTATATTTTACTATGAGATAGTGTTTGTAAATTGAAAATAATAGTAGTCTATGATATGAGATAATCTATTAAAGAAAAGAGATGATTTTAATTTTGTGAGTGTATTTGGTTAAAATGGACTATTTTTTATGGAAAAGAGTGTATAAATTAATCAATGAGATGGAACTAAATTGTTCAGAGATTTTGACCAAAATGCAATAATTAATGATTTTATAAAGCAGAATAAATTCAAAATTAGTTAATTAAAATTAGATATGGTGAAAGTGTATAAACTTACGAGAAGCCAAGAAGAGGCAGAGAAGAAAGAGCGAGAGAATTGAGACTTGTTTAGCCATTTTGAGAGTGAGATTTTGAGATTGATATTTGATATGATTACATTCTCTACCTTTTATAGAGTGGAGAATTGCATAAATTGAAGAAAAATCATACTAGTAAAGCTTATCCCATTTTTGCATTACTTTTACATGGAAAAAATAATAAATATTCTTTTCATCACATTTTATAACAATTTCCATTTAATTTTACATGGAAAGATAATGCATTTTAGTGGTAATTGTTTTTAAATGTACTTGTCTCAAATAATAAACATGTCAACCGACCAAAATGCTAGCAATAATATAGCCACAATCCATAATCTAGTAATGACAAAAATTTGTTACGATAATAGCATGATATAGGATAATTGTCTATAAATTCCTAAACTTTCCATCAAAATTGATTGTTGCAAAACTAATCGTTGCTCTAATAAAAATATATTGGTTTAATGTGAAAATTTTTTGTAGTTTGACCAAAATAAATACTAAGTTAATTGGGTTGGGTGAAATATAGGTCCGGGTCGGGCTCGGACCCATGAGCACGCATTTGGTATTTGGAAAGGTTGGAAAACTATAAACCACTCGAGATTAAGGAGTATAATTTTTTTATGTATAGGGTTCACTTATTCATAATATTATTTATTAATATTCAATTGGAATCTATTCCTAATAGTATGCCTCGTATCGTATTAGAATGTGCATTAAAACGCACACAACATGTTAAGTTCATGAAGAAAATTGCATTTCTCATCATAAAATATTAGTACTCCCTCAGTCCCTTAAGATATTACATTTGTGAGATGACACAAGATTTTATAAAATTTTATTTTGTATGTTAAGTGAAGAGAAAAAATATAATTTTTATATTAATGCGAAAGGATAATCTAAAACGAAATGTTAGACATCTTTTATAGAACGAATGCAGTATATTAAAATTAGTTACGATAAAAGTACGTTGTTTGACTTAATCGTGGACTTGGGTAACAATTGAGAAATCAACTAAAAATTTGGGGGTTGGATCCCCTGCTGTGGAGGAATCACAGCAGGGAGATGCTGCCCCTCACATATCAATTTTTTATTAATAAAAATATAATATTAAAAAAAATTAATATAAAAAATTAGAATGTGAGGGGCAGCATCTCCCTGTTGTGATTCCTCCACAGCAGGAGATCCAACCCCAAAAATTTGGCTTTATGTCAAACATGCCCTTTGTTAAAAACACCGGAATTATAAAAGATTTTTTAAAATGTCAAAATTAATTTTGTATTTTGACATTCTATTGAAACAAAAAAGGTTGAGTATGATAAATTACAGTTCATAAAAAATATATTCCCTCTGTCTCTTAAAATTAAATTTATTTTGATTATTCATTAAAATTAGTACATTTATTCAGGGAAACAAATCCTGAAAATAATGGAAAACAAATCAAATTATAACAATTATAGAAAGTGAATCAAATCTATAACAATTATAACAATAAATCATAAAATAAGTTAAACAATAATACGAAAATTATCAGCACTTTCTGATTAAAGGAAAAGTCTATGTCCTTATCAGACCATGTGTAAATTAGGTGCGATATTTGCTGTTTGGCTTAATCGTTAACTTAGTTAATAATTGAGAAAACGAATTAAACATTTGTTTGTAACGGAATATTGAATAACGATGGAAGTGCATAATTCGTATTTTGTTTTCAAGCGTGAAATAGTGCTTTGCAAATTATACTAATTCTTAGTATTAATTGGAGAAATAAAGTTGTTGCCGATTGAAAATGGAAAATTAAATTGCAAGGTTTCAAATTTTGTGATTGTCTTATCCGTGTACAAAACGTTGTATTTTATCAAAGTTCGAGAAACGATGTAGTTCATCAAAATAAATATTTTTCCACCTTCTTTTTCTTTTCTTATTTTTAATAAGAGGGAACATCATTTTTGGTCTACGAACTTTGCCAAAGTATCATTTTAGGTCCGTGAACTTTGAAAATATCATTTTAGGTCCGTGAACTTTGAGTTAGTATCATTTGAGGTACTTTTTACTATTTCCAAGTTTTTTTGGACGAAAATACCCTCAATACCTTAAAGTGTATATATTTTTAATAAATTTATCATATACTCATATTTTTGTATAAATATCTTTACAATATATTTTTGACAAATTTTCTAAATATAATTTGACCTTAAATATTATCACTTAATTTTGTGACATGCAAGTAAAATTGCTTCTTCAATTTTTTATATTAATTTTTTTAAAAAATTGAATAAAGAACTTTCTTTAATAATAAAAAATTGAATAAAGATCTTTTTATAAATATCTTTACAATATATTTTTAACAAATTTTCTAAATATAATTTGACCTTCAATATTATCATTTAATTTTGTGACATGCAAGAAAAGATCTTTATTCAATTTTTTATTATTAAAGAAAAGTTCTTTATTCAATTTAAAAAAAATTAATATAAAAAATTGAAGAGGTAATTTTACTTGCATGTCACAACATTAAGTGATAATATTTAAGGTCAAATTATATTTAGAAAATTTGTCAAAAATATATTGTAAAAATATTTATAAAAAATTATGAGTATATGATAAATTTATTAAAAATATATACACTTTGAGGTATTGAGGGTATTTTCGTCCAAAAAAACATGAAAATAGTAAAAAGTACCTCAAATGATACCAACTCAAAGTTCACGGACCTAAAATGATATTTTCAAAATTCACGGACCTAAAATGATACTTTTGCAAAGTTCGTGGACCAAAAATGATGTTCCCTCTTTTAATAAAACAACGTCGTTTTGAGCATCACCAAAAGCTGTTGTTATGTACATGGATTCAACAATTGAGGAATCTAAACTCTATATTTAATTTTTCGTTTCTAATCCTCATAGGATTTAGATATGTGAGTCAGTCGGTCCAGCCCGGGACCCGATTATTTTGACACATCTGTTTTCTTAGTTTAAAATCTAAAGTAAAAATTACAAAGATTGATTGAAAACGTCGGGAATTCAAAACGAAGTTTTCCATTTCGACATTAGTATTATGAAAATACATAAACTCTGATGCCTAAATTGGCAACAAAATTTAAGTTACAATTCTAATTGCAAATTTGTGAGCAGAGACATTGTTGATCTTTGCAGGCACCAAATAAATAGCCATCTTCCTTACAAACTTTGGAGCAGTAGGCCTCAACAATAGGTCCTATGCAAGACCCAAACGTTTTGTTTATCCTTGAGCATATATATGCTCCACTCACCATTGTCTCCTCTGCGAATGAAATTAGTTACTATACATTAAATCCATAAAAAATTTGATCTAAATGGGTGTGCTCAGTAGTATTTCAGACACATTTTGTCACTTGATATGTTCATCTAGTCACAAGTGCAGAAATATATTCTTTCTTCCTATGATTGTGATTGGCTTGACACGTTAGTCTTAGCTTGTTACAATGCACTACATAAGAAATGGTTAGAGTGTTATGAAAATAATGTTTGGTATGAAAAGAGTGTATACACTAAGTTGTAATCAACAAGATGGAACAAGAGGTGCTAATAATATAGTCTAGTTAAAAGGATAATATTTTTTTAATTGATCTAAATAGGTGTGCTCAATATAAATCTAGTGGTTCATTGGGATGTTCAGCCGATCATAATTGCTGAAATATTTTATTTCTTTTTGTGATTGGTTGTACATAGTATGTGCCAACCTGTTTTGAATCACTAAATTTTTAATCTTGTTGCAAGGCTTTAAATACAGAAGGTTTAAGTGTTATGAAAATAATGTTTGTATATAAAGAATGATGATCTCATGATATAAGGGTTGATACATTGAAAATAATATTTTACGAGGTAATCTATGTAAATGAAAAGAGATTTTTTGTGAGTTCATCAAGCTTTTATGGAAAGAGAGTATACATAAGGTTACAATCAATGAGATGGAACAACAAGACGTTATAATAAAATGATCCAATTAAAAGGAAAATTTATATAACTGATTTCTCATTGTATGACCAATAATGTGGCACGATTATGTTTCCATGGAACATTGCGAAAATTACAATTTAAATAAAAATAGATAATTTCCCCACTAAATCCTTACATCACGAACCTAAAATTATAATTTCAGAGTCAATCTACTTGGATTGTAAACTCAGATTATACTGAAAATATACTTAATTTAAATTTATAATTACAAAAATTAGAATTTGACCATAATACAATATTTTAGAAGTTATTATCCAAAAAAAAGCCATATGCTAACAAAATATGGTGAAAGTATGTAAAAACTTACGAGATGCTAAAAGGCAAAGAAGAAAGAGCGAGAGAATTGAGAATTGTTTAGCCATTTTGAGAATATATTTTGAGGTTGATATCCAAACTTCATACGTTCATTGCCTTTTTATAGTGTAAACTTGCATAAATTGAAGAAAAATAAACAAAGATTATTTCAAATCCATCGATAATTAACTACTTTCCATTATTTTTACATGGAAAGATAATTGACTTCTCTTGAGGTTATTTATTTTAAAAGAAGTCTTCTCAAATAATTAACATGTCAATCGACCAAATATGCTAGCAATATAGATACAATCGAGCTATGACAAAATTCGGTAAAACAATAGTAGTAGTATTTTTTTTCATTAAGGTATTTTTCTATAAATTCCTAATTTTTTTGTCAAATTCAATTGCTTTAATATCTGCATATAAATTGTCAATTTATCGATTTGTTTCGATTTTACAGTCAATCTCGACTCAAGCTCTAATATGGATAAATATAAATTATATAATTCAGCAAATTGACTTATTTAATTTAGCATACTAATAGGTTGTTTCGCTGCCTAAAATATGACATCATTTTGGTTGACGTCTGATAATGTCATGTAAGTAGATCATAAGGCTATATTAGCGTCGAAATCTTGATTGATTGCAAAATCATAAAAAGTTAATAATTGATTGCAAAATCAGAACAAATCAATAATTTGGTAAGTTATAGACAAATTTTTAAGTTGGTATGCAAAACAAAAATTTGGCAAAAGTTTAGAAATTTACGAGCAATTTAATTACCCTTTTCATATCGATATTTTCAATAGTTTCTACAATATACCATTATCGGTATGGTGTATCATACATTCCCACCCCTAATGATGAGCACTAAGAAAGAATAATTGTTCATAACTTCATATCCATTATTTCGTTATGCGACTACAAATTATATTGGCAATTGTGAAAAATGTCTATATTAGTAATCTATATCTATACATATATAAAAGGCGAGTTTTGGAACGTTTTGAATAATAATTTTATTCAAGGGAGGTAAATGCAATTAAGAAAAGCTGAGGCGTTACTTATGCATGGAGGAAGAAGTAGAGGGGCAAAGCTTCATTTGTATCACTAAGCAATTTTTTTATAGCCGGATAATCACACATATAATGATATTATTAGGAGAGCCAATTAATTAAGAGCATTAAGTTGTGCGTTTTTATAATAATTATGCCATTGATTATTTAAAAACGGCCATCATATTAAATTATGCTCATTATAATTATTATTGCCATTGATTATTTATAAATGCCTAATAGAAATTGAACGGACTCATAAGAATTTATATAGAAATAAGAATGATTAATTGAAATAAAAGAGACACTTAAGCAAAACTCTATAAATGACAGTAATCAAATATTTCATTTTCATTGCCTATTAGCAACATCAAAGCTTTGCATTGATCTATGTATTTATAAATAATTAATGGCAATAATCATTATAATTTGCACAATTTAATATGATGGCCGTTTTTACATAATCAATGGCATAATTATTAAAACGCACAACTTAATGCTCTTAATTAATTGGCTCTCCTAATAATATCATTATATGTGTGATTATCCTGCTATAAAAAAATTGCTTAGTGATACAAATGAAGCTTTGCCCCTCTACTTCTTCCTCCAAGCATAGTAACGCCTCAACTTTTCTTAATTGCATTTACCTTCCTTGAATAGAATTATTATTCACAACGAGTCTCAACACTCGCCTTTTATATATGTACTAGTTTTCCACCCACGCTATGCGCGGTTCCATATATATAAGATTCTATATATAGGGATGTAATCAAATATAAACTCTAAATATTGTACAAACTTCAAACTATGATTTGGACCGTTAGAAAATGTCAACAGATGACAAACTTCAAACTATGATCTGGATCATTAGAAATATAAATGCAGTTTTGAAAATACAATTAACATAATCATTATAAATTTCTTGCAAATCTGTAATATACTCCTTCCGTCCCATAAAAATATGTGCACTTTCCATTTTCGTCTGTCCCACAAAAATATGTGCATTCCACTTTTGAAAAGTTATATCAATTTAATAATGTAGGTCTCACTATCAACTAATACTGTTTAAACTACCATTCTCCTCATCTCTCTTACTTTACTATACCATTCTCCTCCTCTCTTTTACTTAACAATTTTTTCTTAATTCCTGTTGTCCCAAATGCACATATTTTTTTGAGACGGGGAGTATAATTTATTATATATCTATCTCTGATCATAATTTATAATCTATAAATATATAAAGCAACATGCTTTTTTTGGGAAAATTTTGGGAGGAAATTAAAGAGAGTTTCCGCCAATTTGCAAAAAAATTGTTGTATGATTGTATTTTCAAAACTGCATTTATATTTCGTAAAACCATTAAAATGGAGTATAACCCATTAAAATGGAGTATGTAGAATTGACGAATTGGTTTAATTCTGCAAAAATGTATTGAAATATGTGTTTTAATCCTTTTTTATGTCATTAACCATTGGTTTGTTTCTATCTCACGTATTAAAAAATCTATCGAGATTGACCCAATGTATATATTTGCCTTTTATTCAGATTTTGTGCAAATCTTGTTAAAAGTCTTCGGGAAGCTATAAAATTGATGTAACTTTTGAACTTTTTCATTATCTATAATTGATTGTAAATCAGTCAATCAATCAATCAAGCTTTTGTTTGTACAATGGACAATTTACTTTTTGCATCATATATGTATAAGGCCATCCACCGTAGGAATAGCCCAGCCATATCTCAGCCACTGCCACATCATCAGCACTAAAAATCCTCCTGCCACATTATCAAAACAAGCAAATAGCCCAGCAATAGTCCAGTCATAGCCCAGCCACATACTATCCACATCATTATTAACAAATATATACAAAATGAAATAATTAAAAATCACACAATATACGGAATTAAATTTACGACACAAAAACGAGAAAATTCACTAATATTAATAAAATATAAAAAGTACATTAATTAAAAAAAATAACATAATTAAAAAAAACTAATGGCGGTCAATCCTTCGTGCCCATAACTCTTCAATTAAATCCTTTTGGAGTCGAATATGAGCCGCCGTTTGGCGCATGTCGGCGTGTGCTTGTAAGAGGCCGGCTTCATCGTGAGGTACCTCATTCCGTACGTTGGGGGCGGCCACGCCGTGGCTTGGACCGGCTTCATTATCGTCGTTGACCCAATTGGTCAGTTCGCCACCTTCATCTTCGACAATCATGTTGTGCATGATAATACATGCGTACATGATATCAGCAATGCATTGGACATCCCACAAACGCGTTGGACCCTTAATTGCCGCCCATCGAGATTGGAGCACACCAAATGCGCGCTCCACGTCCTTGCGCGCCGACTCCTGCCGTGCCACAAAGAAGGCCTTCTTCGCATCTCCTGGGCATCGGATCGTCTTCACAGCATCCCCTCCGCTACCACCACTACTACCACCAGCATTACTCATTTTGCGTTGTTGATCTTGAACAGAAATTAAGATAGAGAGAGTACTCGTTAAAACAAGTCGTGCGAATGAAAATGACGAACAAAGCGCGTATATATAGTGTTTCGAAAAAAAAATTATTTTTTCGCGCTAGGCGGTGCGCTGGGCGATCCGGGCGCTGCAATAGCGCCGAACAGACCGCCCAGCCGACCGCCCAGCGCCACATAATCGCCCAGCGCTGCGCGGTTTCTCTCTCCACTCAGCCGCTGGGCGGTTGCAATAGACCGCCCAGCGAACCGCCCAGCGCCGGCGCTCGGCTGGGCGGTCGCTGGGCGCCTATTGTGGATGGTCTAAGAGAACCCAAAAGAATGAATTATAATATTATAATATTTTAAGATATGCTCAATATTCATCCAACTCAACTATACTTTTTTTATGATTTATCGGTGACTATCCAACCACACCAATCCATTATATATTTATTTTTTTATAATAATTAGATAACATTAAATATTTATTATTGCATGATAAAAATTGATTTTAAAAAAACACAATAAATGATAAACTAAAAAATATAAAATAAACTAATAAACAACATAAATTACAATAATTAAAATACGAATATGAAAATACATAATTTGTGCTCAAAACATAAGAAGAAATTTAGTACTTAATAGAAATTTGAGAATCGGAGAATGTATTACTCTTATCATCATTCATAGTGAACAACAAAGAAGACTACAAAATTAAAAATTATACTACCAAAGAAGAAGGATTATATGAGGAGAAAAGATGATATTTTTTATGATAAAAATTATAGCAAATGCGGCCTCTATTTATAGAGGATGAAAAATATTTATAGAGGATGAAAAATTATGAATTTTAGTATAATTTTTATAATTATTTAATATAATAGACAAAAGATATATAAATTTTTTTAAAAATATTTATTAACTAATGAGATTATGTCATTTGGTACATTGATTTATTTATTGACCATTAGTTTATGAGTAGCATTGTATTAATCACATCAATACCACTCCTTCACGTTTTTTATGTGTATTATCCAATGTATAATGGTGTTTTATTCAATGACAACATATCTTGTTATGCATCTGACGTTATATTTCTATAATACATTCTAAAAGATTTATACTATATACTCAATAAAAATTCATGGAACTGAGTGGGAAAACAAAAAAAATCCTTAAGAGTTAATTTTGGTCAAAAAAATGTAAGTGCATAATGTTCGATCTATTAAAAAGTGAATTGCCAATTAAATCTTTTTTTTCAAGTGTGGAATAGTGCTATGCAAAATATATTGATTTTTTTAGTATTAATTGAAATAAAGTTGCATCACTTTAAAAGTGGGTGGAATAGACTAAGAGCATGCGCAGCGGTGGCGTCCGTCGCCACCGCCGTCCGCGCCGCTGGCACGGACGCCATCCGCCGCCGCTGCGCTCGTGCCGCTGGCACGGCGCTGCTCGATGTATCGAGCACGTCCGTGCCAGCGGACGCACACGTGGCGGCACGGGATTGGGCAACGGCGTAGCCATTGCATTCAAACTTTTTTTTTAAAAATCGGTATTTAATTATAAATAATGCTAAAAAATAAAAAAAATATTTTCCAAATCCCAAAAATATGGTCGTTTTTTTCCCGTTTTTTCTGAATTTTTTTTATTTTTTTTCCCAAAATCATCTATAAATACACACATTTATCACTCATTTATCACATCAATTCATCTCTCATTCATCTCTCATTCATAATTCTTATACAAACTATCAACACATTCAACCTTCACTCAAAACATCAAATGGATTTCACTCATCTCATGGCGGAAGCGGAGCGCGAAGAACAAGAATACTACGAACAACATCGTGCCGCTTACGAAGCATATGTCGCGGCGAATACCCCCGCTCAACCTCCTCAACACACTAGATCAAATCGCCGCTACATCCATCGTGACCGGGAGGGAGCCCACGAAAGGCTCGTTGCCGACTACTTTGCCGATCATCTGCGGTTTTCGGCAGATTACTTCAGGCGCCGTTTTCGCATGTCAAAGCGCTTGTTCATGCGAATTGTCAACACATTGTCCGCACGTGTTGAATACTTTCAAACAGGTGTAGATGCAGCCGGCCGGCAAAGTATCACGGCGTTGCAGAAGTGTACGTGTGCCATCCGACAACTCGCTACTGGGCAAACGGCCGACATCTTCGACGAGTATTTGCATGTCGGTGAGTCCACTGGAATCCTTTGTTTAAAGAATTTTTGCGAGGGCGTTCGTTCTGCTTTTGGGGATGAATTCCTTCGGGCACCCACCACCGATGATTGCCAACGGTTGCTTCGTCTTCACGAATCAGTCCATGGCTTTCCCGAAATGCTTGGCAGCAATGACTGCATGCATTGGAGGTGGAAGAATTGCCAGACTGCTTGGAGGGGGCAACACTTAAGCGGTCACAAAGGCGGCGGCCCAACACTTATCCTTGAGGCGGTCGCCGACTATCGCCTATGGATTTGGCATGCATATTTCGGCGTTGCCGGATCCAACAACGACTTGAACGTGCTCTATTCTTCACCACTCTTCAATGATGTGATGAATGGTGTAGCACCGGCGATCGACTTCACCATCAACGGAAATACACACATCATGGGTTACTATCTCGCCGATGGTATCTACCCAAGGTGGTCGACGTTCGTGAAGACGCTCCACAACCCGCACGACCCGAGACGGGTTCTTTTTGCGCAGCGTCAAGAGTCGGCGCGGAAGGACGTCGAAAGAGCCTTCGGGGTCCTTCAAGCTCGATTCAACATTGTGAAGGCCTCGGCTCGGCTGTGGTACGTGAATAATATCGCCGACATCATGTTCACGTGTATTATATTACACAACATGATTATAGCCGACGAAGGGCCGAGGGCGGCTAGCTTCTACGACGAGGACGAAGCCGGAAGCTCAACAGCGAGGTCTCCCCCACGCCGAGGCTAGCATACGACGGTTGGCCAGAGGATCGAGACAAGACACACAATGCGCGATACTCGAATCCACAATCAACTACAAGAAGACCTAATCAACCACATGTGGGCGAAATTCGGCAACGAGTAGTGGTTTTTTTAATTTTTAGGATTTTAATTATGTAATTTTTAATTTTTAGGATTTTAATTATGTAATGTTTAATTTTATTTGTCATTTGTAATATTTATTGTGGTTTTTAAATGAATTTTAATATTATGGAAATGTTATTGTTTAATTGAATTTTAAATTAATTGTGCTCGTCCTTGCGGAAGAACACAGTTGTGGGTGTTGTGCTCTTGCCAGAGAGCATGCATGAATAGTACCGCCCGGGCCCATAACCGTGCCGCTGGCAAGAGCACGGTTGTGGATGCTCTAAGAACCCTAAAGCATGTAAGTGCATAATGTTCGATCTACTAAAAAGTGAATTGCCAATTAAATCTTTTTTTTTCAAGTGTGGAATAGTGCTATGCAAAATATATTGATTTTTTTAGTATTAATTGAAGAAATAAAGTTGCATCACTTTAAAAGTGGGTGGAATAGACTAAGAGAAAAATGGGCGGCTTGGCCCGAATTGAAACCCAAATCAGCCCGATTGACTTGTGCTAGGTAGCTTAGTTTAAAATTTTGTGAAATATAGTTATTTCAATCACAAATTTTAGTTAAATTGTTATCAATCATATAATACTTTAAAATTGTATATCAAATTGCGAGTTTACAGTTTTTGAGATTGTCTTATCGTGTACAAAACATCGTATATTGACATCGTTATGTACATGAAATACGACAATTAAAAAACCTAAACTCTGTATTTAGTATTTTGTTTCTAAACCTCATAGTATGATTTAGATATGCAAGCCGGCCGGTATAGCCCGAGCATTTTGTGACTCGTAAGATGAAACCCAGTCATTTTAACACCTCTGCTTTCTTTGTTCAAGCTTCAAAGTAAGACTCGCAAAGGGTGATTGAAAACGTCGGAAATTTAAAATTAAGTTTCCATTTCGATATTATTATTGTCAACATTTAGATCAAAATATATAAATTCTGATGCCTAATACTGGCAACAAAATCTAAGTTCAATTCTACTAGCAATTATATCGGCAGATACAATTTAAGTTTTCACAATCACCAAATAGGTAGTTTTCTCTCCTACAAGTTTTGGAGCATAAGGTCCTTACTCTTTCATCATTTGGGCAAATCTCAGTCCACAAAGTACTTTGTCGTGAGCAGTAGACTGCTTCAGTCACCATTATCTCGTCTGCAAATGAACTTAGTTAGAATAGATAAAGAATAAAAAACTAGTGTTTGTAAATTGAAAATAATAGTATAAGCTATGAGATAATCTATTCAAGAAAAGAGATGATTTTAATTTTGTGAGTGTATTTGGTAAAAATGGACTATTTTTTATGGAAAAGAGTGTATAAATTAATCAATGAGATGGAACTAAATTGTTCAGAGATTTTGACCAAAATGCAATAATTTATGATTGTATAAAGCAGAATAAATTCAAAATTACTTAATTAAAATTAGATATGGTGAAAGTGTGTAAACTTACGAGAAGCCAAGAAGAGGCAGAGAAGAAAGAGCGAGAGAATTGAGACTTGTTTAGCCATTTTGAGAGTGAGATTTTGAGATTAATATTTGATATGATTACATTCGCTACCTTTTATAGAGTGGAGAATTGCATAATTTGAAGAAAAATCATACTAGTAAAGCTTATCCCGTTTTCCCATTACTTTTACATGGAAAAAATAATAAATATTCTTTTCATCACATTTTATAACATTTTCCATTTTATTTTACATGGAAAGATAATGCATTTTAGTGGTAATTGTTTTTAAATGCACTTGTCTCAAATAATAAACATGTCAACCGACCAAAATGCTAGCAATAATATAGCCACAATCCAAAATCTAGCAATGACAAAATTTTGCTACGATAATAGCATGATATAGGATAATCTATCTATATCTATATAAAATCGAGTTTTGGCCTTAATTTGAATTTTTAAAAATTATGTGCATGAATTTAAATATTTACAAGTTTTGAGTAAAATTTTGAATATTTATAATTTTTAGGCATAACTATTTTAATTCATATAAAGGGATGGTCATTTTAATGCAGATTCTTTTTAACAGTAAATTTTATATCAATATTTAATGTAGTAAAGTAACTGAAATTTTTTGAGATGGTGCTTCAGTGGCCGAAATTGCTCCCAATTAATTTTCAAAATTTATTATAAATATTATAGTGTAAATAATGGAACGTCCAACTTTATTATGCATTTAATATCCAAATTTGTGTAAAGTAAATTGTAAGATTTGGAGCGTTACTTGAAGTACAATGGTCAATGTTAAAATTTAATAGTAGTAATAACGCATTGATATAAAATTTAAAACTGCCAATTTTGTGGGGTTTTAATATTGAGGAAATTAAAAGGTTTTATTTCATTCTTAATCTGTAAATCCTAAAAATAATGGAAAACAAATCAAATTATAACAACTATAGAAAGTAAATCAAATCTCTAACAATTATAACAATAAATCATAAAAAAGTAAAACAATAATACGAAAATTATCAGCACTTTCTGATTAAAGGAAAAGCCTATGTCCTTATCAGACCATGAGTAAATTAGGTGCGATATTTGCTGTTTGGCTTAATCGTTAACTTAGTTAATAATTGAGAAAACGAATTAGACATTTGTTTGTAACGGAATATTGAATAACGATGTAAGTGCATAATTCGTATTTTGTTTTCAAGCGTGAAATTGTGCTTTGCAAAATATATTAATTCTTAGCATTAATTGAAGAAATAAAGTTGTTGCCAATTGAAAATGGAAAATTAAATTGAGAGGTTTCAATTTTTGTGATTGTCTTATCCGTGTACAAAACGTTGTATTTTATCAAAGTTCGAAACGATGTAGTTCATCAAAATAAATATTTTTCCACCTTTTTCTTTTTTTTTTTATTTTTAATAAAACAACATTGTTTTGAGCATCACCAAAAGATGTCAGTTCTGTATATGGATTCAACAATTGAGGAATCTAAACTCTATATTTAATTTTTTGTTTCTAATCTCATAGGATTTAGATATGTGAGTCCGTCGGTCCAGCCCGGGCGTTTTGTGACTCAACAGATGAAACCTGGTCATTTTGACACATCTGTTTTCTTAGTTTAAAATTTAAAGTAATAATTACAAAGATTGATTGAAACGTCGGAAATTCAAATTGAAGTTTTCCATTTCGACATTACTATTATGAAAATACATAAACTCTAATGCCTAAATTGGCAACAAAATCTAAGTTACAATTCTAATTGCAAACTTGTGAGCAGAGACATTGTTGATCTTTGCAGGCACCAAATAAATAGCCCTCTTCCTTACAAAGTGAGGAGCAGTAGGCCTCAACAATAACTCCTGGTAAACGTTTTGCTTATCCTTGAGCATATAGATGCTCCACTCACCATTGTCTCCACTGCAAATGAAACTAGTTACTACACATATAGGTAAAGACTAAATCCATAAAAAAAATTGGCCTAAACGGGTGTGCTCAGTAGTAGTTCAGACACATTTTGTCACGTGATATGTTCAGCCAGTCACAAGCGCAGAAATATATTCTCTCTTCCTATGATTGTGATTGGCTTGACACGTCACGTGACAACATGTTCTGTCCACTAAATTTTACTCATGTTACAATGTATAGTCCACTAAATTTTACTCATGTTACAAGGCACTAAATGAAAAAAACGGTTAGAGTGTTACAAAAATAATGTTTGGTATGAAAAGAGTGGACACACTAGGTTGTAATCAACGAGATGGAACAACAAGATGTGATAATAAAATACTCTAGTTAAAAGGATAATATTTTTTTAATTGATTTCTGATGCTATGACCGATAATGTGGAATAATTATTTGTCGATGGAACATAGTGAAAATTACAATTTAAATAAAAATAGATCCCCACAGGTGATTTCCCCACTAAATCTTCACATTTTTTTATAATTATAAAACGTGCTCAAGTCATGACCCGAAGATAAGTCAAAAGCTCAAAAGTACAAGTGAATCAAAGTTACAGTAAAAGAGAAAAAACAGAGGCCAGCAGCTACCACAGACACCCCACTTGTCACGACCGCATTTTCTAAGGATAGAAAACACGGTTGATCGCGACTAGGGGATGATTAAAGAAGCGGGGAAGAAAGGGGAAAACACAAATCGACCATAGCTCGAAACAAATGGGAATAGCTCGAAATAAAATCAGAGTTTTGAACAAAATAGACTTGAGTCTTTTAAGATGCACAACGGAAGCAAATGAACGCGGTTCCATGTATGAGGACATGAACCTCCGAGAGTCAAAATCTAACTGAATTAAATGTCTTGTCTCAATAGCACTTCCTCCACCACTTCGCTGCTCAACCTGCACATTTAGAAATATATGCAGGGCTGAGTACAAAAGTACTCAGTGAACACATTGCCGAAAATTACACATATACATTTGAAAATATTGTCAAGCCATCATCACAGTAACACTCGGGGGTTTTATTGAAAAGACCTGAGCTTACTAAAAATATTCACATTGGACTGCAGTCCCTTTTTCCTGTACTTTGCCATATCTGATCACATTGTGCCGTCGAGATGGTGTTCTCGCACGGTCACCTTCTCTGCCCATCATGTCAGAGGTTTCCATGTGCCGGGAAGGTGGCCACCTTCCTCGGTCACCTTCTCTGCCGTTCACGGTCAGAGGTTCCCAGTAGGGACACCACCCTACCAGGACTCAAAATCGAATCGATTCACATATATCATCATTCATAAGTCACTTGGCCTTAGCCAAACAGATAGGCATCATACACAAAACATTTATGGCAAGACAACATCTTAAAAAAAATCACGAACATGTGTTCGTGTTATCACAAAATACGATTTGTATTTTTAGTATAGGAAAGCTCACCTCGATCGCTTAGTTCTCTTAACTTGAATCTTTCGTTCCGACTTTACTTGCGAACGTACCGTTTTGAAAATATCACAATATATACTAATTAGACCTCAAGAAATTCTTAAACTTTAATTAGAATTAGAATGCATGCCCCTAATTACTCATGCCCAAGAACTTAATTAGAATTCTTGGACAAGACTAAATTAATATCAGCCCAAGCTCCTTCGTAAATTAATTCCGTCCGGCTCAAGTGCTCTTCTCCATCTTTAATTTATTTCGGCCTAAAGATCAGTTCAACTTGCAGCAACTAAAATCTCTTGGCCCAACAAAATAATTAAACAAGGCAGCCCACTATTCTCAATTTAATTAGATGACCATTTCCTTAATTTATTTATGGGCTCAAACCATTAAATTCAGGTAGCTTGCTCCTTAACAATCAAAATCAGCCCAAGAGATAAAGTAATCCCAGCACCATCCTTCAGCTAAAAGAGCCCAAATTCTTGTATTTGAAACCTACGGTCCAAATAAGTTCTTAGCCCAACTAGAATTAAATCCTCCTTGGCCCAATGCACATCTAAGATCAGCCCACTCCCCTTATTCCTTACTATCGGCATCTGTCTCTCTCAACATTCATACTTTCATTCTCAAATTGAAAATCCCTAATTGAGAATTCCGTCTCCATTCCTCTTCTCTCTCTCCGGCGAATTCAGTGTCGCCTTTTTCCAATCGCCGGCGCTCCGTCGCCAGCATCGCAGTGCCTCCTCGCCGGCTCCTTTCCCCCAACATTCATTCTCTAATTCAAACTGAAATCCCAAAATGTAGTGAGGGATCAGCGGCGCCTCCACTCTTCTTTTCTCACTCCCTCGTCGGCTCTCTCACCATCGAGCTCTCCCTCTCTTTCCTCCGATTTCGCGGCCCACGACACCACCATCAGTCGCCATCTTCTTCGCAAGGCGGCGCCGCTGTAGCAGCTTCACCATCACCGCCTCTCTCACGGTGTCAGGTTGGGGACCGGCGAGTAGCATCGCCGGCTTCTCCCATTCCCTCACAGCATCGGTCCCTTCGAGCTGCCTGGGGGTCGGTCACCGTCGGAGCTGCCGTATCATTGCCCCGTCTGTCAGGCTCGTCTGCCGCCTCCAGCGGCGTGCTGTGTAGCTGCTGCCCGGTTGGGTTCGCTGCTGTACCATGGAGTCCACGCGGCTGCCCTCGTGGCCTCGTCGTCGCCGGTGGTCTCCGAGGCAGCCCCTCGTCCTTAAAGCTAAGTTCTTTTACTCCTTTTCATTACTTAGTTTGATTGAATATGAAATTTGGGCAGTAGCTAGGTGATGTTGAAGGTCTTGACTATAGTGTGTTAAAGCTTTAATCTTTCCTTGGGCTGTAGTCATGATAAATCGTTACTGATCTTGGGCTAAAAGCAACTTGTGATATTCTTTGTTCCAAATCATGTGCTGTGGAAATCCTAAAGCTCTTAAGTTCTTGAGCATGAGGTTCTAATATGATGCAAGAGGAGAGTATTTTGATTACCTAAGCTCTCGGTGATTCCTCTTGGTTTGGTGGACTGATGTCCTGCCCCTGCCACTCCTCCTTGCTCCCCTCTCCACTCCTTGTGCAGCTCCTTATGTTGTGTGAATATTGGTGTCGAATGGTGGGGTGGGGGAAGGTGAAGGGAGGCGGCTTATATAGGCCTCCATCTCGGCAGTTAGTGCCTAAAACTTGGAGGCTGTGCTTCTATCTTTGGGGTTGTATATAGTTGTCATCCTTGGGTAAGTTGCAAGCTATGATATAAAAATCTCTTATTTGATACGTTTTGATCTCCTGAGAGATTTGATATCTTACTTGTTTACTTGGCATAATCTGCCCCCTAGATCTCCTTAACAAATCTTGTTATGAGATATGCAAAGATTATATGCATTAAATGCATACTACCCACTTGCAATATCCTCATATTTTATTTGATATAATCTCATAAATGAAGTCCTCTTTAATCCATACTACTTTATATTTTGATCTTGGCATTAGCTATAATAGTTTCTACTAACTTCCCATTTTATGTAGGAACATCCATTTGGGGATATTGGTGTCGTGTTGGACTTTGTTGGGATGTTTGCAATCCAACAGGCTGCCCGAGACTTGCACATCTTTCACTTCTGATTGTAATAGATTAGGCTTTGATCATTTTGTAATATTGGACTTGAGGCATGTATCGGGTAATTTTTATTTTGAATTTATTCTGTGAATATTCATCGAAAATAATTGCTAAATAACACACAAAAGTTATTAGATGCCTTGTCTAGTTTCTCCTCACTTGACATAAGATTCTTTAAAACTTCAGTGTTGCCTTGAAAAATCTCAATATCAGTTGCACCGTGCTTTTATTTGATCTCGTAAAATCCCTTAAAAGTTTAGGGTTGTTACACCACTATCCTTACAAAACCAAGAACAAACCAAACCAAACCAAACAGCAAGAGAAGCAAACCAAACAAAGACTAAAATCTTACATTACAAACCTAAAATTCTAATTTCGGAATAAATTGATTTTGATTGTGAAATTAGAATAAATTGAAAATATACTTAATTAAATTTATAATTGCAAAAATTAGACCTTGACCAAAATGCAATAACATGTCCAAAAAAATTTGTGGGCTAAGAAGATATGGTAAAAGTGTGTCAACTTACGAGAATCCAAAAGGCAAAGAAGAAAGAGCGCGAGAGTTGTGAATTTTTTAGCCATATTGAGAGTATATTTTGAGGTTGATGTTTGATATGCACATTTATACAATGGAGAATTCCATAAATTGAAGAAAAATAATAAAGCTTATTTTCCATTAATTTTTTCATGGAAAAAATAATAAATCTTATTTCAGTCCAATTTTATAACAACTTTCCATTTTGTTTTATATGGAAAGATAATGGACTTTTGTTGTTACTCTTTTTAAATGCACTCGTCTCAATTAATAAACATGACAAAGATTTGGTGGAATTGATGGAGTATAATCCTTTTTTTTATTATTTAACCACAGGTGTACCGAATCCGCCTTTTGGCGGAATCCGACTAATCCTGCTCGACCGAGCTTGCGGATTAAGGCCGAAAGTCTCCCAGCTGGTGGCGGGGTTTGAACCCGTGACCTCAAGGTCACCACAGCTCATCGCTGCCATGGATTATAATCTTTAAAAACCTCTTAATTCATGTAATCAATTAATACAACATTATTAACCTCTTGTCAAAGTACCAATTCTAACAAAATGCAACATTATTATCAGTTTCCGCCGCCGAGCTCTTAGCACTGTTTTTTGCAGATACATTTGGAACTTTTGCATGCACCAGATAAGAAGCCCTCTTTCTTACAAACTGAGTTGCAGTAGTTAACGTTAGAGCTTGAGCAATTCCCCTCAAACAAATGGCTTGTTGATGAGCATGCAGCTGCTTCAATCACCATCTTCTCCTCTGTAAATGAAATTAATTAATCATGGATAAAGAACATATCCATATATTTAATCATCTTACATTTTGAATATATCTAATTCCATCAATAATACATCTAAATAGATGTGCAAATTAAAAATGTAGTGGTCTGGACATATTGTCACATGTGTGTCTACTGTCTAGTCGATTATGTTGTAGAAATATTCTGTCATTTTTTCTCTCTTGTTTTACATATGATTAGTTTGGCACAATGTTTCCTAACCACTAAAGTTTTTATTATGGTTACTATGTATGAATAAAATGTTGGTTTTGTGATATAAAAGGTGGAGTACTATATTAGTGGATATATTGAAAATAATATGTTATGAGATACTATAGTATTATAAATAAAATCAAACTAATTTTTATAAACGTATATAGATGTAAAAAATGGTTTTTTTTTGGACCGAAAACAGATACTCGGTCATAAATTAAAAATAAACTTTAATTTAAATGTATAATTGCACAAATCAGAACTTGACCAAATTGAAATAATTTACATGTTATTATCCAAAAGATTAGTAGGCCAAGAAGATATTATGAAAATGTGTAAACTTACGAGAAGCAAAGAAGAGGCAAAGAAGAAGGATTGAGAGAGTTGAGAATTGTCTAGTCATTTTGAGAGTGAGATTTTAGGTTGATATCTAAACTTCACACGTTCATACCTTTTATAGTGTAAACTTGCATAAATTGAAGAAAAAATATATTAAATTTATTTAAATTGCATTGATAACAAATTTCTACTATTTTTACATAGAAAGACAATGGAGTTCTATTTTGGTTATTCTTTTTAAATGCATTTACCTCAAAAAAATAAACCTGTCAACCTATCACATATGTTAGCAATATAGCCGCAATGTGTGATACTTTTTATATGGTATCTTTTGACCTATATTTGTAAGCTCCAAAAAAGAGTTATTGTAAATATACATAGTTTTAATATGTGACTACAAATTATGTTGTTAAAAGTGACTACGAATAAAAGTCTTTTCTTTGTTGCTTTTATATTAATTAAAAGTGAACTACGTAACAAGTCTTTGATCTTTTGAATTTGCACAAATTAGTCCCTCAAGTTTAAAAAGTAGCATGGGACATTCTTGAAATTTTGCTATAACCACATTTTTTATACTTTTTCATTTTTTTAAACTAATTTTGGGACTGAAATATCCTCAAAATATGAAAGGTATTTTTAGACATTCAAAAAATAAAGCAAAGATGTCTCTTTCACTTTTTTTCATTTTTCACTTGTTAAATCTTCTCTCTGTATCTCCTTTTCTCTCCATCTCTTTAATTTTCCATTAAAAGGGTGATGGCTAATGACTTTTCTTTTATTTAATATTACTACATTGTCTGCTCATATATTAGGATGATTTTGTCAAATCTGCATTTAGCTCTTCCTAATATATCAGTATATCACCAAGCTGCTCAGTCTAAAAATACAGGGATAATAATAATTTGGATTATAAATTTTGGACAAACTATAATCAATCCTATATGATTTGAAAACGTAATACTAAATCACGGTTTCATGTTTTCACAATTATATCATCCGTGTATAAAACGTCATCTTTTACTGATAGTTAATATGAAATAATTTCATTAAAATATTTTTTTCCTCTTTATTTTCTTTTCTCATTTTCTTGAAACGTACAATATTGTTTTAATAATCACCAAAAGACTTCATTTTAATATTGTCTCTATAGTAATAATTAACATTTTTTTCCTTTTTCTTACTTAATTCTCATATACTTTTTTATTTCTTTTAATTTACTTTATTATCTTTTCACTCCACACAACGTGATAAACATTTTTTTTTCTTATTTTTTGTGCCAAAAAATGCATCAATGTATAACTGAGCGAGTATAATCTTAAAAACCTCTTAATTCCTGTAAATCAATTAATACAACATTATTATCATAACACCTTTTGTCAAAGTTACAATATATTCTTAACAAAATGCAACATTATTATCAGTTTCCTTTGCCACTGTTCTAGCAATCTTTTTGGCAGAAACATTTGGAGCTTTTGCAGACACCAGAGAAGAAACCCTCTTTCTTACAAACTGAGTTGCAATAGTTAACATTAGTGCTTGAGCATGATCCCCCAAACAAATGGCTTGTTGTTGAGCATGTAGCTGCTTCAGTCACCATCATCTCCTCTGCAAATTATGTTTACATGGAACATGCTAATGTGGTGAAAATCCAAAATTAAAATATAAACATATCCTCATAAGTAAATCGATTTTGGTCGTAAAATTAAAATGAGTTCAATATAGACTTAATTTAAAAAGTATAATTTTTCATGGCATCCGAAATCAGAACTTGACTTAGTAAGCCAAGAGATTGAAAAAGTGTGTAAACTTACGTGAAGCCTAGAGGCAAAGAAGAAAGAGCGATGGAATAGAGAATTGTTTAGCCATTTTGAGAGTAGGATTTTAGGTTGATATTTAAACTTCAAACGTTCATTACCTTTTTATTGTGTAGATCTGCAAATATTGAAGAAAAATAATAAAGCTTGCTTTAATTCATTGATAACTACTTCCCAAGATTATTCATAAAAATATAATGGATTTGTATTTCAGCTATTCTTCTTAACTGCACATATATCAAGATATCAAGCATGTCAACTCCACATATCGTATATTGAAAGTTATTGTTTTTACAAAAGATTAAAAGTTATTGTTAAAATATTATGTCTCGAGAAAGATAAATTGTTGTGTAAATATAGGCAAAAAATTAAATTGTTATTTTAAAATTATATTCATGGAGATGCGGGGTATCGATCCCCGTGCCTCTCGCATGCTAAGCGAGCGCTCTACCATCTGAGCTACATCCCCAATTTTATTTCTTTTGTAGTTCTTTCATTGTCACACTCTAACATGAATGAGTTTGACCACATGTGAATCGAATCCGCTTTTTGGCGGAATCCCACTAATTCTGTTTGACCGGGTTTACGGATTTCTTTTGTAGTTCTTTCATTGTCACACTCTAACATGAATGAGTTTGACCACATGTGAATTGAACCCGCTTTTTGGCAGAATCCCACTAATTCTGTCCGACCAGGGGTTACGGTTTGTAGTTCTTTCATTGTCACACTCTAACATGAATGAGTTTGACCACATGTGAATCGAACCCGCTTTTTGCAGAATCCCACTAATTCTGTTCGACCGAGTTTACGGATTAAGGCCGAAAGTCTCCCAACGGGTGGCAGGATTTGAACCCGTGACCTTAAGGTCACCATAACTCCACGCTGCCAACTGCACTACGACCGGTTGGTATTATCTTATAATTTCTCAGTTATAAGTATCAAAACAGACTTGTTACCTCAATTGGGCATTAATATACTAGGCCCGGCCCGTTGAATTGATCCATAATTTCAGAGCCCAAGTACGGTTTTGTCCAATCCAAGTATTCCAATCTCAGTTTTAATAAGAATCGTAAGCATTTGTTGAGTTCTCTGTGAAACATGATAAATTTGCTGCGAAAATTTAGATTTTTACTCTAGATGAAATTCACAATAATTCAACGGGTTTTTGGCTTTAAAAACCAAAAACTTTCACCAAATTCCGGTTTTTCCCACGAACTATGAGATTGGTTTTTAAAACCACGAACTTTCACATCGTATGCCATTTTGGTTTAGGGTTTAGGGTTTAGGAGATTTTGATTAATTTTGATCGATTTTGATCATTTAAGTGTTTTAATTCTTGACTGAGGGTAAAACGACGTCGTTTTCCGGCATCCATGTCATTTCTGCGGCTGTCCACGTTGGACAACTTCTGCACCGGAAATGTGTTATTCGGGTCGGGTTGGGAAATGGCATACGATGTGAAAGTTCGTGGTTTTAAAAACCAATCTCATAATTCGTGGGAAAAACCGGAATTTGGTGAAAGTTTTTGGTTTTTAAAGCCAAGAACCCTAATTCAACGACACGATTAATCAATTATCTAAAACAATGATTTGTTCACTGTTTATCTTTTACAGTGATTATTTTATTTTATTCGATGATTCGATCCTTTTTTCTATGTAATGACATAACATTCTAGAACATTATATTATTTCTATATTTTGATTGGCAGAAAGAATCAACATATTTAAATTTGTGGATTGTGACGTACACGTTCATCAAATTTGATAGGTAGTACTACTAGTATTTCTTATAATGACTTTGAAAATTAGAACTAAGTTCTCCTTGCAATTTTTAAATTTCTTTGGAGGAGAGAAAGCATGACGAGATTAATTTTAAATTATTGACGCATCACAAAAAAGTTTAGTTTTTAATGTTTGCTTAGTATATTGTGATATGATGTTTTATTTCATTTTACACGTGTATATGTATATTGTAAAACATAAAAATACTTCATAACATAATTAATACTCCATTTAAAAAGGATAAATATCTGTTTCAAGCTTCATATCCTGGTGACAAACAATTTTATAATAATGAATTCGATTTAATTTCTTAGCTATTCATTACCTAATGCCTTAAAGTCAACTCGACCTTCCTACTAAAATATAGACAACCATCTAAAATTTTAGACCTTCAAGTATTGATAAAGACAAATACAGATCGATGACGTATGGATTCAGGCCTAAATTTAAAATTAATTAGTGCCATTTTCTAATTTAGTAAAAGTTAAATTCGATTTAAGAAGTAATATTAGTTTCAAATTTCAAAATTATTGATATGTTTTTTGTTCTAAAGTATTACTAGTACTTTCTTCACAAATATCCATATGTAACTCAAGTCTCAAAAATTTGTGATAGAAACAATTGTCATACTTTAGATTTTTAACATGCATACATAGAACTATTATACATCCGTTTATGAAAAAGAGTTTGTATGTCTTTTACGATTTGATTTGTTGACATATATTAATGTATATCTGTTACGTTTCATAGATTTTAAGCACTTTTTCTCCTATCGTACTTCGTGTCATTTATTATAAAAAAGAAAAACTATTTTTCGTGAAAGAGTAGCATTAGAGCATCCACAACCTTGCTCTTGCCAACGAGCACGGTTGTGGGTCAGGCCCCACTTTTTCTGTCTACTCTTAGGCAAGAGCACAACACCCACAGTCGTGCTCTTCCGCAAGGACGAGCACAAGGGTCCCACCATTCCATTATTTAATTTAAATAAGAACATTTCCACAAAATTAAAATACATTAAACATATCCGGAATAATATTACAAAATACATTGAAAATTAAAAAATACATAATTAAAATCTTAAAAAATAAAAAAATACATAATTAAAATCCTAAAAATTAAAAATTACATAATTAAACTCCTAAAAATTAAAAATTACATAATTAAATTCATAAAATTAAAAAACCCACTACTCGTGGCCGAATTTCGCCCACATGTGTTTGATTAGGTCTTCATGTAGCTCAACGTGGGTTCGGGTATCGCGCATTGAGTGCCTTGTTTCGATCCTCTCACCCACCGTCGTATGCACACCTCAGCGTGGGGGAGACCTCGCGCTTGAGCTTCCGGCATCATCCTCGTCGTAAAAGCTAGCCGCCCTCGGTCCTTCGTCGGCTATAATCATGTTGTGTAAGATAATACACGTGTACATGATGTCGGCGATATTTTTCACGTACCACAACCGAGACGGGGCCTTCACAATGTTGAATCGGGCTTGAAGGACCCCAAAGGCTCTTTCGACGTCTTTCCGCGCGGACTCTTGACGCTGCGCAAAAAGAACCCTTCTCGGGTCTTGCGGGTTGCTGAGCGTCTTCACGAAAGTCGACCACCTTGGGTAGATACCATCGGTGAGATAGTAACCCATGTGGTATACATTTCCATTGACGGTGAAGTCGATCGCCAGTGCTACACCATTCAACACATCATTGAAGAGGGGTGAAGAATAGAGCACGTTCAAGTCGTTGTTGGATTCGGCAACACCGAAGTATGCATTCCAAATCCATAGGCGGTAGTCGGCGACAGCTTCAAGGATAAGTGTTGGGCCTCCGCCTTTGTGGCCGCTTAAGTGTTGCCCCCTCCAAGCAGTCGGGCAATTCTTCCACCTCCAATGCATGCAGTCAATGCTGCCAAGCATACCGGGAAAGCCATGGACTGATTCGTGAAGACGAAGCAACCGTTGGCAATCATCGGTGGTGGGTGCCCGAAGGAATTCATCACCGAAAGTTGTACGAACGCCCTCGCAAAAAATTTTAAGACAGGATTCTAGTGGACTCACTGACATGCAAATACTCGTAGAAGAGGTCGGCCGTTTGCCCAGTAGCGAGTTGTCGGATGGCACACGAACACTTCTGCAACGCCGAGAGACTTTGCCGACCGGCTGCATCTGGACCTGTTTGGAACAATTCAACACGGGCGGACAATGTGTTGACAATACACATAAACAAGCGCTTTGACATGCGAAAACGGCGCCTAAAGTTATCTTCCGGAAACCGCGGCGGGTCGGCAAAATAGTCGGCAACGAGGCTTTCGTGGGCTCCCTCCCGGTCACGATGGATGTAGCGGCGAATTGATCTAGTTGGTTGAGGAGGAGGGGCGAGGGTATTTGCTGCGACATATGCTTCATAAGCGGCACGATGTTGTTCGTAGTATTCTTGTTCTTCGCGCTCCGCTTCCGCAATGAGATGGGTGAAATCCATTTGAGGTTTTGAGTGAGAGATGAAAGTGTAGATAAGTTGTATGAAATATATGAATGAGAGATGATTTGATGTGAAAATGGATGATGAATGTGTGTATTTATAGATGATTTTGGGGGGGGGAAATAAAAAAAATACAGAAAAACGGGCAAAAAAATGGCCATTTTTTGGGATTGGGAAAATATTTTTTTATTTTTGGTATTATTTTCGATTTAAAAAAATGATTTTCCAAAGGATATGTCGTTGGCCAATTACACGCTGCCACGTATGCTGCTCGCTGGCACGGACGTGCTCGATGCATCGAGCAGCGCCGTGCCAGCGGCAAGAGCGCAGCGGCGGACGACGAGCGCGTGCTCTCCGTTGTGGATGCTATTAACCCCTCCATTCACAAACCATTCACAAAGTAGTGTTCAATTTGATTTTAGCACAAATTTCAATAATTTTGCGAGTGTATGGTGAATGAAATAAAGATCTCAACTTCTTATAGTTTCAAAATAATTAATTTTGTTGCAAGTGGAATAAAAGTTTTACTTTCTTATAGTATAGCAACATAAAATGTCATTTTATGAAAAAATTATGAACAAATGTATTTTAACTCGGAAAATATGAATATAATGCATAGAATATGTTTATTTATTTATTTTTTTCAACCTCCGATTTTTCTTTTTTTTTCAATTATTATTAGAAGCATCTCCTTCTCCCTCATCCCATTCCACCATCGTTGAATTTCCTCTCTCTACACCATTTTCTTCCAGAAAAACACGCACCACACGCACTCAAACTCCTCCCATGCTTCTCCCCCCTCCCATTCTCAGCATTCTAGAGAGATGATGGGCGTGATCGGCAGCCGCTGCTCCCACACTTCACACATCACCGAGATCATCATAACCAGCTTCTTCCGCCACAAATTTCATAGTTTACTCATCTAGTTAGCTCTCCTGTGGTGTTAAATTAGTTATCGGATGCCGCAGATTCAATCATCAATCCCTAATACGGCAGATTGTTGAAATTGTTTATTCGATTCGATTTTTACTGTACTAATTTGAGTGTTAGGGTATTGGATATGGCTGGTTCAGCAACGATCTACGGCGGCGCCGATGCTCCGATTCAACGCAGATTTGATCAGCCTCTTGATTCAATTGCTGCAGAAATCTCTCTTGGTATGTCAACTCGCCCAAAATCAAATTATATTTTCTGCTGCGTTGACTTTTGATGATGATTTGTGCTCTGATTTAGTAAAATTTTAATTGTAGCTAGTTGTGTGATGAACTCAAGTGGAATTCATGCATCTCTTGTTTGCGATTGTAAATCAACTGGTGTGAATTTAGTGGACATGTTTTTGCAATTCTTCTGTTTATATGCTTGTGTCATTTGTTTGATTATCAGTTGATTCAGATTGAATGAGCTTTTTTATCTTATGAAGTGAAACGAGCTTGTTTATGGTGTACGAATCATAAGTAGAACACTGAGTCATTTTGTTCGTAGATTTGAAATAGTCTCGTATTTCTTTCAGGCTCGAATACAATGCTTAACTTCGGAGCTGGTGGTGGTGGGAAAAGATCCAGAAACATGGTTTACTCGTCTTTAGATCAAGAGGAGTTCGGAGAAGATTACTTGGATGAGTATTACAATCAGCAAGAAAAGAAGAGGCGCCTTACTGTCGAGCAAGTCCAGTTTCTCGAGAGGAGCTTTGAGGCAGACAATAGACTTGAACCCGAGAGGAAGACTCAGCTTGCTAAAGAGCTCGGGTTGCAGCCTCGGCAGATTGCTGTGTGGTTCCAAAATCGCAGGGCGCGCTGGAAGACAAAGCAGCTGGAAACAGATTATGAAACGTTTCATGCAAGATACGAGACCCTGAAATCGAACTATGATAATCTTTTGAAGGAGAACGATAAATTGAAGGAAGAGGTGATGGCAAAGCAAAATCATGAATTTGGTTCTAAATTTCTTAAAGTCGGGCATTTTCTCATGTGTCTCATTTTACTATCTTGTACCAGGTTCTTCGTCTCAAACAAAAAGACCTTGGTGGAGATACAGATAAAGAAAACCAACAATTACTCGACTCTAATGGACTGCCTGGAGTAATTCCTGAAGATGAAGACTCCAATGTGCAGAGCTCAGCTAAAAGTGAAACGAGTAATGTGGGCAGTCCGAGGTTGACTGATGGGGTTAAGTCTCCTGGCTTGGAATCGGGTGTTACATCTCATGCCTTTGGGTGCGACTACTCAGATTCATCGCGGATTGGAGAAGACAACTTACAAGAGCCAGACTATGTCCTTCCTCTGAGTTCCTTTTACCATGGGTTTCCAGTTGAAGATCATGCCTTCAACTTCTGGGGATATTGATATCTATGGCTATGTGTGGGTACACATTTTCCTTTACAATTACTTGTTTTCATAACAGATCAATACCCTACACACGCACAAAGACGCATTCATATAGACTATAATGGCAAAAGGTTGTTTGTTCTTTACTTTGTGCTCTCTACCAATAATTGTTGCTTTTTTACAAGATATTATTGTGTCAAAAAATATTGTTCAAGGCTGAATTTAGCTGTTTTTGTTAATGATAATTGTAGTTATTGTTGTTGTGATGATAGCTCTGAGTGACAAACTAATTCGAGCAGACTGATAAGATGTAAACCACATATGTATTTGGACATATCCTGAAACTCATACTGTTGGAAAGGAAGTCATAACCAGGGGCCCTATTGATTTTGAATTCTGAGTGTGACTAAGAGGCAGATGTAGCTACTTAGCTTTGACATAGCATTTTTACATATTTTCAACCAAATGAGTTTAGACTAGATATATCTATCAAGATCTTGGTAACTATAGACTAGCTACGGCGCCCTAGTACAAAACCATGGAAGCATATTGAAGAAAGGTCACCAAGGATCTGGAGTCCTGGCGAGAAAACTCAGGTGCGGACAGCAAAATGTTGCAACGATTGAAGTGTTCGGGCGTAACTTAAACTAGATCATATCAACTAGAAAGTGCTTATCATGGCCATTTCAACTAGATTACCAAAAAGTCATAAATCACAATAATAATAATAAACAGTTGCAATGAGAAATGCAGAGAGGGGAATATAAGTTCAGAACTTGATCAATCAAACTAAGCAAGAAGTAGGTAAATCTCACAAGAAAAATCAAATCTTTAATATTGGTCAATGATGATAAAACATAATCCAAATCTAGGCTGAATTAACTTAAAAGTTGCTTCAAGAATCACATCATGTTTGAAAGAGCATATGAAAATACCAAAACAAAAAATCCCTTGGTCTCACATTGTATCAAGAATACGACAGTCGTATATGTTCTTCTTCAGTCGCCCTTCTTCCGGAAGGAGCAGCCCTCAGTGAGCTTGGCACGGCCACCAGTTGGTTGGCACAGCACTGTCTGGCAATTGCCGCACACGACAACCGTTTGGGAGTGGCTGAAGACAGTGGTTCTGCACAAACATTCACAGAGATCAACAAAATCCAACATCAACTCATACTCTAACAAGCTCATAAATCCACACATGAATCAAATTAATTGATTAATCATTTCAAATCAAGCAATAACAGATTCACAATTTCACAAATTCAACGATTAAGCTGAGAAATTTATATTAGGAAGAGAAGTAACTCACATATTGAAGCAACCCTGGCACTTGACATCCTACAACAATTACAATCATCCAATCAAAAAACAATGAAATAAACAACAGCAATTTTTAAAAATAATAAATTACCAAAAATCGAAACCAAGAGAGATTAATTACCATGAAGAAAGAGTTCGGGGATTGCACGAGGCGCTTGAGTTTGTGCTTCCTTTTCTCAAGCTCCGCCGGTGGGTTCAGCAAATCGACGTCGTTCGAGAGAACCTATGGACAAGCAGCAATTTGTCAAATCAAGGAAAATTCAACCGCAATCAGCTACAGAGATTCGTAAAATCAGTGCAAAATTACCATCTTTGCAGCTGCTGAAACTGGGCGAGAGATGTGAGAATGAGAGAGGGATGGCAGCTAACCTAGGGTTTTAGTTAGTGATTGGGGGATTTAATAGTGGGCCAAATTAGGTAGTAATATTTGGGCTTTTAATAGGCCACGAAGCCTCAAGTAGTTATTTTTAGACCATTATGGAAATTGTATTGGGCCTAATGACACTCATTACAGCTAAATTGTGGTGGATATTTAATTTGTCGTCTGCTCCATTCGTCATTTAAAGATATATTTTGACTTTGATACGGATTTTAAGAAATTTATTGACTTTATGATAAAAAAAATGAGTGAGAACATTAGCGGAAGTAGAATATGAGTATAAAGAGTTAATGGAATATGAAATCTACAATATTTAAAATGAATAAATAAAGTCTAAACCAATAAAATTATATGAGCCACACTCCCATGTAGGGATGTCAATGTAGCCCGCAACCCGTGGGCTGACCCGAATAGCCCGCCAAATTTATAGGGTTAGGGCTGGAAATTTCTAGCCCGATAAAATTAAAACCCGATTAGCCCGCACCCGATTAACCCACGACCCGTTAGGGCTAGACCCGAAAACCCGATGGGCTGGCCCGAAAACCCGATAAAATTTCTATTATTCTATTTTTTACTCATAATTCGACATTTTATTGATTAATTTTATAATATAGATAACTAAAAAAATAACTTTCAATTTTATATTAAATATACAAATTATATATTGAATTTTTATTAATATAATAATTGATAAATAAATTAAAAACTTCAAATTCACTTAAAAAAATATTTAAATTTCTACAACATGCATTAAAATTTCTCGAAATATCTCAAATATTAGTATTTGATCATGTTTATGATTGAGTTTGACCATATATCTCAAATGTATCATAATTAAATATTTTACATTTTATGAATATTACTATTATTTATTGGATTGATTGCATGTAAATCTTATCGGTAGCAACCCGATTAACCCGCTGGGCTAGCCCGAAACCCGAGCTTTTAGGGTTAGGGTTGAACTTTTACAACCCGAAAAAATACACAACCCGATTAGCCCGCACCCGATTGACCCGCAACCCGAGTAGGGCCGGCCCGAAACCCGATGGGCCGACCCGATTGACATCCCTACTCCCATGAGGGGCACGCATCGTGAGCATGGATCCTCCGACCCGAAATTAGAAAAAAAAAATGGATAATTGTGTGGATGAAGGGGAAGAAGGCAACGGTGGTGAGGAAGGGAGGAGGAGGGTAGGGAGCGGTGGTGACGGTGGGAGGCAGCGTGGAGGTGGTGGCAGTGGAAGAGGACGGGTGGTAAGTGGACGGATGTACACCGATTAAGAGTCTCGTTTCTTTGTTGCATGAATAATAATATATGTAAACATATCTGAATTTGAAAAAATTAGTGAAATGTGAGCTTCACTTTTATGAAGTATTTTAATTTTTTTATAATAAAATATGAGTATAGTGAGTTAGTAGAAATGTGGCATATTTTTTCTTTATATACTTAATAAAATGAAATGAGATTTTTATTGTCAATCATTTGTTTATACATTCTCATTATTGAAACGTAAACATATACCGATGTACGTAACAAATAAATTGGTGAGACCAGTTTCATTTGTTTTGGAACTACGCATTATTTCACAACTGCAGTCTCATTTGTTTAGATAAATTTCACATTATCCAAGTACAATAGATTTAAAACATTAATATATCCTATTAAACTCAGAGGGCGAAGCTTAGGGCTGGCAATTTTTGATACGTCACAGACCGGCACGAAATTAACACGACACGAACATGCACGTTCAGAATTTGGGTCCTTATAGGGTCGACCCAATAAGAACACGAAGATAACGGGTCGGGTCGGGTCGGGTTTGGGTCGGGTTTGGGTTATACGTTTAAGAAAAAAAATATTTTTTATTAATTAAAAAATTATTAAACTTTAATTTTTAGTTATTTTTGTTGATTAAAAATATTATACTTTAATTTTAATTAATTAAAAAATATTATACTTTAATTTTAATTAATTAAAAAATACTATACTTTAATTTTATTAATTAAAAATATTAATTAAATTTTTTAAATTATTTAATTTTATTATATAGATTTAATATTACTATACTTTAATTTTATTATTTTGATTAAGAAAACAATTATTTTAATTTGGTAATTTTTTTTATTGTGTAATAACATGTTTAAATCGTATAATAACATCATGTTTTAGTCGTTATCGTGTCGTGTCAAACTAACTTACTATCATTAATAGAGAGTTGACTTTTTCTGGGTACACGTTAACACGCACGAACCCGACACGAACCCGTTGGGTTGGGACACGATAAGAACCCGATGATTTCGGGTTGGGTTGGGTTGGGACACGATTAGGTTGGGTCGATAATGGGTTGACACGATAACGACCCAACTCGCACGATTTGACAGCCCTAACGAAGCTCCAATGAGAATTGTAAAGTCTATAACTATTTTGGAAAATAATTCTAAATTGTAAATTATAAATAATAAATAATAATAGTACCAAACATACAACAAATATCAAACAAACTTTCAACACAGAAAACAGAAGCAAGTAAGAAATCATGAAGTCCAAAAAGGCTTCATATGTATTATAAACATTACCTTCTAACATGATAATAAATGTCTCTCAATCTCATATATAGACTAGAAGTCTATAATGCCATTAATTATACTCAGAAAAATTGATTCTAAATAAATTAACTTCTCCAAATACAAGAAAAAGGCAGATTTCAGCTCATGACTAACAATAATCAATACCTTCACTCATATCAAATGTAGGTTGTTGATCTTCTCATACAGTGTATGCTTGCTGGATCGTATCGATGTCCAGACCCTTGAGCCTAACTACCGACTCAACGTGCCCCTTCAGCGTGTGCAGCTCCCGTAACCTACACGCAACGACACAATGTGAGCAAATACATATCTGCAGAATGCCTAGAGAAATGAACTAAGTATAGTCACCAACATATCCTTACCTCGCGATCTCAGCTCTTCGTTTAGCTTCCTCTGCCAGCTGGTTGAGCTCAGAGAAATTGTTCGTCTCGTTGAAGAGTTTGGTGTCTGGCACTTGCAGCCCATGGAGGGTTCTCTGCGCGTGTGCCCATTGAAGCTCACGGTGCTCCTTCCCGAAATCCTTTTGTCTGGTGAAAGCAATCTGTGACACGAGAAACAAGCCATCATAATCATATTCATAACGAAAATGCACGAGGATTATGTGAACTAACTCCGTCCTGCAAAGTTTGTCACATTTTGACGCGACACAAGTTTTAAGAAATATAATGGAATATGGGTTGAAAAAGTTAGTAGAATGTGGGTCCTACTTTTATAGGAGTAGTAATAAAATGTGAGTGAGAATGAGTTAGTGGAATGTGGGATCCACTGCCAAAAACGGTAAAATTGAAATGTGACAAACATTCAAGGGCGGAGGAAGTATATCAAAAGCAGAGATTGATTGAAAGTTTACCCTTCTTTCGAGAACAAGATCCCAAGCTCTCCCGCTAAGAGCATAACGCGTGAAGAACTTGATGATATCGAGAGGAATGTAGGTGATGATGTTGTAAAGCCAGATCACGCCTGCCCAGCCCCAACCGATTCCTTCAATCGCTGCGAAGCTCCAGCTTGCGTATACCGCGATAAGAGTAGCAACCTGAAAGGCAATACTGGGTTAGGTCTGCGTAGTAGTGAAACTCAATAATAAACCGGTACGATGGTCGAATTGCTAACCAGTTGAGCAATGGCGAATGCAGCCACGAGCAACAAACCAGGGCGCTCAACAAACGACCAGCTTCTTGATCTTGTCACGAATATGAGAGCCTGGCTGATGGTGCTCACTTGCAGATATATCGCTGAAGCGAGCTTCCTAAAGTCGTCGTGGGCAGTTTTCTCGAGTGTCGCCACCCCAAATACTCGCTGCCAAATCATTTGGCGGTAAATGAGATAAGAATATAATCTCAAGATACGTAGTAGGAGTATAACTTATAAGCAACTTGACAACGAGATGAACGAACTTACGGGAAAGAAATCTGTTTTGTACGCAGCCCAAAAGAAGATGACAGTCATCATTGCCAAGTAACCACCAAGAACTATCCCGGTTGCGAAGATTTCAGCGAGCTTCCAGCTATCCGGGAGAGGTGATGGCTTAACTCTATCTTTCGATATAGTCATGATGGTACCTTGATCATATAAGTTGCAACGTAAGTTCCAAGAGAAAATGTAAAGCGAGAGAGACTTGTGCGTGAATAGTCGAAAATGTGTGAAAAGCTAACCATCATTGAGTATTGCAATGATAAGAACCATAAATGGTGGGAAGTCGAATTCCCATATCAGCGCTAACATCATGAAACCAACCTGGTACACGGAAAGAAAGGGAACGATATCAATAATAGCTCGTGTAGCAATAAGGAGTTTTCCGAGTGGTGGAAACCAAACCAATAATAACTTACCACTATACGGATTGTGATGGAAACAGCGTAAATCTGTCAATTATAACGAAAATTGATGAGATTGTGAAATATTTGGCTCATAAAACTTGAAAATCTTGCTTCACTAATACACAATTTATATTAGGCCAAGTGATGTGTACCGTGTAATTCTTCATCCTTTGGAAGATCGCTCGACTGGTGAGAACAGCGCTGATGATGACACTGAGTCCAGGTTCAGTAAGGACGATGTCAGAAGCACTGCGCGCTGCATCAGTTGCATCGGCCACAGCAATGCCGATATCAGCCTTCTTCAGAGCAGGAGCGTCGTTCACTCCATCGCCAGTCATTCCACATATGTGCTTTCTAGCTTGCAGGCGCTTTACAATCTCGTATTTATGCTCTGACCAATACCCCAGTTGCACGAGTCAGCGTTCATCAGATTCCATGGTGAAATGAGGTTCAAATTCGAGAGAAAGAGGCTTTACCTGGGAAGACGCCAGCAAAACCATCAGCTTTCTCGATGAGCTCATCGATCGGTAGAGCAGCAATTGATTCATCCTTGTCTTGTCCTAGTAAAGCTGATGACGGGTACATGTTAGTTCCCATTCCTAGCCTTCGTCCCGTTTCCTTTCCTATTGCTAGCTGGTCCCCTATTGAAACAGACAGATTCAGCATCAAGCTTGTAATAGCTTAAATTTTGAAAACACGAAGATTTACCGGTTATCATTTTGACATTTACTCCAAGATTCAATGCCCTTCTTATAGTTTCTGCACTGTCGTGTCTAGGAGGATCGAAGAGAGGCATGAGGCCAATGAATTGCCATGGTCCTCCGGGGCTATCCTTCGTTGCTTCTGGAAGTTCCTGCAGGAAATGTACGAAAGTCGTATTAATATTCGATACATAGCATCAGTTGATAAAAGCAAAGTACCGTATAATGAATGATACCTGGTATGCAACGGCAAGTGATCTCAGGCCTCGTTCAGCAAACTTATCGATCACAGCATGAACCCTTCGCTCTATGTCCGACTTATTGTGTGCAAGGTTTAGAATCTGAGGATACATATCCAGGACGATATTTGAGGAGTGACGTTCGTGAAACGAGGAAAACAGCAAGAACAACGAGAAACCATACCTGCTCGGGTGCACCTTTGCTGACCCTGTGCCACTTCCCTTCGCCGTCTATGTAAGTCAACGCTGTCCGCTTGTCAGTGGGGTTGAAAGGAAGGAAGTGCACTTCTCGAATTCCAGCACGTGCCTGTTCACGGTTCAATTGAATTAAAGTCGAAACTTGCAAAATGTTATCGCTTTTAGGCGGACAAAAGTGCCAAGAGCTACCTCTTTCGGATCAGCCAGCATTCCTACAATAGCACCATCTATGGCGTCCTGGTTTTCGGTTCGAGAGGCTCTAGCCGCCATCAGAACAACGGTATCTGCATCAACGCCTTTTGCAAAAACCTCGATAAGATTCTTATCGACAGTAAGTTTGTTTAGCGTGAGAGTCCCTGTCTTGTCGCTGCAAAGCACATCCATGCCTGCCATCTCTTCGATAGCAGTCATTCTCTTTGTTATAGCTCCCTGTATAAATCATCGTGTTATGGCATGTTCGGTAAACAACCAACCAACCAAACCAGTATATAAATCCCAAAGAGAATCAAGAAAACCTGTTGAGCCAAACGGTGAGAACCAATCGCCATTGTGACCGAGAGGACGGTTGGCATGGCTATCGGAATTCCTCCAATGAGGAGAACAAGAAGGTTGTCAATCCCGGGCCGGTATTTCCTGCGCTGAATCGGGTACATCACTATTATCTCGATAACCATCCCCACCGCGATAGAGCATATGCAGAAGTTTCCAATCGCGGTCAAAACCTGAGCATAAGTAATACAACAATGAAAAATAGTGCATATCAAATACTACCAAGAGTGCTTATGCAATAACGCAACGTGCCTTTTGGAAGTGGCCGACTTGATTAGTGCTATCGACAAGGTGAGCAGCCTTTCCGAAGAAGGTGTGAACACCCGTTGCAATAACAACAGCTTCGAGCTCTCCCTGTTTGCACGTGGAGCCAGAGTATACACCGTCTCCTGGCCCCTTCGTCACAGGAAGGGATTCCCCGGTCAAAGCAGACTGCAAACGCGAGATCACAAATTCAGTACTATACAAAACAAAACTCAGATTGCAGTTGATAGAAAGACACGTGCCTGATCAATTTTAAGGGGATCGCCATCCAAGAGACGAGCATCAGCAGGAACTATATCACCGAGCTTTATGCTAATAATGTCTCCGGGCACCAAAACAGAAGCCTCTTCCTCGTTCCACCTCCCATCTCTTAGAACCTTCAGAAAATAACCACAAGATCAGACAAACCGTGTAGCTATTAAACACGAGTTTCCAAGAGAAGGCGATATCGGACCTTTGCTTTTGGAGCAAGACGAGCCATGAGAGCAGCTGCTGCGTTGCCAGCATTATTCTCCTCGATAAAACTGATAGTCGAGTTGATGAATAGCAAGGTGATGATTCCCACGAAGTCCTGCCAATCCGGAGGCTTTCCCTGCCATGTTCAAAATCAAAGATCAGTGCTTCTCCACCACAGAAAGCAAACATTGGCAAGAAACAACGTCCTTACTCCTCCGTTGGCAAGGGCGATCGCCATAATAGCTGCTGCTTCCATAACCCATGAAAGAGGATTCCACATAAACCCCAAAAACTTCAGGAATTTACTCTCCTATAGCAAGCAGAAACCCATGATTTAATCCACCTCAACATTCTTAGAATCACCAGCAAAAAACATTTCATCAAGAAAAAAGGAATCTTGAAACAGAAAGCAACTCATAACTACATATTCTAAACGAGCAAATTCCACTTCTAACACTATTCACTAAACACATAATTACTGCAAGGAAATGTAAGGACATAAAGCCAGAAATTGAAGGACAAAATTTCAATCAAGAGAAATGAAATCTTGAAACAGAAAGCAACCATAACTACATATCCTAAACAAGCAAAATCCTAGTACATAAACAAGGAATTATGATGCAAATTTTCCACTTCTAACACGTTAAATTCACTAAGCAAATAACTACAGCAAGGAAATGTAAGGACATAAAGCCAGAAATTGAAGGAAAAAAACTCAATCAAGAATCAACACCTTCTTCTCTTCAAGCTTGTTGTGTCCAAAAATGACCAACCTCTCCTCAGCAGCCTCACTAGTGAGGCCTTCTTTGGTGCATCTCAGATTCTC
This sequence comes from Salvia splendens, assembly GCF_004379255.2. Taxonomy (NCBI): domain Eukaryota; kingdom Viridiplantae; phylum Streptophyta; class Magnoliopsida; order Lamiales; family Lamiaceae; genus Salvia; species Salvia splendens. Next base: position 26,234,202 of record NC_056050.1, on the reverse strand, counting down.
AAACACCTCATCAATGGGAATGTTTTCCTACACACACACACACACACAACAGCATCAGCAATCAACTTCACAAAATCAAGAAAAGCCCCAAACCAAGAAAATGGATAAAACACAGCTGGTCAGATCCATTACCAAGTCCACTGTCTCCCTCAAGACAGCATCAAGAACTTCAGGCTTCTCCCCCATCTTCACAAAACCAACACCAAAAAAAACTCCCTTTTCACAAAGAACACTTTTTTGAATCAAGAAACACCCTGGGAAGGGACTTGTGCAGAAATCAAAGGCAGCCCAATTAAAAAGGGGAGGGATTTAAAGCATTACAAAAAGCAGAATTTGAAGACAGCAAAAGATGAGGCCAGCCCACCAGCTCCAAATCTACAAGCAGTGGTGGCCGTTACAGCGGTGCATTTCCCCTTATCATTTATTTATTCATTCAGAGAATTTACTTCTGAAAGGAATTGATGTAACAAAAGGAGTTACAAAAAGGGCTGTAACAACTACTATTAACCAAACTTTCGTTGATGTTTTGCCTTTTATAAAAATGGGTACTTGAACCATCACACAGCAGCAATTCACTTTTACCCTCTTTCCCTCCACTGTTGATGAAGAAAGTGCAAAAGTTTGTCTTTTTTAGTGTCGTTTTCTTCGTTTTTGTATTACTTTAAAGTTTAAGGGCAAAGAGGTGAGTTATGATTTGAAAAGATTGGATATTTTTGGTGGTAAATAGATTGAAACCAAATAATTGCAGATTGGATTTTCATCCATGAACGCACATTGCCTCTCTCTCTCTCTCGAGCTGCATGCTGACAAATTCCAACAATTTTTTTACTCCACTTTTGAAGATGACTAATTATGAATTATGATTTCTATTTTGAGAGGAAGCTATTTTTCCAATCAATTAAAAAACAAATATTGTTAATTATACTAATTTTTTATTATTTCATACTCCCTTCGTCCAAAAACAAAAATTATCCTATTTAAGAGAGGAAAAGTAAAAAATATGAGAAATAAACTTTTTAATTTTATAAATAAAACTATTTTTTTAAAATATTGTTAATTATACTAATTTTTTGTTATTTCATACTCCCTTTGTCCAAAAACAAAAATTATCCTATTTATGTATGCCACGGAGAGGGAAAAGTAAAATATGAGAAATAAACTTTTTATTTTAGAAATAAGACTATTTTTTTGTACATTCTAAAATGGCAAAATAAGGCTATTTTTGTGAATGGTGGGAGTAGGAAAGGGAAGTGTAAACTGTGTGATGGCAAAATCAATATTTTTTAAATCTATTTATTAGTTTCGTTTCTCAATTGGAGATTCCTCCTAATAAATATATACATTTATAATTTGCATTTTCGTATAGAATAATTTCGTTTCTCAATTGAATTTCATTCTCTCCTAATAAATAAATAAATTTATAATTTACATTTTCGTATATTAGTGGCTGTCGATTATACAATTTATACTCATTGCCAAGCAAGATAATGCTTAGTTTTTAAAATATCAATGTTTAAAAAAATGAAATCTAGTAGTAGGAGTATTGTTTAAGTATACATATTTTTCCCAACAAAAGACAAACATATTTTTTTACCCCTATTAATTAACGGTTGGTTTTACCACTACATTCATCCGATAAATATTCAAATGGTAAATTCAAATAGTGATTTATTCATTTGAAAACATTGTTTACCCCTATTAATTACCCAATTTTACTATTTTGAGTAAAGATTTTGTAATTTCAAATATTTTGATTAATTTTTATCTCTAAAAATATGTGTTGAATATGGGTGTGGGAATTGTAATTAAAATGAATTAGATGTTTTACCATAACTGAAGTCACCTTCATATTTTATTTAATTAACCGTAAATGTTTATTAAATTAGACAACGTGACTAAGGTGCTTAGTGATTGGTGAATATCAATGAACTATAATGGTTCTGATTTCAACGTTCAATACAAATTAATTAAGTAAATAGTGTCTTAATCAATTATTTACTTATTTGGTTGATTGTAATGCAACTTTTTTGAAAAGTTGATAACATAATGGCAAAGGTTTGTTGATTGTGGTAAAATTATTGAAAAGGCTCAAAACAATCATGGTTCAAATAATTGAACCTTAACAGTACGTGTCGACCAAATTAATACACAGACATATATATTCTCTTTTTTTAAAAGAATATTTTAATATGGGAAAGACTATGAAAGAAAGAGTGGTGCAGAAATGATGAGGTAAATAAGTGTCCATGAAGGCGACATTTTATATAGATTTTTTAACTTTTAAAGATTATAAAAATAGTCACAGACTAAGTGATGACTCTACTGTTTTGTCTTTAAATATAAATGGATTTCTATTTTTTCAAAACTTCCCTTTCCAATAATTACTTTTTGCTTTGTTTGATTCCACCGGTTTAATTAAACACCATGTAATGAGAAATGTTACAAAATAACAAAATGAATGAAAGGACTAATAGTACATACGCCAAATGTATCCAAATTACAGCTAAAAAGAAAACATATCATATTTATGGGAAATTTTTTAAAAATATGGTCGAATTAATAAAAATATGCACAACTAGATGTATGTCTCTTGGTTGCAAATTTATTACTATAAGTAAGATTTTTCTATCATTAGTTCTGATGAAGAATATGAATATGACGAGTAGTACTTTAGCTACTGGTTAATTTAATTGATAGATGTATATATTTTTTATTTAGTTTATCCCCGTTAGTCTATATATTTTTGTATTGTGTAAATAGATTTTAATAAACAAAAAATTACGGGGTTTTTTCAATAGATAATCAACGAAAATCCACTTTTACCAACAATCTTTTTTCGGTGAAAATTAAGGTAAAATATTATCACATCAATATTCCATAATAATCCCATAATAAAATAGAATAAAAGAAAGGGAAAATGGGCTATCCGATTTTTTTATTCCATCCGATCCCAATAAAATTATTCACCCAACAAACATATGAAAATAGAAAAAAATAAATAAAACAATATAGTTTCCATTTCTTAGAATTTTAATAAACGCACCTCTAGTCAAATAGTAGGAATAATTCGACTATTTTAAATTATTTCCGATAATAAAATTGCCATTTCCATAAAAAGAAACAACAATTGTGGAAGACAATAGCCAAACACAGGCTGTTGAATGAAAACGAAAGAAGTGAGGTGGGCCCCAGCATTCATGTGGTGCACGTAGGCGTATGGTCGACGTTTATTTTTTTTATCGCAATTAATATAGCAAGGCCATGCAAAAAATAATTTATGGCACGTGACATTTGTCTCCTTATCATTTAACAAGTACTAACTCCGTACGGCCCTAATCACACTTATTAAATGTAATTGATCCTTCGTATTCGACACGAAATTTTATGAAGCATTGATTTGCCTCGGTAGAATAGAGAATAAAGTATAAACGAAAAAAATAAAATAAAAATAATAAATTTTCATTTTAAAAAATGCTTAAATTTGAATAGAATATTTTTAAAAAGAATAATGTTTAGTTAAATTGAGACATAGCGAATTGCTAGCATATAAGAATTATTCGTTAAACAGATTGTAAAACTGTACAAGTTTGACTTGAGTCGGGGCAATGTGGACAAGGGCGGATGGGGACGTGTTGGGCAAGGGGTGGAGTGGACGATGGTGGCAACGGTGTAAGAGGCGGCTGCAGTGAGAACAGAGAAGGATTAGGGGAGAAGAGGGGTTCAGAGGGGATGGGGTGTCATGAGGAGGAAAATGCGTGGATGCTCGCGCCATGAGTTGCACGCATGTGAGACTTTGTTTTTGTTAAAAAATATTTATGCGATTAAAATTAAATTTTGTATAACCGACTAAAAATAGAAATAAATGTACGAATAAAAGTTATTGCTAGTTGCTACAATGTGGTCATAATAAAAATTTGATTGTTGTTGATTAAAATTTAAGAAGAAAATCAGTTTAAAATAGGAAGGATTGGAATGGATTGGATTGAATTTTAATTTGAACAGATTATGCCTCACATATTAACACATTTTTTCCCTATTGATTAGGTGGATTTCTTAGTCACACAGTAATTCTATTTTGTGGTTAACTAAACGAATGTTTGTTAGGTGGAGTATTAATTACGCTATAACTAAACAAGAATAGAGAAATATGAGAGGGAATGTACCGATTGATGTCAAGCCATAACTAATTTAGTAACATTTGAAGGAGGAGATCTTTTCCTACAGTAAGTTTTGGTCATATATTACTAACTTTTTGGACTTAATAATGTTAGGGTCCCATAAGGTGTAATGCTTTGTTTGTCTAACTTGAGTCTAGTTACCATAAAAGTATTTTTTAATCCTTATATACGGCAGTGATAAAATGTAAAGTATATGTTAGGTTGAGATTTTTTTAGCTTAATTGAGAATTGAGATGCATTTTCAGCCACTTAACCACAACATTTTTGAAATGTCAAGTGTAAGTAGATTATGTAAACTCAGGGGTATTATCGTCAATAGTCTGCACATCAAATGTCAATAGCCTACACATCAAATGTCAACAACTTATAGTTGACATTATATGTGTTTAGTTGACATGAATTGTATATGTAGTTGACATGAATTGTACACATAGTTGGCATTATATGTATATAGTTGACATGAATTGTATATGTAGTTGATAAATTTTTTTTAAAAAACTAAAAAAAATTTAAAAATATATTTATTGAATAAAACGTACCATGAAATTACCATTCTACCCTTTCATAATTAATTAATCTAAAATATTTTCCATGTGGTAAATTCTGGACCACTCATTTAATAAAAATGAGTGGCTGATAATGCATCTCAATTCTCAATTAGGCTAAAAAATCTCAATTGATCACTACCCTATATATATATATATATATATATATATATATATATATATATATATTGTACAAACTTCAAACTCTTCAACACAGTATCAACACAATGTCAACAAATTGTAAACTTTCAAGATTTTGATGTCAACACAGTGTCAATACAACGTCAATCGTTGACATTTTTGTTGTTATTTTGTCATCTGTTAACATATTTTAACAGTTCGGATCATAGTTTGAAGTTTATACAATATTTAGAGTTTACATTTGATGATAGTTCTTTCTTATATTATAAATGTTTTCTTATTTCTCTTTCGAATCCAATTTTCTACTGCTACTTTCTTTCTAAAATTTCAGCAATCTCAGTCCTCAATTTCTGACAATTTGATCTTTATCAGGATCAGATTAGTGGTCTGACTTCACAGTTTGAATGTTCCAAGAATAGAATTTAAAAAATTATACTCTCTCCGTCCCAAGATAAGCGACTCACATTCATTTTTTGGATGTCCCAAGATAAGTGAGTCATTTTCTTTTTTTGGCATCCCCTCTCTTACTTTTTCTCTCTACTTTATTAACTCTCTTACTTGATTCACTTTTCACTTTACTAACAAAACCTCAATTTCTTAAATCCCGTGTCGGAAAATTTTGATTCACTTATTTTGGAACGGAGGGCGTATATGACATGAGAATATGAGAAAGTTTTCATTATCTACGTGTGTTCATAATTAATCATACAATCATCAACACATGGTAATATTAATAATATAAATATATTTCATCAAATAAAATACTTGATCGGTTGAATAACATGGGTCCATTATTCGAGAGACAGAGTGCCAATTTAATTGCATAATCCATCAACCTCTTAACGACTTGCAGTTGTTCTCATGTGCATTTATGTTTGGGGCCCATTAATCGGTTATCCATCTTGGGTTTCGAATTTTATTCAATCAAGAAAATAGAAAGAATAATAAATATGTAAAAATATCTACTCCTACTATATAAAATATTAAAATTATGTAACGAAAAATCAATACAAAAATGAAAAGGGAATTTGTTGAAAAAATCGTTAAGTTCAGACAAGTTTGAATCTGTCTCATAAAAACTAATAAGAGGTCGAAAAAATCATAAAAATTGGATATTCAACTATTTAACAGTAAAAAAAAAGTATAGCTATCTATATTTAACATAAATCGAAGATGTTTTTCAATCACAAACAATGGGGTAATAAATGATACTATTATTTAACTTATTTAACTATTTCAATTAAATTTTTCGACATGAGATAATTGTGAACGAAATTAGTTTTTAAAATTATAGACTGATTTTTTTAAATTATGGGATGAACTAAGATTAATCCCAATTTTATGATTTTCTAATTATTTGCCAAATGAAAATACATGAATGAGATGATTGATCTTCTCTGTTGATTTCAGCTTTTCCAATCATTTTTGTAGATATCAATAGTAGTCATTTTATTTTGTGGACCATGTCAATCATCATGTTTTTGTAAAAAATAGAGAAGTGGTTATTTTCATAGTTCAATAATCAGCTGTAGTTAATTTATTTTGTGGACCATGTCGATCAATAATACGTCTGATTTTATCAACTTATTAATACCATGTGTGTCTATTTTTAAACTTGGTGTATTTACTTAAATGCTACAGTACTCTACTACTACAAAACATTGAGCTAATAATTTCACTAGTGATTAATTATAATGATCGACAAATCGGACAATTTAAAATATACTTACGAAAATTTAACAAATCTCAAACAATTCCACCTTTACAACTTTAAAATTAATTAGTGTTATTAGACTTTAGTGGATTGATAATTTGAGAGTCACCGTTGCTGATGTGGACATATACTCCATCCGTCCCCCAATAATTGTCCACTTTAGTCCAGTAGGGTTTTAAGAAATATAAAGTAAAGTGGATTGATAAAGTTAGTGGAACATGAAACCTACTTTTATATATTATTTTTATAATAAAATGTGAGTGAAAGGAGTTAGTGGAATATAAAACCTAGTTACCATTTATGGTAAAAAGTAAAAGTGAACAATTAATAGGAGACGGAGGGAGTATATGTTCATAAATTAAAGAATCTTGAAGTAGGGCCAAATATCATTTACATAACTCGAGGGTAGACTAGAATTGCTAATTGAAATTTTATTCATAAAATTAATAATTTGTTATGTCAAGTGAAACTTTAAACTTGACTCAAATTCGATTAAGATGTGTAAAACATCTACACATGAAAAATCAGAAAATATTATAAGCTCGTATATTTACAGATAAATATCTTTAAGTTGAAAACACACTATATGATTTCTACCTTAGGTCATATAAATTCAAATGAGGTCCTAACCAGTTTATTAGCTTCCAAAAATATTACTCCATGATCTTAAAATCAAAAATCGATATACAAAAAAGGCCTTATAATATAGGGAAATGCTACGTGGCCATAATGTGGCCAGCCACACGGTGGCATTTTTGTAAATAAATATAAAAGTTGATGTAATAAATTATTAGTAATAGTTAATGCTAAGTGTGATTTTATGTAATTGCCCTTTTCCCACTATTTCGAAAACTATTACTAATATTTCACTTCAAATTTATTAATACAACATTCTCTCACCATAATAATGACAATTATTATTTCCAAGAAAAATTACTAATAAACCTTTATTATGCACAATCTTCTATACTTTAAAATAAATAATATATATATATATATATATGAATATTAAATAAATCCTACCATATATTAGTAAAAGATATCAATATATGATAAATAAATTATGCTAATAAGTATGTACGGTTGCATATAGTTAATATATTTTACGATCAAGTCAAATAAGATTAATTAATCTTATACCAATGTTACTCCTAGCTATTCTAATTTTGCTAGTCATTTTTCATGAATGTGCGTTATATAATTGTATTGCATATCATAAAATTACTTATATATATTATAATTGTATCATATAATCAAAAGTTTAATTTCATTATATATGTCACATATTAATGTTATAAATAATTGTATATTTAAGATTCTACTAATATATTCCCACAATGTATTATGTAAAATATACTGAGTACTAATGTAATGATATTACATTACAAAAATAACTATAACTAATTATGGCCAAAATAACTATCATAGGACACAATACAATTATATACCAATAACTAAACTTGATAATAATAATAATAATAATAATAATAATAACATAAACATAGTACTAATAATATTAACTTATATGGATAACATGGATAAACTTTATATGCAAAACACATCTAAAGGTCATGCCGTCATGGTACTAATAGGGTGAGTTTGGCAATAAATTTGTAATGATATATTAGTAGCATTGTACTATCATTATTATATAGTAGTTTCATTGTATGACAAACATTTAAATTTTTGTTACGAATACATACTATAGGCTATATTAATAAGACCAATAACAATAGTATTAAAAATACAAAATCATATTATTATATAATTGCTAATATATAGTATATTACAACATGGTGCCATGTAATATTATGAGCTAGTATATTATGGTCGCAATTATCCTATTATTATTTTAGGTTTGGCATGAATTTTAATGCAAAATTGATAAAGTAAGAGAGGTTGAGAGAAAAAAGAAATTAAAGTATTGTTATTAGGAATGAGTCCCACACTCATTAGTTTTCAAAATTGGAAAGAGAATATTTTTGGAGCGGACTAAAAAGGAAAGAATGCATATTCTTATAGGACGGAGAAAGTACTAGCTACTACTATTTCATATCCATAAATTCTCCGCTTAATTTAATAGAGGCTTAAAATTAACCAATTAGAAAGTCTGAAGGTAAGATATGACATGATCTTGTTTTTATACGCAACTCCAAATGGGTTCATCTGCATATAAATGGATTTCAATTTTAGATATATTTCTAGAAATTGCAGATGCATTGTACGTATTCTTATTTATAATAAAAAAATATTTTTATTACAAATACAAAAATATGTACAACTATTTTAATTATTAATGTCCAAGATTGATGAATTGGACGAAACTAATATCCTTTACTGTAAGTTGACATCTGATTTGTATACAATAAATTCCATGTCAACATATTAGGTACCCCATGATAAGATTCTATCTTATCTAAACATTATTATGCGTCATTTGCTTATATTTGAATTGGAAAGAATTACGAGTACTAGTATTAAAAAATTAGTATACTACTATACTCCCTATTTAATTTTACTCTACTCCCTATTTATGCACAGGGTAAATTAGTCTTAAAAAATTGATATTTTTTAGATGAACAAGTTTCAAGTAATATTAGCATTAAATGTACAGATTTTTATTAATATTTTATTTTTATGGGTGGCCATATTATGGCCATTTAACATCACTCTATAATATATTGTTATTTTAATCTACATCGAATTATAATAGTCCCTCCGTCTCAAGATAAGTGAGCTAAAACTTTTCGGCACGAGATTTAAGAAAATGAGGTTTTGTTAGTAAAGTGGAAAATGAATAGAGTAAGAGAGTTAATAAAGTAAAGAGAGAATGACGAAAAAGGAAATGACTCACTTATCTTGGGACGTCATAAAAAGGAATGTGAGTCGCTTATCTTAGGACGGAGGAAGTATTTAGTTTCAAAATAAATAGTATTTGGTTAATAAAATGGAATTTACATGTACCTTTTTGTCTGTTTAATTTACAAATTTAATTAATGAAACAGTACTTTAACAGTTTATAATCTTAAAAACGTTAGACTTAAAAAAATTGAAGAGCTAATAAATATAAATGGGCAGTTATAAGCGTACAATACATAATCGAACTTTTTTTAACATTTTACATTGAAAATCGTTTTATAAACATTAATTGATTTAAAATGAATTTCATACTAATCATTTTGCAACACTTCGATTTTTTTTAAAATTTTTGCTTATATATTTATATATTTAAGTAAAAAAATATTTTCTAATTAGATATTGTATAATTAATTCAAATCAAGCTCGAAATAATGTTACGATTCGACATAAAATTTCTATATCACTTCTTTCTTATTGCTACATATAATAAAATAAATAACAAAACTAATTTTTAATTAAATTCACTTAAATTTAAAAATTTTAAGATATTATGTACATATAGAATTTATGAACATTTAATAAGCAAAAGCCCAAGAATATACATTAACAAATTTTGTAGAGGCCCATAAAAGTCGTGCCCGACCCGAGATATAACCCATGCCCCGCAACATTGTTAGGGTAATCCAAGCCGTTGGATTTAAGTCAAACAGAGAAGATCCAACGGCTTTGAAAACTATACATTTTAACGAAGAAAGCTCCGACGCAGTCTTCTCTCTTCACTCTCACTCTCCGCCGCTGATGGAAGCAGCAGCCATGGCCAACACGGTGCGGGTCGCCACTGCTCAAATGACCTCCGTCAACGACCTCTCCGCCAACTTCGCCACCTGCTCTCGTCTGGTGAAGGAAGCAGTCACCGCCGGCGCGAAGCTGCTCTGTTTCCCGGAGAATTTCTCCTACGTCGGCTCTAAATCCGGCGACAGCATCACGATCTCCGAGCCAATTGACGGTCCGATCATGGATAAGTACCGCTCTCTAGCTAGGGATTCAAGCATCTGGCTCTCGCTCGGCGGATTTCAGGAAAGAGGATCGGACGATTCGCGTCTGCGCAACACGCACGTGATAATCGACGACGCCGGAAATATCAGGAGCAAGTACAGTAAGATGCATCTGTTCGACGTCGATGTGCCTGGCGGCGCGGTGTACAAGGAGAGCAGTTTTACCGAATCCGGAGAAGAAATCGTCGCCGTCGATAGTCCGTTTGGAAGGTTAGGGTTAACGGTTTGCTACGATTTGCGGTTTCCGGAGATCTATCAGCAGCTGAGATTCAACCGCGGCGCGGAGGTGCTGTTGGTGCCGGCGGCGTTCACTAAACCTACGGGGGAGGCGCATTGGGGGATTTTGCTCCGCGCGCGGGCGATCGAGACGCAGTGCTATGTGATTGCGGCGGCGCAGGCGGGGAACCACAGCGAGGAGAGAGAGAGTTACGGTGATAGTATGATTATTGATCCGTGGGGTAAAGTTATTGGCCGGTTGCCTGATCGGCTGTCGACTGGAATTGCGGTTGCGGATATTGATTTTGCGGTGATTGATTCGATTAGGAAGAAGATGCCGATCGATCAGCACCGGAAGCCGAGCGAGTTCTGGAGATCGGTAGAGGCGGCTTTGTGAGGTGGAACAAGCAGCTCTGTGGATTTCAGCATGTTCATGTACAGTATGTCCTTCCCAGTCTCACCTTTTAAATTCATATTGCTGTATTTGTATTTCTGATGTGCTTGAATTTATGATGCTGTTGAACATGAACATTGTGATAAGTTGATAACATTCTTTCTGATTCTGATATTCACATGTTAATATTGCTTATTCTTAACTATTTATATTGCCAGGCAAAACAATATGGATAAAGGCGATAAGAACACACCGGTAGCAAAACTTTAGAGGTTGTTTACTTTGGTTGATAGATTGATGAAACGTATGATTGTCTATTTGAAGCATAGGATGGTCAAGCAAGCTCAAAATTAATAAATCCATCAAATTAAATAGTGGATTTGAGATTATTTTTATCAATCCATCATATCACCCTAAGGTGATATTTGTCTCATATTTCCCTCATTCATGTCATCATTTGCAATAGGCAATCAATGGTTTGGTGGACTGCGAATTGATTGGTATCTTGATGTCTCCACATCCGTTCATGTGATCGAAACAAAATAAAGGAAATGAAGAAGTGTATTCAAACTTGATCTTGTGATATGATCCTTTGGAAAATGCATTATTGCTAGGTGGACTATCTCTTGATGGATAATCTCTTCAAACTTGATCTTGGTGATATGATCCTTAGATAAATGCATTATTTCTAGGTGAAATATCTCTTGATGGATATTCTTGGAATCTACATCTAGGTCATCTTGAATATATTCGTGTTAAGAGGGACTCGAGAAGTGTTGTAGATTTCTTTTTGTTGATTGATCTACATTCGTTCATGTAGACATTCTTGTTTTGTTGATTCACCATGTCTCATGCATGCATACACATGCCATCTGTTGTGGTGAGTTATCCCTTGGAATCAAGAATGTTACCGTTTGTTGCAAGTCTAAAATTAGTTCATCACCAAGTCAACTAATTGCCTTGCTAACTAGTGTTGATTAATAGTTGTGGCCGTTGCTCGAATAAGACCAGGTTAGTTGTTGAGTGTTTATCGCAACATTTACTTATCTGAACGTATTTTGCTGGTCGGAGTAAGATTTTTAAGGCTATGTAGTCGCCAATCGGTAGAAGTAGAGGCTTGACTCAGAGGTTATCTCAATCCACGTTATATGAATACTGGGACTTCTTATATCAGTTTGTCGATTCAACATGAAGTTATTTGGATCATAAGAGCATCCGCAATGGTGCGGATGTCCTGGCGGATTTCCCAAAAACACCTCTTGCCACGTCATAAGGACCTCCCACTGCACTGCCACGTCATAAGGACATCCACAATGACGAACATCCCCAAGGACATCAACAAAAAAAATAAAAAATCGGGACATCCGCCGGGATGTTCATCGTGGCACCGCAATGGCGGACGTCCTGGAAAGCCGCGGATGTGCGGTGTCCACAGCCGACGTCCTCGTCCGCCCCTCCCTCGCCTAATGGCGGACGTCCCGCACAGATGTCTGGCACGCCGGTCCGACGTCCGGCGGGACATCCTCCATTGAGAATGCTCTAAGAAACTTATAATTTGAAAACAAGTACTCCATGAGTATTTAAGTTTTAACACTCCTGTACATTAGGGGAAAGAATTTGCCCTTTCCAGAAGCATGTATATAGAAATATAATCAAAATAAACTAGTCTACTCAAGATTACTGTAATAAATCACTGCATAAATGAATCTTTCCAGCGTTTAACAGTTAAATTAACTGTTTTTGGTGCTTAAGGGGAGAGAGAGAGATTGCAAAAATATACAGCACAAACAAGGGTACCTCCTTACCTTTAAAGCCTTATGAACAAAAGAATTAGCACTCACTATATCACATCATCCCCGAGAGTCCTCTGCTCGTCGATGAAAACCATTTCCAACCAATGGAGCATTGCATATCGAGAACTCAGAATCGCAACGAGACTCCCCCTTAGAAGCCCCTCCACATTCTGAAGCCTCGAGTTTTCAAAAGATAAACCGGTTTCTTTCCAGCAAAAGGGGTGATGTGGCAGAAATCGAAAATATACAAGAACTGAAAATGTTAAACCACAACCGTTTGACCTGTAAAACCATCTCGGAGATGCAGAGAGCCGTCTTTCATCAAGTTTAAGCTCAAGCTCTTAAACCTCTCTCTTGAATACTGTCGCGACGCCTTTCTCCAGTCCGTCCCTGTTTTCATCATTGCCACAAACTCATCGTAGCTAATCCGCCCATCCTGCAAGAACCCCACATACGATAGTGAGCACTCACTTATAGATGATAGATATAGAAGAAGATGACGAGAATTTAGGGCCTTCAAACCTTGTCGGTATCAACATCGCGCATGATGTCATTGAGGACCTCAAGTTCGGGTTCACCTGAGTCGCCCACTAAAGCTTCTCGTAGCTCGTCTAGCTCTATGTACCCACTCTCATCTTTGTCGAAGAACGTAAATGCCTTGCGGAAATGCCCCTCGTTCTCCATCCTCTGTAGGTGGATTGTGACTGCCACAAACTCTCCATAGTTCAACACACCGTTCCCATCAACATCTGCCTATTAAATTTAGAGATAATAGTTCTTGAGTTAGGACACTTGCAGTGAACTAAACTCTTTAATAGTTTCAAAATTGAAATTCGGCGACTTACCACATCCATCAGCAGCCTTATCTCAGGATCTGGAAGCTGAGAACCCACTTTCCTCATACCAGCTTTTAGTTCCTCAAATGTTATCTTCCCGTCGTTGTCAGTATCCATCAAGGCGAACATATCTCTAATTATTTCGACCTCTTCAACAGACAAATGTTCCGCGATTACCTACACAGTCGCGTTAATCGTTACGACAGAGTGAAGTAACTATATTTCCTAAACTCTGCTGGGGAAGAACCTTGTGAAGCTCAAAGTCTACCAATGCAGTCACATTAAGGCTAGATGCTTACTCTCAATGCTTTCTTCTTGAATCTATTCATGCCAGAAAATTGCTTGAGTCTTGCTCTCACAATATCTCCCAACGGTACGTTTGGAGCCTTTTTAGCATTTTGTATCCATGGATGATCTGCGCAGAAACAAAATGCTGCATAAATTCACATGTCTTGATTTGCAAGATTAGCAAACTAAATATGTTCGGATACTCATTTTTTACCCGAACAAATATCTTTGCATCAAATTTGTTCTCGTACTACAAGAGTGTTATCGAAAAATGGATATGCATAAGTGACACTTTCCATGGATTGCTAGAAATTTAGGGTTACTTGAGTACGTGTTTGGGAAAGCTCACTAGAACAGCTAGTTATCAAGAGAGGATCGAACATTATGTTCCGAACATTAATGAAACTCACCGAGAACCTGCTGGGCTGTCAAACGCTTTTCGATTTCTGGCTCCAGCATTTGCCTAACAAGGCTTTTTGCACTTTCAGAAACCTGTGGCCAGGGCTCCCTCTTGAAATCAATCACTCCTCTCAAAATCGCAAGCGCCACACCTTGCTCGCTTTCTGCATCAATCAAGAAATAGAGCGAAATCTCATCAGTTACCGTGTTTATTGCCTCATAGATTCGAATCTAGACCACAAAGAGAGGAATATACCGGCCCAGAACGGAGGAACGCCACACAAGAGAATGTACAGAATCACTCCAGCACTCCATATATCTACTTCGGGTCCGTAGTTTCGCTTCAACACCTCCGGTGCCATATAATACGGACTCCCCACAATTTCAGAAAACCTTTCACCTGTTTCCAGAAATGGTAAATAGAGCAAAATTTAAGCTCAAACAAAAGGAAAAACACATAATTATATCAGAACAATCCTCAATTAGAACTTAAATGTCATGCATCTTATCTCTAAATCCTCGATTTGTATCAGAATAATCCTCAATTAGAGTTTAAATATCATGCATCTTATCTCCACATTCTCGTTGTGTCAGAATAATCCTCAATTAGAGCTTAATTATCATGCACCTATCTCTAAATTCTCGATTTGGATCACAACAATCTTCAATTAGAGCCTATGTACGATGCATCTATCTCTAATTCTCGATTTGTATGAGAATAATCTTCGATTAGAGTTTAGTTATAGTGCTCCTTAGTTCTACAAAGCTTTCTGAATTTTCAGAAACAGAGGAAATCGGAAACGCACCAGGCTTGAAGAACACCGACAATCCGAAATCGATGACTTTGAGCGCCGAATTCTCCTTCTTATTCGCGAAAAGGAAATTCTCCGGCTTCAAATCCCGATGCATAACGCCGTTGTGGTGGCACATCCGCACGACCTCGGCGACGGTCCTCGCCACGGCGGAGGCGGCCCTCTCGCTGTAGTGGCCGCGCGCCACGATCCGGTCGAAGAGCTCCCCGCCCTCGCAGAGCTCCATGACGAGGTGCACGGCCTCAGCGTCCTCGTAAGCGGCGCGCATCCTCACGACGTTGGCGTGCTCGGGGAGGCTGGACATGATCTCGACCTCGCGGCGGACGTCCTCGACGTCGACGGCGGTGCGGAGCTTCCTCTTCGAGATCGACTTGCACGCGAGCGCCTCGCGCGTGTCGCGGTCGGTGCAGAGGTAGGTGATCCCGAACTCGCCGCGGCCGAGCTCGCGGCCGAGGACGTACTTGTCGGAGATGCGCGGCGAGCGCGGCGCGAGGTGCTTGAGCACGCGGATCGGGGCCGGGGAGCGGGCGTAGGGGTTGGGGGAGTGCTCGCCGTGGTGGTTTTTGCGGGGCTTTTTGGGGGTTTGGGGCTTTGAATTGGAGGGGTCGGATTCGGGAGGGCGGATGCAGGCGTTGCAATTCCCCATGGAGGAGTGTTGTGAGGTGGAGGAATTTGAACGGAGATAGGAGGAGAGGCGGCGGCGGCGGCGGCGGCGGCGCCGCCGTAAGTGGTGGAGACTGGAGAAGACGGAGGAAGGAGAAAAGGTGGTTTATTTGGGGGAGAGATGAGAAAACGCCGCGTCAATTTTGGAGGAAAAGTTTTGGTTTTTGAAAACGGAGTTTTAATTATGTTTAATATTTAAATATATTTTCTTGCTTTTTGCATACTTACATTTGTGAAAAATCGAAAAAATTGTGCTTCTAATCTATATAATGCGATCTTTTTAATTTCCATTAATTTATCAATTAAAAAAAATCAGTATGTGTGTGATTTTCATTTCTAAATTGGGTAATAAACCTAACAAAAGTGTGATAACTAATCATTTCATCATATACCTAACGTATAATCAAAAATTAATTATCTTTTTTTTGGTTGGGCGATGAATAAAAAACAAATTGTTAGTCGGTGATATTAATGGTGATTTAACTCTTTTTGGTGGGGATGTTGGAGCCGTGGAGTGAGGTTTGCGGCAATTCATTTGATTTTTGTTTTAGAATTTTAACAATTATACTTACTACTATATTAATTCTTATAAATTAAGGATTAAAATTAGTGACCATTATATTGAATGTTTAATTGATGAGTACGCAATTATCGACCAAGGAGTCAAAGTCAGTGTGTAATTTTTCCACTTTGTGGAAAGGAATTGAACTGACAAGGATTTGAATTTTATAAAATCAAAGTTTGTTCTTCATTTTGGCTACGTTTACCAAGTCTCCGACACCCTGGACTTTGAATCATCAATTTTCATCACAACTAATAAAATCAAGAGTGACGATTTTCACACATATACATATATGGATAAATTATCGAAATTAATTATAGTTAAATTATGGGATGCCCCATAACTTATAAAATCAGTCAAAAAATACACCTTAGAATTTGAATTTGTTTGCCGTTATCACATGATGAATTTTTTGGTGAACTATATTTAGTAGTATGATAGTCGGGAAAATTATTGATAGAAATCATTTTTGGTGAGTTTAACAATGTCATACATGCATAAAACATATGAAGTCATTTGATTGAAAAACATTAAATATATATTCCATGCAAACAATGAAACTTTTTGTCTTACGATAATTGTGAACAAATTCAAAACCATAGTTTCTGTATATGCAACCTAGAGTTGTGGAATGAACTAGAAATTGACCAAATTTTGTGATAATTTGCTATTTATTTAATTGATCCATCTGAATTCATACATATAATTTCGAGGATTTATAGTTATTTTTTCTAAACTGAGATTTAATGGCATAGGTGAACCAAATAATTGAACAATGTTAGGAGAATCTTAGCCGTCGTAGAGTAGTGGTTAACATCTAATAAAGTTTTAAGTCAACATTATGATAATCTATTTTATCTTTTATTAGTATGTTGTCCTTCGTCGGTGAAATTAAACCGAAGGAGATCAAGTTTAAGTTAGTTGAAAGAATATATTTTGTTCAAAAACAACAAATGGAAATCAAACTGCACTATCAATTTTGGTGCAAATGTTCCTATTTTTTCGTTTTGATGGTTTAATTAACGACTCAAATGTGTTAATGAATATAAATATATCTACCTTTTTTTCCTACTCTAGTGATCTTTCATGATTGAGAAATTTGCATGGGCAGTTGCAATCGGAATTAATGAAGAACAATCTTTTGCCATAATTTTCCTTCAAAGAGAGGCAATAGTAGTTTGATTATAAATGAAGTTAGTTGTAGAATATGAGGCCCCTCCACATATATATTATAATGTATATTTACCTCAATTTATGTAATTTCCATCCTATACAACATTTTTTTCCTATTTTTTGGTAAAAGTTTTGTTGAAAATTTCACGTAAAAATAAAAGGAGACAAGAGGAATGGTGACAATGATGAAGAAGACGTACGTAAAAATTTATCAAGAGTGATTTAATACTAGTAAATTAAACAGTGAACACCTTTCGCCATTGCAAAAAAAAAAATTGTTTTTACCTTTTAAAAATAATTTTCTACATTCATCTTGCTTATATTACGTGCCACTTAAAAAACCAGATAATATTAGTTCCATATTCCTTTCATAATAAAAAAAAATAAAGATACACACATTATATTTATTCAATAGAACTCATCAATCTTTAACCAAATATCATGGAATTATATATGATTTTGGGTATAGAATCATCTATAATTATTGGTTAGTTACCTTATCATTTAAGGTGCATATAAATCAAAAAATATTAAGGTGCATATAAATCAAAAAATATTAATAAGATAAAATAGGCTTAAATTAAAGTTTGAGGGACATAGGGCATAATGTTTGTTATGACTTTCCCTTTCCAAAGATAAAAGTAGGCTACTTTCCACAGCTCATTTTGTAGCCAACTCATTAATTCATACAATAATAGAAAAAAAAAGATAAAGATAGCATACTTTTTCCACACTTTTCATAATCCATTTATAGTTTGCTTTTGCCTGGAATTGTCGAACATATAACTAATGTGGCCAACACCTAGATTATTTTATTGAATTTGGAACCGATTGATCCGACACTGAAAACACTCAATAAATTTAGCAGTAATTTGGACCTCCATTATTAACATCTTGGCTTCGGCACTGATTGTTTACAAGACTCGATGAGATAGAGAATCGTAATAAATATATGAACACACCAATTAAGCAAAAAAGTTGAAAATGAAATGTACATGACTAATTAAAAAAAACTTGCATGATCCCATTTTTTAAATTTCCAATATTTATGTGGTATAAAAAATTTTGTTAACTTGTTTTCAATTCTATTGGTTAATCGACCATAAATATTTTAACAAGTCAAGAAATATTTCTGGGCTACTTTGTTGGGCCGTTAGTCATAAGGAGTTTTATAATATAGGCTTACATGGGCCAGTGTAAATTACAAGCCCATTATAAGGCTTATTGCGGATCCAAATATACAATTCTAGCATGACTTCAAATTACAGAAATTTGAGAATATTATATTTATTTTTATTTATTCGAAATACTTTTCTAAGAATATTTGATTAGATTATTACAAGTTTAAAGATAAGAAGAATACTGATAAATTGTAACGGTGAGTAGTAGTTGAAATATATCCTAAATATTTATATATAATTGATCAATTTTAATTTGAGTTATCTATTTTAATTTCACATAATATTAATATCTAAAAGTAAAATATGAAATTAAATACTACTAATAATTAAAAAAGATGAAATCATAATATTAAATTATGACTTATAGCAGAAATTGAGAAGAATCATGTAACAATAAAATTGTGTTATGAATTGTGAAGAATCATGCAATAATATTGTGCTATGATTTGGGATTTAATTTGGGATATACTCTGATGCATAAACACACTCAAAAGCACTACACTCCAAAATCAGCTGCACATTTCTCAAGCCCTCCCACCACCTACTGCTTTCTTTCCCCTCTCATGTCCTCTCTCGTATTGTCTCACTAATAAATTTATGGATAGCTGCCTTAAAAGTCATTAACTTTCACCAAATTCCGGTTTTTCCCACGGACTATATTTGGCGTATAATGTCACCAACTTTATCGGGTTGCTGGTATCTCCCATTTTGACCCGACCCTATGTTTTCAGGTAAATAAGTGTCCTATGTGGCATGCCTGAAAGCTGACATGGATGTCATCAGAAAATCATAAAACGACATCGTTTTTAACACCTAAAACGACGTCGTTTCATCGCTAAGTCCGCAATTAGGTTTAAATTCTCAAATCAAACATAAAAATTGAATCATCCACTTCAATCGCGATTTTTCTTCCCTCTGTGGCACACGCTTCACCCGTAATCATGTGGGCAATATCAATTCGTTACCATTTGTTAACAAGGTAAGATCATAGCTTCAATTTTAGGGCTTGAAATCCCGATTTTTTAGACATCACATTTGAAATCCCGAAGTTTGAATATGCGATTTAGGGTTCTGTTGGTTTTAGGGTTCAATTTGTCGTTTCTGAATTCTGGATTGAATAAACTTGTTCCCGGTTTGTGGTTGGATTGGGCGATTTCGAATGTGCAATTGGTATAATAGTTCAGGACTGTGGTTTTGAATGTGCAATTGGTTTAATAGTTCAGGATTGTGGTTTTGGTGTAGGATGTCCATGTCTTCGCGGTCTTCGAGCAGAATCACTTGGCTGAGGTTTGAGGCAGTGGTCTGTGATCACGGTCTTGAAGCTGATGTGGTGACATCAAATACGGATGCCATTCCCAGACGACACTTCTATATTTGCCAAGTCCGGAAGGAGGACGATTGCAAATTCTTTCGTTGGATTGATCCATCGTTGTCACCGAATCAAGAGTACTTTTTAAAAAAATTAAAGATGGACGTGCAAAGAGCATTGAGAGATAGAGTTGCTATGCAGGATGCACTTGACGAGAGCGTCCGTTCCAAAACCGCTGAAGTTGAAGCACTCCAAGGTGTTGTCGCAGATTTGCATCGTCAAAACCGGAACTTAAAGGTTGCCATTCGCATTTTATGTATCGTCATTTGGATACTGACGTAGCTTATCTAATAGAACCAACGATTGTAGTAGACTATGCAAGTTGAACTCCAATGTAATACACTACGGAACCAAGAATATTGTAGTGATTTTATCCCTATGAATGCATTGATTAATGAGTTCAAATATAACTTATTGTTACTATGTCCCTTTGTTACAACATTGAGTTATGAGTTCAAATATAACCAGGAAGTTATGGTACATTAAGAGTTCTTGTCCAACAAAGAAGAAGAAAAATAATAGCAAGGGGAAGCTATGGTAAAGCTTTTGATGAAAAATATGGAATTGACTTCAGTTTAGTACCCAAAATACCTTGTTTACACATAATAGTTTGTTGCCACAAAACATATGGTTTACATATAATTTAGTACCCAACCACATATAGTTTGGTGCTCACAAAACACATTGTTAAGACATAGTTTGATGCTCACAAAAAAAAATATTATTTTCTTCCAAATACAAATTCAACATCTTCAACCATTGTTGTTGCTTTGCTGCGTGGGGATTGAGTCATCACCTCCTCCAGAACGTCCTCCATCACGGCCTCCAACACGGCCTCCCCTTCTTCCAACTCTCCCCGTAATAGCGGTGGTACCACTTTCGGCATTAGATGGTGTCTTGCGAAGCCTTCCCATCGTAGCCTATTGAAGAGAGGATTTTTGCACGTGTTCCTACTTTCAACAAGATTTATAATTTTCCCACTAAAGCAACAAATATTACTAAGTATAAGCAGCAAGAGTAAGGTCGAACCACAGAGACTATGGACCTACTCGAGATTGTTTCTACGACGCGGCTGCTGCCACGCATTCATTAAGTGGGTGAAGACTCTAATCTACTTGACCTGGCGGAGTTAAACTGGACTCTATCTATTGGACCTAGCGGATGGGAAAAGTACAAACACTTGCATGACAATCAAATTGAAGACAACTTGTAAACTGGAGTTAGCCAATGGAAGTAGACTCTGTACTGCATTTTCAAGTCCCTATCAAGCAACATTGTAAGTGACTACATAACAAATTAGACAACAAGTTCAAATAATACATACATATAACTGACATAAATAATGGGATACCTTTTGCTGATCACTAATGATGGTAATTCCTACTCCTTCACCAAATGTCAACTCTTCAACAAGAATTTTAATGAACCAGGTCCAGCAAACCTCATTCTCAGCTTCCACCACTGCCCAAGCAATGGGATACATTTGATTATTTCCATCAGTTCCTACAGCAGTTAAGAATATCCTACCTAGGTATGTCATAAGGAAAACACCATCCAGACCAATCACCTTTTTGCATCCCTCCTTGAAACCATTTCTTAGACCACTGAAACCAATGTACATTGCCTTAAATACAACACCTATATCTACATGTAGTTCAAACCGCCATTCTCTGTTAGACCTACCCAACTCGAGCATGTACCTCCTAAGCTTTGCATAATGAGCTTCCATTGTACCCCTCAGCATCTCAATGGCCTTTCTCTTGGAATGGTACAACCTCCACTTGGTAGCATCAAATGCAAACCGTTGCATCAAGTCCTTACCCAATTCCTTACAACTGAAATCTGGTCTAAGTCTAAACACATGTAAATATTTCCTGGCAATCCAATTAGATGTCACAATCTTATTTCTCATAGCCCTAGGACATGTGTGATCAGGTTCAAGGTTCTTTATTACAACATAACCTGTTTTCTTCTCAAGATTCCCAGAGCACCTCCATTTGTAAGGACTTTTACAACCTGCCTCAAATGCTTTATTGTTTGCTCTTTTGAAGTGAATCTCCCAACCATTCTCAACTGCATTGTATGTCAGAGCATCTCTGGCTTAAAACCATCAATAAATCCCATGCACATACATAATTTCAAAGTCTTATGATCACACCTTGGATCATACATCACTTTGGCATGTCTATCAATGTTTCTTCTCCCTTCATCCTGAGAATCAGTTAAGTCAGAGTAGATATCACCTTCTTCTGAATTCTCATACTCAGACACATACTCACTTGTCTGCCCCCACTGACTAGGTCAAAGAACATCTCATCAGTAACAACAAACTCTATCTTTTTTTTTTCTTTTGCTTTCTTCCTGCCCTGTGCGTATTCCTCATCCTCGGACACCAATTCCTTAGTTTCCATGTCATCATTAGTTTCCTCATCCTCAAAAGATGGTATATAACTCATATCATCCTCGCTATCATTTCCCATACCCATTCCCACACTTTGATCAAGCTTATCTCCCACACTCTCAGCAGGTCTATCTCCCATTCCCACAGATACACTTGGAGTTGGAGCTCCATCAGGTTTCCTACCTCCCACATCCTTAGCTATAGATTTCCTGCCTCCCACATCCTCACCCACATCCTTAGCTGCATATTTCCTACCTCCAACACTCTTACCCACACTTTCAACCACTGACTTATGGGAAGACTGGAACAAACTCTTCTTCACACTGCTTTCAACACTCATTTCCACAATATTTTGGGTAGAAACTCTTTTTAACTTGCCAGCATTTGAAGTTGTTTCCGTTCTACTCTTTGTGCTACACTTACTCTTATTCACAGACTCAACATTAGTCTTTCTCACTGGCTCAAACTCAACCACCCGATGCTTGACAGCTTCATCACCCATAGTGTCAGCCACACCATCTCCCCCACCCATAGATTTATCTTCATCAATTTGCTATAGGCCATCCTTCTTCCCACCAATAACATACACATCACATACTTGAGTTCTAACTGTGGTTAGAAACTTCAGCATTAACATCACCTCTGCATCACCTTTTATGTCAATAAACTCCATTCCCCATTTTCTCTTGAAGCTAAGTCTATCCCAGCTATCTAAACCTAGCTTGTTCAGTTCCTCCACTAGATCGAAGTAACCAAATCTATCTGGATCAAACCCAATGGCTTCACACATCCCCCCTATGTATTTCTCGTAAATCTTCCCATCCGGAATGAAATGCCCCCATGGTAAATCCGAAGCACAAAAGGTTTGCTGAAAAATGAATGAAAAAGGTAAAAAAAAAAAAACAGGTGCAAATGGGGACCTATGCTTCAAAGCATTTAAACAATGCAAAGTGGGCAAGGATTCACTTACGGGTTCGCATTCGGCTTGTCCGGGAAGAAACCCAGCCACATCTCCATGTCGAAGAAACCTTTCTCTCTATCGCCGTCGTACTCACTTCTCGACAGAGTGCTAGTCGGCGACCAACGCTGTTGCTGTTGCTTGTCGGCGTTCTCGTCGGGGACCGGGGACCAAACTGGAAAGTGAAGCGTTGGGAGTGAATTTGGGGGTGAAGCGTCGATGAGTGAATTTGGGGGTGAAATTAGGGCATGTATTTTATTCAGAGTGTAATTTAGTGTATTATTGATTTTTTTTAAATATAAATTAAAGTAAAATGAGTGTCATAGTCCAGTCAATTCTTTTTTGGCCATGTCAATCGCCACGTCAATTAAAAACGATACATCAACTTACATGTTGACCGGAAAAACCATCGTGGAAAATCGGCGACAAAAGGCAAAGTTGGTGACATTACACACCAAATTTATAGTTAGTGGTAAAAATTGATATGTGGTGAAAGTAAATAACTTTTAAAGCCGCTATCCCATAAATTTACTCATTTCAGTATCCATTTCCTATACGTATACGCCTCTGCGTGTATCTATCCGCCTCCGCTCCGATCGTTCTCGTCCGCGATTGCTCAGTAAGTCTCCCTCTCTCTACATTTCGATACAATCGGTATAATTATCGATTACAAGCTGCGGAATTAGATACACAATTTATCCATGCAATTAACTAGCAATCGGAGAATCTGATAAATGGGGCATAAGAAGCGAAACGTCGCTCCTCGCTCCAAACCGCCGCCGTCTGCCGCGGACGATGCCTCCGCCGCCGCCGGTGGTGGTGATTTGATTCTAGATAATTCCCCAAACCCTTCCGTGAAAGCACTAGCTAAATCGGAGCCTGTTGTGGAATTGGAGGGAATTGAGCCCTACTCTTCGATTAAGCCTGAATGCGAGCGCGCCCTAACAGCGCTGCGGCGCGGGAACCACACCCGAGCGCTGAGATCGATGAAGGAGCTGTGCTCGAGGCACGAGAATTCCGCGCACGCGGCGCTGATCCACCGCGTCCAGGGGACTATATGTGTGAAGGTGGCTTCTATAGTGGATGACCCGAACGCAAAGCAGCGGTATCTGAAGAATGCGATTGAGAGTGCGAGGAAGGCGGTCAATCTGTGCCCGAACTCTGTTGAGTTTGCGCATTTTTATGCGAATTTGTTGTATGAGGCGGCGAACGAGGGGAAGGAGTATGAGGAGGTGGTGCAGGAGTGTGAGAGGGCTTTGTCGATTGAGAACCCCGTGGATCCTGCTAAGGAGAGTTT
The DNA here is from genome assembly GCF_004379255.2 of Salvia splendens. Lineage (NCBI taxonomy): Eukaryota > Viridiplantae > Streptophyta > Magnoliopsida > Lamiales > Lamiaceae > Salvia > Salvia splendens. Next base: position 26,209,368 of record NC_056050.1, on the reverse strand, counting down.
GCAAGCGGAGAATCTGCAGAAGATTTCAACAGCTGAGGCTCGAGTTGCCAATGTTCAGAGTGAGCTTAAGGCATTGATTCAGAAATCGAACATTGCATCGATTTCGACTTGGATGAAGCATTTGAGCAATGGGGAGGAGAAGTTTCGCTTGATTCCAATCAGGAGGATGCCTGAAGATCCAATGGAGGTCAGATTGATTCAGGCAAAGAGGCCGAATGAGATTAAGAAAGTTGCCAAGACGGAAGAGGAACGGAGGAAGGAAGTTGAGGTGAGAGTGGCAGCTGCCAGGCTTTTGCAGCAGAAGTCAGAGTCCCCTTCTTTAGGAAATGATGGGGATAGTACTAATAACAATGGAAAAGGTGTAGATTCTTCTACAGGTACTGGACAGAGAGCAGGAGAGAGAAGGAGGTATGGGAATTCAAGGAAAATTGCATCATCAGATGAGAGGAGGGATTCGGTACGAACATATTGGAACTCTATGAGTTTGGATGCAAAGAAAGATTTACTTAAAATTGAAATTTCTGAACTAAAGGCCCATTTCAGCTCATTGAAGGATGTCTCACCAAGTGAGGTGCTTAATGAGGCTTTATCTTTTGGAGTGACGAACAAAATGTGGAAGTTCTGGTCATGCTGTCGCTGCAATGAGAAATTTGCTGATGTGGTTTTGTTCATGCAACATGCTGTGGAGGAGCATATGAGCAGTTTATTGCCCAGAATGCATTCAATTCTGCCTCAGTGTGTGGAGGATGAATGGGCTGAAATGCTTCTAAACTGTTCATGGAAACCATTAGAATTAAATACAGCAATTAGGATGCACAGGCCACAATCAACCTTGGAAGCACCTGATTTCTTTGAAGAATCGTACTCCAGTCATGGCATAAATGGTTCAAAAGAATGCTTTGTTGATACTTACTGTAATGAATATGATTGGGATTCATCACTAAGGAATAAAAGATCTGGTGACAATTTCAACCATGATGTCCAAGATGGCAGGGACTTTGAGGATGTCAAGTGGATGGATTGTGATGGAGATCTGAGCAGTAAGGAAAGTTTACTCAATGAAAATTGGCCTCTATCTGATGACCCTGAGCGTGCAAAGCTTCTAGAGAAAATCCAAGTCATTTTTCAGTCACTTATTAAAAACAAGTATCTTGCTTCAAGTCACCTTAGCAAGGTTATACACTTTGCCGTGGAGGAGCTTCAGACCCTTGCTTGCAGTTCTCAACTTCTTAGTTTCAACTTGGAAAAAACCCCCTTATGTATCTGTTTTCTGGGTGCCCCGGAGCTTAAGAAAATCCTGAAATTTTTGCAGGAAATTTCTAATTCATGTGGTCTAAGTAGATATTCTGATAAAAGTAATTCTGAGGATAATTCTAAAACTGTGATGAATGGCGTTGACTTTGTGGAGAAGATAAATTTTAGCCAAGATGATTCATTTTTAATCCTTGACGAGCATTTTCTTCCCTGTAAGGTCCCTCGGTCTTCTAGTGATGGCCCAGTCAATTGTTCCAGTGTTGAAACTTCGTCCCATGTTAACTATGAGAACGGTATAATACTTGATTCAGATTCATTGTTATCCTGGATATTTAAAGGCCCCTCAAGTGGCGAGCAATTGACATCCTGGATGCGAGCAAAAGAGGAGAAAGCCCAGCAAGGTCTTGAAATTCTTCAGTTGCTTGAGAAAGAAGCCTATCATCTGCAAAGCTTATGTGATAGAAAATCCGAACAGTTAAATTATGAGGAGGCATTGCAGGCCGTGGAAGATCTATGTTTGGAAGAGGGAAAGAGAAGAGAACATGTAACTGATTTTGCTCGTCACAGTTATGACTCTGTTCTCAGGAGAAGGCAAGAAGAACTCGGTGATAATGAGAATGAAAATGACATGGCCTTTATGAACAATAGATTTGAGTCGCAGGCAATAAAAAATGTTCTAAAGGATGCAGAGTCCTTAAATGTCAACCAATTTGGTTTTGAGGAAACTTACAGTGGCGTGAGATCACATCTTTGTGACCTAGAATCTGGTGAAGATGATGATTGGAGAAGAAAAGACTATCTTCATCAGGTGGATTCTTGCATAGAAGTTGCAATACAGAGACAGAAGGAGCATGGTTCTCTTGAGGTTTGGATCTTGGATCTACTTTTTGTGTTTTCTTTCGGAATATGCATATTTGCTTTGCTTCTTTATCTCAGATTTCTCAGTTATTCAGATCAGCAAGCTCGATGCTAGACTCATGCAAATACTCATTGGGATGCAGAAGCTGGAAATTGAGCTTGATCCTGCATCTTCCCATGATTACTGCTCAATCTTAATACCTTTGCTTAAATCATTTTTACGGGTGAGTATTTGTGAAGCTCCTTTATATCCGTGGACCTTCATCTTCCTCAGCAGCTTTTTCAGATGTTTTAGGCTTATTATCTTCATTTTTTCAGGCACGCTTGGAGGATATGGCAGAGAAAGATGCCAGGGAAAAATCTGATGCTGCCAGAGAGGCATTTTTGGCTGAACTTGCTCTGGATTCCAAGAAAGGAACCACCGCAGGAGTTGAAAATTCAAAACATGAAAAGTTGAAGGACAAAAAGAAGAGTAAGGAGGGCCGAAAAAATAAGGACTTAAAGGTATAAATCATAATGTTTACTCCATAGTGTGTGTATGTATTCTCAGGTAGAAACTATGGGATGCTAAGTAAATGGTTATTATTCTCAATAACGGTTATTGCTTCTGCAGGCTAGTCATTGGGATGACCCAGATGATCAGATATCTGAAGAAATGTATAGTTCTCTTTCCCTCTCAAAACACGTTCTGTGTATGCTTACCATTTATTTGTCCGAGCTAATGTTTGTCTTGCTTCAGATTGCTTCCAAGTGCACATGATGAGGAGGTTGCATGTTCTGAACTTGCCAATAATGGAACTAATGATGCCTTAAGACTACAGGAAGAGGAGTACAAACGCAAAATTGAACTTGAAGCTGAAGAAAGAAAGCTTGAAGAAACTTTGGAATATCAAAGACGTATAGAAAATGAGGCTAAACAAAAGCAACTAGCTGAGCAACATAAAAGAAACTCAAAAGTTGCAGGGGAGAAGGCTAATCCAATTTCAATATCTGATTCTTACATTAGGTGCAATGATGGAGAAAAAGATGTCAATGACCAGTGGACAAATAGGAAGGTTTGTTGCTTGTCACCAGTTTGTATCAACAGCAGTGTGGTTTGTTTTGTAGCCTATTTGCAACTGCCATGGGCAGAATTTTCCTGTTCCCAGAGCTTTTCAGGAAGAAAACTGAATAGTAGTTCTGATTAAAAATTGTCTTTTTCTTTAGGAACCTTTGATCCAGAAGGTGGCATTCACCGAAAGTGTGCTAAGTGACTCTGCGAATGGAGCTGTGATGCAAAATGGTAAAAATCATTCTTGATATTACAAAGCATCAAGCTTTCCTCTCAGTTAAACATTATGGTTCACTTGATTGTATAATCCTTTTGGCAGGCTTTTCAAATGGAGCTATTCCACAAGAAGGGGTTATATTTACTGAGCGACGCTCGGGAAAGAGGGGTAAACGGCATAAGGGTCTAAACAAATCAAGTGACAGGAAATCCCCTCCCCTGTCATCTGAAAAGGAGGATAATGGTTCTATTCTGCCTAGAGATGAGCTAAACTCACATGGTGATGGTGGTATGTTTTTCTACTAATAAAGATTGAGTTGGTTCAAGAGGCTTTAGGGTTAAATATACACTTTATTGATGAGAGTATTCTTGAATCAGAAAAAGAGGTAAAAAGTTAGTTTCACTTCACCTCTATTATCTTCGTTTTCTAAAATCTTATTAATACTAGTTTCATTTTTTACTAATTAAGATTGAAGCTAGTAAAATATTTATATTATCAAAGTATGTATTTCTCTCTTATATTTAAGTACAATCATATATATCATAAAGCTTTCGAAAACATCTCATACTGCAGTTAACTACACCATCAACTTAAACTAATTTTTATATCTATATATGTGTATATGCATGAATAATTGAATATTGTATTTAATTAATAAACAAATGGATGGTCAAATGGTACCTACTAATATGCTCCAACCTTATAAGGGTATTTATAAAGTGAAAGAAATTTCAATTAGTTTTACATAAGATTTAAGTTACTGTCTCAAGCTAAATTCCGAAATCTATGAGTGTTGTTCATCATGTATTTATTCCTACTATAAATTCGTGTATCTACTTATCAATTTTATCTTACATTCTTCATTGCTACACTTTCAGTAAGTTAAATGTTTTGTTTTGTTCTGAATTCTACGCTTTATGTTTAGATACCAATAAAATGCTTTATATAACTGACTATAAGATAGTGTTTAATTATGCTGCTCATAAATAAACATGGCAATATCAATTGTTGTTTGTATATCTAAGTTTAACCGCCTAAATTTTGGTTTAGTAACAGTTATAACTTATAGTAGCTAAATGAATTCTATTACAGATATGATCCTCAGCTCTCCTTAAAATCCTTCAATGCATTTACAAATTTATTAACACATAATAAAATTGCCTCAATTATTGTCTGATCTAGCTTGTGGATGTTTACACGTAAAATCTTATACCATTGTTGAATGTTTCACCACATTATCTTTGTAGATAAAGGAGGAAAAACATTGAGACAGCTTAGTGCTGAGGAGGATGATGAAGAAAGGTTTCAAGCCGACCTTAAGAAAGCTGTCCGCGAAAGCCTTGGTGTGTCGTCTCTCTCTCTCTCTCTCTCTCTCTCTCTCTCTCTCTCTCTCTCTCGCTTGCTGATGGTGGTTGTGATCCTCGACTAAAGCTAATTGATTATTGATAATATCTTCGTCCCATTATATTTGCCTGTTTCAATTTCAAGTGCAGGGGAAAAAAAATAGTCCCTACCTATTTATCATACATACTCGTTACCACCATTTTGTTATTGTTAGAAGAAATGGTAACATATGTATCAGATGCTTTTCCATGAGCTCATCTTCCCCTGTTATAACTGCATGTGCTTTTAAAGCATGCTGAAACTCAACAGCGTAGAGGTCTTATCTTTCATTTTTGTTTCTCCCTATTTTATCCTTGCGATTTTGCCTGCCTTTTTTAATTTGTACTGACCATCTTCTTGTAACCAATGCTAATAATATTTGTACTGAAAGCTAACTGGTTGATTTTAGCTTCCTTTTGGAGATCTTAGATGGCTGTCCATGCAATCAATATGGGACACCTGGGTATCGTATCTTTGTAGTATATGATAAATAGACTAATTAAATGATTTGGTTTCATTACCCACCTTGCATTGTTTTGAATAATTCTTAACAGACTTACAGTTTTTGACCGCATAATCCTTTAAAGGGGTTCACAAAATTGGATATGAACTTAATTTGATCAAAGAATTGCCATTTGCTGCATTTCCAACTTTTAATAGTTCTGCTTCGCAGAAAACTATCAAAATGACCTCACCGTTTGTAACTTTCTTTGCATTTATTTCTTGTCCCAAATTTCTTATCAGATACATTGCATGCACCTAAAAAGCTACCTGCCAAGCCAAGTTTGGCATTGCCGCATAAGGAGATTCCAGAAACCGGCGACTCACGTGTTTTATGCGGTGAAGGCGCAACTGATGTTAATGGAATGGATACATATGGAACAGGGCTAAAAAATGAAGTCGGTGAATATAATTGCTTTCTGAATGTCATAATACAGGTTGGTATTTCAAGTGTGTATTGTTTGATCAGTTGCTGAATATTTGGCCATATAATCTTTGTCTAGTCTTGAATCTGCCGACTTCCTTGAGTATGTTATTTATTTGCTTTCTTTTTCAATACCTTAGTCTTTGTGGCACTTAAGACGGTTTCGAGATGAATTTATGCGGAGATCAGTCTCAGAGCATGTTCACGTTGGTGATCCTTGTGTTGTATGTGCTTTGTATGAGATCTTCATTGCTCTGAGCATGGTATCTAAGGATAACCAGAGAGAACCTGTTGCCCCTACCTCTTTGAGAGTTGCTCTGAGCAACTTGTATCCTGATAGTAATTTCTTCCAGGAGGTAAATGTTGCCTCTGAATCTATTTTATTATTTTTTTCCCTGTTTGATTTCTGTATGTATTGCATCGTTTTATCTTTGGAGTATGAAATCAAATATATCTAATCTACAACTAAAATGTGGTGACCATGCAGGGTCAAATGAATGATGCTTCTGAAGTCCTGGGTGTAATATTTAATTGTCTACATCGTTCATTCACTCCTGGACCTCATGCATCTGATGCGGAACTGCTAAATAGATCTGGAACAGATTCCTGGGACTGCACTAATGCTTCATGTATTGCACATTCACTTTTTGGAATGAACATTTCTGAGAGAATGGACTGTTACAACTGTAGCTTGGAGTCCAGATGTCTGAAATACACATCTTTCTTTCACAACATCAATGCCAGTGCTGTTAGAACTATGAAGGCATGTCTTCATTGAATAAAGTATCTATAAATATGCTTATTCTGCTAGTGATTTGGTTAATATTGGTTTTTCAAAAGAATGTGCTTTTGTCTAGTTCTTATTCCTGGAAAAACTCTTAACAACTTGTTCACATTACCGTATAGGTTATGTGCCCAGAGAGCTCCTTTGATGAGCTTCTGTATATGGTTGAGATGAATCACCAATTAGCTTGTGATCCTGAGGATGGTGGATGTGGAAAGCTCAACTATATTCACCATATACTCTCCAGCCCTCCGCATGTTTTCACAACAGGTGCTTTTAGTTTCTTTGCTACTCATTTCATTTAGAGCCTGCCTTACGTAGTTATGTTACTATCTTTCTGCTTGTCATGCGGCTCTTACTCCTTGTTCTTTTCCTGTAGTCCTTGGCTGGCAGAATACTTGCGAGAGTGTTGATGATATAATGGGAACATTAGCAGCCTTATCTACTGAGATTGATATCAGTGTCCTTTATCGTGGTCTTGATCCAAAACATAAACGTCATTTGATTTCAGTGGTACGCTTCAGTAATTCACTCTAAATGTGTTCCCTCATATCCCTCTCCAACCACCTAGGGTTGAATTGTTTTTTCTTTTAACGAGGAAAAGTAGAATAAAATTGGCATACTGTCTTTTTTATTCTTATCTTTTTTTCTTTTAAATTATTGAAAAAGCTGCAGACCTCACCTTTGTGCATCATGAATTCTCAGAATTATCTTGGGTTCTTTCTCTTATGTAATGAGTGCTAATTTCTTTAAAACTGTGCTTATTATGCTTAGTTGGCTGTTACAACCGATATTCAGACACTCTTTACATAAACTGACATTTAAGTTTTTGTTTAGGTTCTTGTTTGCATTACTTAATCTTAGTCTTTATGTGAGCCTATGACATCTCAGATTCCATTCTATAATCCAAAGAACAGTCATCCAAAAACTAACTCTCGGCACCAATGAGCATTTTTAAGGTTCACATGCTTGGCCGTGAGATCCCTTTTCATTTGCAACAAGGTCTATGAGCTTCCTTCAGTTTTCTCGAGTCCGTTTGTCATTAGAGTCATGGATTGATAATAAATGAATATGTACTTGTGTTATCAAAATCCCAAGTTGGTAACGTAAGAGTAATGTTTCTTTCAAAATTTGTCTGGTCTGTCTGACGTTTCTCTATATTCTTAAACACCTATCCTTTTAGGTTTGCTATTATGGGCAGCACTATCACTGTTTTGCCTACAGCAGCGACCATGAACAGTGGATCATGTACGATGATAAAACCGTAAAGGTAAAATTATCTTAACTGTTTCCTGGATACCTTTGCTGTTTTTTTGCATCTTGTCACTCTCTGTGTCATGTCCAGGTAATTGGCGGCTGGAGTGATGTCCTTGAAATGTGTGAAAGAGGACATCTACAACCGCAAGTCCTCTTGTACGAAGCTGTGAACTAGTACCTCGTGGGATTTCCCTGTGCAACCTGATGCTCTGAGTGTATGAAGCTGTGGTATTGATTTATGGAGTAATTCGCGACCTAATTCCGCCCATAAGAGGCTCTGAGCTAACTCTGACAGCTGAACCTGGGAAATCACAGTTGCTACGACACCCAGAATCGTGCAATATACTTAGTCGCTTAATATACAGTGAAGAAGAGAATGGTGACCAATTCTAAGCAAGCATTAAGTCTTAACAACTCATTGGGAAAAGATGGCCAACAGTCAAGTGCTCATGGAATAAGTATCTCCGGCGTCTTGCAATTTTGATACCATACGTATTGTTTGGGTCAAAGGCGTAATAAGAACCTCTTGGACTGGCAATTTGTGCTTGAGCTCGTTGCCCGTTATCCGTAGCTGCAACTGTACACAGAATTATGTTCTACTTAGCTTCGAGTCTCCTACTGTTTTCCATCATAGAGAAATTTGTGTATAGATCATCCCTTTGGAACCTCTCCCTGCAGCATATAATGGCAACTTCCCCTTTTAAGCAATCTATTTACATGGGGAAAAAACTGTCTGAGACATCAACTTCTGCCATGAAAATGGCAATAATTTTGCTTAAATGAATCATACACAGTTTTGGTATTTGTGTCTTCATTGCATCTTCTCAAGCATTTTCACTTTTAATTTCCTGTTTATAAACCATCTGTTAGGTGGTAGTGTATAGCACTTAGTATCGTCTAAAATACAGCGGTGCTGTTCTGTTAGCCTACGGGAAAGCAGAGGCGGCCGCCTTGGCTGATGTTAAAATCGGTCAGTCGCGAATCTTCTCATAATTTCAATGCCTCCGCACACAGGAGGGTTAAAACCATTATCGAACTTATAAAAAACTCATCATCGATTTGGACTTGTTCTGATATCACTGAAAATGAGTCTACTTTACAAGACTTCCAAAAAACTGCCCACAAGTTAATAGGAAACTGCTTTCTCAAGACTGAGCACAATGAAGCTAAGTAGATGCATTGCTCGATAATAATGCATAACTTCACTTGTTCCATTGACTAATACATGTAACGTGTACGAATAAACATTTACTAGTCAAACAAGCTCTATGAAATGAATAATACCTTATAATACACTCAATGTTTTCATTAAACTCGCATAGATTATTTTTTTGGGACGGAAAAAACCTTACAATACACTCGATCGCTCTTATTAAAGCTCATTTTAGCAACGGAAAAATCCTTCAAAAACAGTCGAAATTTATTAAGTAAAATATATATAACATAATTCTAACACCATCGACTCCCCTCAAAAATAGGGCTCTAAAACTAGAAAGCACCCTCAAACAACTACACTTGTCCCCAACTAACTGAAACACATCTAAAGCAAACAAGCCCACACATTCATTTTTACTCAGTCTTCTTAATAGTGCTAAACCAAACCTCAAGAAAATACACACACATCTAACAAAAAATCCATAGCATCACTACCTCCGGTATTGGGATGAAAATAGGAGGATGACCATAAAGAGTGGCAGCGGCCAGGCCTGCGCTGCTTGCAAGTACCAACGACGGCGGTGCACGCCCGAGTGCCTCCTGGCACCCTTCTTCCCGGCCGACGAGCCCAAGATGTTCCAGAACGTCCACCGCCTCTTCGGAGTCAAGAACATCCAGAACCTCCTCAAGGAGCTCGGCCCCGACCACACCCAGAAGGCCATCGCCATGAAGTCCATCAAGTACCACGCTGCCATGCGCGACAAGTACCCTGTATGGGGTTGCATGTTCGAGATCCACCAATTAACATACCAAATTCAACATGCTGAGGAAGAGCTCCAGGCTGTCCTCCACCAGCTGGCATTCTACAGACAACAACAACAACAGCATGAAAACCAACTGTCTTCCCATACGGCCGACGACTACATCTCTGACCTCCAGCTCGGGATGGGCCCGCCCGGGAACAGCCTGGAAGCTCACTCCCACTACAACAACAACGAGGAGGCCGCCGTGGCCGACTACAACATAAACTACATGGATTTTAAAGAGATGAACAATGTTGTGAACTCGATGTGCGGTTATAGTAACAACAATAGCAACGAAAACAATACGAACTCGATCCTTACGCACGCGCATCTCGTGATGCAACAGCAGCCGATCTCCGCCGTGGAGCACGAGGATTATAACGAGATGCAGCCGTTTTTTGATAATATCGATGATTCACAGTCTTATATTGGCTCCAAAGAAGTCTATGATCAATCTAGGTATAAAATAAAAAATAAAAAAACTACAAATATTGGTTTTTTATTTTTGGTTTTGTGCACAAGATTTGATTTTTTGAAATGGGATTGTTTGATTATGTGCAGTTTGAGCTTGGAATCGGCTTTCAAGGAATCGAGACACGATGTTGAGGAGATTAATGAGAATGAGCTAAAGAATTGATGTGATCCTCGTCTCGAACAAGAAGCTACACACGAGAAGAGAAAATATATCTTGGCAGTTGGCTAAAAATGAGAAGATAAACATGAAAGAAAAGAGAAAGAGGTAAGTTTGTGAAGAATGGAGATATGGAGAAAGTTCCGACAATATTTCAAACATTATAGTTGATATCTCCTTTCGATTATTTTGTTGTTTAATGCATAGGTATAGTTATTACTATAATAATTATAGTTTAGAATTTACGTGTGGTTAGGTATTTGTTAGGATTTAGTTAGACTTTAGGTTATTATTTTAATAATTATATTTTATTAGAATTAAGATTAGTAGCTATGAGATTTATTAGATTTTATATTCAATAGTTTGCCTATAAAAGGCGTGTAGTTTACTCTTGATTTTCCTATTTGAATTCTCGTAGCAAAGCGTTCGTTTTCGAATAGTTTATCGACTTATCAATCGAACGTTCATATTCGATTGTGGCGTCATTCATTCCATTCTCACCACCATCATCACGTCGAATTCACATCCATCGTATAGTAATTATTTTCCAAATATCCATCTTGGAGGGAGGAATGTCATGGCAGATTCATTATTTTTGATTTATCGCAAGTATAGCGAGCCGTGGCGAAGGCGAGAGGCTAATTCGTTCAGAGAGGTGTCGCGAGAGCGCCGCGAGCCAGCGAGGCACGCATCAAGAATGCTGCAGCATGTTTTAGCCTTACTAGTGTAACTAATTCAATTTTTTGAGCATTCATAGTTTCTGGAAATACTTGGTTTTCTCGAACTCGAAGAGAGACTAATTGATTTCTTTGGCTTAATTTATCATTATCTGTGAATTTGATAGTGTTTCATTTGATGTATTGATTTTTGCATGAATCTAACTAACATTTCTGTTTGATTTTAATAGGTACAAGTACAAGGGTGCTAGTTGAGAGAGGTGTGGGCCGCACCGAATGCCTTTTTCTTTAATTTATAACTATATTATAAATAATTTATTTTAAAAACTTTTTAAGTGAAACATATTTTTTTAAAATTTATGCTATTTGTAATTTTCAAAGTCAATAAATTAGATATTTTAATTATATAATTTTTAATGTCTATAGATACAAAACATTTCACTTTTAAATTTTGATAATTTTTAATGGAGTAGTTTTCTAAAGTAAAAAAATGAAAAATGAAAAATAATATTGTTGGAAGAATGAAAAATTATGAAGAATGATGATGTGCTAGAAGAGAGGTATGAATTTGGAATACGAGAAGGGATATGATTACCGGTGCTTTGGTGGTTGTTATCAGTGACGAAGCTAGGATTTTTTGCTGGGAGCTCAAAAACTGTTTATAATTGAGAGCTACTTTTTACGTCGGCATCAATGTTCCCATAAATAGTTACAACGTGAGCGGGAGGAATAGTGGGAGATAGAGATGGTAATGAGATAGATAGTATTATTAGAAACTAGAGATATATACGACAACTTTAGTAAAAATCAATCCCGACGTCAAAATTGCACAATGCCGTGAAAACAACCATATCTGTATCTTAAATGCTACTTTTAATAACATTTCTCTTTAACTATCGTTTAAAGCATATAATATCATTTTTCACACATATTCATTATTTGAAATCTTACAGTATCCTTTCGGTAAAGCTCTCCGTATTTTTTATTTTTTTTTATCAATTTATGTTTTAAAATAATCAAAGATTTGTGATTTAAAAAATAGACTAGCAATGTATTTGTGTTTTAAAATAATTACATATTTATCATTTAAAATAAATTAAAATAGACTAGAATAATAAATAATTACCATGATTAAAGTATTAAAAAAACAGAGTAGCCAGAATAATAACTACTATACTATAAATAAAGTACTAAATTAAAAAATAGACTATAAATAAAGTAGAGTATTTAATAAGTGATAAAGCTTTCAAAAGTCAATACAAATGGTATATATCAACATTCAATAGTAATTGAAATAAGTTCTTTTGAGGAAATAAAATAAATAAATTAAATGGAAGGAAAGGTAAGAAAGACAGAATATCAGACCAACTTGGCTACCAAACATGCATGAAAGTTTTAGGAATATATACAATATATAGTAATAATGGGCCTCCCATGCCCCAATGTGACTTCGTCGCTGGTTGTTATGACTATTAAAGCATTTACCTTCGGTGTTAATATACTACCAATTTGTGTAAGAAAATCATACCAGTATTTTATTTTCCGCAGCATCCAAATATACAAAGTTTTTGATGTAGCTTACTTATCATTCACATCTCAACTTCATATAGTAAAATATTTACAAAAACTATTTATAGGTCTAAAATCCTACCATTTTCTTTTATGGAGAATTTGTTTCTACTTTCTATTCAAACTATCTTTATTTCTTAATTACAAACTAAATAATTTCTACCATTATCATCTAGATAATTCTACTACACACTACCTCACAAAAATCAAGTTTTTATCATTTGAACATACTCTTCGACAAAATAAATCAATATTCACCCTCCGATCAAATTTCAAGATATATCAATATTCAATACAAATAATTACCAAACTCAATTCTTCATCAAAAAAATTTACAAATCATATGAATACAACCACCGGAATTCTTCAGACCCAAAACATAAAAAGACCTAGACCACGTGACACTGAGAGTCCACAATTTAAAAATATATTCCACAAATAACACTACAAAAAATGCGCGAATTACATGCAGATTTACGGGTGAATATAAATCTGACAATAATAGCGATGAATTACCAACATTTGAAATCCGTTGGCAATCCACCGATAAACTATTTTATAAGCGCATATTTGGTACTACTTACCAACAGATTTGTCCTCGGACACATTTTTTTGTAGTGCAACTAAAATCAAGCCAACATCCTTGTACGCATGATCCGAGCATAAACCTTCCTCGTCTTCACAAACAACCCTAATGCCACGAGCGCCCCAAAAAGACTTACGACTGCCATAGCGAAGAAAGACGACATGAAACACTGAGTTCCACTACAAGAACTCTCATCTCCCGCATTTCTATCATATATATACCCAATAACCCTAACGGAAAATATGTACGACCCCATAGGGCTAGCAATGGCGATCGTATTGAATATTGTCCCCATATGCCGCACCCCGAATATCTCAGAGGTGATGGTAGGCATAAGCGACCACTGCGACCCGTAGCAGATGCCGACCACCACGGATCCCACGTACAGGTTTCCTGGGAAACCTGATCCAATGATGACGTGGCCAGCAGTCATGGCTGCCAGAGTCACAGTCATAAACAACGGCCTCGGGTAGCCTTTCTTGTGAAGGAAGGTGTCCGACATGAGCCCTGCCCCGACCCGGCCAAGGAAGTTCCATATGCTCCACAGTGACACTAGTGTGCTCCTCTCCACCGCGGTGTAGCCCAGGGACTCCCCGATCTGGCTGATGTTGTTGATCGTGGCAAGCCCCGACCCCATCCCGCACAACATGGCAACAAACAGCAGCCAAAAGCTCAGAGTGCGGAGAGCTTGCATGAGGTTCATCTCGTGATCATTGGTTTCGTTTGGTTTTCTTGTTTCATTGTCCACTATCAGAGGGGCCTTCAAACTGGGGAGTGAATTCTGTTTCTCTGTTTCGTGTTTGTTTGCCTTGACGGCTACGTGGAGGGGTGAGGAGAGGATGAGGAAGAGGATCGTCAGTGTGAAAACGCGCATCCAAGGGGCGAGGACCAACACATTTTCTACGATGATTAGGAGCATGACATATGCGGCAACGACCATGGAGATGAGCGAGAAGCCATTCAAGTATGTCTTATCGTGATCTGCAGAGGAAGTGTGGTGAGCTCGGACGAAGAACATGAGGGCGAGGGAGAGGAGGGATGGAACGAAGGCGAGCATGAGGAGGAATGTGGTTGGTTTTTCTGGGAATAATGTCTGGTAAACTTGTATGATAACTGCACCACTCAACCCAAGGAAGCCCTGCCAAAATTTAGATTTAGGAATTGTTACACAATCATCATGATTCATGAACATATGCCTTTGAACAATAATTAGTTAATTAATTCATATATTGTTTGTTTTTACTAGATTATTTCACGGGGGGCCGTGCAATACTAGTTAAAAAGTAAAAACTATGATCAAAGTTGTAAGCCATGTAAATGGCTAGTTTTAAAATGAAGGGGCACATATTTCAAAAATGGAACAAAACAACTGGTTATGTTGACTGCTACTAAAACTATATTATCCAAAAAATTTTGGATAAATTAGAAATGGATATTCGTAAACATGTTTATAAATAAAACCCTCTACAAATTTGAATGAATTAAATACTTATAATAGCTACTTTGAATAAGAATTTGAAGAAATCATTAAAATAGTATAGTCCATATCTCACTTGATATAGGAAATAATAATAGTGTCACCTAAAATAAGAATTTGAAGAAATCATTAAAATAGTGTAGTCGATATCTGACTTGATATAGAAAATAACAATAGCGTCACGTAAAGTAAGAGATTGGTGATGGGTCTCACAAGATGGCCCATATAGAAAAAGAAACCACTAAAATATTCTACTACCACTATTATAAGCATAAATAAGTAGGACCACTATCTTCTTCACCTGGATTTTCCCTTATGTGGTGCGAATTAATAATTTTGTTATTATCTTTAATTTTACTAAATTTGGATAACATCATGATTAATGGCAAGATTAACTTTTTTCATTTTTGTGTTTCATCCAAATCTCACTTTTTTTTTCTTAAATATAGTTCGACTATTAAACTTAAATAACAATACTGAGCTTTGGACATTATTTGCTGAAAAAATATTTAATGATAATTAATCAAATTTAATTCCCGCATGTGATGAGTTGGTGGGGTTAACTTAAAAAAAATACTACTCCACGTTATAAATACTCCACGTTATAAACAAAATAAAAATAAAAATAAAAATAAAAATAAAAATAAAAATAAAAATAAAAATAAAAATAATATGAGTCCATCCAAAAGCTATTTATATGGATATACTCCATCCACTTTAACATTCTCCTCAACAACCTTCCTTTGTTTTTGTATTAACTTGATTTATACCAACGAGGATGATTATTTATTTAAGATTTTCCTTAAAAGAAAAACATAGATAAATCTGAACAATTCTAGAATTCTTTTTGTTCTTATACAATAATTTTATTTATAAATAGAACGTATTATAATGTACTAACTAATATAGTAAAAATATAAAAAATAATAAAATTAAAAAAGATAAAAAAGAAAAATAAAAAAATCATTAAAATATATAGGATTAACTTTAATAAAAGGATTTAAATAGAAAATTGAACTATAATAGAAAATGAAATTAGACCAAGGCAATGAGTATATGTCATTCAAAATTAATTAATTTCTATTCAAGAAAAAATACTACCAAATATACTCTCTTTCCTAATTTATTTATCTCTTTTATTTTTATGAATTTATTAGTAATTTTCAATTAGACAAAAATCGGCAAAATTAGATAAATTCAACAATAATTACCTTCATAATCCCGACGACGGTGCCGCTATACGCCGGAAAATTCTCGACGGCGGTGACGACGTTCGCCGTGTTGAAGAACGTCTGCGCGTGCGCGGCGAGGAACATGAAGAGGCACACGGCCGCCACGTGCGGCTGCGGAATTGCGCCGGTGACGGCCAGCCAGAGGAAGAAGTAGCCGACCAGGCACTGCGCCGCGCCGGCGGCGTGCACGATCCAGGTCCTCGGCGCGGCGCCGCGGCGGCAGACGGCGGAGTAAAGGAGGCCGGAGAGGACGCCGGCGTTGGCGCCAATGTCCTTGAAGACGGAGATGGTGTCGAGCATGGATTGGTCGTAGTTTTGGGAGGATTTGAGGATCGGAGAGTAGATGCCGAAGGCGTAGGATGCGCCGCAGCTGCACTGGATCCAGATGCTCGCCGCCGTCGCCGTCCATTTGCTGGCCTCCATTGTTGATTTATTGTGGAGTGTGTGAATTCACTAGTGATACTTATTGTGTTTGTGTTTGTGGTTGGTGTGTTTGTGGCCGGAGGACTGTGTTCGTGGTCCCTTTATATTTTGCTTGTCAATTTCACAAATTTGTGTGTACAAGAGAGATATTTTTTATTTTTAGGTGAGTTGTGGCCAAGAGTGTGCTCGGGTTGGATTGGATCGGGTTTGACCCGTTGTATCTGAACCATGGCTTCTTCGTGTACTTATAAGTGATACGCTATGGTTTGATTTGGATTGAGGTTGACTTGTTATATCTGATCCATTGCTTCGTTTATGTATAAGTAATGTTGCTTCTGTACCGATGAAGATAAATGTTATTTTATATTTTAAGTGGTGATAATAATTCTTAGATATGAATCAACTAAACTGGAAGGATTTTGAAAACAAAAATGAGTACTAGTTGTTCTGAATTTAAGTCGCTATCAGTATAAAGTAGTTTCTCATTTATCTTATATATAAAGTAGAGTTGATGAAATACCAGACTTAGCCGAATCGGCTTGAGCCCATCCGGCTTGACCCAGTTCTAATTAACCTGACCGGGGCCCGCCAATGTGTAGATGCGCAACTGTGCATATGTGTGCGTGCATAAGGGCTCATTACCATGGGCGGACCCAAGTGGAAATGACAAAATGCTAAAGCTTTCACTAAAATATGTTTTTGATTAACTTTTCTTTTTTTATATAAAATTTTGAAATTTATTCAAAGTTTAATGCAAATTATTGTATAATAGCTCCTACAAATGATTTAAATAACATAAATATATATTACTATGAAATAAAATTTAAAAATTAAGTTCCTATCGATATTTTTTATGCATCTACCCTTTCTTATTACTAGGATCATACTCAAAATAAATATATTACTATATTATATCAAACCGAAAAAAGATCTGGTCCAATCTAATAGCATATAATAGAGTGCACCCAAGTGCATAGATAAAAACAAATGGTCCATTTCTCATACTATTATTCATGAATAGAGAAACTAACATTTCTCAATTAAGATCTATAACTTCAACCTTTAGCAATATTATTATTTGCTTTTCAAATAATAATATGCAAATCTAGATAGATAAGAAGGACGGAAAGATAGAGGACTTTGAATAAAAGTTCAAGGATATTCCAAATTACCTAAAAATAGATAGTACAATAAAAATATGACAAAAGAGTATACTAAAACATTACAACTTCTCTTGGTGGGCCAATAATTAGTATACAAGATTATACCTACACGTCCTGTTCTTATCAACAATATAGGTATATATTCCAGCTGGATATATTAAAATCAATGATAAGTGAAATTAAATCTCATTTAGCTTCGTGTCAATCTTATCATTTTCAGCCATTTAATTCAATTTATTTTCAATTAAATTAAATAGTCTTATAGGGTTGTTTGTTTGACATTTATGTAAAACGGCATTACTCAGATTAGCGTGATGGTCTCGTCTTTTAAATAATGAGATTAGGGATTTAATCCTTACCCATATGAATGGAGTATATTATTTGATCATTCGCAATCCTCAAACTATTGACAGGAGATATTTTGAGAGCACAGAAAAAAATATATAAAATAAAGTTGAGAAATCGAATACAAAAAGTTCCATCCACAAAATACATTTGTGATTCAATCATTTCAGAGTTTTATTTTTCTTTTGGGCCTACTAATTTATTGATAAATTAAAATAATAGTGTAGAAATTTTCTTTTGGGCCAACAAGTGATATAATAAATTAAAATAATAGTGTAGAAAGTTTTATTATTTATATTGAATAAATCATCCAGAACATTCTCAAATTAACAGTCCACAGCAGGGGATCCCATCCGATAACGAAAATGTACTCATATTGTTATTTCTTCCATATATGAGAAAAACGTCACCCTCGTTGGCGTGTTATTAAGTAAAAACGCAACACGGTTGGTGTTTTACAATTTCGTCTGATTTTATACAAATATAGTTTAAAGTGTAACACGCTCACTTGGTTGGCGTGTTTAACTAAAAACGCCATATGTGTTGGCGTCTTTAAATCATATATTACGCCTACTTGGTTGGCGTGTTTAGGTGAAAAACGCCATCAGCGTTGGCGTTTTTTTTAAAAACGTCATCCGGGTGGGCGTGTTAGCGTTCAACCAGATATCAGACAGAATTCTCCCAAAAACGCGAACCCTAATCACTTTTCCTCCCCAAATGCGAAAAATCTTAAGGAAACCCTTGCTCGGGTCGACGCAATCGACGATTTGATGGTGAAGATTTCGATTTTGGCTCATTCTTCCAAACATTAGTCTTCCTATTCGGTTAGTATATTTAAATTTTGACCAATATTTGATGGATTTTTATGATAGTATATATTATAGTGTAATTAATAGAAATATTTGATGGATTGTTATGATATTATATATTGTAGTATATCTAATTTTTTACCAATATTTGATGGATTGTTATAATAGTATATATTTGATGTAATTAATATCTAATTTTGACCAATTTTTGACCCACTCCACGTAATGATAAATGTAAAAATAATACATATGTATTTGTGTTTTACATTATTGCAGATAGTATGACGTGGTGTGTCAATTTATATTGGGGTGGAAAGATAATTCCCGGAGCAGTTATTTCATATGATCCTCCTTTTTCAAAAGGATTCATTATGCTGGATGAAAGTGTTTCCTATGACAAGCTTGTGGAAACAATTTGTGAAAGGATGGGGATAAACATATTTGAAAACAAAGTTCAAATAATATGGAAACGTACTATATGCGTTGGATCCGGAGTCACGTTTATAGGTACTCTACTATAAGAAGTTTGCATGCCACTAATGTTCAGTGAGAGTATGGCTACAGGAGGCCAAATTGAATTATTTGTTAAGTATTCGGCAATTACTCAACAAATAAGTCATCATGTCATAAGTTCCTCCTTCGTATAGGAGTTAATTTTTTTAAAAAAAGTCATCATGTCATAAGTTATGATGTTGGTACGTCTACGAGAGCCAAAGAATCAAGTTTCGCTGCAACACAAGATTTTGATGTTGGAGGCGTGCGTTTAAGGGACAGTGACAATTGTCATGTGGTTGATGACATTATAGGTCCTGATAAAGCCGACTTTCTTGATCCGCAATCACCTTATGATTCTGAAGATGTAAACAGTGTTTAGTCAGAATGTTTGCTTCCAATTCTGCACATGGTGCGTAGTCTATATGCACTGGATTTAGCATCTTCGGTCTTATATTTGAGATTCTCTCCCAAGCCCACAGCTGTAACAAAGTACACGCTCCCCCGACATCGCTCCTCCTAGCAAGAGCAGCTTCACATAAATTGTAGTACAAGCAAGCAAGAGTCGCACCAGTCGCACCACCCCAGCTATAGCTAGCACATCGTTCTACATCCATGAAAAATTGCAAGTAGAAAAATGGAATTTTATTTCCGGAGGCGTTCGGGATCATCAGACTACCAAGTAACAACAGACAATAAACACGAGCACGTTGAACATATATGTACTGGTCGTGTTCATCACTCAACTCAATCCTCAGTTGATTTGATAAGCTTGTCTGCATCCAAACCATTTCTTTCAGCTCAACTGTATCCGGTACAAATCCAAGATAATCTAAAGACAGTTGTATCCAATAGCTGACATCTTTAGTGGGGATGTAACCCGTCACAGCATCCCCGTCAACTTTGAGGCCCCATAAGACCTCCACGTCTTCCAAAGTCACTGTCGCTTCACCGACTGGAAAGTGAAACGTGTGAGTCTCTGGCCTCCGGCGTTCAATCAAGGCGGTAATAAGATGGTGGTCAATGTCCTTCGGTTGACCACACCTCAATATACCGCCGAACCCCATCTCGTCTACTACTGCCAATACACGGGGATGTATGGGAACATCCCAAATTATTCCTTCATATCTTCTGCAGCGGACGTCTTCTGTTTCAACTCCCGCCCATATATTATTAGAGACGTGTTGTCTCTGAAGATACAAGACGGAAGGATCCTCATGACCACATAAGAGTCTTCGACGAGAACTTGGAGATGATGACATAGTTCACCTACACAACATTCACAATTCAAATTAAACAATACACATACCTAAACAAATTTAATAATTGGATACTATTTAAGCCAATATCACAAAATGGAACACCAATATCTAATAATGCATAATACAAAAATGCACAAATTCACCTACACAACATTACACAAAATTATAACACAATTCACCTACTCAACATTAACAATTGAAACTAAACAATATACATCAACCTAAACAATTTCAATAATTTGTCATTATTGAACCCAATATCAAATAATGTAACACCTAAACCCAAATAATGCAACACCACTTTAAAACCCACATAAACCAAATCAAGTTGCCCAATTTTTAAGCTAGAACAACACTATGGTTTAGGTTTTTAATCAAATTTATACCATAACTAAACACCAATATCTCAACTATTAATGAACAATAATGTCATTCAAACAAGCCAATATGCTAAATAATAATGCAACACAATATTTCAACTCTATTTACAACCCATTACAAACCATAAATAACTATCAAACAATTACTCTAATAATGCAAAAGATAAGTATACTAACCGAAAAGTATACGAAAATGGGGAAGAATAGCACCGATTGATGGAGGGAGGGCGAAATCACATAGAAGAGGGCGAAATCGCGACGAAGAGGGCGCTGCTTGGATAAAATCGTGATGTGTGTGGTGTGAGTTTCGCGATTGGAGGAGGAGAGGCTGATATATGATTCTGTCTAAACACGCCAGCCATGTTGGCGTTTTTAATCGAAAAACGGCAGCCGTGTTGGCGTTTTTAATCGAAACACGCTCTCTTCTTTAAACACGCCAATCTTGTCGGTGTTTCTAATTATAAATCGCCAGCAGGATAGGTGAATATTTATTATATTTTATGATTTATTTTATCCAATTTTTGCTAAACACGCTAACACAGATGACGTTTTTTATTTAAACATACCAATCAAGTGGGCTTGTTACGCTTTAAACTGTATTTGAATAAAATCAGAAGAAATTGTACACGTCAACGAGGGTGGTGTTTTTCGTTATTCTAGTCGTAGACTACCCCACATATCCGATTTTGTCGAAAAAAAATCCTCAATTTCCAGCAAATCAGAGCTTCATCAATCATGGAACCAGACTACAATCCCAGCCGGAAAACTCTGATCAAGAACAAATGGGTGGCGGCGGCCGCCAGCATTTGGATCCAGTGCACCGCTGGCTCACTCTACACCTTCAGCATCTACTCCCAAGCCCTCAAATCCACCCAAAACTACGACCAATCCACGCTCACCACCATCTCCTGGTTCAAGGACGTCGGCCTCCTCTCCGGCCTCCTCTACTCCGCCACCGCCGCCCGCTGCCGCCCCTGGCTCGTGCTCCTCGCCGGCTCTCTGCAGTGCTTCGCCGGCTACTTCATGATGTGGCTGGCGGTCACCGCGGCGATTCCGCGGCCGCAGCCGGCGGTGATGTGTCTGTACATGCTGGTGGCGGCGCACGCGATGACGTTCTTCAACACGGCGAATGTGGTCACCGGCGTGCATAATTTTCCCAGCTACAGCGGCACCATTGTTGGGATCATGAAGGTAGGGTTTGGAAATTGATTAATTGATCTTATATATGTTAATGTTGAATTCATGTTTCGATAATTCGACTTGAAAGGATATGGATTCAACATCTTGAGCTGGAAAATTTAATCAAAATTTACACAACATACATGAAAAACAACATTTTTGGGGATAAACATGTTGAGTTTTTTTTAATTGTGCCATTACTCTTAAAATGCCAACTTTAGTTGAATGCATCTATTTTGTGATCAATCTTTATTTAGTAGTGTTTTTGTTTAGTAGCATTTGATTTGTAAATTGAAGTTGGAGTGAGTACTGCAATGTCTTGCTGTGTAGAAGATTGTGTAGGACAAGTGAGAATAAGTCATTCAATGTGTGATAGATTGATAGAGTTATATTATGATGGTAAAGGATATTGGTGGAGATTGATATTCTTCCTATGGAAATTTTAGAATCATGGCGATAGCACATATTTGGAAATTTGGGGAGTGGTTTAGACTTGTAGTGGTTTAGATTGTTATTGTTATTTCTAAGAAAAACAGTAAACTAATGTGGTAGTAAAATTTAGAAATGTAAAGGTGAAATAAAGACCTTTGTAATATGATAGCTAACACTAAATATTTTGTTTCCTTCATTTAGTATTTTAAGCACTAACAAGGAATGAGTGGAAATTTCATTTTTGGGTTTCTCTATATAAAATTGACGTATTTCCTACAAATTTATAACTGGGTTTGTTGAACTGCTTCTTTGTCATACTTGTTAATTTTCTATTTACCGCATTCGTTATCCTTCTTTTGATTCTATGTCCACTGAGATCTTTGAATTTTACAGGGCTTTCTTGGTCTCAGTGGAGCCATATTAATTTTAGTATATCAGACGATTTTCAAGCACAATCCGAGTTCATATATCTTGCTCCTGGCATTGCTCCCGCCAATTAATACGGTTCTGTTTATGGGTTTTGTTAGAATCTTTAGAACAAGTGAAGAAGATGAATCAAGCACTTGAATGCCTTCTCGTCTTTTGCTCTTGTTTTGGCTGCCTATCTTGCAACTGTGATAATCATCCAGAACATTCTCAAATTAACAGTATCTATACGTGCCTTGACATTTTCTCTACTTTTCATGTTGCTGTTGTCCCTATTGTTATTGCAATCCGAGCCCAGAGGTATAAGTCGTATCGGATGGTAAAGTCTTTACTCGAGCACAATCAAATGTCAGTTGATAAGGACCCAATAGATGATGATGGCACGGATACCACGGGGGACCAAGATGAGTATCATGAGCTCCCAAACGGTGCATACCAAGTTAGGGAGTCAAACAATAACAACATGTTGCATTTGAGAGAAGATGTAAATCTTATTGGAGCTATGCGAACGATCAGTTTCTGGCTTTTGTTCTTCACAACTGCTTGTTCTATGGGATCAGGACTTGCCTTGGTGAATAATATTAGCCAAATAGGCGAATCTCTTAGTTACAAGAGCATCGAGGTTAATACTTTGGTTTCACTATGGAGCATCTGGAACTTCCTGGGTCGTTTTGGATATGATATTTACTCTAGCAACCACGAGCATTGGCTATGCAATGATTGCTTTTGGTTTCCCTGGTGCTCTTTACGCCGGTTCTGTTTTGGTGGGTGTTTGCTATGGGTCACAATGGTCGTTGATGCCGACTATTGCTTCCGAATTGTTTGGGAAAGAGCATTTAGGAACAATATTTAACACCATCACTAGTGCAGGTCCTATTGGGTCTTATGTTCTCTCTATCTGGGTGGTGGGATTTCTCTACGACAAGGAAGTGGCTGGTGATGGAAATATATGCATTGGAATTCAATGTTTCAGATTCTCGTTTCTTATCATGGCAGCTGTTGCACTCTCCGGCTCTCTTGTTGCCTTGGTGTTGTTTTTCTGGACTAGAAAATTCTACAGACATGTTGTGCTCCGGAGGCTTTACCATTCTCTACGAGAGAGCAAGCGCATTGATTATGATGACTAGTACATGAAACGATTTGTGTTCCCACGCTAACTAAATAGTGATGTGCTGTATCAGTTTTCGTGAAAATACTAGGAAATGGGCAGGTCTTTTGCAGAGGCAGATTGCGTGACAGCAGAGTTCTATGAAGCTTCAACATTGTTATTGATATGCAATAGATTTGGCCTTGATTGATCGGTATCTCTTTCTTTCCCTTTTTTCTCTGATCGTTCACGTTCAAGACTGTTTGGTATTTTCAGGATCTAACCTTCCTGCTTGGAGACTGTCTAACGCGTTTCTGGTATCTTATGCTCATGGAAGAATGCTCTCGTGTCGGCTGATTCAGTTTCAATCACTCGGTAACTTTTGTGCTTCATTGTGCATAGATTTCATCTTAAAACGTAATCGGTGCCATCTAGAGTCGTTAACATCTGAGAAGTGCATATGAAAGGGAAGAAGTTCAGAACTCTGCTGGTATGATGAAATCTTTGTAAAATTGATAATTTCTGTAGAGAACTATTTGATCTTTGTCACGCCCGCATTTCCTAAGGATAGGAAGTACGGTGGACCGCGACTAGGGGGGGATAAAGAAGCGGGGAAGAAAGGGGGTAACAAGAATATTTGACCCAAAACATTTAATAAAGGAAGTTCACTTTTAAACATTGTACTTAAGACGACATTACAAAAGTTAAAGTATTCAGAGTTTAAAGGAAAACATTGTATCGGATTACAAGCAGCGGAAAGACCAAAAGACAGATGCTGCCATGTATGACGACACGACACCATCCAAAGGACCAAATAAAAATACTATTTCAGCTTTGGCTGCTCAACATCCGTCATCCCCATCGTCGCTCAACCTGCACATTAAGAAAACAACATGCAGGGCTGAGTACTTATGCACTCAGTGGACACACGCCAAAAACATAGTTTGTCATGCCATAACAGTGTAACATTGGGGTTTTGAGTATAATGAAAATAACCCAAGTACACAAAATACATTTCATAAATTCGACTGCGCAGTCATTTTCCGATATTGCCACCCTTATTCCCTCAATCATACACTATCTGATCCAAACCATGACAAGGGGCGTGGCCACACCCCAGGTCATCTAGACCGGCCAACTTGCTCTCAGATGGCACCCAGTCTCGTGTACACTAGCCTGAGGGTTCGCAGCCCAACAGACCCGAATTCGATTAAACATATGTGGTAAACCACTTCAGATAGGTTTCAAAACGAAATAATTGGCAAGACAAACAGTTCACCTCCATAAACATTTCCGGAACAAAGTCCGTATTTAAAGATAACCCACATAAAAGTAGGGTAGAAAAGCCCACCTCGATTGCTTAGCTTTTAAAACAGTTCCCTTCAACCACACTTTCCTCGAAAAAGATCACCCTTTTGAAAGATAAATAATATCATGATTAGAGTCAGAAGAGACGAGACTTTAAACGACAATGCATGATTCCTACGTGGACGACTTCAACATCTAGCACGTTACACGTACATACACTTAACAACATATTACAAAACAAACACACAAAGTCACACGTTCGAAACACACCCCGCACGCAAACGACGTACCCAAAACGCGCACACGACACACGAACACAGCACTCCAAGTCCTGGCATACCCTTACTGTGCAACGGCTCACTTGGCTCGGAAAGGTTCGGAAAAAGCTCGGAAAAAGGATCGGCGTCTCGGCCTGGCTCGGTGTCTCGGCCGCCTGGCTCGGCACCTCGGCCGACCGTCTCGGCCGCCTGGCTCGGCACCTCGGCCGACCGTCTCGGCCGCCTGGCTCGGCACCTCGGCCGCCTGGCTCGGCACCTCGGCCGACCGTCTCGGCCGCCTGGCTCGGCACCTCGGCCGCCTGTCTCGGCACAGCTCGGCACCTGTCTCGGCACAGCTCGGCACTTGTCTCGGCACAGCTCGGCACCTGTCTCGGCACAGCTCGGCACCTGTCTCGGCACAGCTCGGCACCTGTCTCGGCTCAGCTCGGCACCTGTCTCGGCACAGCTCGGCACCTCGGCCGACCATCTCGGCCGTCCGGCTCGGCACCTCGGCCGACCGTCTCGGCCGCCTGTTCGGCACCTCGGCCGACCGTCTCGGCCGTCCGGCTCGGCACCTCGGCCGACCACCTCGGCCGTCTGCTCGGCGCCTAATTTACACCCCTTTTCCTCTGACCCCCGATTCTCAAACCCTATACGACAAACACACCACGCATTCTACATCCCAAAACACACCCAAACACCTGGGATCATCCCTTCCAGACTCTCCACAAATCTGCCCTAGGCTGAACCCAACAACTCTCGGCCAACACACACGAAAACTCTCGAACCAAACACTGATTCCTCCGAGCCATCTCTTGGCCAAACACACCCACATTCATCACAAAAACCTATCACTCAGAAACACGCCACTTGCACATGAAAACATCTCCCAAAAACATACAACTCGCGAAACTGCGCAGTTTACTTGCAAAAATCATAATAAAATCATACGACATCCAATGAAGCTGAAATTTACACACCACACAAAGGACACATTAACCTTTACACAGTTCAAAATTCGTACCCAACGGAGATCGTTTGCTTAGTTAAAAAAGGGTCGGAACCCACTGTCAGTTACCAACAAAGACATGCTTCACACAGACACATCATCCCACAACCTATTCAGCACCTAAACCCTCCAAAACGTCCTATATGCATGAGGTTTCGAAAATTAACAAGGGTTAGGGGTTACCTTTCTCCGAATAGTTCGAAACGTAGGTCAAAGCTTCCCTACTCCGATTTCAAAACGGTACGCGAGAGTTTGCTACCTTAATGAAATCAGGAATCAATGAGAGGGAGTAAGAGGGAAGGTAAAAACCGAGAGGGAGAAGAAGGGAGACTTACCAGAGAGAGAGTAACTTTGCGAGAGAGAGAACGAGCGAGAGAATGAGAGAGACCGAAGAGGGAAAGAGATTGGAAAAGAGGAAAAGAATCGGTTAAGAGGGAGTGGGGGAGGTTGAGAAATTAGTGGGGAGAGGGGGAGGGGTTTTTTTTTGAAAAGCCGAGAGAATTAGGGAGGGAGGAATTTAATTTGTTATTTAGGATTTTAATTCTAGCTTAATTAGTTAATCACTTTTAATGCTAGGTAAAAACACCCCATCCGCAACAATAGTGTAAAGCAATTAATATTTCCACACCATATATCAAGCACAACACATAAGACATTCATTAAATTAAAGAACCAAAAACCACAAGATCTCGGATATTACATTCCTCCCACCTTAACAAAATTTCGTCCCGAAATTTGTTAGATCACTCAAACAGCTCTGGAAACCTCTCTCTCATCTTATCTTCTAATTCCCATGTTGCTTCTTCGATTCCATGATTCCTCCACCGTACTTTCACCGAAGCGATTGACTTATTCCTCAATTCTTGCACTCTTCGATCCACAATGGCCTCGGGCTTCTCCTCATAGCTTAGATCGGGATTTAGGACCATCATTTCTTCTTGGTGAACGATGTGTGTGGGGTCATACACATACTTCCTCAATTGTGACACATGGAAGACGTTGTGCACATTTCCGAAGCTTGGTGGTAGGGCCAATCTGTATGCTACCACGCCGACTCTATCCAAAATCTCGTATGGACCGATAAATCGGGGTCTCAGCTTTCCCCTCACTCCAAAACGAGTTATTCCCTTAGAAGGGGAAACTTTCAGAAAGACCTTTTCCCCGACCTCGAACTGTAACTCGGTCCTTCGAACATCCGCATAAGATTTCTGTCGATCTTGTGCCTCCTTGATCCTCCCACGGATTTGTCGGACAATCTCTATCATCTCTTCTACAGAGTCTGGTCCGAGAATTCTTCTCTCACCCACTTCATCCCAATAAAGTGGCGATCTACACTTCTTTCCATACAAGGCCTCATATGGAGCCATCTTGATAGTCGCCTGGTAACTATTATTGTAAGCGAACTCTACCAAGGGCAACACTTCTTCCCAACCTACGCCTCGATCTAGCACCACGGCTCGTAGCATGTCCTCCAATGCTTGTATCGTTCTCTCCGACTGCCCGTCGGTTTGCGGGTGGAACGCTGTACTGAAATTCAACTTAGTCCCCAACTCGCGCTGCAGGCTTGTCCAAAATCTAGAAGTGAATTTAGCATCACGATCAGATGTGATTGTCGCTGGGACTCCATGCAAGCGTATAATTTCCCGTACATATACCTTAGCCAACTGATCGGATCCATAAGTGGCACGAACCGGCACAAAATGGGCAGATTTGGTGAGGCGATCTATAATCACCCAAATCACCGTGTTCCCTCGCTGGGATTTTGGCAGTCCTATCACAAAGTCCATTGCAATATGTTCCCACTTCCATTCCGGAATCTCGAGGGGTTGCAATTTCCCATAGGGCCGTTGGTGTAGCGCCTTTACTTGTTGACATGCTAGGCATCTCTCCACAAATGCCGCAACATGCTTTTTCATACCGTTCCACCAAAACTGTCTTTTCAAGTCTTGATACATTTTGGTGCTCCCTGGATGAGCAGCGTATGGGGTTTCATGTGCTTCTCTCATGATTTCCATCCTCAGGCCTTCATCCTTAGGCACACACAACCTTCCCTTGTAGGTGAGACCATTATCCGCTGCCTCACGAAAATTTCCGAGTTCACCCGTCCTCACTTCTGAGCGAATCTTTTCTAGTAACGTATCTCGCCGTTGAGCTTCTACAATTCTGGCTCTTAAGTCGGGTTCCATCACCAACGTGGCTACTATCCCTTCCACAGTCTCGGGCATTCTCACCACTTCCAAGCGCATCTTACTGAACTCTTGGATTATACTCTCTTCGATAGTAAGAAAGGTGGCCAGCTGAGATTGAGACTTCCTACTAAGAGCATCGGCCACTACGTTTGCTTTTCCCGGATGGTAATTTATACCACAATCGTAGTCCTTTACCAACTCGAGCCACCTACGTTGGCGCATGTTCAACTCCTTTTGCTCAAAGAAGTACTTTAGACTCTTATGGTCCGTGTATATCTCACAACGGACTCCATAAAGATGATGTCTCCAGATCTTCAAAGCATGTACCACAACTGCCAGTTCCAAGTCATGCGTCGGATAATTCAGTTCATGGGGCTTCAATTGTCTCGATGCATATGCAATCACTTTCCCCTTCTGCATAAGCACACATCCCAGTCCCACCTTCGACGCATCCGTATATACCGCATAGTCAGTCTCTGGCTCCGGCACAGCTAGGATTGGTGCGGTGGTCAATTTCTCCTTCAACAACTGAAAGCTCGCCTCACATTCTGGCGTCCAAATCATCTTGACTCCCTTTTTCAGTTGTTGCGTCATTGGCCTTGCTATCTTCGAGAATCCCTCGATGAATCTTCGATAATAGCCCGCCAGTCCTAAAAAGCTTCGGATTTCGTTTTGTGTAGAAGGTGACTTCCACTCCTGCACCGCTTCTACCTTGGCCGGATCTACACGAATTCCATCTGAAGTTACTACATGTCCAAGAAAATTTACTTCCTTGAGCCAAAACTCGCATTTACTGAACTTGGCATATAGTTTCTCGTCCCTTAGAGTTGCTAGGACGGTTCTCAAGTGCTCTTTGTGCTCCTCCTCGTTCTTTGAGTAAACAAGCACGTCATCGATGAAAACCAGGACAAACCGATCCAGAAATGGATGGAACACGCGGTTCATAAGGTCCATGAACACTGCCGGGGCGTTCGTCAGTCCAAAAGGCATTACAACGAACTCATAATGACCATATCTTGTTCGAAAAGCTGTCTTGGGTACATCTTCTCGCCGAACCCTCAGCTGATGGTACCCAGACCTCAAATCCATCTTAGAGAAGACTCCTGCCCCTCGAAGTTGGTCAAACAAGTCGTCTATCCTTGGTAGTGGATACTTGTTCTTCAGCGTTAGTTTGTTTAGCTCCCGGTAGTCGATGCACATCCTCATCGTTCCATCCTTCTTCTTTACGAACAACACTGGTGCTCCCCATGGTGACACGCTAGGTCTAATGAATCCCAATTCCAGTAGCTCTTGCAGTTGCACCTTAAGCTCCTCCAACTCTTTTGGCGCCATTCTATAAGGTGCTTTTGATATTGGTGCCGATCCGGGCTCCAGATCGATCGTGAATTCTACTTGCCTGTCGGGTGGGGGTCCCGGCAATGCATCGGGGAAGACATCGGGATATTCACTCACTATCGCCACATCTTCTATCTTCCTGTCTTTCTTCTCCTCCCCATTCAAATAAACAAGGTACGCTGGACATCCCTTCCTCATCATTGTAGTGGCTTGCAGCGCAGAGATAATGGACTTGCGTCGGCTCATTGGGACTCCGTGAAACTTCATCGGCTCTTTTCCGGGGGTTTCAAACGAAATTTTCCTTTCTCTACAATGAAGGGTAACGTGGTTCTCCGCTAACCAATCCATACCCAAGATTATGTCTACGCTACCCATCGTCATTACTTGCAAATTATAAGCCACTAAACTGAGTTCACCTATTCCAAAGTTCACACATGCACAAGATCGGGATATATCTATAGCCCCGCCTACCGGTGAGGTCACACTCATAGTGGGTTCGGTCTTAACAGTAGGTAATTCCAAAGTATCCACACAAGACGTTGATATAAAGGAATGCGACGCACCCGTATCAAACAAGACAACTATAGGCATATTGAGAAGTGTGCCCATACCTGCCAAGTTTCCTTGCTCAAAGGTTTCTTTCCCGTTTGCCGGCTGTTTCCCCTTCAAGGCGTAGGCCCTTGCTTGCGATGGTAATCCTTGGCGGCGTTGTTGCGGTGGAGGTGCAGGTAGTGCCTGGGATTGTGGACGGAAACCTAGCTGGTTCTGTCTCGTTCCCGTTCCCATGTGCTTGTTTGGGCAATTTCGGATGTAGTGGCCACTCCCACCACAGTTGAAGCACCTAGGGTCTCGACACTCCCCGGCGTGGTACTTGAAGCACCTCCCACATTGAGGGTTCCTCGGCGGAAAGTTTGCCCTCGGTTGGAAAGTATTCTGCCTCCCGCCATTGTAGGGTGGGTTCCTCATGTGTTGTGGCCTCTTACCACCATACTGAGCCTGGTCACCATCCCACCTCCTCTTCTCTTGGTGGCCCGGCTGAGCTTGTAGAGGTGTCGCGTTTGTTGTTGCCACAACTCTTGGCTTAGGGAGTGCATCTTCCACGTCCAGTGCACAAGTCAAGATCTCCGAGTAGGAGAGTTCTCCTCGACAGGCCAATGCGGCCTTTATCTCATCTCTGAGCCCGGCCCGGAACTTCACCGCTCATTTCTCATCGGTGTCCATCAACTCGGGCGCATATCGTGCCATCTGCGCGAGGGCTCGGTCATACTCGGTTACAGTCATTCGGCCTTGGCTTAGTGTGTGGAACTCTACCACCTTGGCCCGTCTGTACGTCTTTGGAACATACTTGTTATCGATCTCTACTTTAAACTCCTCCCATGTTAGCGCCTCCAGGCGTGCAGGATCCATAGTTCTCTGCCGAGTCTCCCACCAGTAATCGGCAGCACCTAACAGTTGAAAGGTAGCACCAGCAATGCGCTCCCTATCTGTGCACTCCATGACCCTGAAGATACGCTCGAGGCCGCGTATCCACTCTTCCGCTTTGGATGGGTCTCCTTGTCCGTCAAATTTTGGGGGATTCTGCCTTGAGAACGTAACTATGAATCTTTCTTGTTGAGGCGGGGGTGGAGGTGGTGGTGGCGGTGGTGGTGGAGGTGGTGCCTCCACGTGGGGTTCTTGTCGTGGTTGGCGTGCACGTCTTGGCGGCATTCTGATTCAATATCCAAAAAGGTTTACTACAATTCTCATCCAAAATTACCACTTTCTCAAAATTTTCTTATAAAACCTTCATGTAGTATAAGATGCAACACATAGGATATAAATCAAAATCAAAATTCTCATTAAAAGAAAGAAGGCCAACATTGTTCCCAAGAGCAGATCGTACAGAAAGCAAAAACTGAAAAGACAACGAACTATTCTAATTCTAGACTACGACTCTATCATCCTCATCCATAGGCCCTTCCTCCGGGTCTTCGTCGTCGTCCTCCTCGGAGTTCCCTGGCAGAGCCTCCTCATAAACATCTTCATACCCTTGTTCACCCTCGTACATGCTCACATACTTGTCCTGATACACGACCCTCTCTTCCACCTCCTGTGGGGGCTGCTCCTCTCGAGAGTCCACCAGTGCACAATACACGGCTTTCCGAAAGCCAGCCATGTCACCCACCATGTCATCGGTAGCGGGCTCATGCCACGTGTACCTCCTCGCCGTTCTTTCGGCCCACTCCTTCCAGCTATCGGGAAGCAAATCTATTAGCTTCTCAATGCCGTCATGCTCTGTCACTCCGAACTCCTGAGCTGCCCTCCAGAGGGTGTCGAAGTGTGCCACGAACTCGATCAACGGTACATGATCCTTCTTCCGGTACACTCTATAATCTCTGAGCACCCTCTGTGCCCTAAGTCTATCGCGATCACTCCGTCGCGGGGTTCGGAACATACGCGCCATCTATAGAAAAAAACAGAAACAACCGCCTCGCGTATAAAAACAGAGTACATAACCGAAGAAGAGAGAGAGAGAGAGAGTATGCACGTATCGCTGTTCTAACCCAAACCCGCTGGTGTTCAAAGGCCAAAAGCTCTTATCTATCATAGGTCCAAGAAGCACTAGTGAAATTCTATCACGTCTAAGTTCAAACATTCAAAAGGCCAACACATACTCACATAAAAGCTCACATCAACATTCACGTCATCATATCATCACACATCGGCCACATGCTTTCATATAAGTTCATCATACATCAACAGTTCATAACACCATAACAGTTCATAGCTCAAATAATTTCCAACTTTTCCACATCACGTTGTACCCTTCCACATGTCTCAACATTTACTTAAACTTTACATAAAAATCATTTTCAACACCAAAATCACAATTTCCTCCACTTCCATATACTTTCCAAAATTTCGAAATTTTCATTACCTCATTTCAGGTTGAGTGCGATGAGTCGGATGTTGAGCCAATGACACTTTTGAAAACTTACTCCAGTCAGAAAAAGATTATTATTTTTTTTTTTTTTTTTTTTTTTTTTTTGGGTCCAGAGCAGAAAGAGAAAACCTGGGCTCTGATACCACTCTGTCACGCCCGCATTTCCTAAGGATAGGAAGTACGGTGGACCGCGACTAGGGGGGGGGGGATAAAGAAGCGGGGAAGAAAGGGGGTAACAAGAATATTTGACCCAAAACATTTAATAAAGGAAGTTCACTTTTAAACATTGTACTTAAGACGACATTACAAAAGTTAAAGTATTCAGAGTTTAAAGGAAAACATTGTATCGGATTACAAGCAGCGGAAAGACCAAAAGACAGATGCTGCCATGTATGACGACACGACACCATCCAAAGGACCAAATAAAAATACTATTTCAGCTTTGGCTGCTCAACATCCGTCATCCCCATCGTCGCTCAACCTGCACATTAAGAAAACAACATGCAGGGCTGAGTACTTATGCACTCAGTGGACACACGCCAAAAACATAGTTTGTCATGCCATAACAGTGTAACATTGGGGTTTTGAGTATAATGAAAATAACCCAAGTACACAAAATACATTTCATAAATTCGACTGCGCAGTCATTTTCCGATATTGCCACCCTTATTCCCTCAATCATACACTATCTGATCCAAACCATGACAAGGGGCGTGGCCACACCCCAGGTCATCTAGACCGGCCAACTTGCTCTCAGATGGCACCCAGTCTCGTGTACACTAGCCTGAGGGTTCGCAGCCCAACAGACCCGAATTCGATTAAACATATGTGGTAAACCACTTCAGATAGGTTTCAAAACGAAATAATTGGCAAGACAAACAGTTCACCTCCATAAACATTTCCGGAACAAAGTCCGTATTTAAAGATAACCCACATAAAAGTAGGGTAGAAAAGCCCACCTCGATTGCTTAGCTTTTAAAACAGTTCCCTTCAACCACACTTTCCTCGAAAAAGATCACCCTTTTGAAAGATAAATAATATCATGATTAGAGTCAGAAGAGACGAGACTTTAAACGACAATGCATGATTCCTACGTGGACGACTTCAACATCTAGCACGTTACACGTACATACACTTAACAACATATTACAAAACAAACACACAAAGTCACACGTTCGAAACACACCCCGCACGCAAACGACGTACCCAAAACGCGCACACGACACACGAACACAGCACTCCAAGTCCTGGCATACCCTTACTGTGCAACGGCTCACTTGGCTCGGAAAGGTTCGGAAAAAGCTCGGAAAAAGGATCGGCGTCTCGGCCTGGCTCGGTGTCTCGGCCGCCTGGCTCGGCACCTCGGCCGACCGTCTCGGCCGCCTGGCTCGGCACCTCGGCCGACCGTCTCGGCCGCCTGGCTCGGCACCTCGGCCGCCTGGCTCGGCACCTCGGCCGACCGTCTCGGCCGCCTGGCTCGGCACCTCGGCCGCCTGTCTCGGCACAGCTCGGCACCTGTCTCGGCACAGCTCGGCACTTGTCTCGGCACAGCTCGGCACCTGTCTCGGCACAGCTCGGCACCTGTCTCGGCACAGCTCGGCACCTGTCTCGGCTCAGCTCGGCACCTGTCTCGGCACAGCTCGGCACCTCGGCCGACCATCTCGGCCGTCCGGCTCGGCACCTCGGCCGACCGTCTCGGCCGCCTGTTCGGCACCTCGGCCGACCGTCTCGGCCGCCTGTTCGGCACCTCGGCCGACCGTCTCGGCCGTCCGGCTCGGCACCTCGACCGACCGTCTCGGCCGTCCGGCTCGGCACCTCGGCCGACCACCTCGGCCGTCTGCTCGGCGCCTAATTTACACCCCTTTTCCTCTGACCCCCGATTCTCAAACCCTATACGACAAACACACCACGCATTCTACATCCCAAAACACACCCAAACACCTGGGATCATCCCTTCCAGACTCTCCACAAATCTGCCCTAGGCTGAACCCAACAACTCTCGGCCAACACACACGAAAACTCTCGAACCAAACACTGATTCCTCCGAGCCATCTCTTGGCCAAACACACCCACATTCATCACAAAAACCTATCACTCAGAAACACGCCACTTGCACATGAAAACATCTCCCAAAAACATACAACTCGCGAAACTGCGCAGTTTACTTGCAAAAATCATAATAAAATCATACGACATCCAATGAAGCTGAAATTTACACACCACACAAAGGACACATTAACCTTTACACAGTTCAAAATTCGTACCCAACGGAGATCGTTTGCTTAGTTAAAAAGGGGTCGGAACCCACTGTCAGTTACCAACAAAGACATGCTTCACACAGACACATCATCCCACAACCTATTCAGCACCTAAACCCTCCAAAACGTCCTATATGCATGAGGTTTCGAAAATTAACAAGGGTTAGGGGTTACCTTTCTCCGAATAGTTCGAAACGTAGGTCAAAGCTTCCCTACTCCGATTTCAAAACGGTACGCGAGAGTTTGCTACCTTAATGAAATCAGGAATCAATGAGAGGGAGTAAGAGGGAAGGTAAAAACCGAGAGGGAGAAGAAGGGAGACTTACCAGAGAGAGAGTAACTTTGCGAGAGAGAGAGCGAGCGAGAGAATGAGAGAGACCGAAGAGGGAAAGAGATTGGAAAAGAGGAAAAGAATCGGTTAAGAGGGAGTGGGGGAGGTTGAGAAATTAGTGGGGAGAGGGGGAGGGGTTTTTTTTGAAAAGCCGAGAGAATTAGGGAGGGAGGAATTTAATTTGTTATTTAGGATTTTAATTCTAGCTTAATTAGTTAATCACTTTTAATGCTAGGTAAAAACACCCCATCCGCAACAATAGTGTAAAGCAATTAATATTTCCACACCATATATCAAGCACAACACATAAGACATTCATTAAATTAAAGAACCAAAAACCACAAGATCTCGGATATTACAATCTTATTTCTTGACTTTGATGAGGATAGTATATACATTTGAAGGTGAATAAAAACATACATTAAAATTTTGAGAATGTTTCTTCTATTCATCAGCAAGCAATCTTGATGATATTACTACATTTATTCTTCTTTTTGAGGTAATTATATATTCTTCTATAAAAGGTTTATCATAAAAAAATGCACTTATAAGTATGGATAAAATGATTGCGTCGTATATTAATCATCATTCATACTTTTTAGTATATGAAAGTTTCAAGAATCCACTTAATAACTATAGCATACAAAAAGTATTAAGAAAAACAAAAATTGATCATTCAATTAATTTAAAATATGTACAATATTAGTTTTTTCTTTTTCTTTTTCGTTTTGCATTTTCATTTTCTTTTTCCAGCTTATTAGATAAGATTATATAAACACCTGTTTTAATTTAATTCAATAACTTCATTTTTATCAATAGTATGACAGATCAAATAAAAATACTTGGATCAAAATAACATTGTCTATGTTTCATCTTCACCAAGTTCTCCAGGTGCAATTTATTTTTGTTGGGGATGTGGGTGAAAAATATTGATAAATTGATATACCGTACGTATTATACTGGAGTACTACTGTATGAGTAAGTTCAGATATGATAATTGCATAAAATATTGATGTCGCATTACACTTGTGCACATCATACCACAATATATACTGAAATATATGAGGCATGAGATACATCGAATACCGATATTTTGATATAAACAATAGTATTATACTTATGTTGCGAAATAAAATTAGTGTTATTTCTATTTTTGAAAATTTTCTCGCCACTTTTTTCTGTTCTCTCACCCATTTTATTCGTTTTCTTTCCTCCAACTTTACTAATCCTCATTTAAAACTTGTAACATTCATAAACAAAATTATTTTCATGGCACGTGGACTACAATAGTTGTTAGTATTATGTTCAAAAGAAGTGGGACGAATGTAAAAAAAATGAACCAATATATTATTTTCATGGCACGGCACGTGGACTACAATAGTTGTTAGTATTATGTTCAAAAGAAGTGGGACGAATGTAAAAAAAATGAACCAATATATATGGGCCTCAATTTTCTAGTTTTATTATTTTCCTAATTGAAAATTAAAGACAATTGGTAAGTATAATTAGCAAGGTCATCACAAACACAAAAGAGGTAAATTAGATAAAATGATGATATATTTATAAAAAAAAACTAGATGGATCCAATTTCTTAATGTCTTGCCAATGAAAAGTGACTAAGTTGATAGATTATGTACAAATTGATTAGATTTGACCACTAAAAAATAGTATTACAAAGATCTATTGACACATTGTTGATATTCCTAAATTGTGTAGAAGAATGAGGACAAATTGTTGACTCAACAAACTTGGACTCGATACGACGTCGTAGAGCGTGAACTCACTGAAATCCACCACAAAAGAATTTCCCCCTCTTTAACCTGATACAGTGAAACCCTCAAACCTCAGCCCTAAATAGAATTTAATCCCAATAATTCAATTCCTCTCCTCGTAGATTTTGATCCAATTTCACCGTTTTCAACGCCAAAGTTTCACCCCTTTCGCCAAAATCCCCGTATTTACACAGCTATATTTGTTTTTACAAAATCCGATTCTCCTCAATTTCCTGTCTCCTCTCTCCCCTTTTCCTTCTCTCTCTAAAAACTGAGGGGTGAAGAACCTACCGCAGCTCCAAAAACCCATTATTCACGTACCCCAGCAATGATTATTATGATTGTCTGATTTTCCCCTTTTCACGTTTTGCAGCAATCGTCTTCATTATTATCGGTATTGTTTGATGATTCGTGCAAATTATTGAGCTAGCTTTGGGAAAAACCCCAGCTTTATTGTGCCCATTTTGTTTGAATCAACATTCCTGGGCTGCTTCAATGCAAGCCCTTGATCTCCCATGTAACCCTTCTCTTGAAGATTCATCCGCCATGCCGGAGCATTACTCGCCGATCCACCACCACTCGCCGGAAAATTCGGAGAATCGAAAGTCCGGTTTCGAAAATAACACCAAGGGCGAGGGTATTAAGGAAACTAATGTGAAGTCAGCTAGTGAAAATAATGGTAATAGTAGTGTAGTAGTGAGGAGGGAGCGGCCGTCGAGGGCGTGCACGCAGAGGGCGGCAGCGAGGCTGCAAGCTGCAGCTGAGGCGGAGGCTACGGCGGAGGTGGAGAGGAAGAGGAAAAAGAAGAGGAAGGAGAGATTATCCGCCAGGCTGTTGAAGGAGGATTCGGAGGAAGAGGATGGTTATAGGGAAGAGGGGGAGGTGGGCGGAGAGGAGGAGGAGAATGGGGAGGAAGATGGCTCTACTTCGTTGGCACAGTTGCCGAGTAGTAGGGCAGTTACGCCTCTGGTCGGTGAGCCAGAGGCTTCGCAGCTGCCTCGGTGGAATATTCGGTCCATGTGGCAGTTGGCTTCTATTCTCAATTTCTTGAATGTATGTTCAGCTCTAGAAAAGATTATAGAAACGAGTAAGATTTGAGCTTTGTGAAGTTTTGGTCATTTGAAGCTGATTTACTTTTTTATATGTGCTGTGAGGTGTAGGTATTTAGGCCTCTATTGAATGTCAAGGTGGAGTTTTCAGCAGAGGAGTTTGAGACGGCCTTGATTAATCCGAATAATACGTTGGCTGAGATACATATGCCATTGTTAAAGGTTAGTCTTGTTACTTCCCTCTATAGTTTCCTAATTGTTAGTATAATTTTGGTTATTTGAGAGTAATTTTTTGTTGGTTTATAGTTCGTTTGGTCTATCCTCTGAAGTTCATGATGTTATTACTATTATTTTTTTTAATCTTGTAATGTGGTTGTTTAACATTACCTTTTGACAGATATATTGTATGTTAGCTCCTGCTCGGATTAAGATGCTGTAGTAAGGGATTGTCTTAGCCACAAATATAAAAAATAAAACTAAAACAAGTTGCGGGCATTGATTTTACCTTGAGTGAGCAAGCATGAATTTCAAGTACTTTTATAACTGTCTGGATGGCAGGAAAAAAAATCATTTTGTTGGAATATGGGTGAGTGTGCTCCTAATGCCAGTGCTTAAGGTTTTAGAGAGTAATTTAATGATCCGTGTTTCCTTTCTTTTCGAAATCTATCCTCTTTTTTCTTTTTCCATTCTTTTGAGTTTCATGGGGCTTCCTTTGGAGGATCATTGTACTGCCCATAGTATTGGAACCTTATGAGGGATTCTGTGAATTATAAATGTAAAGGGGCGTGGAAGGTGTCTTGAATAAACTGATCATTAGAGACTCAGTACACAACCTTTGCTCTTTTTGTATATGTGAAGGAAAGAGTTGTTGAATTTATTAGCAAATTTAAGGTATCAAATGTTATAACTGGACGATCAATGTCAAAGTATAGCCAACATCCATTCAGATCATTCCAGTGGAATGCTTAGTAGGACATAACTCTTGGAAATAATCTATAATGACTAGATTTGCTGGACTAAAGTAATTTCTTTTGTTGTGTGTTTACTGTCTGCAGATGACTAGTGGCCAATAATGCAATATCATGCCCATAAGATCGAGTTACATGCATTTATTTTGACCTAGAGGTGTCATTTTAGTTGTTTCGTTTTCATATAACTGGAATTTTTTTAAAAGTTGTTTGCAACCCATTCAATCTTTCAATGTAAGACATGTTCTGTTATCATCATCTCAAGAGTTCATAGGATTATAACTCTCACAAGAAAGATCATCTATACAAGTTTCAATTCTCTGTTTTAAGTTTCCCCAGTGACATAGTTTTCACCAATCAGTACCGCTCTTAATGTCATGAATGTGTATTTTTTTTAACACTCTTGATTTTGGTTCAAATGATAGTTTGCTATAATCCTAGGTCTATCCAAATAATTCATCATTACAAATTTAACTTACAGCATTATGCAAGTTTAGGTGAGAACTGCTTGTATTCTTGTGTTTTATGCAAGTTAAGGTGTGAAAGGTTATGAGTTCCTCATCAGAACTCTATCCAAATACTTCATCATTACAAATGTAACTCCAATGTACAGCATTATGCAAGTTTAGGTGAGAACTGTTTGTATTCTTGTGTTTTTTGCTTGACTTTTTTTGATAAGGTATGTATAGTTATCAAATTGCTGTTTGATAAACATTGCCGCTAACATTGTAACCAGTTCTCTTTATATGGGTATTTCACTTTTCGTAGGCCATTCCTCCTATTACCAGAATGGCACTTAATCATGATACTTGGATTACTGTTTTATGTAGAAAGCTGAGGGATTGGTGGCACTGGGTAAGCTCACTAATGATACTAAAAATTTAATCAATCTTTCTCAGAGTATGCTGGTTTTACTTAGTATGGTTCTCTGCTACAGGTTGCTGAAGGAGATTTACCGATAGTTGCATCACACAGGTGAGTGGATTCATATCTCAACAAAGTTCATTTTTTTTTGTTGTACTTGTGTTGGTCTGCGCGAGAAACACGTGTTTATATGCTCAAAAGAGTTGAGTTTTGTTTGTTTTAGGACTGAAATTGAGGCATACAACACACTTGATCCTGGGATGCGAGTGGTTATTCTGAAGGCATTATGTGATATTCGAGTTGAGGTATTAATATCGTATATTATTCTCTTGGTGATAGCTGTCTTAGCTTCAATAGATAAACTTTGGCCATTACAGGATTATATTATGTCATAGGGGCCTAAATAGTGATGTTGAGTTATTCTAATTATAAAATTTGAACAATCCTGGATTCATATGCAGTTATATGCTTCTGATATTTTATTGCTCCATTTTTTGGACAAAATTTCATTGACATACACTCCCGGCTCCCGCCCACGATTTCTACTAGTGCTTAATTAACCATGTTGTCTTCGCAGCAAGAAGATATACGGAACTACATAGATGAGTCATTAAAACATGGTGTTCAGCTCTCAATATTTCGCAAAGAACGCCTAGGTGGCGATTCTTATGGAGTCTCATATTGGTAAACTACAGGCTCTGTGATGATGGATTACATTTTGTTATCTATGTAAATAGTTTCTATTGATGGTTCAGCTCTACCAAGGAGGTGTCTCAGTGTCTTGCATGCTTCTGTATTCACTTCATTGTGTAGAATGTAACTTTGAAAGTTATTTATGGATGCTTCTTACTCTCTAGGTATGAAGATGATCCCATCATTGGCCATCGACTATACAGAGAGATTAGGAATGTTGAGGTGAAAAAAGGAAGGGGAAGGAATATTCCACCTATTCCTCATTCATCATATCAATGGGAAGCAGTTGCCACTAATTTAGATGAATTCCTGATTGTTTCTGTAAGTCTTGTTTTTTGTCAATTCTTTTTGATATGCATATTTCTTGAGCAAGTGTTATTTTGTCAATTCTTATATATGGATATTTTTTTTAGCAAAAGTCAGATTCTTCTCTTTGTCCCTTTGGTTTCCCATGCCGGCTGTATTCATTACAAACACATGAAAATATACAAATTCATTCATATTGCATTGAACTTTACACTTTTCCTTGGTAATCATCTCCTTTTCCAGCCTGGAGATGATGTCAAATGTATATGATACATGCTTTTAAGAGCCTTGGGGAGTTTGTGTTTGATAAACAGCATAAGATTCTGAGTAAAAGCCTTGGGGAGTTTGTGTTTGATAAACAGCATAAGATTCTGAGTCCATTACACTTTGCGGTCAATCCAAACGTATTTTATGGCTGTGTGGTAGAAGATGGTTATCTACTGGTTTCTAGACTAGCAAAGGTTGTTGATTCAAATTCATTTGTACTTAAATTCAGTTTGAGTTGCATATGTGTTGGGTGGTGTGTAAGATGATTGCTTGGCTTTGTGTCACTCAAGGAGACTGCAAATTGCTTTTGTGTCAACTTCATGTTAGATTCTAGATGCCAGGGTATAATGGTTTTATATTGATGCAACCTAGCTAGTTGGGGAGCTGAGGTATAGTGCTTGTAGATGTTAAAAATATGCCATCGCCTTTAAATTACAACTTGTAAAATTCACTGGATTTATGATCTAAGAGGCCACAGTTGAATTCTGAGTGTGCACCTGATTGTGTGTTTTTTTAGGTGTCTGGTCTGAATCTTATTTTCTTTTCCATTGCCCGACCTCATATCCTTGGCAAGCTTACACCGCATACCTTCTGAAAATTCAACTTTACTTTTATTTCTGGCATATGTTTTCATTGTCTATTTTATGTTTGTTGCTTACAGGAGAAGCTCTTTTCAAGTAAAAATAGAACCGAGGTGTCTGTTGGGAAGAAATTGAAAAATGTCATGCTTCCTGAAATTGAGAAGGTCCACAAGGTGGTAAATTGTTCTTTATTGAAATATGATTTTCCATGCATTTTCTTCTATTTTGGTCGTTGTCCTGCATTGAGTTAATTAATCCCTTTCTTGACGAGAACATCTTATTAGTTTTAAGCATTTCCTGTATATTGTGGTTGGTTCTAAGAAGTATCTTTATCCAGATGAAGGAGAAACTGTTAAAGAAGCAACATAGACAAGCACTTATGCTCGATAACATGATTGGCATGGATGGTATGGCTGCCGGACGCTCTCTCCGTGATAGAAAACCCGTGACCTATACTTTTGGTATGTGCCAGATAGCTTCTTAGTAGACTTCCGCCCTTGTTTATGCTTTGGATTAATTTTTCCCAGTCCACCATTGATATTATTCTTCCATTTTTTGCAGATGATTATGATCGATCAATAAATGAAGCTATAAAGGTCACCAAGTGAGGATCTTAGCACCCAGAATTTCTACAACTACTTGCAACATTACTTTTCCTTATATTTTATTTTGGAAAATTTTCACCCTTTTTTCTTCTTATAAACCCTACCAGGGCGAACAAGCAATCACCCGAACCTTTTGATGGAAGAGATCCTCCCGTGAAACATGAATTGTCTAGAAATGGTAGATTGGATGGCCCATCACACCACTCTCAAAACCTCACTTTCAGCGCTGTTTCTCCCAAATCTCCTTACGATGACGATGGCGATGGCGATGGCGATGACGATGACGGAGAATTTTATGAAGATCACAAAACTGAAACATTAGACCGAGGGTATGATAATTCACTCCCCGGATTGTTTTGTTTGCTTGAAAGTCTCTCATCATTCTTAATAAATTTATAAATACTTTTTTTTTGTCTTGTAGTGATCGCCGGAGGCAAAGGCCTGAACGCTATTCAGTGAATGAATACGTAGAAGCAGTCTCAGATGCTGAAGCAGAATTTGACAGTGATGATGACATAGTTGGGGAAGTGGTTTATGACGATGAATATCTTAAAAGAAAGAAGCGAAGGAAGATGTCAAGTAGCTCCGAAGGCGATGAGGAGTACCACTGGGATGAAGAAAATCATGAAGAGGAGGAAGAGGAGGAGGAAGATGATGTATTAAGTTCCAGTGAGGATAGTGATGCGCCACCACGCCGAACCAGAGCATTGCCTGGCCGAACTAGGAGGGAAACAAAACTGAGGTCAGTTGGTGACCTCCAGCCAGGTCTCAGACGAAGTAAAAGGGCCACCCGTATCAATTATAGACAATATGAGGTTTCTGAATCTGACAATGAACAAACAAAACCTGAGAAATCGAATGCTCCAGACGAGCCCTCATACTCAAGTGGCGGTGACACAGAGTTCTCAACCAGTATCCAAGATTCCGATGAGAAAATCAGTAACCAGGAGGACATCCAGGATATCCATGCCAATCATCAGCCTATTGAGGAGCAGCAACCGGAGGCGGTTGAGGAAAAGCCACCAATTCCACCAGAACAAGAGAACCACAAAGATGAAGAAGTTGAAGGGGTGAGCAAAAGACGTTTTCTTGATCTTAATGAACTTGCTCCGGGTTCTGGGTTCGAAGATGGTCCCAACTCAATGAGTGACGAAGACAGAGATGACTTCTGAGCATCCCTTCTACCAAAAGAGAGGAGCAACAAGTTTTACCTTTATGAGGCTGATATGTCTGGTTGATGATTTTTGTGGCAGTCCATTCCATCTATTAGAGAGTTCTTACTTGCCAAAACTCAAGCGACGTCCCTCTTGCAGTTTATTTATCTTTTCCTGCTGGGAGTGTCTTTTTGCTGAGAAGATGGTGTGTAGATTAAGTCGGTTCTACATTATGTTTTCACTTTTAAGAAAGAAAAGGCACGGATGAGGAGTTCTGTTGGGAGTTCTTACTCTTCTGATCGAGACGTTGTACACTAGCTTAACTAATATTTGCAACAAAAGTATTCGCTTTTTATTAAACTCTGTGGCTCAGCGTTATATTTCTCTGGTTTACATCTGTGTTTACCATTACCTACTGATTAAATAGCAGCTGCATTGTGGTTGATCTCTGTATCTTTAATTTCTCTGCACTTGCTGTTCTTTGTTTCCTCAAGAATGCATATGAGATTTCGAAGGCTTTGCTCTGGACCATCTTTTGCAGATTTTGGCATGAGGTTTTCCGCAACATCAGCTGGTGATATCTCGACCTCCTGGATCAGCTCCTCGATGGATTGGAACAGTGGATGTGCTTCAAGTTCCAGGTAATTCTTAGCGAGCACTTTAAATCCTTCGTATTTGCAGTAAGATAGCTCGATATGTTTGTCCATCCGGCCCCTTCTTGTAAGAGCTGGGTCGAGCTTATCCACATGGTTTGTTGTGAATACGATTAATCTCTCCCCTGCACAAGCAGACCAGAGGCCGTCTATGAAATTCAGCAGGCCTGAGAGAGTGACCTTGCTGTCACTCTCTTCCTTCTCCTTACGAGGAGTCGTCTTTTTCTCGACTTTTCCAGGCTCTT
This sequence comes from Salvia splendens, assembly GCF_004379255.2. Lineage (NCBI taxonomy): Eukaryota > Viridiplantae > Streptophyta > Magnoliopsida > Lamiales > Lamiaceae > Salvia > Salvia splendens. The sequence continues at coordinate 26,164,744 of NC_056050.1, read as the reverse complement.
CTGCAGGTTTCTCCGCTTTCTTCTCCCTCTGGCCTGTTAAGTCGAGGGAGCAATCGATATCCTCTATCACGATGATTGATTTAGCAGTAGTGTTTGTCAAAAGCTTCCTGAGCTCCGTATTGTCCTTCACCGAGGTAAGCTCGAGATCATAAACATCATAGCTGAGAAAGTTGGCCATGGCTGCGATCATCGTAGATTTTCCTGTTCCGGGAGGGCCATACAGCAGATAACCCCTTTTCCACGCCTTGCCGATTCTTGCATAGTAATCTTTACTCTTTATGAAGGTCAGCAGATCCTCCACGATCTCCTCCTTCTTCTCTGGCTCCATTGCTAGAGTCGCGAACTTGGCTGGATGTTCGAACACGATATGGGTCCAGGTAGACTTGCCATTCGTGTAGAGCCTCCGCTGCCTGTTCGCGGCCTGAATCTCTCTCCCTCTCTTTAAGACATGCTGCAGGTAATCCTCCGTCATCATCTTCTTGTAGCACTCGTTGAACTTGAGCTTGTAGTACCTCTGCTCGGGCTCTGGGTAATACGAGGCCCCGCTGGCCCGGGAAGGAACCTTCCCGGAGATCCATTTCACCTCAACTCCGTTGAACATGTCCGTCGTGTTCTCGTACTCTTCCATGCTCAGCATCACCTTGTTCTCGTTCGTCATCACGGCCTTGAGCCGTTTGGCATCAGGCAATTTCACACTCAAGTACGCAGCTACGAGGCCGTAGGCCTCGTGGCGCCGGAGATGACTTCCGGTGTACTCGTGGATCAAGACCTGGATGTCCGGATTCAAGAATCCGGACAGCCTCTTGAATCCGGACAGCCTCTCGGTGAGTTTCTCGATGTAGCGGCGGAGCTGCTTCGGGCAGTTCCGCCAGATCATGTTACAGCAGAAGACGAAGGTGACGATGATGGACCGGACCGACCCAAACATGCCTGGTATGCTCTTTACCGGAATGATCATTTTGGGACGGAAAGGGTGATGAAATTGGGGGCTTTGTATGCTTTTATAAGCATGAAAAGTAGGTAAAGGAAAGAAGTATATTTTTATCATAAGATTTGAATGCGTATAATATAAGCCTCTATTATAGTGTATCATGAAATTTGGAAATTTGTTATACCTTGTGTCGAAAGTTTGAGAGTACATAAATCGGTTGTATATTTATTTTCTATTTTTTTCTTTTATTTTTTGTAAAGATTTTTTTAGATGTAAGGATATTCTTTTTTTATGGAAATGAATCATTGGGAAAATTGTAAAATAAAATCATAAAATTTGATTAAATTATAGTTCTATACAAATTTGAAAATTAGAAAGAAACGAAATTTGAATTTGTTTTTAATTATTTCTTCATGGTGGTTTTTTTATTGAAATATGACAATAAAAAAATACACATGGATATAACCATCGATGAGTTAAACAATGTTTTCAATTCATAAAAAACATCATTTGGTTAAAAATGTAAACAATACTATATTATAGGTAGGCAATTAGAATTTGAAAATAAAAACAAAAATTATAAAATTTGCATTTATTCTCAATTATTTTATGGTGATTTTTTTTTTGAAATGGTATTTGATATGATCAACAAAAAATCATACTGTCATCACTGATGAGTTAAACAATGTTATATATTCATAAAAAGATATCGTTTGGTTGAAAAATATGAACAATATATCATACGCGATCAAGATTTTATGCCATGAATATATCCAAACTTCATCATTTTTGTGATTGATTTTCAAAATTATGGATATCAGTAGAATATTATCAAATTTAATGGGTTTTTTTATATATATTATAAATTGGCCTAAAATGAATCGTAGAATGAAGTACAAGGTCATTTTAGTCAAAGTCAATCTCATGTGAAACATCTTTCTGTACTACTATATTTGTATAACTGGAATATGAAGAAGAAGAGTCCAAATTTAGTGGTTTTTATGGTATATTTCTCTAAATCAAACTATAGATTGAAGATCGAAATATAAGGTCTTCCTAGTCAAAGGGATGAGCAAAAGACGTTTTCTTGAGTAAAAGACTGCTTTTCTTGATACAAATATTCACTTACATTAAAACATTAACTTGTACTAGTTAAATTAATCTGTGAGGTTCTATCTGTTTAACCAATAACATTAACAACACTTGATCTTATCTAATTTATCAAATCGAACGAAATATTGCATTGCATTGAACATTGTACAATATGCTTAATCTTTACTATAACTTTGTGCATGGCATGTTTATTGATTGCTTTGTCCTCTTTATCAAGACTTCAACTCCTCTGTTGTACGGTTGCACCCAATTTACAAATATATTGTTAATTTTATTAAGAAATTCAGTTATAAAACAATTATACTATGATCAAATCAGTTATCATGTATATTTCCTTTTCTGGTTTTTCATTTTCATTTTCTGTTATATTCTTTTTTTCTTTATTTGGAAGTATATGAGATTAAATTAGACCGTCCGACAAGTTAAGATCCGTACGAGGTTGTGCAATACAAGTCAATCACATGTAAGAAGAATGAGAACAAAAAAGAGACAGTGACAGTCGCACAAAAAATCTGTGTGCCTCTACGTTCTCTAATATTTTTTGGTATGATTAGAATAATTGTATCCATGTTTAATTCTTGAGCATTTTTGTCAACTAGCCTTACTTTAGAGGATAATGGACAAAATCAATTTAAAATTATATACTTAAATCTAAACAATAGTGCTAGTACACCGGAGTGCTTAATTGGCGGTTGCTCGTAGTACGTCATCGCGTGCTCAACCACTAATCATGTTGCCGCGCTGCCCGTTGCCCAATGCATGCTCGGTTTCTGTGATTAATGGCTATGTCTGCAAAAGCACGCAGATGGGTGAGACGGTTGTGGCTTGCTACAAATCTCACCCAATTTTTATGTTTTTTTATAAAATTCAAATGCAAAAATGAATTTTAATTAAAAAGATTTAAATTTTCAAACGGCTATATTTGTTTTTTTTATTATTTATCTTTTCCCACCTATAAAAATACCTACACCTCAACAATTTCTACACAACTCACAATTTTTTTAGTTGTTTTATAAAATTATTAATTTTTTTATTTGACCTTATATTAATACGTAAAGATAAAAAAATAAAATAATAAATAATGTTAAGTGCTTTTGAGTGCACAAAGATGCCGAAAATGGAGATAAACACTCGGGTATCTAAGTGCTTAAGATTTAAGTGTTTAACCAAGTGATGACTGTGGATGCCCTTAAAGTGTCACCAATTCTAAATTTGATATAGTACAATTTATAAAATCAAACTATTGAAAGAGTTACAATATAAAAGAATATTAAACGAACACTAAACAAATCTAGAGAATGGTCACAAGGATATAACATTAAAAATCAACTTATTCATTTGGATTATCAATTACTAGTTTTTATGTGTTCTGTAGCAAATCAAACCATAATGAGCTAAAGATAATATGATCAGTTGCAAAAGTGAATAAACATTAGCTGCACATACACATTCATCCTATGTTCTATTCTTTTCTATAAAACGACGTCGTTTAGCGAACTAACCAACCTTGAGGAGCTCAGGAACAATGCCATCAATCAATCTAAAGCTGCAAAAAATTTTTGTTTCTAAGACTACCTGTTATGTTTAAACGCCGTATGGATATCTGTTCGTCATGTCACGTTGCAGCACAGAGGCTCCCCTTGCAGTTTCAGCTTCTGCCAGAGGCAGATCATCTGCCTCGGAGACTGATAGTGCGCGGTTATGTAATGCTCTATGCACCCGAACTGACAGAAATTCTGGCTATGAACGTACTCTACCGGTCTCGTTTTGTTGAACTTCTCCACCCACATCCCCATGCTAACATCTTCCATTTTGAACAACTGTCATCAATAAAGGAAGCAAATTCATCATTTTTTCATAATCATAAGCACATTAATTAAGCTATGTGATGTGGGGAATGTGCAGCTTTACCCTTAGCTCGTGCTTCTCAAAATCGGATAGAATGGCTTTTGCAATGTCGGACGAGATTATGTAGCCTGGCCCGTTTGCATAAGGCGGGTAGACTTGTTCTGGCCATTCCTGAGCCACCAAAACAGAATGAGGCCAATCCCATTAGTATCATGGTTTGTATGTTTTCCCCATTACAAAGAAATTAAATCCATGAACCTATTTTGAGACAGCTTAGGCACACACAAATTTGACAGTACAAGCTTGACAGCGCAGATTAGAACGCGAACGAGAAGCTTTACTGGCACAGAAACATGTAAAAAGAGGCTAGAATTCAACTTGTTAACAAGCAATAGAAACAAACTGCATCCAAATAAGGACTATTTTAACCAAATACCTCACTGCATTTCACTGACTTGCACAAGGCCTACTGCGTTCGAGCAGTGAACGTTAGAGGTTTCGTTTATTGGTTCTAAAAACCTTAAGAAGTCTATTTTCATCTACAAAAAGATTTTTTCAAAAATTCCTATTGGTTTGGAAGATATACGTAAAATACCACATCCTACTACTAGAACAGAGCATTTTTCAGGTAGTTCACTTCTAACAATTTTTATGAAGGCGGAATTAATCGACAGCATGGAGTAAAGAAGGACCACGACGAGGAGAAACAGACTCAAGGAAGGAAAAAAAACAAGATTGGCGTATTACCTCATAAGTAACGGTCCATTTGCCACTGCGTAGGGGCTCATGGAAGTAATTCATGTTTCCGATATACAAGCTTCTACCATCTTTTCTTGCTGTTGCTGCTTCGATGACTGCATCTACTCTAACCAATGTGTCGTCGTCACCCTTCATAATGTGACGGGCTGATACGGTATGAACCTGGAAAAAACGATACTTGGTTAATTTATGCAGGAAAAGGGTTGGGAATTGTTCGATTCTTGAAACTACACTCACCCCATATTCGCAGATGGCGACAGTTTAGAGAACGACAAGGTCGTACGTGTCCTTGTAGGGGACTATGACAATATCTCCGAAAAACTCAGCTTCTTTCTTGACTTCTTCATTCACTTCCCTTTCTTATCCTGTCCAAATTAATTTTCAAAAGCAATCAGCAGAGGTTTAAAAAAGACTTCAACATATTTCAAGATATCAATCACTTTAACCTACCATAGCCACGAAGAAACGAGCAACAACGTTTGATGATCTGATTAGCTTGTGCTGCATCCAAGACTTCCTCACCGCCATCCTCTCAGCGAAGTGGTTGCCAGCTGAAAGAATACCAATGAATAGTTCGACTGGTTTATCGGGGATAGGGGGGGCCTTCCATTTATCAGACAACTCGAGATGTTTCTGAGGAGCGAAACTGGGGTGTGATGTGGGCAAGGAAGCAGCAACTATGGAGAGCACATCAACGTGCTTATGCAAGTATAGTCCAGTGGCGTCCTCAATGGCGAATCCCTGAGATACGTTCGAATAGAATGTTGGAAAGTGGTGTCGGAGATGTAAAGTGAAGATGAGAGAGTAACTCACAGTGTGATATGTGAATGAGGTAACATGCTTTCCATCAACATTCACGTGGAAGCCCTGCAAACCGGCCTTGATTGTTAGAACAAACAGTTTTTCTTTGGCGAAAGGGAACCCGTTCTTGCCATCCGAAATCCATTTCTCGCATTGAACAAATCCATCCACTGCAATAAGCGAAAGGAGTAGTCCATCATTTGTAATGAAAAAACAATGCATCAAGAAACTGCATAAGATTAAACATCGCACTACAAAGTTCAAGTCGATGATAGAAACGATCCACGAAGATCAGAGGCCGGTTCCTCTATGGACGAGCCTCATTCAACCCATGATGGTAAAGGGTTATACATATATGCATCTTATACACTACTTCTTGACTAATGTAAACACGAAACGAACGCGAACATCATATAAACCACATGAAATTCCTAATTTTTTTGCACTTCCAATATATCCCCCCCCCCCCCCCCCCCCCCCATTCTACACTACTTCGTGACTAATGTAAACGCGAGCACAAACACAAAAACGAACACGAACATCATCTAAACCAAGTGAAATTCCTTAATTCTTTTAATTTCACTTCCAATATATCCCCACCATCTTCATCTAATCTACTTCTTGCCTAATGTAAACACGAGCACAAACACAAAAACGAACACGAACATCATCTAAACCATGTGAAATTCCTAAATTCTTTTAATTTCACTTCCAATGTATCCCCACCATCTTCATCTAATCTACTTCTTGCCTAATGTAAACACGAGCACAAACACAAAAACGAACACGAACATCATCTAAACCACGTGAAATTCCTAAATTCTTTTAATTTCACTTCCAATATATCCCCACCTTCATCTAATCTACTTCTTGCCTAATGTAAACACGAGCACAAACACAAAAACGAACACGAACATCATCCAAACCACACGAAATTCCCAAATTCATCTAACTTCACTTCCAATACATTCCACTCTCCATCAACACTAAACACAAACACATGAAACCACTCAAATCAAACAATGCAAAAACACACAACTCAAATCAAAATCCAAAAACAGAGCAACTCCCTCCTTCCACTCACCAGTCGGCTGATCAGCCTCCGACCTCCCACCTTCGCAGCGCTGCGCCTTGCCCCACTGCATCCTATAACACTTGTTGAGCTCGATCACAGGCTCCCCGCTAAAATCCCCATCCAGCCGCGGATTGAAATGCAGTATCCGCGGTGGATCCTCCCCTTCCACCGTCCTCAGCCCCTGCAGCTCCACCAAAAACTGCCCCGCCACCGGCCTCCCCACCACCGTGATATGCGACCCCAGAGTCAGCCCACACGGCAGCACCGCCACCCCCCCATCCTTCCCAAACTCATCCCCTGTAATCAAAACAGAGGAAGGGCACTTCTCAACCTTCTCACTCACATTCCCTTCCACACCACCGCCACTCCCCTCAAGCTCCCCCCAAAGCCTCTTCCCTTGCTCAACGGCGTCGTTTGCCGACTTCAAGATTCCATTTTTACTGCTCGGAGACGGAATTGCAGTGAAATTCAAGCCAGAGAGCAGCCTTTTCGGGAGCCGCTCGATTTCTACACGTTTTCTTGGTTGAAATAGGGCGTTAATTGGGCGAATGAGAGACTATCTTCCCTCCAAAATTTCCATCACGAGCTTGGAATCTAACAAGCCATTAGCGTTGCTGCTGTACAAAATTTCTTGGGAAACAGAGTGTATCCCGTTTTTGAACATGTGCAAGACTTCGAAAATGAGCAGAATTTAGCCGAGGGAGATGAAGAGAGTTTGAATGAGGGTTGATTTTTGCCGGCTTAGTGTAGCCAAGACGTCTGATTTCGTCCTTTTCATTTTCTCTGTTTTTGTATCAAGATATTGGAGGGAAAAAAACAGAGGATGAAACTATCTGTATAATCGCGTTTTATAACAGCGAGTTTTAATGAAACAAACTGTGTAAAATGTAGAGAAAGAGAGGAATGCAGATAAGTAGAGACGAGGTTAAGCAGAGCACAAAACCTTCTTGACGCATATATAGGAAGAGAGTTCTTGCAGGGACGGTCAATTCTTGATTTGGTAGGCAATAGTATTTAATTTGACTTGAAATGAGTCAGCCATTAATTGTAAGATTCTGAAGCATTTAAAGAAACATGAAAGAATATAGTCGTAGCAAGCATAATCTCATTTGGCGACTATACGAGTTATATACACAATAAATTAGAAGATATGTGCAGATAAAATTGGAGAAAGAAATAGAAGAAATGAAAATATTGAATAATACGAATTTTGATGTAAAACTAATAAAGCAAGAAAAAGATAAAAAAAATAATGTTAAGCATTTAGAGAATAGGAAAGAATTTAATCATATCATAGTAAGTTAATATTAATATCATTTTTATACCCTATGTGAAAAATAATTTTATTTGTAGACTATACGAGTTATAATGGGTAATTAATAAAGTAAAAGAGAGGTACAAATATGATTGGAAAAAGAAAGATAAAAATATGGTAGAAGTATTAATAATGGACGACACGAATTTTAATATAAACTTAATAAAATAATAAAAGAGAGATTATTTTAAGTTTTGTTAGTGAAAAATATGACCCACATTTTCTGATAAATAAAATTATCATTAATAGATTGAGACTATTAATGGCGGACGGCTCAATATGATTAATTTTGAATGAAAGTAGTAATAAACTATTAATCTTATTTTCATATTTTCACTATTTATGAAAATGGTAATGAAGATGATACTAATTTTAATATGCTATTGATAAATTAAATGAGAAAGAAGCAACGCAGTTAATTTTGAAAGTAAAAGAGAAAAAATTATGAAAAACTTTCGTGAGTAGAATAAAGCTAATTTTGGTGAACTCATAAAAACAGAAAAAAAGATTATTTTTATAAGGTTTAATATAGTATTAATTGAATATGGATATATAATGATTTAATTACATATGATACTCACTAATGAAATGTTGTCAAAGTCAACTAATCATTTAATAGTTGACACTTTCGCAATGATTAATGAGATATTTAATAGGAGTAGCTAAGATTTTTGCTAGAGTTTGACTTACTAAAAGCAGTCTTATATCTCAGAAAATATAATTTGAAAAGATGCAATCTTCCAGAAATTGAAGTAGTAAGATTGATTTATATCTGATACTAAAATTGTATGTTGAATTGTTTTATTTAGTTGCATATCATAAAAATCAGTCACTATTAAGAATAAGAAAAATTAATTATCTATATTTGCCCAAAAATTTTCAATTCCCCATTTGTGCAGAGGAAATAAATCAATGGGCATATTCTACTCCCTTCATCCACAATTAAGTGTTATAAGTTGACTTGATACAAATTTTTAAAAATGTAATGGAAATTTGGTAGAAAAAAGTTAATGGAAGGCGAATTCTATTTTTATATACTAAGTACTAGTAAATTTTAAAATGAAATATGAGTTAGAAGAGTTTTTGAAACGTGGAGTCAATTATAAAAAATAATAAAAATTAAATAAAACAATTATTTGTAGATGAGCGTTAAAGGTAACTTGAGGCGTGGATGGGGTCTTGTTAGGTTGAGATTTTTTAGCTTAATTGAGAATTGAGATGCATTTTCAGCCACTCATTTTGAAATGTCAACTACAAGTAGATTATATCAACTAAGGGTATTATCGTCATTTCATTTCAATAGCCAGAATATCAAATGTCAACAACTAAAAAAAATTTATTTTTTTATTTTTTTAAATTTTTTTTTAAAAAAAATTAATTTTTTTTTTAATTTTTTTAATTTTCACGCGATGTCAACTACGATGTGTAGCCTGCACATCAAATGTCAATAGCCCTGCACATCAAATGTCAATAGCCTGCACATCAAATGTCAACAGCTTATAGTTGACATTATATGTGTATAGGTGATATGAATCATATATGTAGTTGACATTATATATGTGCAGTTGACATGAATTGTATATGTAGTTGACATTATATGTGTGTAGTTGACATGAATTGTATATGTAGTTGACAAAAAAAATAAAAATAATAAAAAAAATAAAAAACGAAAAAAAAATTTAATTTTTTTTAAAAAATAAAAAAATATTTATTAAATAAAATGTATGATGAAATTACCATTCTGCCCTTTCACAATTAATTAATGTAAAAATATTTTCTATGTGGTAAATTCTGGACCACTCATTTAATAAAAATGAGTGGCTAATAATGCATCTCAATTCTCAATTAGGCTAAAAAATCTCAATTGATCACAACCCTATGCATAACCTCATAGTAGAAAAAACTAGATTGTACAATTGAATTTCGATAATATTACCTCCGTCCTATAATAGGAGTCACATTTAATATGAGCACGATTTTAAGAAATATAAAGAAAAGTAAGTTGAATAAGTTAGATGATATATATTAGTTTTATAATAAAATGTGAGTGAAATAAGTTGGTGGAATATTAGGTATACTTACTATTTATGGTAAAAGTGAAAGTGATTTTTGTTGTGGGTAGACTGAAATGACAAAATGTCTTTCTTATTGTTGGATGGAGATGGTATTAACTTGAGGCATGTCACATCAATTCTTCAATGTTTTTTAAAATATTACTAATTTTTGTTATAAATAGAAGCATACAACATTATTATAGATTGAGATTTTAAATTATGAAGACATATGAAATAAATGTGCTCCAATCTTTAATTGGCCCAACAGAAGAGAAGGCCGAAAAACAACATATGTGGTCGGTCAATCCATTAATACATAACCCTCTAAGTTCACCATACTTGTTACTGGTTCTATTTTTGTTAATATGCTAATACTTGTCATACTTATGGACAAGATAAGAGCTTTTATATGCTCTTATTCACTTGTTTGACAGTATATGAATATTCCTTCGAAGATGACCACATTCTTAAGTGACATGAAGTTTTAGATGGACTAGTTATTTGTAATAAAGTAGACTGGAAAAATTGAATGAATATTTTAATAAGAAGAAAGAAGTGAGAAGAGAGAGATTTAATTTCAAATATAGAAAATGAAAATGAAACAAATTAAGATAGAAATGTGGACATCTTGGACAAAGAGAGTACTAAAAATGAGCCCGTGTTATTTTTGTTGGCCCGGAGAGGCCCATCCTAGAGCCTATGTTACGTCATGAAAATTAAACCAATTTTTTTTGTAGGTTAAGCTATATGCTTTGAAAATTGGACAAAGATAGTCTAATCAAATTATTAAGTTATCCTCTTCTTCTCATTTATTTTATATATTTATAGTACACCCTCTCTCATAGCAGATGTCACATTTTCTTTTTTAGTTTATATTACAAAAGATGTCACGTTTCCTTTTTTAGAAAAAGTTCCCTCTTACATCAATTATAAAATTATATTTTCTCTCATCATTTAACACATAAAATAACCTCTTCTAAAATCCTGTGCCATATCCCAAGTGTGACATCTACTATGAAACGAAAAAAGTATATTTTATTATTATTTCATTATTTTATAAATTTATCTTTAACTATTTTTGATAAATGAATCTCACTATCTCATTAATTCATTTTACTCATATTTATTACTCCATAAAATTAACACACAAAAATAGGTACAACATTCTATTAATTTTTCCAACACTTCCATTTACATTTAATAATAGGTACAACATTCTATATCAAATCAAGCAATAAATAAGAATTTTTAAATTCACTAACAATTTGTAGTAACATTTAAAATTGGGAAAACCTTTGAAAAAACGTATCCAATTTTCAATTGGGCTAACAAAAAGAAAGGCCGACGAAGATTATCAGTGGTCGGCCCAATCTATTAATATATAATTCAATCACCAAAACCCTAGCTTGATCTTCGCCATTACTTTCCGCAGCTGCTTGAAGCTCTCTCCAGTTTCTCGCTGCGATCCCACTTTCTACGGCAAAGATGGTACGTCCTTCGATTCAGTGTTATTGCGAATTTTTTCGTTTCATGACGAATTTCCGATTTATTTGGTTTGATTATTGCGTTGTTTTCTTTTTAATCAATCAATTGCTGCTTGTTGATAGGTTCTATCCAATGATTACGATTTGCTAAACCCACCGGTTGAGCTCGAGAAGAGGAAGCACAAGCTCAAGCGTCTCGTCCAATCCCCAAACTCATTCTTCATGGTAATAATCGTTATCTAATTTTTAAAATTTTCGTTTTTTTTGCGTTATTGATTTCTGTTAGATTTTAATTGGGGATTTCTGTGATTGTTGTAGGATGTTAAGTGCCAGGGTTGCTTCAACATGTAAGTTGTTTCAATATTATTAAATTTTAAAAACAAATTATGATATTGTGAATCAATTGTTGGTGGATGATAAAATGCTTGTAGTTTTGGTTGATGTGTGCTGTTAATTTATGTATGCAAATGTTATGTATTTGCAGAACCACCGTTTTCAGCCATTCCCAAACCGTTGTTGTATGCGGAAACTGCCAGACGGTGCTGTGCCAACCTACTGGAGGCCGTGCCCGCCTCACCGAGGGCTGCTCCTTCCGAAAAAAGGGTGATTGAAGAACATAGACTGAGTCAAGAGGTTTTTTGGGTTGGATGTGTTTTGACATGTAATACTCCTTTTAAGACTTCTTGAGTGTTTCAAGATGTTATCCTAGTTTTGAATTGTGTTACATTAGTAAATTCTAACTGACCAGTTTTTATGTGATATTTACTCACATTCACTTATTTTGTCAAGTTGAAACTTTTACCGTTTCCCACTTTTTGTTATGGTTAGTGTTTCCAAACTTCAAGGATTTGCCCTGTCATTTATTTAGTTGATGCTTATGGTTCTTGTCTTCAAAGATTTGCCCTTTCAGTTAGAAGAATTAATTAGATGCTCTTGAGGTAGTTGCTGGCCTCAGCTTGTTGTATATGTTTCTGATATCCATCTAGATGACTTGGTGCAATGTCAAATGAAGTGTGGAAAATTTGTAGCAAGATTTTAGAGTTTAATACAAGCATGCAATTTATAAATATGTTAAGAGTGGAACTATTCAACTATTACGCAGATACATCGTCATAGATACTACAAAAATAGATACACCAAGACCTTTAATCTTTATTCAAGAAGAAGCGGTTTTAGGCAGTTGTGAGCTCAGTGTTAGTGCATTGGCAATCGTGGTGGATGCTTAGCAAGTTCCTGAGCCACCTCCTTCATTGACGGCCTCGACTTCGGATCAGAGCTAATGCATTTCAGTGCTGTTTTCACCACTCCAGCCACTTCCCTCGACACTCTTACATCTTCATCTGGAGATGGTAGCCTCTTGTCTAATAGTTGTTGCACCAGCATGTTTTGAGCAAACTGCGTGGATCTCTTCATCATGGTTATGGAGGAAACAAAATCCCCCGGATGACCTCCAAACATGACCTCTAATGCTAAAACTCCGAAGCTGTACACATCACATTTTTTTGAAACCACCATTGTGAAGGCCAACTCTGCAGCCAACAAACATGTCATTGTCATGAATACAATTACTTGAAACTATGTTATCGTGTGCAAACCTGGTGCAATATATCCCCGAGTTCCCACGAGTATTGTTTGATTAGATGAATCTGGATCCAACAACCTAGCAGTACCAAAATCAGATAAACAACCTTCAAACTTTGAATCCAAGAGTATGTTGCTGCTTGAAATGTCTGTGTGTAAAATAGGCGGGCTGCAATCATGATGCATGTAAGATAGGGCATTTGCAATGTCCTTCACCACATTTACCCTCTTCTTCCAGTTCAGCTCCACGGCTTCGTCGTCGTCTTTCAACACACTAAAGAGGCTTCCTCTATCCATGTAGTCGTAGATGAGAAACATGCTCCGTTGGTGTAGACAAAAAACAAAAAGCTTGACAATATGGCGATGGCGAATCTGAGAGAGAACCTTGGCTTCATTCCTAAAAGAGGAGTCAAAAGTAGGATTATCTCCTTCAAATCTGTGAAGCTTCTTAACGGCAACAACTTTTCCAGTGGGAAGTTGTGCTCTGTAGACGCTCCCATAAGCACCAGTTCCAATGCAGTATCTGAAATCAAAGTCTAGTGTTGCTTGGATGATGTCTTGATAGGCGATGTTGCCATCGAAGTTCCAAATCTTGAATATGTCTCCGTGTTTGGGATCAGGTGTGACTTTGGAGGTTTCTTTCCTTCCCATTTTGGAGAATATTAAATAGATCCCACAGAATATGAAAACCACAACCACAGGGAGTAAATACCAAATAATTTTAACCTTAATGCTTGATCCCTTAGGAGCAACTAGAGGAATTAACTTCGGGTTTCCTCTGAACATGTCTATCGGAAACTTATCCCATACGTCAGGTGGAATGTGGCCCTCCAAACTATTGAAGGACAAATCAATTCCATGCAAACGTGAAACAGATTCAGGGATTTCACCAAAAAGATGGTTCCAAGAAAGATCGATATTAAGAAACTGTGCATTAGCAACATTTCCCAACTGAGAAGGTATCCTTCCGTGGATTGAATTCCTACTGAGGCCTATGGTTGTGATAGAAGGAAGCCTGTGTATTCCTGCTTCAAAAACACATTCCAAGCTATTACTATCCAAATTTAAGATTTCCAATTTTGTCAACTGGATCATAGTTGAGGGCAGAGAGCCATTGATGTAATAATTAAAGCTCAAATCAAGAACCATCAAATGGAGGAGGTACCCTATTCCAGAAGGAATGGTACTGAAAAGTCTATTAGAAGAAATGAGAAGCACCTCTTAAGTTAGTGAGATTTGATAGTGAAAGAGGCAGCTCACTTTTGAATGAAGTGTATGACAAGTCGAGATGAGTTAGTTTGGATAAATTTCCTATGTTATGTGGAATGACACCATGAATGCCACGGTCATGAGAAATGTCAAGAACCTCTAAGTTAATGAGATTTTCCAGTGAAAGAGGCAGCTCACTTTGGAGTAGATTGTGTGACAAATTGAGATGAGTAAGTTTGGATAAGCTTCCTATGTCAGGTGGAATGGCACCATAAATGAAACGGTTATCAGAAATGTCTAGAACGCGTAACTCACTCAGATTTGCCAATGAAAGAGGCAGTTGGGAATTGAGTTGATTATTGGACAAATTGAGATAAGATAGGTTGGAGAGGAAACCTATTTTTTCTGGGATAAATCCATAGAGACCGCATGAGGTGAGATGAATGCTAGTGAGAGATGTGAAAACAAGCGGATCAAGATGGTGAAGATCGTGACACCACCAAGTTTGATCATCACATCCTACTATAGATTGCAGGCTTATCTGTGCAACGCGGCCATGATCGTCACAGGTAATGCCTTCCCAGTGGCAGTGATGAGCTGAGGAGTTGGTATGAGGCCATCTAAAATCTATCAATGCTTGCAATTCTCTGCTCGAATTTGAAACATTCATTGCTACTGCTTTACTCAACATTAGTGTGGTGATGAAGAGCATCCACAAAACACACATCTTTATATATATATATATGATCTAGTAGTTGTAGCTCCAATATCATCACTCTATATTGCATAATATAATTATTTCCTGATTAAACTTAACAAGTTTCAACATCATCATTCAGTCCCACGCGTTATTATATTTTCTACGCTTTTATTCTACTCCACATTTTACGCTAGAATGAGGAAAATATCCATGCAATCAAATTGTCACCATGTAATGGAAATATGATTACTAGCTAGAGTAATTGGGATGTCATGAAAATATCTGAAGTACTTTTGTATACTACCTTCGTCTCTAAAAATTATTCTTAGTAGTTGACAGTATGAGTTTTAAAATAAAATTAATAATATAAAAGATATATAGAGAAAAAGTGATTGAAATAGTTTTAGAAAAAGTGTGGCTCATATTATTAATGATAAAAACTTACTATAAATAAATCGAGAATAATTTTTTATGGACAGATATACTCCCTCCGTCCCTGGCTACTCGCTCATTTCCTTTTCGGCACGGAGATTAAGGAATGAGTGTATAGGAAAGTCAAAAATGACGGCTGTAGGTGAAATTTTTTACTAAAAATGGAAAGAGTGCAAGTAACTTGGGACGCCCAAAAAGGAAATAAGTGCGAGTAGTGCGGGACGGAGGGAGTAGTATTTATTTTGGTTTAATTATGTGTTTGTATTATACTATTTTTTAGTATTACTTTAAGTGACACATTTTTCTTTTTAGAATATCAAACTCTAATAGACATATTTTCTAAAATGAAAACATTAATTTTTTTATTTTATTCTCAACACTCAACCTACAAAATAAAATTACATAAAATCTTGTGCTAAATAGAAAATGCTCCAAACATATAGCCCCAAGTTAGAATTGAAGTAAACGGTCAATTGCCATTGACTTGGACTTAGAAGTCTATACTCGAGTCACTATTAACCATTATTAATCAACCCAACCTACAAGGAGCAAGTCTACAAGATATTCCACAAAATTATTTTTTAATCTGAAAACCTATTAGTATTTGATATGTTAAGATACTATACTACACTACTCTCAACAATTGAATATTTAAGGAAAGATATATCATAGAAAGTTCCAACTGACAGAGTTGTTAGCTTTATTCCGTCTAATTAGTACTCCATTTTCTGTCTCACAATTTAATTTTTTTGGCTTATTTCAATTGAGATGGCCACCTTTTATTTTTAAAAGAACTTTATTCCATTTATCTTTATATAATAATAATCAATTATTATCTTTTCATTTTCTTTATTCAACAATTTCACCTAATTAAAATCTCATGTAATTTAAAAAAACATTAAATCTTGAATTGGACTGAAAGAGTAATCAATTAATTAGTAGCTTTGAATGAGCCGAATTGAAATTAGGTCAAATCAAGATAATCAAGTCTGATAAGCTTCCTATGTCTAATCGGAAGGGCACTGGAAATGAAGTTATCAGAAATATCCAACACCTGTAGTTTAGTGAGATTTGGAAGTGAAAGAGGCAACTTTCCTTTGAGTTTTATTACAAAGACACACACACTCCTATTATTGTTGGTTTATTACAAGCACATATATCAACATATAGTTCCATATCTTGAATATGTCGCCATGTCTCCCCTCAGGTTCAGGTGCTTTCTTTCTCTTTCTGGAGTATATAAAACAGATTACTAGTAAAACTGAACACAAATCTACATTTTGAAAATCGGAGTGTTGGACATAACTCAAATTTCCCTTTCCCCACATTTTGAATATTCACATCACAAATATTTCACCCTTATTCCAAAATCAAGGTTTTTGCATTCACTTTGGACTTTCATGTAATATTACTAAACTATCTACTATACAAATTTGTACTAATATCACAACACAAGTTTTCAAATATTCCAAAATGTGACTTGGAAGATCTTGTGTTTATAAAGCTCTTCTAATTTTAATAAATTTTTTGTATAAGCATGCATCTATAATAATTTTTTACTATTAATGCAATATACATAGGACTAAGCTAAGTAAAATAACTTAGTTTGTAAACTAACAGAGTAAAAGAATGTATCTAGTGGAACCAACACTCCATGTGGTTGAACTAATGAAGTTCCCTGCTGTAAAATGTGACAGTATTAAATCACATATATTATGTAAAGAGTCCCAATAATATATTATACCAACATACATTTGATGATGATTATAGAAAATATCACAGCATTGTTCACGAAGAAGGAAAAGACTAAGGAAACAGAGGAAAACAGAGGTATTTTCATATGGCTACTGAGCATGTGTAAATTTATTATAGGGAATAAGACAGCTGTGAGTTCAACCTGAATGCATGAGATCTAGCACAGATACGGAGCGGAATGGCATTGTCAACCGCGGTGGGTGCTTAGCGAGTTCCTGAGACACCTCCTTCATATACGGCCGTGACTTTGGATCACAGCTTATGCATTTCAGAGCTGTTTTGACCACTGCAATCACTTCCCTCGACATTCTTACATCTTCCTCTAGAGATGGTAGCCTCTTGTCCAAGAGTTGTTGCACCATCAAGTTTTGAGCAAACTGTGTGGATCTCTTCGTCGTCATCATGGAGGAAACGAAATCCCCCGGATGATCTCCAAACATGACTTCCAATGCCAACACTCCGAAGCTGTACACATCACATTTTTCTGTAACCACCATAGTGAAGGCCAACTCTGCGGATAACAAACATGCCATCAGTATGAAAACAATGACTACTTGAAACGATGTTATGATGCATACCTGGTGCAATGTAGCCCCGAGTTCCCACGAGTATTGTTTGATTGGATGAATCTGGATCCAACAATCTAGCCGTCCCAAAATCAGATAAACAACCTTCAAATTCTGAATCCAAGAGTATGTTGCTGCTCGATATGTCTCTGTGTAGAATAGGAGGGCTGCAATCGTGATGCATGTAAGATAGGGCATTGGCAATGCCCTTCACCACATTTACCCTCTTCTTCCAGTTTAGCTCCACAGCTTCGTCTTCATCCCTCAACACACTAAAGAGGCTTCCTCTTTCCATGTAGTCGTAGATGAGAAACATGCTCCGTTGGTGCAGACAAAAGCCAAAAAGCTTGACAATATGGCGATGGCGAATTTGAGAGAGAACCTGTGCTTCATTCCTAAAAGATGATTCGAAGGTAGGATTATCTTCTTCAAATCTGTGAAGTTTTTTCACGGCAACAACTCTTCCAGTGGGCAGTAGAGCTCTATAGACGCTTCCATATGCTCCAGTTCCAATGCAGTATCTCAAGTCAAAGTCTTGTGTTGCTTCAATGATGTCTTGATATGCCATGTTGCCATCGAAGTTCCAAATCTTGAATATATCTCCATGTTTGGGATGAGGTGTCACTGAGGAGGAGGCACCTTTCCTATCCCTTGTGAAGAAGATGAAATAGATCCCACATAATATAAAAAACACAAAGATTAGATAATAAATCATTTCCACAGTAATCCTGGAGGAAAATTCCTCCGGAGGATGTAAATTGGTGTTTCCGTGGAACGATTCGATCCCAAACTTACGCCATAAGTTGGCTGGAATCTCACCTTCTAAATTATTGTAGGACAAATCGATTCTCTCAAGACTTGAAATAGATTCAGGGACTTCACCAATAAGTTGGTTCCTAGAAAGATCGATATTGAGAAACTGTGCATTACCAACATTTCCCAACTGAGAAGGTATCCTTCCTCCGATTGAACAC
This sequence comes from Salvia splendens, assembly GCF_004379255.2. Taxonomy (NCBI): domain Eukaryota; kingdom Viridiplantae; phylum Streptophyta; class Magnoliopsida; order Lamiales; family Lamiaceae; genus Salvia; species Salvia splendens. Next base: position 26,146,147 of record NC_056050.1, on the reverse strand, counting down.
GCACTGAGGCCTATGGTTTTGATACGAGGAAGCATGTGTATTCCTGCTTCAAAAACACCTTCCAACCTATTGCTATCCAATTTCAAGATTTCCAATATTGTTAACTGGGTCATAGTTGCAGGCAGATAGCAATTGATGTCATTGAAGCTCAAATCAAGAGCATTCAAATGCGAAAGGTACCCTATTCTAGAAGGAATGGCACCGAAAAGGCTATTAGAAGAAATGAGAAGCACCTCTAAGTTAGTGAGATTTGATAGTGAAAGTGGCAGCTCACTTTTGAGTGAATTGTATGACAAGTCGAGATGAGTTAGTTTGGATAAACTTCCTATGTTATGTGGAATGACCCCATAAATGCCATGGTTATTAGACATGTCAAGAACCTCTAAGTTAGTGAGATTTGGCAGTGAAAGAGGCAGATCACTATGGAGTTGATTGGATGACAAATCGAGACGAGTAAGTTTGGATAAGCTACCTATTTCAGGTGGAATGACACCATAAATGTCATAGTTATAAGAAATGTCGAGAACCTCTAAGTTAGTGAGATTTTCCAGTGAAAGAGGCAGTTGGGAACAGAGTAGATTATTGGACAAATCAAGAACCATCAAATGGAGGAGGTACCCTATTCCAGAAGGAATGGTACCTGATGGAGTACGGACTAAATAAGCCCAATAGCAGTGACGGCCCATCAGCCCAAAGCCCAAGGAAGAGTATCAGTTCGGCATTACCAAAGAGTTCGGCCCCAGCCTACAGCTCGGTAAAAGCCGACCAATCAGTTCTACTCTCAGATCGGCAAAAGCTGCTCGGCAATAGTTCAGCAGTTCGGTCTCAGTATTCGACCGAACTGAGAGATAGTGGACCCATGCAGGATCTCATGACCACTACACGATCTATTTAGTGGTGTCAAATCATGCAGGATCTCATGCGGGATAAGCGGACCAAACAAAGAGGTAGTGGACCCATGCAGGATCTCCATGACCTCCACGACATCCACAACCATCATTAGTGGTGATGCAAGCCACGATCTAGTTCAATGTATAAATAGAACTTAGATCCGATAGAAAAGGGTTGGAAGCTCTCTAGAGATAAAATATCATATAGCAAGTCTGTGTTGTAAGCTGTAATCCCAGATCAAGCAATACAATCTTGCCCTCCCTTCTTCCCGTGGACGTAGATTTACTTCAGTAAATCGAACCACGTAAAATCTCTGTGTCGTGATCTGCATTTTCGTGCATTCATCACCATCAGAAATTCGCGGATTCATCACTGGCGCCGTCTGTGGGAAACAGAGAACCAAATTTGTGATAAAGCGAATTTTTGACCCTTTTTCCACCCCAAAAAAATGCATACCAGATCACACACTACCCGTAATACCGTTCATGAAAACCATGAGGAAGCTAGTCCAGCCCGCAGGTCCGGAAAACAGCCTCGGGAGACATCTACTTCCAGTTTTCACGATGAAGGAACAAGCCGCTCAAAAGGTCCACACACCGAGTCTTCCCAGCAGCCTGATTTGAATGAGGCTGTCAAGCTGTTCTTGGCTGAGAAGCAGGATGAGTTTTTAGCCTTCCTGCAAAAGAGCCAAGAACCGAAGACGAAAACGATGGATTCTCCTTCCTCATCCAGACATGAAAGTCACTACCGCAGTAGTGCCGTGTCTTCCAGAAAGAAGAATCCTCAACCCCGACATGTTCCTGTTCCTCCTCGGTACCGGAATCACAGGAGATCTCCATCTCCTCCACACCGAAGAGATGTCGGGTTCGCCATGTACGGAGCATTGAAGACTCCGTTCTCGGACGATATCACCCGAACTCCCCTTCCACAGAACTACCGAACTCCGTCGATGACTTATGACGGGTTGGTGGATCCTCATGACTTCCTGGGACGCTATCAGTATAATATGGCGAACCAAGGTCTCAATGAGGTCCATATGTGCAAGCTGTTCCCCGAGCTGCTTATCGGGAACGCGAGAAGGTGGTTCGATAGCCTCCCCCTAGACAGCATTAGATCTTACCGAGATCTAATGGATGCTTTCCACAGGAGGTTCTTTCAGAAAGCGGAAGCCCGAAGCACTTCGGCTCAGCTGCTTTCTATACGTCAAGGTCGCGACGAAAAGATCAGCGACTTCATGACGAGATTCCACAAGGAATGCCTACAAGTAGATGATCTTAACGATCTACTTGTCATTTCGGCATTCCAAAATGGAATCCTGCCCGGAGCTCTCTACAGAAAGCTCGTGGAATGCAGTCCGCAAACAGCTCAAGAGATGTGGGACATTGCGGACCAGTTTTCTCGTGCCGATGAGGCAGACCGTCGAAAACGGTCTTTAGACAGCTCATCTAGAGAAGACAAAAAGAAGCCCGATCATAGCGATCAGAGGCTTCTTCGCCGAACTCCTTCCCCACTAAAGGAGGGATAGCGGTCATCCGAGGTGATCAAAAAAGAGCAAGACTGCAGATTGCGCTTAAAAGTGCCGAGCAATCAGATCGGCACCATCAAGCATAGCAATCAAAGCAGCCGGAGTCAGAGGCAGGCGAAATGACCGAAGTCACACCGGAGCCGAACTCGATGGTGTACGGCACTGAAGCCGTGATTCCGGTTGAGATCGGCATACCCAGTCCCTGAACTCTTAATTTCTCAGCAGAACTGAATGAGGACGGACTGAGAGCCGAACTAGATCTGGCCGAAGAAAGAAGAGAATTGGCCTGCATAAAAGCAGCCAAGTACAAGGAGCAAGTAGCCCGGTATTATAACCAAAGGGTGAAAAAGCTGCAATTTCAAGTGGGAGATCTCGTCTTGAGAAACAACGAAGTAAGCCGAGCAGAAAAGCTGGGCAAACTCGAACCCACATGGGAAGGTCCATATCGGGTGTCAGAAGTCCTCGGCAAAGGGTCTTACAAATTGACTCACGTGTCAGGAGCACAAGTACCCCGAACATGGTACGTTTCCAACCTCAAAAAGTTCCATTTGTAAGAGACAGTCCGGTCTGTCAGTCTTGTGTCTAGTTCGGTCCTAAGGCTATGTGCGTGTCGTCTCTTACAAATGTTACTGAGGTATCTTGTTCTTCGAAGGCTGATCCCCTTCTTAGAACATATACAAGCCAACGATTGTGAGTCAAAGCTTCTAAAGAGGATACAAGACCACAATTCAGCTTAAACAAGCAGTTCGTCTGAAACGAACTGCAATAAGCCAACGATTGTGAAGTCAAAGCTTCTAAAGAGGATACAAGACCACAATTCAGCTTAACAAGCAGTCCGTCTGAAACGAACTGCAACAAGCCAACGACTGTGAGTCCAAGCTTCCAAGGAGGATACAAGACCACAATTCAGCTTAACAAGCACTTCGTCTGAAACGAACTGCAATAAGCCAACGATTGTGAGTCCAAGCTTCTCAGGAAGATACAAGACCACAATTCGGCTTAAGAAATAAGCACTTCGTCTGAAACGAACTGCAATAAGGGAAAGTCCGATCCACGCGATAAACCTCGCCGAATTAGGACGACCAAGTTCGGTCAAAGAAGTTTACCTCATAAGACCGAGGACGACCATGTCTAGTCAAAGAGGTTTACTGCATAAGACCACTTCGGTTAACTGGGAAAGTCCGATCCACGCGATAAAACTCGCCGAATTAGGACAAGGGAAAGTCCGATCCACGCTATAAAACTCGCCGAATTAGGACAAGGGAAAGTCCGATCCCCAAATTAGGACAACGGAAAGTCCGATCCGAGCGATAAAACTCGCCAAATTAGGACACAAGCTTAGTCCGGTCAAAGATGTTTATTTCATCAGACCAAAGACGAGTCCGGTCAAAGATGTTTATTTCATCAGACCAAAGACGAGTCCGGTCAAAGATGTTTATTTCATCAGACCAAAGACGAGTCCGGTCAAAGATGTTTATTTCATCAGACCAAAGACGAGTCCGGTCAAAGATGTTTATTTCATCAGACCAAAGACGAGTCCGGTCAAAGATGTTTATTTCATCAGACCAAAGACGAGTCCGGTCAAAGATGTTTATTTCATCAGACCAAAGACGAGTCCGGTCAAAGATGTTTACTTCATCAGACCGAGGACGAGTCCGGTCAAAGATGTTTATTTCATCAGACCAAAGACGAGTCCGGTCAAAGATGTTTATTTCATCAGACCAAAGACGAGTCCGGTCAAAGATGTTTATTTCATCAGACCAAAGACGAGTCCGGTCAAAGATGTTTATTTCATCAGACCAAAGACGAGTCCGGTCAAAGATGTTTATTTCATCAGACCAAAGACGAGTCCGGTCAAAGATGTTTATTTCATCAGACCAAAGACGAGTCCGGTCAAAGATGTTTATTTCATCAGACCAAAGACGAGTCCGGTCAAAGATGTTTACTTCATCAGACCGAGGACGAGTCCGGTCAAAGATGTTTATTTCATCAGACCAAAGACGAGTCCGGTCAAAGATGTTTATTTCATCAGACCAAAGACGAGTCCGGTCAAAGAAGTTTACTTCATAAGACCGAGGACAAGTACGATGAAATTTTTTCGCTAAGCTGTAAATACACAGTGTTAGAAGCGAAAACAAAATTTCATTTTTCAAATCTTGTTCGGCACACAACTCCGCTACCCTACGAGATGGCGTTACGCTATTACAAAGGACTATCCTACTGTCCAGGGTTGCTAAAGTTGAGCCATCTATTCACAAAATCCTCGTGAAGCCGAGTTCGGGCGTTCTCGGCAGCTGAAGAATAAGCAGGTCGACGAGATACTCTAATCGACCTACCGCCTCTTCCCTGAGCCCGAGAAGCCCTAGCACCTCGGCGGCGAAGAGTCTCTTCACGAAGCATTTGCCGATCTTGCTCACTCATAACCACAGCTCCTCCGCGAACTTCAGTCCGTCCTCGACTTGACGTCTCTGGTTGTCCCTGAGTTCGTTGCTGACTTGGAGTACGGTTTTGAGCAAGAGAATCAGAGGTTTGAGCTGGAGTACTAGCATCTGTTGGCGGGAAATGCCTGAGGAATCTCTCAATTGAGGGACGCCGGGAAAGAACTATGTCGTACCGAGAAGCCCAGCGCCGCAATGATTTCACGACTTGTTGGCAAGCCGAGCTCTCCAGCGCATTGTTCCTCCGGAGTACATGATATTCCTCCCACAGTTCGTCAACTCGTTCTTGAACTTCAGAGATGGTCATTCCCCCACGCCTGCAGATGAAATCCTCATACGCAGTCCTCTCAGCGACGGCAGTGTTCAGCTCGGCCTCCAGATCCTTCTTTTCGGACTCTAAGTCCTTATTATCGGCCTCCAGCTTCATTGAACGAGCCAAGAGTTCGTCATTCTTCATCTGGTCAGCTATAGCTCTTTTCTCAGCTTCGTCTAAAGCCGAAGAGTACAGCCGCTTCCAGTGAAGTACCTCCAGCTCCTTGAGAGTTAAGAATACAAAGCAGCTACGTCAGTTCGGCATTTCAGCTTACCGAGCAGGTAGTAAACCACAACAGGAGTAAGAGAGTACGAAAGGCTATACGAAGACACAAGAGCAGAAAGAAGAATTTTTTCATTCATAAGAAAATTTTTTTTTCTACACAAGGGCTTCAAGGCCGTTTTACAAGAAGGAAGAAACTAAACTAAGAGAAGGAAGACGAAATCATACTCCGCTAGCTTCGTCTCCGCCTTCTCGGTGAGGTTCAGCTTCCTTCTCCTCGTCTGCTTCAGCGTCAGCCTCCCCCGTACCTTTATCCAGAATGCCGAAGTGACTCGCTTCGCCGAAGTGATTCACTTCGCTTTTCGGGGGGGGGTAGTGATGGAGTACGGACTAAACAAGCCCAATAGCAGTGACGGCCCATCAGCCCAAAGCCCAAGGAAGAGTATCAGTTCGGCATTACCAAAGAGTTCGGCCCCAGCCTACAGCTCGGTAAAAGCCGACCAATCAGTTCTACTCTCAGATCGGCAAAAGCTGCTCGGCAATAGTTCAGCAGTTCGGTCTCAGTATTCGACCGAACTGAGAGATAGTGGACCCATGCAGGATCTCATGACCACTACACGATCTATTTAGTGGTGTCAAATCATGCAGGATCTCATGCGGGATAAGCGGACCAAACAAAGAGGTAGTGGACCCATGCAGGATCTCCATGACCTCCACGACATCCACAACCATCATTAGTGGTGATGCAAGCCACGATCTAGTTCAATGTATAAATAGAACTTAGATCCGATAGAAAAGGGTTGGAAGCTCTCTAGAGATAAAATATCATATAGCAAGTCTGTGTTGTAAGCTGTAATCCCAGATCAAGCAATACAATCTTGCCCTCCCTTCTTCCCGTGGACGTAGATTTACTTCAGTAAATCGAACCACGTAAAATCTCTGTGTCGTGATCTGCATTTTCGTGCATTCATCACCATCAGAAATTCGCGGATTCATCAGTACCGAAAAGGCTATTAGAAGAAATGAGGAGCACCTCTAAGTTAGTGAGATTTGATAGTGAAAGAGGCAGCCCACTTTGGAGTAGATTGTGTGACAAATGAAGATGAGTAAGTTCGGATAAGCTACCTATTTCAGGTGGAATGACACCATGAATGTTATGGTTATGAGAAATGTCTAGAACGCGTAACTCACTCAGATTTGCCAATGAAAGAGGCAGTTGGGAATCGAGTTGATTATTGGACAAATTGAGATAAGATAGGTTGGAGAGGAAACCTATTTCTTCTGGGATAATGCCATAGAGTCCACACGAGCTCAGATGAATGCTAGTGAGGGATGTGAAAACAAGCGGATCCAAATAGCCAACATCGTGACACCAAAGTCCACCAGTGCATCCTACTTGAGATTGCAGGCTTATCTGTGCAACGCGGCCATGATCGTCACAGGTAATGCCTTCCCAGTGGCAGTGAAGAGCGGAGGAGGAGTTGGTGTGAGGCCATCTAAAATCTATCAATGCTTGCAATTCTCTGCTCGAATTTGAAACATTCATTGCTACTGCTTTACTCAACATTAGTGTGGTGATGAACAGCATCAACAAAACACACATCTTTATATATATGATCTAGTAGTTGTACCTCCAATATCATCACTCTATATATAATATAATATAATTATTTCCTGATTAAACTTAACAAGTTTCAACATCATCATTCAGTCCCACGCGTTATTATATTTTCTACGCTTTTATTCTACTCCACATTTTACGCTAGAATGAGGAAAATATCCACGCAATCAAATTGTCACCATGTAATGGAAATATGATTACTAGCTAGAGTAATTAGGATGTCATGAAAATATCTGAAGTACTTTTGTATACTACCTTCGCCCATAAAAATTATTCTTAGTAGTTGCTAGTATGAGTTTTAGAACAAAATTAATAATGTAAAAGATATATAGACAAAAAGTTGTTGGGGTTGGCAGCGGAAACGTGTGTTCTAACGAATCACATAAAATTCAGATCTATTTAGCAGATTATTTAGACAAAATTCGACGAGTTCATCGTCGGATCATGACGCACACAACGTCTCGGCCTCCCACGCACAGGTTGTGCGTTTGCTCTCGACCAGCGAGTCGCGTCGGGGTGGCGCGTCTCCTCGGCCAGCCTCTCGCCTCCGTCCTCGGCCAGCTGCGCGCACCAGGTGGGCCTGCTCTCGGCCATGAGACTCGCACACCGGCTCGTCGGTGTCTCGGCTCTCGGCCAGCGAGACACGCACAAGCGTTTCGCTCTCGGCCAGCCGCTGACTCCGTCTCGGCATGCCTCGGCTTGCAGGGTGGTGCGCGCTCTCGGCCAGCAGCTCGCGCGGTGGCGCGGCTGCTCTCGGCCAGCATCGCCCTCCCCTCTCAGCCCTTCCGCCTAGGGTTCCTGGCCTAGCGGCTCGTGGTGTCTCGGTGGTTCTCGGACGAACCACCACACCGCGCCAGCCGCCGCCTATCGTCGATCTTGGAGCGGTGCCGCCTAGGGTTGGTCTCGGCCGGCGGCGCGCACTATCCCTCGCTCGTCTGCGCGTCGCCCCGTGATCGTGAACCCTCGGCTCCCACTCAATCGACAACCCTCTCTCGATCGCACGTCTCGTACGGTCAAAAAATTCAAGTTCATTGATTCGATAGTTCTTGAGTTCAACGTGCATAAAATATAAACATAAACACCAAGAACATGCTTCGTAATCAAATAACACATGCAAACATGAATTTCGCGAAATTTAAATCCAAATAATCATAGCCAAAGACTGGTTCTGATACCAATTGTTGGGGTTGGCAGCGGAAACGCGCGTTCTAACAGATCACATAAAATTCTGATCTATTTAGCAGATTATTTAGACAAAATCTATTCGCGTAATTCTCACATGCATCATGCTCATAACTTGAATTTAATACACATTTTAGCACGAACAATGCTTAAAATATGCTTGCTACGGAGTTAGCCAATTTACCTCGTTGATTCACTAAAGAATCGAAGATGGCTTGCTTCGTCTCCTCATGAAGATCTTGAGTACTAGACCATAGATCTTCTGACTGGTTGCCGGACTATAATCTAATATCAGGATGGTCTGATCTTATTAGATTACTAGGACTTAAAAAAAGAAGACGGAAAACTTTTTTCATGGAGGAGAGAAAATCGTCCCCTATATGTGTAAGGAGGGGGACGAAAATTTTAATAAAATACAAGTGTATTTTTGTCTCCTTTATTCTCCTATTTATATTAGTCACATATTGGGCCAGTTCATGGATCTATGGATGAATTTGGACATGGCCTCCCTCAATTAGCTTTTTACTAATTAAATTGAACCCACAATTTAATATAAGCTTATATTGGAATATTACGATCACCACTATAGAAGTAATATTGCACTACCCGTCCAAATCCAAAATTACAAGTATTCCGGGTTTCCATTTATTTGCCATTAACTTCACATGCTTAAGATAGAAATGTCCATTAATTAATCAATGTCTACTATGGACTTAATTAATCAACAAGTTATAAACTCCAAGAGTGGACTTAACAAGAAACACTTATTTATTATTCATAGAGTAATCAAACTCCAACTAACTAGGTTCCAAATAATAAAACCTTGTTTCGAGCTCCTCTTGTGGACGTTATCAAACGTGACTCTCCTCGCGCACGATTTAATGTAATAGCAATCCTAGCACCGCTAGATATGAATCACCACCACCCAATGTACTAGGCATATTGGGTTACGAAAAATCCGCACCTATTGGTAAGTCAAAGTAGTTCATAATCAATATCGTATGCTCAATGCTAACGTACATTAATTAAGAAATTAATTATCAAGACCTCGTCTTTCAGTAGATAGCATAAAGACTCGTCTTGCTGTTAGATCCAATTCAGTGATATACCACACCAATGTCATCTTATTCCTGTAAGACTTAGAAATATGCGGACTGACAATGCAACCTTTCATGATAGGTAGTCTAGGCTTATCTAGGTTGTGAAATTCTTCTTTTTCTTTGTTCAGGACTGACCGTGTTACCTTAAAGTGGACGACGCTCACAACTGGTGTACTAAAACAAAGACTTAGACTTAGTTACGTTGCTCATACATTTAAATATGCAATAAGCATCCATTAAATGTAAAACATAACAACATTATGACAAAAATGATCTGTTTTATTCCATTGGAAAATAAAATATAGAGTTTACAGTATTCAATTAAAGACGATTTCTAGTATAAAAACTATAACAAAAGTGACTGAAGTAGTTTTAGAAAATTGTGGCTCATATTATTAATGATAAAAAGTTACTATAAATAAATAGAGCATAATTTTTGTGGACATACCAAAAGAGAAAATAAGACTATATTATGTGGACTGATATACTAGTATTTATTTTGGTTTAATTATTTTGTTTGTATTATAGTACTATTTTTTTGTATTACTTTAAATGACACATTTTCTTTTTTATAATATCAAACTCTATGGACATATTATTTAAAATCAAAACATTATTTTTTACTTTATTTTCTTTATAATTTTTATTTTTTCCACACAACCTACAAAATAAAATTACAAAAAATACTATGCTAAATAAAAAATGCTCCGAACATAAGGAGAGAGTAAGAATTGAAGTAAACGGTCAATTGCCATTGACTTGGACTTAGAAGTCAATACTCAAGTCACTATTAACCATAATTAATCAACCCAACCTACAAGGGGCAAGTCTACAAGATATTCCACAAAATTATTTTCTAATCTGAAAACCTATTACTCCCTCCATCTTAGTCTCACTTTGACCGGACACAGGTTTTAAGAAATGTAATGAAAAGTGGGTTGAAAAAGTTAGTGGGATGTGGGTCCTACTTTTATATATTAGTTTTATAATAAAATGTGAGTAGAAATGAGTTAATGACGTATGTGGTCCACTAAAAAAATGATAAAAAGTTAAATGAGACAAACTATGTATGATAGACCAAAATGGGAAAAAATGGAGTATTTGATATTTTAAGATACTATATATTACACTTACTCTCAACAATTGAATATTTAAGGAAAGATATATCATAGAAAATTCCAACTCACAGAGTTGTTAGCTTTATTGCTTTTAATTAGTACTCCATTTTCTGTCTCATAATTTATTTTTTTGCTTATTTCAATTAAGACAGTCACTTTTTATTTTTCAAAAAACTTTATTCCTTTTATCTTTATATAAAAATAATCAGTTATTATATTTTCATTTTCTTTCTAGTTCAAAAAACTTTATTCCTTTTATCTTTATATAAAAATAATCAGTTATTATATTTTCATTTTCTTTCTAGTTCTATTTTGTTATATTAAAGCCACACTCCTATTATTGTTAGTTTATGAGTACATGCACATATATCAACATATATTTGATCTTGATTGTAAAAACAATGACAATATTGTCCCTGTAAATTTATTACTCTCTTCGTCCCTGAAAATTTGTCACATATTTCTATTTTTGTCCGTCCCTAAAAATTTGTCACCTTTCACTTTTACCATTTTTTGTAGTGGACCCTACAGTCCACTAACTCATTCCCACTCACATTCTATTATAAAACTAATATACTCTCTCGGTCCCATAATAGGTGTCACACTTTCCTTTTTAGTTTGTCGCACAAAAGATGTCACATTTTCATTTTTGAAAAAAATTCTCTCTCACATGAATATAAAAGTTTTATTTTCTCTCTTCATTTAACACACAAAACAAAACCTCCTAAAATGTCGTGCCGTCCCACAAGTGTGACATCTTTTGTGGACGAAGGGAGTATAAAAGTAGGACGCACAAGCCACTAACTTTTTCAACAAACTGTTTATTACATTTCTTAAAATCCGTGCCGGGTCAAATGGTGACAAATTATAAGGGACGGAGGGAGTAGTATATAAGAAGAAGGATGCAGTGAGTTCAATCTGAATACATGAGATGAAGCACTGATATGGAACGGGATGGCATTGGCAGCTGTGGTGGGTGCTTAACGAGTTCCTGAGCCACCTCCTTCATTGACGGCCTCAACTTTGGATCACAGCTTATGCATTTTCCTCGACATTCTTACATCTTCGTCTAGAGATGGTAGCCTCTTGTCCATGAGTTGTTGCACCATCATGTTTGGAGCAAACTGCGTGGATCTCTTCACCATCGTCATGGAGGAAATGAAATCCCCTGGATGATCTCCAAACATGACTTCCAATGCCAAAACTCCGAAGCTGTATGCATCACATTTTTCTGTAACCACCATTGTGAAGGCCAACTCTGCAACCAATAAACATGGCATCATCAAATTCATGGATAGAGTTAATGTGTTAATTGAAGATGTGGTATGGTAAGCAATATTTAAACCTGGTGCAATATAGCCTCGAGTCCCGACTAGTAGAGTCTGATTGGATGAATGTAGATCCAACAATCTAGCTGTATCAAAATCCGATAAACTACCTTCAAACTCTGAATCCAAGAGTATGTTGCTGCTTGAAATGTGTCTGTGTAGAATAGGAGGGCTGCAATCGTGATGCAAGTAAGATAGCGCATTTGCAATACATTTACTCTCTTCTTCCAGTTCAGCTCATCATACTTCAACACGCTAAAGAGACTTCCTCTTTCCATATAGTCATAGATGAGAAACATGCTCTCTTCTTCCAGTTCCGATGCAGTATAAAAGACACATTTGCAATACATTTACTCTCTTCTTCCAGTTCCGATGCAGTATCTGATGTCAAAGTCTTGTGTTGCTTGGATGATATCTTGATAGGCGATGTTGCCATCGAAGTTCCAAATCTTGAATATGTGGCCATGTTTGAGATCAGGTGTGGTGGATGATGCTGCCCTCTATCTTAAGAAACAGACTCCAAAGAAAATTGAGAACAGAAAAACACAGCCAAATACTATTACTACAGCATAAATGATAACTGATCTTTTTCGATGTTTTGCTTCCTCCATCACATTAGGAGTAGTCGGAACAAGTAACTTGGGATTGCCAAAGAATGATTCTATCGAAAACTTATGCCAGAATGATTGTAAGACAAATTGATACCTCTGAAATGTAAAACAGATTGAGGGACTCCACCAGAAATATTGTTCCAAGAAAGATCAATATTCTGTAAACTCAGAGCAGCAACATCTCCAAGGTGAAAAGGTATCTGTTCTTTGATTGAGTTCCTACTCAAATTTTTTTTTTATTGAAGGAAGACTTACTATCCCCACCTTCCAACCTGTTGATGTCCAATTTCAAGATTTTCAAACTTGTTAATTGAGTGATAGTTGAGGGAATTATTGCTCAAATCTAGAGCAACCAACTGCTTGAGCTTTCCTATTCCAGAGGGAATGGCACCGTGAATCAAGTTTTGATAAATTTCTAATTCAGTGAGATTTGCCATTGAAATAGGCAACTCACTGTAGAGTAGATTTTGTGACATATTGAAATGAGTTAGTCTCGCTAAGCGTCCTACCAATAAAAAATATGTTAAAATTAGATAAAATTGTGGATCGTATTTCACTGCAAAAAAAGCGGAAAATAGTGATAGTATCCAATAGCCAACAACTAGTGTCGGTCACTAATAGTGACAGATTTATCCATCACTAATGCGAAGCAGTCGCCTATAATTTCCATCACAGTAACTTTAGTGACAGATTAATTACGGATCTGCCAAAACTTGATCTGTCACTAATCTGTTAAGTAAAGAAAATTCACTGGTTAGTGACGGAAATATCCGTCACTAATTGGTGAGTTTTTTTTGTAGTGTTTGAACTGATCTTTGGATTAGGACTATTCGATTAGTTGGATTTTTTATGGGTCTGGTATTGAATTGAAAAAGATGTGTTAGAGCTCAATTTAATCTATGAACCCGCATATATTGATGGATCGTGCTGAACTGTAGGTCTGTCCCAGTTAATATTAGAGACCATCCCAAAATTAGCAATTAAAAAATTAAAGAATTGCTGAGGTAGAAGACGTGCTAAGTAATTAAACGTAAAGAGAATATATTTTTTTAAATTTTTTATTGCCATATATATTCGTGCAACTTAAAGTTTATTCATCATAAAGAGAGAAGTCTTAATATCTTTAAACTTTTAATTTAACTTGAGAAATAAAAATTTCATTAGTTGATACCAAATCTAAGAAGCAAGCAAATGAAGTTTATAGTTATAAATCTTTAATGTACTTAGTCGACAATGCCGAATAATAATAATATAGTTTTTCAATAAAGTCATAGTATTAAATTAATACTTGCATCCTTGTCTTCCTCTAGAATAAAGGTGCAGTGAAGACTTTGTTGCTTGAAATTAATTACTCATTTAACATACTTTTAACTTACTCATTTATTATCTTGAATATGTCACCATGTCTTAGATCTTGTCTTAGATCATGACTGTTTGATGCTGGTGCTCTCTTGCTTATGAAACATATTCCAAGTAATATTGAAGGAAGAAAAACACAGCCAAATCCTATTACAACATAGATTCTAACTGACTTATCTATATGTTTGCTTTCTCCTTCAGAATCAATTGATTGTAGTAACATGGGATTCCCGAGGAACGATTCCTTCCCAAATTTACGCCACAGTGTGGGTGGAATGTGGCCCTCTAAACGATTGTAGGACAAATTGAGATGAGTAAGTTTGGATGAGCTACCTATTTCAGGTGGAATGACACCATAAATGTTATAGTTATCAGAAATGTCTAGAACGCGTAACTCACTCGGATTTGCCAATGAAAGAGGCAGTTGGGAATTGAGTTGATTATTCGACAAATTGAGATAAGTTAGGTTGGAGAGGTAACCTATTTGTGGTGGGATATCTCCATAGAGACCACATGAGGTGAGATGAATGCTAGTGAGTGATGTGAAAACAAGCGGATCCAAATAGCCAACATCATGACATTTCCAAGCTTTACTCGTATTGCATCTTACTCGAGATTTGAGGCTTAACTCTGCAACGCGGCCACGATCATCACAAGTGAGGCCTATCCAATGGCAGTGAGGAGCAGTGGAGTTGATATAAGGCCATCCAAAATTCATCAACGCCTTCATTTCTCTGTTCGAATCTGAAACATTAGATGCAATTACATTACTGCTCAACAATATGCAGATGCTCACAATGATCATAGCATTAGCAACAAAGACAACACCCATCACTTATATTGTCTGGTTTGTATATGTATGATTCTGTTTCTTAATCATACCTCTAATATCACTCTATATACAACTTGCAAGCATCATATTTTAATGAGTGAAAATCATAAAAGTCAAAGTCTTCCAGGTCAATGCATGGACTATTCAATGTCTACAATCAAAATTTCCAAAACTTTCATTTTCCATTGTAGTATTGCATTGCAAATAAATTCTCCGGAAAAAACTGGTGGGGACACTATCCCTCTTATATACTACCAGACTCGTATCTCAATGTCAAAGTTTGTAGGCGAACTTCAACACAAACCATTACTATTCCATCTCAATTTTACAGATGCTCTCTACAAGGCGGCTGCTCTTTCCTCGCCCATAAAGTCTGTGCACACCTTTTCCCCATTATCAAGTTTGAGATTTCAAATGCTGACGGCAGCCAAGTATTGAAGGCACAATCTTATCCGGACCCGGCCAAATGGTTCTTCGGCTCAATATTTTTCTGTGATATCTGCTGTCTTCCTAGCAATGCAGTTTGCTACTACTTTCCTTTCCTTGGTATGCCGGATAATTTTGTTCCTATGATGGTTGATCTGTCGTGCGTGGCTGTGATAGGGATATCCCGACAACACAGGAAGAAGAACCACCCTCCGCGGATGTGAACGTACCGGCGACAGCCAAGAGGCCCGGGAAACAGAGGCAGCAGAGTAGGGACGTGACTAGTACGGAGGCAAGATCGTTGAGGCCAAGAGATCGCATCAAGCCTCCGCAGAAGCTGATCAACTACGTCGCGAAGTAGAGACGTAATTAGATAGTAGAGTTATTTGTCTTTTCTTTATTTATTTTCCTTTCCTTTTTTCGTAATTATTAAGTAGGAATTATCGATTATTTTATTGTAATTGCGTCGGGCAATTTATAAGCCCCGTTCGGGTTTTCTTCGTTGATTATTTCCCGAACGTTTAGGATAGGTCGAATCAACCCTAGGGTTTAGTATAAATAGGGCCACAGCTTTCATTATGAGATATCAATAAAATCGTATCTTTCTGGCCCAATCGTGTGCAACAAGAAACGCAACCCTATCGCTGACGACGAGACCCTCGCTCGCGTACAGCCGCCGCCGGAAATAGACGCCGACCCAGACCTCCTGGGGGCCGGATCGTTCCCGACGTGTTTCTTGCTCGCTGAATCCTTCGTTAGGAGTTTTCACTCTTAACAACTGGTGCCTTCATTGCGTACTCACCATGGATGTTACCGACTCTATTCTTCCACCGACCGGCCTGCTGACCGGCGGCAACGCTCAAGAAATTTTGGCAGGTCAACCCCATCGCGAGGCATCGATACCTCGCCGTGGCAACGACGGGCCACGCGACGAGCCGCAATCAAGCTCTCTCCACATAGGCGGCTCGGGTCCCTCTAATCCGATGTCCATAGGATTCGAGAGGATCATGACGCGCTTTGACAAACTAGAATGTCGCTTGGAGGCAACGGACCGGCGGGTTGACGATTTGGAGGTTCCAATCCTCTCGGATCCGGATCCACCATATTTCTCGGATGATACGGATGTGATTCCTCGTCACCCTCATCGCGAGGTCATGGCTTCCGACGGGGATGTCCCTCGGTTTTTCAACCACAGCCGCCGCGCTCGTGGTGGGGACGTCCGCCGACGACGGGTGGATTTTCGTGATCAACCGCGGCGGGAGGGAGTGATGGCGTTTCGGCATCAGGGCATTCCTGATCGTCGCGGCCGCCCAGGCTCTAGATACGGATCGGCTTGGGATAGACCGACGCCCCGCTTTCCTCAGGAGTTGGATCGCGGTTTTAATGGGTACCGCCAGTCGACGTCCTGGGACCCACCCTCACACCGCCGTACACACAACGCGGGCAGAATGGACACACCGAGGGATCTGGACATGAAGGCCCCGCGCTTCGATGGATCAGACGCTTCGAATTGGATTTCTAGAGTCGAATATTATTTCGACCACTTACATATGGCAGATGAAGATCGCCTCCACTACGTGGTAATGTTGTTTCAGCCCCCAACGGCAGAATGAGTTTTTAATTACAGGGCTAATAACCCGGTCGTCACGTGGCTCGAGTTTCTTGAGGATGTACGCCACATGTTCAACCCACAGAGTTTCCGTAATTGTGCGGGACCTTATCGAAGCTAGTACAGACGGGCAGCGTAGCAGAGTATCATGACGCTTTTGATCGTTACCTTAATAGGGTGCAAGGGATTTCCAAGGAGGCCCTAATCCCGATATTCATCACGGGTCTCAAGGAGCCCATACAGGAGAAGGTTGAGTTACAACAACCATCTTCATTGGCGGAAGCAATGGCTTTGGCGTTAAGGCTGGCTGCGTCACACGAAGGGCGCCATCCACATCAGTTTCGGGGTAAGTGGGGCAATCGGGAATCCCGTTTTTCAGGCGCTTCCGCCAACCCTACCACGGCCGACCGCACCAGCCCGCCACCAGCCGCACAGCATAAAGAGCCAGCAAAGCCTGGATTTCGCCCCATCCGGGTCTCGAATGCTGAAAAAGCTGAGCGCTCACGGAAGGGCCTATGCTACCATTGTCCGGAAAAATGGGTGTCGGGACACGTGTGCAAACTGAAAATGCTGTGTTATGTAGGCGAGGACGAGGGGGCCGCTGAGTTGGATGACTCCGACTTCGGCGATGACCCGGAAACAGTGATCACAACGGACCTCTCGCATCTCCATTCTTTGACTGGGTCGGGCAAATCTTGACCTTTCAACGTCATCGGCACAATCGGCGCGACAACAGTCAGCATCCTTATTGATACAGGAAGCAATCATGACTTTCTCCATCCACGCGTGGCGGGCCAGTTACAATTGTGCTTGACCCCGATTCGGCCATTTCGAGTCTATGTAGGCAACGGGGCATCGTTGCTTTGTTCTCATATAGCTCGCAGGACCGAACTCTCTATCCAGGGCATCGACTTCCTGCTAGACCTGCACATCATGGAGATTCATGGCCCAGATATTGTGCTAGGGATGGATTGGCTGGAATCATTAGGGAAAATCTCGGCTGATTTTGTGGGGAAGACCTTGGAATTTTCCCAGAATGGAGTACCGGTGGCACTTCGCGGGGTGCAACCTTCTCCGCGGCTCATAACCTTGCAATCGTTAGCAGTGCTGGCTGCTCATTCCACGGCTAACGAGTTCTACGAGATAGTCCGCCTAGACCCTGATATAAACGCCACGGGTCCAGCCACGGCATTGTCAATCGTGGTGGATGCTTAGCGAGCTCCTGAGACACCTCCTTCATACACGGCCGTGACTTTGAATCACAGCTTACGCATTTCAGAACCACTGCGATCACTTCCCTCGACATTCTTACACCATGAGTTGTTGCACCATCATGTTTTGAGCAAAATGCGTGGATCTCTTCATCGCCATCATGGAGGAAATGAAATCCCCCGGATGATCTCCAAACATGACTTCCAATGCCAACACTCCAATATGTCACCATGTCTTGGATCCGGTGTCTTTGATGATGATGCTCTTTTTCTTAAGAAAAATAATCCAAAGCTAATTCAAAACACAAACATTACAGCATAAATTATATTTATAACTGAATTGTTTCGATGTTTTCTCTCTTTTCATCGCAATTGGTGGTGTCCACATGGACTCATTTGGAACAATTAGCTTTGGATTGCCCAAGAATGATTCTGTCGAAACATAATCACTGAAATATAAAAGAGATTGAGGAACTCCACCAGAAAGATTGTTCCAAGAAAGATGGATATTATCTAACCATATAGCATCATCTACAAAGTTCAAAGGAATCTGCTCTTTGATTGAGTTCCTACTTAGATTTATCACCTTCATACAAGGAAGATTTACTATCCCCAATTCGAAAACACCTTCCAACCTGTTGACTTCCAATTTCAAGAATTGTACTCTTGTTAGTTGGGTGATAGTTGAGGGAAGAGAGCCAGTGATGCTATTGTTGCTCAAAAGTGCTAGAGATAAGTCAGATTGAAATATAAATCTACAGTGCTAGAGATATGTTCTCCAAAAGTCAGATTGAAATATAAATCTACAGTGCTAGAGATATGTTCTCCAAAAGTCAGATTCTTTAATAATTGAAATCTTGATGTATTAACAAATTTAAAGTTTTACATATGAATTAGTGTGAAAGCCGAATATTAGGCTTGAATTTGGGATTCTTGCTTTTAGTTGTGTATAGTACCTGTATTAGTTACACATGATAGTAATGGAGTGCCAAACTGATAGTATTAATTGAATTAGTAATTTGTTCATTCTGTCCTTAAATATTTTTGTCATTTACTAAAAATTTGTCAATTTTATCATTTTTATAGTAGATATCCCACATTCTAATAACTTATTCTCACTCACATTTTATTATAAAAACTAGTATTACTCCCGTGCTATGCACGGAATAAGAAATTTTTAAATAACGCAGATTAAGATATAACTACTGTGATTTAAATTAATTGAAATGGTGGTTATATAAATTAGTACGGATTGCAATGCAATAAAAAAATACTTAAACTAACAAACGTATAGTACGTAAGAGTAATATAATATCCGTGATTTAAATCAACCAAAATGGTGGATAAATAAATTAGTACGGATTGCAACGCAATAAAAAATACTTAATTAGCCAAATAATTCAGTACCCAATTAACTAAAAGAATAAATCTAATCAATTAAAGACTACAACTAATCACACTAATAATTCAAATACCGAAAGAGCCTAAACCTTCCTTCTTCCTTCATCCATCATCCTTCTACCTTAGTTCTTAATAATGTATGTACAATTTTTTATTGAGAAACTCAATAAAATGATACAGATTCCTAAATTTGTGGTGCCTCTACTATCATGCACAAAATATAAATACTCGTCAACCAACTAACCGAACAACTATAGACAACTCAAATATGACCACCCTAATGGTGAAATCACATAAAACAACACAAAAAAACTCTTAGATTCATGGCTCCATCGCTGCCACATACATGAAATAGTCGATCGTCATTTGCATTGATGTGTCCGCCGCGTCGATAAGACTGGGAAGGCTCATGTCCATATTTTTCCTATAATTCCTGGGACCCCAATAATGTCCACAAAATATGCAAATATGAATAACAATGAAAGAATATGTATTTATAAACAAAAACTAAAAGTTAACCTTTCAACTTCCACAATTCATAAGCAAAAGATTTACATAAATAACATTAGAGCATGCATGAACAAGGTGCTCTATCAACTAAGCCCAAAATTAACAAATAGATTGGGCGGCCCAACCTGGTTGAGTCCGGAGTAAGATCGGGCATATTTGGGTCTGGCCTGGCCCAAACCCATGTCTATAGTGGGCTAGAGATTGGGTTGGTTTTGGCTCTATAAATATAGATACAGTTTAGCTCTGGCCCAATTAGCAAGTGAGCGCAGCTGGAGCGATCGAGCTGTGTGCCTTTTAATTTCTCATGTATTTTTCTAATTTTTTATTAGATATTATAATTTGAAAATCATTATATTTGGAAAATTAAATTAATCATAAAGATTTTATATTTTCATTTGTAGTTCAAATATATATTCATTCGATAATTTTAGAATTACACGAAATACTACATTGTTATTTATTAAATAAATATATATTCAAACTTCATTTGTTTCAATTTTTTTGAGAAAATATAATTGCAAAGAGGAGTTTCGATAAAATACTACATCCGTCCCATAAAAATATGTACGTTCGATGACAAG
This sequence comes from Salvia splendens, assembly GCF_004379255.2. Lineage (NCBI taxonomy): Eukaryota > Viridiplantae > Streptophyta > Magnoliopsida > Lamiales > Lamiaceae > Salvia > Salvia splendens. The sequence goes on along the minus strand of NC_056050.1, from coordinate 26,125,869 downwards.
GAAATTAATGCACAATTAGTAAAACAAAAGAGGAGGAAAAGAGAATTTTAAAATAGTGTTGGTGGATAGTGAGATTCACAATATTATATGTTTAATGAGTTGTAATGGTGACCATGGTGGTATAAGTTGTAAATAAATTAATGTATACGAGTAATTAGTTGGAGATAACTTTTAATAAACGAAAATGTATGTATTTTAATTGACAAGCGGAAATGAAAATTGCAAATATTTTATGGAACGAAGAGAATTAAAATATATAAATGAATATTAAATTAGATGAAATTGTGGATCATATTTGGACCGATCTTGGGCTTTGGTCTGTATTAGACTAGGTTGGATTTTTGATAGATCTGGGTATTGAACTAAAAAAAATGTGTTAAGAGGCTTAGAGCACAATTTAGTCAATGAAACCCACATTTTTTGATGGGTCAGACTTAGGTCATGCCGAACTAATTAGGTCCGTTATATTAGAGACCAATCCAAAATTAGCAAATAAAAAAATTTAAGAATTGTTGAGCTAGAATAAGTGCTAATAGTGGTAGCTCACTTTAGAAATTAAAAATTCATTAATGGATACCAAATCCTTGAAGCAAGTAAATAGAATAATTAACATCTACTAAGCATAAAGAAAAAAGTCCTTAATATCTTTAATTTTTTTATTTGCCACATACGTAGAAATTTATAAATTAAAATTTCATTAGTGGATACCAAATCCTTGAAGCAAGCAAATAGACTAAATAACATCTACCAATAGTAAAGAGAAAAGTTGTTTATACTTTATATCTTTAAATTTTTTATTTGTAAAAAAATTCATTATTTGTACAACTGTAGAAATAAAAAATTTATTCGTAGATACCAAATTCAAGAAGCAAGCAAATAGACTAATTAACATCTTTTAGTAGTATAAATCATTACTTAGTTCGTCTATGGTTCCAAATAATAGTTCCATCCGTTCCGGTTCCATAATAGTAAAGACGTTTTTTTTACACGTGATTTAAGAAAAATTATGTTAAGTGATTAAGTAAAGAAAGAATAAAGTAGGAAATGAAAAAGACAGAGAGATGAAGAGATAATAAAATAAGAGAGTAAAGTAAGTGAGATGAAATATGTTGACTTTTACCGAAAAGGAAAATGGCTCCACTACTATGGAATATGTATATTAAAATAGTAAAATGAGTCCATTATTATTGATAAGAGAGAGTATTGTTTTAATAAAAAGTCTTACGGTATGATATTATCGAATCCGGAATCCTTGTATTTCACTGTAGAATAATGGGCCGACTTTATGTTGTGGCAGCGACGGAACTACGTAGGGACAAGCCCCCGCTGGAGCGGGGGCTTGATCGGCACCGAACCCCGACCCCGCCTTATTCCTCCGTTCTCCGACCGATCTCCGCCACATATTAAGCCCTGCACTCCAACCGTCCAGACTCCATGGAATCCGCCGCCGCCGCCGCTGATTCTGCTAAATTGAAAAATTGTTGGAGAAGATGAGACTTGGGCTTATAAGTTTTGGGCCATTTATATAACTGTTGGGCTGCTTTTAATTTTTGGATATAATAAACTAATGATGCCCTCGACATAATTAGCCGATCCAGATAAAAATTGGATATGTAAATGTATATAATATTATCAAATAAAATAATTTGAAGTGTAGTGTGCAATACTTCTTATGTTTTTTATAAATTTTGTTTGCTCCCAAACCTTCTGCTTTACTTGGTACTTGGATTCAGATCACTTGGTGGTTTGGTCGAATTAGAATTAGTAGTATAAAATTATTGCAATTGTTATGCAAGTAGTAGTTAATAAATTTATTAGTAAGTGAAACTTATTTATGATATCTTTGTAAAATAGATCACTTGGTGTTTTGGTAGAATTAGAATTAGTAGTATAAAATTATTTGCAAGTGTTATGCAAATAGTTGTTAATAAATTTATTAGTATGTGAAACTTATTTAAGATATATTTCTAAAATATAATGGGAGATGAATGAACTAATAATATATTAGTTGTATACATTGAGGAATAATTTAAAAAAAAATTAGAATGAGTAGGCGATTTCAAGACATAGCGATTTGTCAAAAACAATTACTCATCCGCGAATAGAAGTCCCGTTTTTTCATTTGGTCCACCCGCAAATAGGAGTCTAGGTTAATTATTACTATAAATGGAAAAGAGGCATACATTCAACTAACTCAATCCCCTCACATTTCATTTAAAACTACTAATATATAAAAATGAGACTCATATTCCACTAAATTTCCTCCACCCACTTTTTTCTTAACATTTCTTAAAACTCGTGCCGGAAGAAATGAGACTCCTATTCGCGGACGGAGGAATTTCATCTAGTGTGTCGTAAAAGCTGTACAAACATTACATGTAAAGTTAATATTATTATTATTTTAAAAATTTCAGCCCCGGCTTATTTAATTTCCTGGTTCCGTCAGTGTGTTGTGGTACTTGGTATTTGGCATTTAAGCTTCTTGTTTGTTCTTGTGGTACAAGGGGTTTGACTTAACAACATCTTTGATCTTACATGGCCTCATGGTACATTAGTTAATAACTCCTTTTGTGTTGTAGGTTGTAGGAGCTCAAAGGTGTTGGAAAGGGGCTGTTGCAGGCAGCCTCGGCTTGCCCTCTTGGGTAAGCCTTGGTCTATCTTGCTAAAGAGGTTTGGTCTCATCCCAAAAGAACCATGCTTCATAACTTTTTCTTGTCCTCTAGCCTTTGAGATTTGTTCCTATTTGTAGGTGGGGAAAAGGACTCGAAAGGAAGGCCCCAAGTGTTCTTGTTTCCTTAGTTCTTTGGCCCATTCGTAGATACTTGGAAAAGAGTAGTGTAAGTAACGATCATATAGAGATTAGTGTACTTGTTCTCGAGCACTTTCTGGTCGGGATACAATATCATTGTATTCTTGTTATTATGTTCCTTTTATTTCTTGGACATTTCCTTCAATTTGATTTAGTTCGTCCGTTTATTTCATTTACTTTCGGTTTTGCGAAACTAGCCCCACGAATACTCAAGCCAAAAAGGCAACGGGTTTTATTAAACTTAAACGGAACACGAGACCAAAACTCATCAACCGAAAAAAAGAAGGCAAGGAAGAAGCGGGTATTATAGAGACCATCCTAAAATTAAAAATAAAGCAATTCGAAGAAGTAAAAAAAAAGTATTTCCTGTATACGTGCAACTTTAGAAATTAAAAATTTCATTAGTATACTATATACCAAATCTAAGAAGCAAGCAAACAAACTAAGTAGCATCTTTCATGATTTTATAAATCTTTACTTGGTCAACAATGCCAAATAATGCTATATACTCGAGAATAAAGGTGCAGGCTTTGTTACTTGAAAAGAAGTACTCTTCTAGTAATATATTTTGGGTTTGACTACAAGTTTTAGTACCTTACTCATAGAATATTTTAGCGATAAATGTGAGAGTATTCTATAATAAAGTGAATATGTAACGCACCTTACTTGATTACTTAATAATCAAATATCGACACGGTTCTAGAAAGGAAGGCAACATGGTAACTTTTTTTTTAAAAATTTAATCGTATAGAACAAAAAATGTAGTCTCTCTGTTCCATAGTAGTAGAGTCATTTTACCATTTAGTAAAAAGTTAACACATTTCTTTTCACTTACTTTAATCTCTCTTACTTTATTCTTTCTTCATCTTTCTACCTTTTTTCTTTTCTATTTTATTCTTTCTTTACTTAACTCACTTAAACAAATTTTTAATCTCCGTGCCGAAAAGAAATGTCTCCACTACTATGGAACAGATGGAGTATATCAATAGCGTCAAAGTACAAGACAACTTATCACAATTATTCTCATAACCTATTATACTATACTTACCCACGTGATGACTTGAACCTCCTGCACCTCATCATCTAATGCCCTAATAGCCTTAATTAGTTATATTTTCTTAAAACCATAACTCTGAAATTCCTTGTTTCTTTGAAATAAATTAATTCACACGAGATGAATATAAGTAATGTGCACATGACATTTGAAGAAAGTGGATGTAGTGATATTTGATTGATATTCTTGGCTGACTAACCAAGTCAAGTATATATATATATATATACTGTACATGATTTGTTAAAGTTGCACGCATCACTAATCCATCTAAACATTCATATGTATATATATATATATATTCGAAGATCAAGCCATGTCTTAACACAGCTTCTCCTCACTCACATTCAACTGCATAAACACACACACATTCAGAGACATTTGCTTATTTCGTCGACTTCTCTTACCTTAGGTTGGTCTTTTTGAGTTAATCCCTTTTCTTTACTCTAATTGAATATAGAATTCTGCATAATAACCCAATGGTGAGCTTGTCATTGTCGATGTTTTAACACAACCTCTTTCTGTTATTTGAATCACAGTTGGCATGGAGGGCTATAGGCATTTCAGCCATCCTCATCCATTGACTTCCTTTGTGGTAGATGAGATGGAAGTGGATCTTACTTATAACTATCATTATTGCAAAATTTGTATGTTGCCAATTCTATCTGCTCCATCCTACACTTGCACCATTGCTGCTTGCGATTTTTTTCTGCACGAATCATGTGCGCACAAATTTCGCGAAAAATTCATTCATCCCATTCATGGCCGCCAATTGATAGGAGACTGGGAAAACCCCCACATTCTTCGTCTCGTAGAACTGAGGCCCAATTTTTTCTTCTACAAATGTGAGCTTTGCTGTTCTATAATGCATCCTCTGATTGCGGTTGGTGGTGTTGAGATCAAAAGCAAACACAAGAGCCATCCGTCTCATCCGCTCGTGGCTATTTGCAGAAAGACTTTGTCTCTATGCGATGCCTGTGGAGAGAGGCATGATGGTTTCTTCTTCTCGTGCCAACAATGTAATTTCTGGATTCATCAAGACTGCATCATGCTGCCTACTGCTATCACGCTCCCCTCTCGTCCTCTGTTGCCTCTGCTTCTCGTATATTCTATTCCTGCCAATTCCCGGTATAGTGCGTGCATCATTTGCAACAAACCGTTGCTTCTTACCCATAACGCCATCTATTTATGTCCCCAAACCATGGAGTTTTCTCACGTCAGATGTGGACTCGACAAAATTCAATATAGTACGCATGGATCATATGTAACTCATTCACTCCACTTTTCATATACTAACTCTGTATTCATTCATTGCAGAAATAAGGCTACAGTTGATCCAACTACCAGATGACGACTTGGAGACGTTTCCAAGTTTAGAGATCCGTACATACTCGCAGAGAAACCAAGCTGGTGATGAAGACAAGAAGCTTGCTGTCGAGAATTTTCACAACCATCCTTTGGTCCTAGTAGATGATCATAATTATAATTGCAATTGCAAAAAACTAGTGTGTGATATATGCATACAAACTATTACTATTCCGTCTCCATTTTACAGATGCTCTCAACAAAGTGGCAGCTGCTCTTTCCTTGCCCATAAAGTCTGTTTAGAGCTTCTCCCTATTCTCAAGTTTGAGAACCCTGGTGATGACTCCAGAGTAGTATCAAAGGCACAACCTTGTTCGTACCCGAATAAATGGTTCTTCAGTTCAATATTTTTGTGTGTGGTGTGTTGTCTTCCTTGCAATGGACCTTGCTACTTCTTTCCTGAGAATTATCATCCTATCTATGATATCCCCTGGATGGTTGATCTGTCGTGCATGGCTGCTCCAAGCATTACAAAGCACAACTCACATGGACAACACCTTCTCTTTCGCACCACCCGATATTCGCTGGCCTCTCCCATCACTTGCTGTTCCCGGGGCTCCAGCATTAATGATGTGTATAGGTGCAGTACATGTGATTTCTACATTCATATAAGATGCGCCCTACTGCCAAAGAGGGTTCATTTTCATAAATTCGATCAACATCCTCTGCATTTGATCACCACTGGTACTAGTGATCATGACATCTGCGAGGTGTGTGAGGAAGATATAGAGTGCAAGTATTGGTACTACCGATGCGCTAAATGTGACTACTCTTTCCACGTAAACTGCATTCCCTCGCTTGGCTATTTGTCCAAAGTCAAGTTTGGAGGCAAATTTGATATTCCTTGTCACTCTCATCCTCTCAACCTTACACGGATGCTTACTTTCGGAAGAAATGAGAGGTGTGGGTTTTGCGACCAAATCATTCCGGGATTGGTAGATCAAGCGGCCTTCTCCTGTTCACAATGCAATTATTGGATTCATTTTTCTTGTGCAAGGGATTCATTCACATCCTCTCACATTCGTAGATCCAAGGTTTTTGGGGAAATCAATGATCAGGCGATTTATGATTTCTTTGAAGTTAGAAGATAAATTGATAGTATAATATTGTAATTGTGGAGGAGGTGAATTTACTGTGTTTAAAAAACTATACGTACTTTGCCCATGTTGTTTTTTTGTCTATTTTGCGGACAATATTATTTATTGACTATTGTTACAAATTCCATCAATATCATGGCATACTAAAATCAAGAATCCCATTCTACCTACAATTTTAAATAAACAGAACATTCTTTTTCTCTAATTCTGTTGCACAACCTTTCTTTCTTCTTTCTCAACCTTCTTTGACGCGAACATGGATGAGTCGTGTCAAGGAACGGACCGGACCCATCAAAGGACATGGGAAACCCCCATATGAGGGTCAAGACGCGTCGAAAGAAAGATGCTCCTTGGCCACCCTCATTCGAATCAAGAATCTTCACCAAAAACCTACTAAATACTTAGCTACTCATCCTATCATCCATAAACAAAAACAAATCTCTAGAAATAGAAGAAAACATGGTAAACTAAGTAACAGTTACTCCCAATGGGTGGAATTGTTGATGAGAAGTCTTCTCCTTCAATCTCTTGAGTGGATCTTGGCCTTCAATTCATCCTTCCAAATCTAATTTTTAACTTAATTGTGGAATCGAGTGTGTGAGTTCTATTATACCTCAAAAAGGGCTTCAGATGGATCGGGCGATATGTAAGTTGAAAAGTGTCCGGGCATTCTCACGGGATCCCCGATCTTCAGCAAAACGCCTGACCGTGCGTTTCTTTGGATGGAAAACTCCCAGTCCGAGCAAATTCTCTGGACTCCAATTTGACACTTGCAAAACGCTTGATCATGCGGCCTTGGCGAAATCTCTGATATTAGAGCATTAGCAATGGTTGGGCCCCCCAGAGGGCCCTTCTTGTAAGTTTTATATACACATGTGACATGTGATAGAATCCTAAATATAATTGGATTTATTAAAATCAAAATTTTTATTATCACTATATTTTTTTATTATATTATGTTTATTTTGCAATCACTAAAGTGGGGTAAAATAATAAGAGTTTATAATCAAATTAATGTGAAATCTGCTTAAACAATTAGTCACTATACATTCTTGATTATATTATGTTTATTTTGCAATCACCAAAGTGAGGTAAAATAAGAAGAGTTTACAATCAAGTTAATATGAAGATCTATGTATGCAGTTAATCGTCATGCTTGTTATGACTATAAATTATATTCATTATCTACATAGTTCGTTTGTCATAAAAAGTCTAGATTCCCAAAGGAAATAGTCTTTTGCGATATAATGAGACTAATGGAGTTAATAATATAAATTGGTGTCGATTACCCAAAGGTAACGCCAAATTACTATTGCTCAATTATTAAACAAAGATATGAATATTAAAAGCATGATGTTTATTATTGTATGAAGACTACCCAAAGGAGTTTTTACAATTGCCTCATGATATGGAGTTTCAAATTAATGTTTGTGTTATTATTCAAAACTTTATATGTGAGCATTCATTCTCTTAATTTTTTCCTATAATGTAAAACATCTTTATCTACTAGCATATTTACCTCAAACGTTCCCTGAATTAGATGAACCCGAGAGCGGGTCTAACCAATTAACCCAACCTTCCTAGCCACACATGAGAACTAATAGATGAGCATGATCTCAGGTGAAACCCATGATCCATACTGATTGATCCATATCCTTACCTTTCCAAATTTGTGTGAAAAACCATCATTTGTTTGTCTTGCTTAGTTATTTGTCTTTACTTGATTAATTGTTCTTTGATCTTAGTTATATAAAACCAAAAACCCCTTTTAGTAGTCTAAATAGTGTTCAAAGTTGCATCGTAATACTCAAACCGGCTTTTAGTCTTCGAGGATCGATAATATAACTTGCCACGTGCTACATACCCCGTACACGTGTTGGTGACGCTTTTTAATGCAAAATTAGCATGAGTCAGGCCTATCTCCCTACAATGGAAGGGCCCTCCCAGAGGACCTATCCTTTTCCATTTCATTTCCGCATCATCGCTATTTTGTTTTAGTTTTTTTAGCACTTCTATACTCCCTCCGTCCCATAGAAATAGACCATATTTCCTTTTTCGTCAGTCCCATAGAAATAGTCCATATCCATTTATGGTAACCTTTTTTCTTCTTCTCTTTTACTTATCATTTATGGTCCCACCACCCACGACACAATTTCAACTACTTTTTCTCCCTCTCTCTTACTTTACCAATTACATATTAAAATTCGTGTCAACCCTAAAGGGCTTATTTCTATGGGACGGATGTAGTATTTAATATGTTATCAAACTAAATAAATTTGAATGCAAAAATATTAATACGCAAATCTTCGTTGTATTACAATATTGGAAAAAAGAATACAACGAGATGCAAATTTAAATAAAAATATTATGGAATATATATAGTTTATAAATTATGGAATTAAAAAAATATATGTGCAAGTGTCGATGATAGGCCCTTCTTCCACAACGGAAGCCTATCACCGGCCATCACTCATATACATAAATCGGCCAAAAGGGAGAGAGAAGCAATGGCCTTTATTAGGCCCTTTCCCTACAATGGTTGGCAGTTGGGCGCCGATTGGGAAGGCCTCTCCATCGGCCAACCATTGTGAATGCTCTTAGAAGAGACGATCTTAAGAGCACTCACAATGGAAGGGCCTCCCATTCCACATCAGCATTTGGCCAAAGGGCCTATCTCCCTGCAATGGAAGGGCCCTCCTATTTCATTTCATTTCATTTCTACATCATCACTATTTTGTTTAATTTTTTAACACTTCTATACTCCCTCTATCCTCAAAGAATATGCACTTTGGGTTCGGCATGGGTTTTAATTTGCAAAATTGGTAAAGTAAGAGAGAGGTAGAGAGAAAAAGTAGTTAAAGTATTGTTAGTGGGGAATGGGTCTTACCTCCAAGAGAGAAACGAGTTTCTAAAATTGGAAAGTTCATATTCTTATGGGACGGATGAAGTATTTAATATGTTATCAAATTAAATTAATTTAGGACCAAAAATATTAATACGCAAATCTTCGTTGTATTACAAAATTGGAAAATAGAATACAACGAGATGCAAATTTTACATAAAACTAAAAATAAAACTAAAAATAAAGCATCAGTGCCTATGCCTCTATGCCCAAATTTCTTCAATCATATCGTGCTTGTAGACGATTGTAAGCTTCTTTTTGGCGCATATCAACAAATGCCCGAAGACGCTCGGCATATCCGTGAGGGACACCCTGACGGTGGGACTCGCTAGTGACACCGCGGCTTGGGCCTGCAATGTGTTTAGCGAGGACGTCGCCGACGTCTTCACCTTCATCCTCCAGTATCATGTTATGCAATACGATAGCGGCGTAGATGATATTAGTGATATCACCTTCACAGAAGAACCGCGTCAGACCTTTGACCAATGCAAAACGCGATTGGAGCACACCGAAAGCTCTCTCCACATCCTTTCGCGCCGCCTCTTGCCATTAAGTAAAATAAGTCCTTTTCGGCTCAGTGGGACAACTGATCGTCATCACAAAAACGAGCTGAGTTGGGTATATGCCGTCCGCCAAGTAATACCCATTATGATACTAGTTGTTGTTGGCGGTGAATTCAACCAAGGGGCCTATTCCCTGGCATTGGTCGTTGAATAGAGGCGAGGACTGCAGGACATTTAGGTCGTTGTTCGACCAGCCACACCGAAGTACGCATGCCAAATCCATAGTCGTTGGTCGACAACGGCTTCCAGAATGATGGTTGGGTGTGTGCCCTTGAACCCGATCGTAAATTGGCCTCTCCAAGAGGTCGGACAGTCTTCCACTGTCAATGCATACAATCTATGCTTCCCAGCATACCCGGGAAGCCGTGCACCCTCCCCTGCAAATCGAGCAGGACAATCTTGCGCAGTCGGCTTCTACAGATAGGTGGAGCCGAAAGTCTGAATCACGCCTTAACAAAACTTCTTCAGACAATCGCGACCAGTGGTGTCGGCGACGTGAAGATATTCGTCGAACATGTCGGCACATCCTGCGTATGCCAACTGCCTAATTGCAGTTGTGCACTTGACTAGTCGTGACAGTCCAGGCTTGTCGGCGGCGTCCCAACTATGCTGGAAGTTCGGGTAACGCGCCGACAAACTGTTAACAATGGGCAAGAATAGGCCTTTCCGCATTCGGAAACGCCGACGGAAAACCGTCAGGCCCCATCGTGGGACCTCGACAAAGTCACTTGATGTTTACTCAACGTAAATGTAAAGAAAAGAGTCATTAATATCTTTAAAAATTTTATTTTTCATATACGTACAACTATATAAATTTAATAGTTTTCATTAGTAGATACCAAATCTAAGAAGCAAGCAATGGACTAATTAACCTCTTTTAGTACTATATAAATCTTTACTTAGTCAAAGATGCCAAATAATAATATTGCCATTCAATAAAGTCATATTATCGAATCCTTTTCTTTCACTATAGAATAAAGGTGCAGATCACTTTGTTGCTTAAAATTAAATACTCTTGTTATGCAACATATTTTGAATTTAGCTACAAGTTTTAGAACCTTTAGTCCTGTCTCCTGGCTTCAACTATCTTTTATAGTATTATATTGGATTTTATATATTTTTAATAAGACCTTTATGAAAAGGATACAATCCAGCTAGCTTGGCCAACTAACTACGTCAAGTATATATGCATCATTAATCCATCTAAGACATACATATATATATTTGAAGTTCTTGTCCAAAATTTAACACCTATCTCTTTTTCTTTGTTTGAATCATAGTTGGTATGGAGGGTGATAGACATTTCAGTCATCCTCATCCATTGATTTCTTTTCTAGATGAAATGGAGGCCGATGTTACTGATAACTTTCATTCTTGCAAAATTTGTGGTTTGCCAATTCTATTTGCTCCCTCCTACACTTGCACCATTGCCGCCTGCGATTTTTTTTTGCACGAATCATGTGCGCACAAATTCCGCAAAAAATTCATCCATCCTAGTCATGGCCGCCACATGCTTTGTCTCCGAGAAGGAAATAGTCACCATTTCAGTTACAAATGTGAGGATTGCAATTTGGAAATGCATCCTCTCTATGCAGTGGATGGTGTTGAGATCAAAAGCAAACACAAGAGCCATCCGTCTCACCCGCTCGTGGCTATTTGCAGAGAGACTTTGTCTCTTTGCGATGCCTGTGGAGAGATGCATGATGGTTTCTTCTTCTGCTGCCAACAATGTAATTTCTGGATTCATCAAGACTGCACAATACTGCCCTCTGCTCTCACTCTCCCCTCTCATCCTCTGCCTTTACTTCTCATATATTCTCCTTTTAGTATTCCATCTATTGTGTGCATAGTTTGCAGAATAACCCTTTTTCCCACCAATAATGCCATCTATTATTGTCCTAGTACACACATATTTTCTCATGTCAGATGTGGACTCGAGAAAATTCAATCCAGTACGTAAGGATCGTATCTAACTTCATATATTATGATAATAAAAATATCTACTATTAACTATGCATTCATTCATTGCAGAAACAAGACTGGAGTTGATCCAACTGCCGGACGATGAGTTTGACACATTTCCAAGTTTGGAGATCCGTACATACTCGCAGAGAAACCAAATAGATGATATTGGTGATGAAGATAGCAAGCGTGCAATTGAGATTTTGCACAAGCATCCTTTGATCCTAGTTGGTGATGAGGAAGAGGATCATAATTATAATTATAATTATAATTATAAAAAACTAGTGTGTGATATATGCATGCGAACCATTACTATTCCATATCAATTTTACAGATGCACTCAAGAAGGATGCTCTTTCCTTGCCCATAAAGTATGCGTTCAGCTTCTCTCCATTGTCAAGTTTGTGATTCCAGATGGTCACGGCAATGAAGTAGTTAAGGCACGACCTTGTTCGCACGTGGACGAATGGTTCTTCTGTTCAATATATTTCTGCATTTGCTGCTGTTTACCTAGCAGTGCACCTTGCTACAACCTTTCTTCGCCTGATGGTTCTTTTCCGGTGACGATTGATCTGCCGTGCACTGCTGCCCCATACATTATAAAGCACAGCTCACACAGCCAACACATTCTCTTTCGCACCTCCCGCCTTTGGATGGCCTTCCCCATCAGTTGTTGTTCCCGCGGTTCTACCCGTTTTGATGTCTATAAGTGCACCATGTGCAATTTCTACATTCATATAAGGTGCGCCTTACTACCAAAAAAGGTTTCATTTCGTAAATTCGATCAACATCCTCTTCATTTGATCACTGCTACTGGTAGTGATCATGACATCTGTGAGGTGTGTGAGGAAGGTATAGAGTGCAAGTATTGGTACTACCGATGTGCTAAATGTGACTACTCTTTCCACGTAAACTGCATTCCCTCGCTTGGCTATTTGTCCAAAGTCAAGTTCGGAGGCAAATTTAGTATTCCTTGCCACTCTCATCCTCTCACCCTCAAACGGATGCTTACTTTCGGAAGAAATGAGAGGTGTGGGTTTTGCGACCAAATCATTCCGGGATTGGTAGATCAAGCGGCTTTCTCATGCTCACAATGCGATTATTGGATTCATTTTTCTTGTGCAAGGTATTCATTCTTTATTTTTCATAATTGTTATTACACTGTTTTCTGGGAAATGGATAACCAGGAGGTGTATGATATTGGTGATTGTAAACCTACAAGATTAATTGATATGTATTGAAATTGTGTAGGAGGTGGATTTACTGTGTTTAAGAAACTGTACGCACTTGTTTGTATTGTGACTTTAATAAATTAATTACTTATTAAAGAGCTTGGTTGTTCGAAATTTGATTTGCCTATCTTGTTTTTATCTATTTGAAGAAAATATTTATTGGGACAAATACCATCAATATCGCGGCATACCAGAATAATTACTTTACTGATTGTGCATTAAAACCCTTGTCAAATACACCTTTATCTAATATTTTTGGACAAATGTAGTAATATCTATTAACTCTATATTCATTGATTGCGGAAACAAGGTTGGAGTTGATCCAACTGCCAGATGTCGAGTTTGACACATTTCCAAGTTTGGAGATTCGTACATACTCGCAGAGAAACAAAGCTGATAATATTGGTGATGAAGACAAGAAGCTTGCAATTGAGATTTTCCACAAGCATCCTTTGGTCCTAGCTAGCTGGTGATGATGAGGAGGATCATGATTATAAAAAACTAGTGTGTGATCTATACGTACAAACTATTACTATTCCATCTCGATTTTACAGATGCGCTCAACAAGGCGGGTACTCTTTCCTTGTCCATGAAGTCTGTACAAACCTCCCCATTATCAAGTTTGCATTTGCAACTCTTGCCGGTGAATGGATGGTAGAACCATGTCCAGACCCGGCTAAATGGTTCTTCAATTCAATATTTTACTGTAGATGGTGTTGTCTTCCTTGCAATGGAACTTGCTACTTCTTTCCTTGGGCTTATCTTCCTTTGCATGATATCCCCTTCATGGTTGATTTGTCGTGCATGGCTACCCCAAGCATATTAAAGCACAGCTCACACTACCAACACATTCTCTTTCACACCACCCGCCATTCAAAGGCCTTTCCCATCAGTTGTTGTTCCCGCGGCTCCATCATGTTTGATGTCAAGTGCACTCTGTGCAATTTCTAAATTCATATAAGGTGCACCATACTACAAAAAACGGTTCAATTTCTTAAATTCGATCAACATCCTCTTCATTTGATCACTGCCAGTACTAGTAATAGTAGTGGTAGTGATCATGACACATGCGAGGTGTGCGAGGAAGGTATAGAGTGCAAGTATTGGTTCTACCACTGTGCTAAATGTGACTACTCTTTTCACGTAAATTGCATTCCCTCGCTTGGCTATTTATCCAAAGTGTTTGGAGGTAAATTTAGTATTCCTTGCCACTCTCATCCTCTCACACTTAAAACGGATGCTTACTTTCGGAAGAAATGAGAAGTGTGAGTATTGCCAAAAAATCATTCCGGGATTGGTAGATCAAGTATCTTTCTCCTGTTCACAATGCGGTTATTGTATTCATTTTTCTTGTGCAAGGGATTCATTCACATCGTCTCATAATTGCAAATCCTTGGTTTTTGGGGAAATCGATTAACATGAGTTGTATGGTTTTGTTAAAGACTAAAGATTAATTGATAGTAGTATTATACTGTACGGGATGTAATCGAATGCAAACTCTAAATATCGTCCAAACTCCAAACTATGATTTGAACCGTTAGAAAATGTCAACAGATGACAAAATTATATCAACAAAAAATGTCAACACAATGTCAACGGTTGATGTTGTGTTGACATTTTCTGTTGATGTATTTTAATCATCTGTTAACATTTTCTAACGGTCTAGATCATAGTTTGGAGTTTGTACAATAGATAGGTTTGCATTTTATCACTACCCCTATACTGTATATTGTAATTGTGGATGAGATAGATTTGATGTGTATAAGAAACCGCAAGTACTTGTTATATTGTGACGAGGATAAGGTGTGCGTATTTAATGAATTACTTCCACCGTCCCCCAAATATCGTCCCACTTTTGATCCGGCACGAGTTTTAAGAAATGTAATGAAAATCGAGTTGAAAAAGTTAGCATGGGTTCTACTTGTATATATTAGTTTTATAATAAAATGTGAGTAGGTATGAGTTAGTGGAATATGGGGTCCACTACCAAAAATGGTAAAAAATGAAATGAGAAAAATTTTGTGAGACGGACGAAAATAGAAAAATGGGACAAACTTTCAGATACGGAGGGAGTAATTGTTATAGTAATGAGTTTGGGTTTGCCTAGTTTTTATGACAATAATATATATTGTGAGTTTAGATTATATCCTTTTCAATGCACTTTCTCCAATTTCTAGTTTTTTGTAAGTTAGATTATATTACTCCATATTTTATTGATTGTTGGTGGAACATATGTAAAAGTCTTGGACAATTTAATTCAAAGGTATTTGAAGACGAGTCACATTGATGATGTGACTTTCTTTTGTTCTCTTTCTCATTTTCCAAAATACACTAAAATTGAACAATTTTACGGTTATGAAAATGCAAATATACATTTGGCACACGGTTGGAGGAGATTCTTAACTTCATTTTGCATTTTCAAGCACGATTGGAGATGGTCTAAGGTACTGTCTCAAAATAACATCACGAATTTATTAAAACTTGGGAAAATCCGGAATTCGGCCATAATTCGTGTGTGACCAATAACCCACAATCTTCTAATCAAAATGCTGAATGATATGGAGCTATGGAAGATGTTAGCATCGGAAAAGCCCCAAAATGGGACATCTTCTGTTTAGAAACTCTTCTAAAAACAGAGGTAACAGAGCCCAAAAATAAAACAATTCTTGAGGTAGAAGAAGTAAAAATATTTATTTCCTAGATACGTGCAACTTTAGAAATTAAAATTTTGATTAGTATATACCTAATCTAGCTAACTAGCATATTTCTTGATTTTATAAAACTTTACTTGGTCAACAATGCCAAATAATACTATCGAATATTTGTTTGTTTAATATACTCGAGAATAAAGGTGCAAACTTTGTTACCTTAGAAAAGAATTACTCTTCGAATATAATTTGGGTTTGAGTACAAGTTTTTAGTACCTTACTCAGAATATTTTAGCAATAAATGTGAGAGTATTCTATAATGAGGTGAAAAAAGTAACATACCTTGATTACTGAATAATCAAATATGGACTCGGTTTTCGAAAGGAATGCAACATGGAATTTTTTTTAAAAATTACTCATACAATAAAAAATATATCAATGGCGTCGAAGTATAATTAAGACAACTGATTACAATCATTCTCATAACCTATTATATTTATACTCACCCACCCACATGATGACTTGAACTCCCGATTTATTGGATGGTACATAACTGAAGAAGTGTCTTGCTGCCAATTGAGTTGTGCCTTATCGTCTAATGCCCTGATAGCATTAATTTGTTGTATTTTCTTAAAAACATGACTTTAAAATGCATTGTTGATTTGAACAATATAAGTAACAAAGTGGATGTAGTGATATTGGATTGATATACTTGGGCGACTAACCAAGTCAAGTATATATCTACTGTACATGATTCATATATATATTCCAAGTTGTTGGCATGTCTTAACACATCACTCACAATCAATTGCAATACAAAGGATTCAAATCATTTGTATTCAAATCAGAGATCTCTAGTATCATATATTAACCTTTCTACTGCTTAGCCAACTTACACACTTTATAACATTTTTATAATTTTATGAAAAGGATATAAACCAGCTACCTCGACATCTGCTCAAGTACTGCTGGTAACAAAAATTTTCACTTTTTCAATCTGATATTATTTTAAATTCATTTTCTTCTTCCCTTTGTCATCCTTCACCTTATTTCTTTATTTCAATATTAGATTTAATTTTATGACACTAAATTTAAAATTTAGATTTTCAAATATTAATAAACTATTTTAATTAAAATTATTAATTTATGTATTCTTTCTCGACTCAAAGCTCTATATATAGAAATAAAACTATGTAGCCAGCTCACACACAACTTTTATAATAGAATATATTTGAAAATGATTTTATGCAGAGTTGTTTTGTGAGTTGACAAATAATAGAAAGTAGACATGATAGTGTGCACATTTTCGAAAATATGCTCAAGATATCTCAAAAAGGAAAATGAGTTGCTTTAAGAGGATAGTGAGTACAATTTTAATAGCAACATATATTCTCTGTTGAGCACAATAGTTGATTCCTACTGGCATTCACATTCTGAAAATAAACATTTCTTACATTATATATAATACAACCTTTATCATTTGTTAAGTGATTCGTATTTTTTTTTTACATTCCACCATAATTGTGTCATTTTATTTAATTTTAGGTAACAATCAACCTTTTTAATTCTTGTACTTTGTTCTCTCCATTTTATTTTACCACCTATATTATTCTTTTTGCACTTAGCTACCTAATTGTTTTCATAAACCATGGGCTAAAAAGAAATGCCTAATAAAGAATAAGGGTAATAAGTGTAGTACACATTCCCTTATCGTTGTAGTGATATCCAATTGATATTCTTAGCCGACTAACCAAGTCAAGTATATATACTCCAACTCCATCTAAAACATTCATATATATAATGGAAGTTGTTGGCATGTCTTAACACATCTTCTCCTCACTCACATTCAATTGCATAAATACATACACATTCAATTGCATGCATCACTGAAGAGGGAAATTATTCACAAGCATTTCCGCATTTCGTCGACTTCTCTTACCTTAGGGTTGGTATTTTTGAGTTAATCTCTTTAACTCGAAGTTGTTGTCACTTGTCAATGTTTTAACATAACCTCTCTCTCTCTGTTTTTTTGAATCACAGTTGGTATGGAGGGTGATAGGCATTTCAGTCATCCTCATCCATTGGCTTCCTTTGTAGATGAGATGGAAGCGGATGTTTCTGATAACTTTCATTCTTGCAAAATTTGTGGTTTGCCAATTCTATCTGCTCCTTCCTACACTTGCACCTTTGCTGCTTGTGATTTTTTTCTGCATGAATCATGTGCACACAAATTCCACCAAAAATTTATCCATCCCAATCATAGGCCGAGATATAATGATCACACGCTTCGTCTCGAAGAAGGAAGTCCCAATTTCACATACCAATGTGAGGATTGCAATAACCAAATGCATCCTCTGACTGCAGCTGCAGTGTTTGGTGTTGAGATAAAAAGCAAACACAAGAGCCATCCACCTCACCCGCTCGTGGCTCTTCGTAGGCAGATTTTGTCTCCGTGTGATTGCTGTGGGGAGAAACATGAAGGTTTCTTCTTCTCGTGCCATCTCTGTGATTTCTGGATTCATCAAGACTGCACCATACTGCCTACCACTCTCATTCTCTCCTCTGATCCTGAACCTTACCTTCTTGCTTATTCTATTCCTGTCCATGTCCGAAATATTGAGTGCATAGTTTGCGACAAACCCTTGCGTATGTCCCATAACGCCATCTACTTTTGCCCCCAAACTATGAGATTTTCTCATGTCAAATGTGGACTCCAGAAGATTCAATCCAGTACGTAAGGATCAATACGTATATAACTAATGCATTCGACTCATACTAATAATACTATACGTTCATTGCAGAAACAAGGCTAGAGTTGATCCAACTGCCCGACGATGAGTTGGACACATTTCCAAGTTTCGAGATCCTTACATACTCCCACAGAAACCATGCTCATAATATTGGTGATGAAGACAAGAAGCTTGCAATGGAGAATGTTCACAAGCATCCTTTGATTCTAGTTGGTGATGAGGAAGAGGATCATAATTATTATTATAAAAAACTAGTGTGTGATCTATGCACACAAACCATCACTATTCCATCTCAATTTTACAGATGCGCTCAACAAGGCTGCTCTTTTTTTGCCCATAAAGTCTGTGCAGACCTTCTACCCATTCTCAAGTTTGAGTTTCCAAATGATGTCCGCAACAATGCATGTAAGGGACAACCTTGTCCGTACCCGGACAAATGGTACTTCAGTTCAATATTTTTCTGTATTGTCTGCTTTCTTCCTAGCAATGCAGCTTGCTATCACTTTCCTGGTGATGATTTAGATTCCTTGATGATTGATCTGTCGTGCATGGCTGCCCCAAGCATTATAAAGCACAGCTCACACAGCCAATACCTTCTCTTTCGCACCTCCCGCCATTCGCGGGCCTACCCCCTCAGTTGTTGTTCCCGTGGCACCGTCTTTCATGATGTCTATAGGTGCACTAATTGCGATTTCTACATTCATATAAGGTGTGCCTTACTACCAAAAAGGGTTCACTTTCGTAAATTTGATCAACATCCTCTGCACTTGATCACTAGTAATAGTATTGGTAGTGATCAAGACATATGCGAGGTGTGTGAGGAAGGCATAGAGTGCAAGTATTGGTTCTACCACTGTGCAAAATGTGACTACTCTTTCCACGTAAACTGCATTCCCTCGCTTGGCTATTTGTCCAAAGTCAAGTTCGGAGGCAAACTTGATATTCCTTGTCACTCTCATCCTCTCACCCTTACACGGATGCTTGCCTACGGAAGAAATGAGAAGTGTGGGCATTGCCACAAAATCATTCCAGGATTGGTAGATCAAGCGGCTTTCTCATGCTCACAATGCGATTATTTGATTCATTTTTCTTGTGCAAGGGATTCATTCACATCCTCTCACAATTGTACATCCTCAGTTTTCGAGGAAGTCAATAAACCGGGGTGGTATGACATTGCTGAAGAATGAAGGTTAATTGATAGTGTATAATGTATATTGTAATTGTGGAGGAGATGGATTTACTGTGTTTAAGAACCTATGTACGTACTTGTTTATATTATGATGCGGGTGAGGTGTGTGTATTTAATGAATTTTATCCCTTCTTCTAAAATCTCTCTAAAAGAATCCATATTCTACCTACTGTCACTAATGGAACCAGCATAGGGCCAAACCCTCGCTCCAGCGGGGGCTTGCCTGGTGTCGGCCACCCATTTATACATAGGAGAGTTGAAGAGGTGGGAGGGGAAGGGAGAGAGAGAGAGCCGAGAAAGAAAGGGGAGGCCCGTTGGGTTAGTGTGATATTGTCAAAGTAATGTCCTTATAATTGAAAACGAGTTTGTTCTTATAAATAAAAGTTGCTTTCTGCGTCTCAAGTTACTTCATTTTTTTTTTGACAATCTATTGTGTTATGCTCATTCCTACTTGATTCTCTCTAGAGCCTTTACACATAAATTTTTTAAATCTCATGTCAAACTGAAATGCATTAATTAATTTGGAATAGAGCAAATACTTATTTGTGGCTAGTTATATTAGGCGACGTCGTGTAATAATCAAACCTTTCGTCAGCATAATTTCTCTTCTCCCAATTCAAAAATTATAAAATAGTTCAAAAATTATAAACGATTTTTAACAAATTTGCTATATATAACACAAAAATATTTAATGAAGATTACTCGATCCTATACCCTACAAATGCTCCCTAACCTAAATTTAGAATGTCCTTTCCACGACTGACCGTTAAATCAGTTATTTCCACCATAAAAAAACACCAAAACTCCCTTCTCCGAACAACTGTCCAAACTCAGGCATCACATCGAGAGAGAGAGACTAGTGACTAGATCTGAGTCCTGCTCTCATCAGTTCGACTCATGAATCATGATCCTATAAACTAATATTTCTCTAAAAAAGCTTTTCATTAATTCACTAAAACAAAATGCAGATCGAGCTGGTGACGTGGCTCCTCGAACAGCCTCTCGAGTCCTTCCCCGACGCCCTCCGCACCGCGATCCTCGAGTGGGTCATTGATACGATCATATCTCTTATGATCTTCCAATTATTGAGTTTTCCTTTATTCACCATATCTTTCCCATATTTGTTTAGATATTTGTTTCTTGTTCATTAAGTTAGGGTATTAGTATTCTAGTATTATAAATAGGAGAGATTATATCATTGTATAAATCAATGAATCAATGAATTACATATTTTCCCTAAGCTTGTCTTGAGTATAAGTATAATTTTCGTTCCTTATTTGCTGCCCAACGGAGAACGTCCGAGAACCGGCAAATCGTGAGCTTTCCTTCGAGCACGTTGAAGGTTTGGTCACAGCAACTCGCGCGAAGATCGCAATCTGGTCACGTTATGGAGGATGTCCGTAACAGCTGGTACTTTCATTCCGTGCTC
This sequence comes from Salvia splendens, assembly GCF_004379255.2. Taxonomy (NCBI): domain Eukaryota; kingdom Viridiplantae; phylum Streptophyta; class Magnoliopsida; order Lamiales; family Lamiaceae; genus Salvia; species Salvia splendens. The sequence continues at coordinate 26,104,872 of NC_056050.1, read as the reverse complement.
ATCCTCCGTCTCCATTCATCCATATCCCCCAAACAAATCACCAATATAAAAAAAAAAAGTCAGCCTCATCACCACCATCTCTACCACACCCACGCTTCAGTCCGTCGACATGTCATACGACTACGCCGGCTACCGCCGTCGTCAATACAACTTCCCTCAGGCCACACAGCCATTCCGTCCCTACCAGCCGGTCCAACCTCGCCGTGTAACCTGTTGGGACCCTCCGAGCAGCCGGGTGGAGGTACTCCGTCCGCCGTCGTGGCCTGATCCAGAATCACCCTACGTCTCACACCACTTGGATCCACCCGATCCGTCGCGTCGCTTGTCGGCGATGACCCGCCGCGGGGATGGTCAATCGGGGCTGTCCATGAGCGATAATTCGGAAGGCAGCAATCCGCCACGCGCCTTCCAGGGATCGAGCGAGATTCTCTCCACCGGGCTGGAGAAGATCATGGCCCGATTTGACAAATTAGAGTCCAGGCTGGAATCGCGATGTGAAGAAATCGATCTCCGTGTGAAAAATTTGCATGCGTCAAAAGCAGCGTATAGACTACAATCCTCTGCGGATTTCGATTCGGGAGCGCCTAGGCGTCGTCCAACTGGCTGGGCTCCGCCCTTCGAAACTTCCAGTCACCGTGTTGGAGAAACTCGTGCTCCTCCGCTGCCGGAACCACTGCTATACCGGTCATGGCAGCCCTCTTGTTGGGAACCACCGCCTCACCGTGCATCGCAAGGATACTCGGATTATGATCAGCCACCACCGTGTCTGCCTAGTTGTTGGGATACACCCAGGCGACAAACCGATCACTTCCGGTAGCAGCGCAGCCCACACCCGAGCACACAACCTTGGCACCCTGAAATCATGGGGTTTGAAGAAAAGATGGAGGAATTTGATCAAGTATCAGAAAAAACAGAGGAATATGATCAAGCATCAGTGAAAACAGAGGATTTTGAACAAGAGTCAAACTTCTCCTCGCCCTTTTACTTTAAATTGTTGAATCCTTCTTTCTCTTTTAATCAAGAGAGTTCATTAGAAATGGAAAAGATTGTTTCTTTGGAAGGTGTTTGTGGCGAAAAAGAAGAGGAGGATTTTCGAGCGGAAGGGAAGATGGTGGATGAAGAATTTTGCTATGAAATCGAATTGATTCCCGACAGCCATTCTTCAAGCCTTGATCGAGAATCGGATGCTCATTAGGAAATGGAAAAAAATTATTCCTCGAACTGGATGGGTAGTTTTCTTGATGAGGCTGATGAATCAAAATCATCTCTATTAGATGATGATAATCATGAAAATAAGGCCACTTTTGATGAGGAGGAGTTCATAGAGATGGAGCCTCAATCGGTGAAGCTAATATTAAAGTCTAAAGATTTGGGTAAGAAAGGAGATGGTTCGTACACGAGTTTGCCATTAATGGCTTGTATCTATATGGATTTGAATGTAGGTGATGTTACAAGTATGATTCATCGACCAACATCGCTCGACACCGATGCTAGGTTGATTCCTCCGCGAAATAACAAGCCGTGTTTGCGCATTCAGGGATGTGTGGCAGAGCTTTCCATTTTAGCATTGAATTTGGATGACCACATCAGTCCGCCTTTGTTGATTTTTTATGGAGGTCATGAAGAGGGACGCTCAGCTGTTCGGTGTGTGTTTGATCCAGGAGGAGATGTCTCGCCAAAGTCGGCTTTCAACTCTCTTTATTGCTTCGTGGTTCCCACCTTGAGGACAAGGTGGATTTCAACCGTGGGGGAGTTGATACGATCATATCTCTTATGATCTTCCAATTATTGAGTTTTCCTTTATTCACCAAATATTTTCCATATTTGTTTAGATATTTGTTTCTTTTTCATTAAGTTAGGGTATTAGTATTCTAGTATTATAAATAGGAGAGATTATATCATTGTATAAATCAATCAATCAATGAATCAATGAATTGCATATTTTCCCTAAACTTGTCTTGAGTATCAAGTATAATTTTCGTTCCTTATTTGCTGCCCAACGGAGAACGTCCGAGAACCGGCAAATCGTGAGCTTTCCTTCGAGCAGGTCGAAGGTTTGGTCACAGCAACTCGCGCGAAGATCACCATCCGGTCACGTTACGCAGTGACGGATCTAGTTAAGAACAAGGGGGTACGAATGTACCCCCAAAATGGCAAATAGCCTAGTGGTAAAATGCGGATTTGCTACAGCATAGACCCAGGTTCGAATCCTCCCAAGTGCATTTTTCGCTATTCTGCCTTCATTTTTCGTTATTCTGCCTTGAAGTTCTGTTTTCGTGAACTGTTTACAATTGTTCCTTATGATTGAATACTCAAATAATTTATTATTTGTTCTCTAATTTGTTTTATATCAATAAAGTATATTAATTGGATATAATCTTTATTATTTTGAATTTTTAATTATGCTCATATTTGGAATCATATAGACAATATTATGTGTTTTGTTTTAGTTAAAATATTTAATTTTTTAAAACTAAAATATAGGGTGTGTTATATAAATATCTTACCAATTTCTTACTTACCAATTTTTCATTAAAATATGTGTATTTCTATTGTTATTAATAGTAATTAAAGACAATAATTCTTTAACTTTTTTTACTTTGCCATATACGTACAACTTTAGAGATTAAAAATCCATTAGTAGATATCAAATCCTTGAAGCAAGCTAATAGACTAAATAACATATACTAATTGTAAAGAGAAAAGTCATTAATATCTTTATATTTTTTATTTGCAATATATACAACTTTAGAAATCAAAGTAATTAAAGACAATAATTCTTTTAACTTTTTTTACTTTGCCATATACGTACAACTTTAGAGATTAAAAATCCATTAGTAGATATCAAATCCTTGAAGCAAGCTAATAGACTAAATAGCATATACTAATTGTAAAGAGAAAAGTCATTAATATCTTTATATTTTTTATTTGCAATATATACAACTTTAGAAATCAAAGTAATTAAAGACAATAATTCTTTTAACTTTTTTTACTTTGCCATATACGTACAACTTTAGAGATTAAAAATCCATTAGTAGATATCAAATCCTTGAAGCAAGCTAATAGACTAAGTAACATATACTCACTAATTGTAAAGAGAAAAGTCATTAATAACTTTATATATTTTTATTTGCAATATATTACAACTTTAGAAATTAAAAATTCATTAATAGATACCAAATCCATGAAGCAAGCAAATAGACTAATTAACATCTTTTAGTAGCATAAATCATTACTTAGTCGATGGTTCCATATAATAGTATATATTGTTATTTGTTACTATGATATTATCGAATTCTTGTCTTTCACTCAAGAATAAAGGGGCAGACTTTCTTGTATAATAGTTTTTAATCTTTTTAATTATTATTGAAATTTGTATAATATTTTTATTTATTTATTTTAGATGAGTAAATAAATTAAATTTAAAGGTTGCAATACAAAGGATTCAAATAAGAGATCTTTAGTCTCATATATTAACATTTCTACTGCTTACCCAACTTACACACTTTATAACATTTTTATAATTTTATGAAAAGGATATAAACCAGCTACCTCGACATCTGCTTAAGTACCACTAGTAACAAAAATTTCAATATTTTATGAAACTTGTATATACTATATAGCTACAAATGTGAGAGTATTTTATTGAGGATCAAATATTTAGGTGGATATCCACATCTTATTTGATTACAGAAAAATTTAATAAGTGACGTCAGATACGACTTTTGAAAAGAAACAAATTAACACATTATTGTCTTTTTATAAATTTACTCAAATCAATTATACTAACTCCGTCCTTAAAAAATAAATTAACTCCGTCCTTAAAAAACAAAATAAACTTGCAAATGATAGTATGAGTTTTAATATGCAATCAATTAAGTAAGAGTCCTAAAAAAACAAAATAAACTTGTAAATGATAGTACGAGTTTTAATATGCAATTAATTAAGTAAGAGAGATGTGAAAAAGTAAAAGAAGAAGAAAGAAAAAGATAGTGAAATAGTATTAGTTAGTGGATTTGTAGGGTCCACATTATTAGTAGCTTATAATTGGTTAATATCTTTCATATTTAAGTTTGGTCTAATTTCGAGAAACGGCTCAAAAGAGTAACATTAGTCTGTTTTTTTAAGAATAAGGGAGTGTAAAATATATCTACAACATCGGAGTACAAACTATATTATACTAAGAGACTTATATTACGAGTCTTAGACCTATTAGATGACAAAACATAGACATAATAGTGTACAACTTGTGAGTATATTGAAGACATTTAATTCATACGATAATTCTTGACCAATGTAACAATATCCACTTGGTTACACGGGGACTAAAACCTAGAAAGAATGAATATTTTATGAATTAGTCCAGTGATAGAATAGTTGATGCTAAAACTAAAAGTCTTAGGTTGGAATATGTAGAGCGACAAAAATGGTCCCTGAACTATGAGTTTATTTCGTCAATTGTCCTCAGACTTTAAAAATATCTACAGTAGTCTCTGGACTAAGGGTTTATTTCAAAATCAGTCATTTTGCATTTTTTTCACCCGGAAATGCCCTTTTGGGGACTGGGTAATTTCGTCTTTACAGAATTTTCACTTTCTCAATCTGATATTATTTTAAATTCATTTTCTTCTTCCCTTTGTCATCCTTCACTTTATCTCTTTATTTCAATATCAGATTTAATTTTATGACATTATATTTAAAATTTAGATTTTCAAATATTAATAAACTATTTTAATTAAAATTATTAATTTATGTATTCTTTCTCTACTCAAAGCTCTATATATAGAAATAAAACTATGTAGCCAGCTCACACAAAATTTTTATAATAGAATATATTTGAAAATGATTTTATGCAGAGTTGTTTTGTGAGTTGACAAATAATAAAAATAGACATGATAGTGTGCACATTTTCGAAAATATGCTCAAGATATCTCAAAAAGGAAAATGAGCTGCTTTAAGAGGATAGTGAGTACAATTTAATAGTAACATATATTCTCTGTTGAGCACAATAGTTGATTCCTACTGGCATTCACATTCTGAAAATGACACATTTCTTACATTATATATAATACAACCTCTATTCTTTTTTTTTACATTCCACCGTAACTGTGTCATTTTATTTAATTTTAGGCAACAATCAACCTTTTTAATTCTTGTACTTTATTCTTTCCATTTTATTTTACCACCTATATTATTCTTTTTGCACTAGCTACCTAATTGTTTTCATAAATCATGGGCTAAAAAGAAAAGCCTAATAAAGAATAAGGGTAATAAGTGTAGTAAACATTCCCTTATCGTTGTAGTGATATTCAATTGATATTCTTAGCCTACTAGCCAAGTCAAGTATATATACTCCAACTCCATCTAAAACATTCATGTATATATAATGGAAGTTGTTGGCATGTCTTAACACATCTTCTCCTCACTCACATTCAATTGCATGCATCACTGAAGAGGGAAATTATTCACAAGCATTTCCGCATTTCGTCGACTGCTCTTACCTTAGGTTGGTATTTTGAGTTAATCTCTTTTACTCGAAGTTTTTGTCACTTGTCAATGTTTTAACAGCACCTCTCTCTCTGTGTGTTTTTTTGAATCACAGTTGGTATGGAGGGTGATAGGCATTTCAGTCATCCTCATCCAATGACTTCCTTTGTAGTAGATGAGATGGAAGCTGATAACTATCATTCTTGCAAAATTTGTGGTTTGCCAATTCTATCTGCTCCCTCCTACACTTGCACCATTGCTGCTTGTGATTTTTTTCTGCACGAATCATGTGCGCATAAATTCCAACAAAAAACTATCCATCCCAATCATAAGCCGCGACATAAAGTCCACACCCTTTGTCTCCAAGAAGGAAGTCCCAATTTCACATACAAATGTGAGGATTGCGATTTTGAAATGCATCCTTTGGCAGCAGTGGATGGTGTTGAGATCATAACCAAACACAAGAGCCATCCACCTCACCCGCTCGTGGCTCACTGTAGAGATATTTTGTCTTTGTGCGATGCCTGTGGGGAGCGACATGATGGTTTCTTCTTCTCGTGCCAACTCTGTAATTTCTGGATTCATCAAGCCTGCACCATACTGCCTACCGCTCTCATTCTCTCCTCTGATCCTGAACCCTACCTTCTTGCTTATTCTATTACTGTCCGAATGATTGAGTGCATAGTTTGTGACAAACCCTTGCTTCTTTCCCATAACGCCATCTATTTTTGCCCCCAAACTGTGAGATTTTCTCATGTCAAATGTGGACTCCAGAAGATTCAATCCAGTACGTAAGGATCAATACGTGTATAACTAATGCAGTCGACTCATACTAATAATACTATACCTTCATTGCAGAAACAAGGCTAGAGTTGATCCAACTGCCACACGACGACTTGGACACATTTCCAAGTTTGGAGATCCGTACATACTCCCACAGAAACCAAGCTCATAATATTGGTGATGAAGACAAGAAGCTTGCAATGGAGAATTTTCACAAGCATCCTTTAATGCTAGTTGGTGACGAGGAAGAGGATCATACTTATAAGTATAATCACAAACTAGTTCTAGTGTGTGATATATGCACACAAACCATTACTATTCCATCTCCATTTTACAGATGCGCTCAACAAACTGGTGGCTGCTCTTTTTATGCCCATAAAGTCTGTGCAGACCTTCTCCCCGTTCTCAAGTTTGAGATTCCAAATGATGAGAGCAACAAAGCATTTAAGGCACAACCTTGTCTGTACCCGGACAAATGGTTCTTCAGTTCAATATTTTTCTGTGTTTTCTGCTCTCTTCCTAGCAATGCAGCTTGCTATCACTTTCCTGATGATGATTTAGGTGTCTTGATGGTTGATCTGTCGTGCATGGCTGCCCCAAGCATTATAAAGCACAGCTCACACAGCCAATACCTTCTCTTTCGCACCACCCGCCATTCGAGGGCCTACCCCCTCAGTTGTTGTTCCCGCGGCTCCTTCATTCATGATGTTTATAGGTGCACTAACTGCGATTTCTACATTCATATAAGGTGCGCCTTACTACCAAAAAGGGTTCACTTTCGTAAATTTGATCAACATCCTCTGCATTTGATCACTAGTAATAGTATTGGTAGTGATCAAGACATATGCGAGGTGTGTGAGGAAGGAATAGAGTGCAAGTATTGGTTCTACCACTGTGCAAAATGTGACTACTCTTTCCACGTAAACTGCATTCCCTCGCTTGGCTATTTGTCCAAAGTCAAGTTCGGAGGCAAATTTGATATTCCTTGTCACTCTCATCCTCTCACCCTTACACGGATGCTTGCCTACGGAAGAAATGAGAAGTGTGGGCATTGCCACAAAATCATTCCAGGATTGGTAGATCAAGCGGCTTTCTCATGCTCACAATGCGATTATTGGATTCATTTTTCTTGTGCAAGGGATTCATTCACATCCTCTCACAATTGTAGATCCTTAGTTTTCGAGGAATTCAATATACCGGGGTGGTATGATATTTTGTTGAAGATTGAAGATTATTAATTGATAGTGTATAATGTATATTGTAATTGTGGAGGAGATGGATTTACTGTGTTTAAGAACCTACGTACGTACTTGTTTATATTATGATGCGGGTGATGTGTGTGTATTTTAATGAATTTGGTCCCTTTTTCTAAAATCTCTCAAAGAATATCCTATTCTGCCTACTGTCACTAATGGAACCAGCATATGGCCAAACCCTCGCTCCAGCGGGGGCTTGTCTGGTGTCGGCCACCCATTTATACATAGGAGAGTTGAAGAGGTGGGAGGGGAAGGGAGAGAGAGCCCAGAAAGAAAGGGGAGGTCCGTTGGGTTAGTGTGATATTGTCAAAGTAATGTTCTTATAATTGAAAACGAGTCTGTTCTTATAAATAAAAGTTATACTTTCTGCGTCTCAAGTTACTTCATATTTTTTTTTGACAATCTCTTATGTTACTTGATTCTCTCTAGAGCCTTTACACATAAACATAAATTTTTTAAATCTCATGCCAAACAGAAATGCATTAATTAATTTGGAACATAGCAAATACTTATTTGTAGCTAGTTATATTAGGCGACGTCGTGTAATAATCAAACCTTTCGTCAACATAATTTATCTTCTCCCAATTCAAAAATTATAAACGATTTTCAACAAATTTGCTATATATAACACAAAAATATTTAATGAAGATTACTCGATCCTATACCCTACAAATGCTCCCTAACCTAAATTTAGAATGTCCTTTCCACGACTGACCGTTAAATCAGTTATTTCCACCATAAAAAAACACCAAAACTCCCATCTCCGAACAACTGTCCAAACCCAGGCATCACATCGAGAGAGACAGAGAGAGAGAGAGAGAGCAAAAGGGGAAAGGTAGAGAGAGAGAGACTAGTCACTAGATCTGAGTCCTGCTCTCATCAGTTCGACTCATGAATCATGATCCTATCAAACTAATATTTCTCTAAAAAAGTTTTTCATTAATTCACTGAAACAAAATGCCGATTGAGCTGGTGAAGTGGCTCCTCGAACAGCCTCTCGAGTCCTTCCCCGACGCCCTCCGCACCGCGATCCTCGAGTGGGTCATGATCGTCCTCCTCTTCGTCGACGGCCTCCTCGCCTTCTTCTCCAATGAGTTCGCCCGCCTCTTCGGCCTCCGCACCCCCTGCCTCCTCTGCACCCGCATCGACCACGTCCTCGTCTACCGCACCGCTAGCTTCTACTACAACGACTCCATCTGCGACATCCACAAGCGCGACGTGTCATCGCTCGGGTACTGCAGCGTCCACCAGAAGCTCTCCGATATCCGATCCATGTGCCAGGTTTGATACAGATAGATCAAATAAAATCCTAATAGATATGGAAGTAAATCATAAAGATAATGCTAAATAATACTCACTCCGTCCCTAAAATATAGACAATATTTGGATCAGCACAGGTTTTAATGCAAAATTGGTAAAGTAAGTGACAGATAAAAAGAAAATGTATTGGAGTATTGTTAGTGGAGAATGGAACCCACCTCATTAGAGAGAAAAAAGATTCCTTAAATAGAATTGGTCTATTTTTAAGGGACGGAGGGAGTACTACTTCCGTCCCATCTAAGGTGAAGCGTTTCATTTTTGCCAAAAAAAACAGTTTATCCTATGAGTTAAAGTGGAGAGAATAAAGTAGAAAACGATGTTTCTATACATGTCACTTTGAGTGGTACATCTTAGAAAGGAAAACAAGTCCCATACAGAGGGAGTAATATAGAGATTATCAGCTAACTTCATGCGTAAAACAAATAAATATATCCATACCACAGGTCTGCAGCGTCTCGTTTGCCACCGAGAAGGATTCCGACTGCGACAAGTATAAGACGGTCGCCGATATCCTGAACAAGGATATTGATCGCATCGTGGACGACGAGAGGCGGACGATGCTCAGGCGGCTGAAGAAGGATGGCGGCGACGTCGGTGGTGATGACAGGTCTGGTCCGAATTCGTGGTGCTCTTGCTGCGGGGAGCCGCTGACGATGAGGGCATCGAAGAAGTTTTTGAGGAATTTGTCGACGAAATCTCTAGCTCCTGCGCCGTCGCCTAGGATGTCGTGGATGGCGAGCAGAAACGACGAGCTCCGGGCGATGGAGACGTTGTCTCCGCGGATGTCGTGGCTAACGAACAGGAACGACGAGCTCCGGCAGATAGAGACGCCGCGGTCGAGGTACACTGAGCTTAAGTTCATGTCCGACGTCGAGTTGGACGCTGCACAGAATGATGCTGATAATCAAGGTAAGACATTAACCAATATTGTTATTGGAAAATAAGTCTAGCTCATTAGAGAAGGTAACTTACCAATAAATGGAACGAGACTAATTTTTGTAGACGATCAAAATGAAAAAACATGACTACTGATAATGGCGAGCTGCAGCTAGCAAAGAGGACATTCGAGCTGCAATCACGCCATTCTTGCAAGACTCGAAGGATCTAGGCGAAGATCCAAACAGAACTCCGAATTACATGAGAGCAAACAAGTATTTCGGGGCGCCGTTCGATCCAGCTCAAGAGAGTCCTAGATGGCTGAGTCTGAGCAGGAGCAGCAAGAAACTGAATTTCGACAAAGTCGACACTCTTGTCGAGCCCCTCGACATAAGCCCTCTCAACGAGGTCGACAGCGACGTTCTCAACCGTCTCAAGAAGCAAGCCCATCTCGACCAAGACACCCTGATGGCGGTGTACATGGAGCTGGACAAGGAGAGGAGTGCTGCAGCTGTGGCCGCCAACAATGCGATGGCTATGATCACTCGGATCCAGCAGGAGAAGGCGGCTATCCAAATGGAGGCCTTGCAGTACCAGCGGATGATGGAGGAGCAGGCGGAGTACGACGAGGAGGCCTTGGAGCTCATGAGGGACATGCTCTTCAAGAAGGAGGATGATGTCAAGGCTCTCAGCTCTGAGCTCGACGTCTACCGGATGAAATATGGGCCGATCAATAAGTATGGTAGCGACATTTGTGAAGTTGACGCTGATGATGATTTCCCGGAGATGAAGTCTCACTCGTCGGGTTTTAGTGAGAGGTTGTCAGATTGTAATAGTTTGGATGGTGGTGAGCAGAGAGAGTGCGAGGATCCTTCTCAGGGCCCTATGGAGGGAGAGTCGTCGTTAGATTTTGAGGGGGAGCGGTCGTATCTTCTCGGTCTTTTGACTGATCTGGAGAAGAAGATGAGTTCAGATAGAGAATCGAGTTTCGCAGAGATGGAGGCAATCAAGAATGATGACCAAGACAAAGGTATGTGTACAAGCAAGATTGTTTTTTGGGAAAATTGCCAAATAAATCATGAAAGATGCTCAAATTTTGGTCCATCCACACTTTTCAAAAACTAAATTATGAATCACGAAGTTTGCAATTTTTGCAATTATCACATCCCGTCTCCTTTCTGACAAAATACGCGATAATGTGGCAGCCGATATTAAACACGTCACCCAACACATAAACATGTATCACCCTAGGGAAGAGAGTTACTGTAAAGAAGACAGATGAGATGATTGTGAAAAATTACAAACTTCATTATTTATAATTCAGTTCTTGAAAAGTGTGGGACGGACCAGAATTTGACCATCTTTCGTGATTCATATGGCAATTTTCCCTTGTTTTTTTCCTTTTGGTTAATTTATGTCACTTAAACTGAAACAATGATATGTTTGTAGAAGGAGGTCAAAACAAAGCTGTACTTACAAGAGAGGTGTCTATGATCAAGGAGAGGTTGAGAGTGGTTGAAGCAGACAGTGGCTTCTTGAAGCATGCAGCTAAGACCATCCAGATAGGAGAGGAAGGAGCTAAGCTTTTGATGGAGATAGCCGAGCATCTCCGTGCGATTAGGCAAGGCACGAAACCTCTCACCGCCAAAGTGGATGCATGAACCTGAGTCATGTAGGTAGAAACATATAGGGAAATATATCGATCATTTACAATATAACACTCTCAAATCCTTTTCTTGCCTTTTGCAGTTCCTTTCCCTTCTGTTTTCCATTACTTTTCTCCACGTTAGATCGTACGTACCTGATTGCTCGTGGCTCAGGTGAAGTTGCAATGGAGCTTTTCAGTCCGATTCAAGAATCTTGGTGCAATGGATGACATGTTCAGGTCATAGACGCTCTACTCGCAGGCCAGACGAGCCAGAAAGCCGACTCAGAAGGCAGCCTTTCCTTCTGACCATGATGGAAATATACTCCGATGATGATAGGCAGTATGCAAAGTTTAGGTTTTACATGCTTTAGAAGATAGTGAAGAAGAGCATGTAAAAGTTGAAGGCAGTTTAGCTTTCTTTAAGCTAGAGAACAGAAACGGACTTAATCTTTCTATATTTATGTGTAATATTGAAATACTGCAAAAAAATGGAACTCATTCAAGAACTTAGGTAGCCTGGTCATAAACTTGAGAAATTTGTATAAAATGTGCAGGTAAAAATCAGTTCAACTATCCATGATCTACGTTTCTACATGCGTTATACCCATAAAAGGCCACCAACAATAGTAAAATAAGTATACGACTACAACTCAAGTAGTATATCCTAATTAGTAGAGAGCACGTTCGTAGATAAGTAAGGGGCGATACAGCCCTGCACCTGAAAAGGAAAAGAAGCAACGGCTCAAAATGAAGTATCGATATTACTGTATCCTTAACCTAAGTATCCTTCACATAGAGAGAAACAAGTTGCTGTAATCAGGAAAGATACTCCTATGCTAATGATTGCTGCATCAATATTTCAAGAACTGACAAGCTGGATCTACCTGGCAATGGAGGTGTTTTATCTTGATGCTCGATATGGGAATCTCATAAGGAGGGTGAGAAACCAATGCATGAGAAAGTTCCTTAATCGTGGAGATAATTGTATCACTTGGAAAGCATTGCTTAAAGTATGCCATTAGTCGCAGATCCCGTTGAAGAAGTGCATCCTTTCGCATTGGCGCCCTGAAAATTAGTTAGTAGGGATTAAGCATACCGACACATTTTGAATAGAGAGTAAAATTGAACTTCAAAACAGGCTGAGTTCGGGTAAGATGCATAACCAACTCTCTCATGTCCAAAATCAAGAAGACGAGAAGCATACATTGAAGTTATATGGTTCTGAGGAGGAGCATTGATCTCAATGACAGTTGTGGCAGCATCAGCATCCCCCTCGTCTAACCAAAATGGCCCATCTGGTAAGTTCCTTGCGAGAACCGATCTTTGAAGCTTAACCACACGTGTAACAGATATATATCTTAGCATTTCCACCAGAATCTCATAACCGATACCTGGAACAGAAAATATAGAATGTTGCTATGTGCTAGAAACAGCAGTTATAACGGAAACATCAGGACTTTTATTTTGAGGAAGAAAACAGAAGAACAAACCTTTTACCCAGCCCGGGGTATTTATGACGAGCGGTAGCCCTGCACCCTGGATTTCTGTTTCCATATAGTGATCGTAAAGGGCCTTTATATAAGCCAGATAAGTTGTTGGGTCTCTTTTAGAGGATATGTCACCAAAGAAAAAGCACCTGAAATTATATTTAAAAATAAATAACTTATACTGCTGCATTGCTATATAATAGAGAAATCCATCTTCAGGAGGCTAAATATGAACCTATATCAACACATAACATGATTTCGATGCATGTGAACAGCATGATAAGAATCCATGACTGTGAGTCTAAAGTCTAAACAGCCAAAGTACTATACTAGAAAAGTTTGGATTCACATTTAAAATAAATTAAAAACATTATATATGTCAAATGATCCTCATAAGTAACTTCATGTTGTAACTCATATCATTCATGTCTAGTTTTTTCGACAAAAAATGTCAGATGAGCAAGATGCAACTTCCATAGAAGCCTGCATTTTTTTTTAATTGAACCAACTTAGCAAAAGCAATCTGTCAATAAGCCAGTTTACAAGAAATAAGAATCAATGCACCAGTTTTGCCAGGTTTATAATATTTACATTTATACAGTTGTATCCAAAATGAATGAAAAAAGTACACATGCTTCAATCAATACAAAATAGTAAGAATGGAACTAAAGCACCATACCTTGCAGGAGTTTTCACGCATGGAATCGTCAAATCTAGCACCAAACAGAGAGACAGTTGTGAGAATAACTATTCCAAACAACCACTTCACTCAAGAACAAAAACAAAAACATACAAACATAAAGTTACAAAAACAAATTTTACCTGGAGTTATTTTGTCAATAACAGTTAGTGCTAGAAGACCAGGCGGAGTAAACTCCGTCTGCCCGACATCAGTTTCAAGAAAAGCCACTCTTTTGTGCCTGAAAATGATCTCAATTGTCCAAAACAGTATGAATCAAGCAATTCCACATGCCTTAAATATCTTACAAGTCACAATGTCATTGTGAATCAAACAATATGAATCAAGCATCCCCTCTCACAAGTCACAATGTCATTGTGTATGCATAAATTTTTCACAATAATCCTAAAATGACCACAACCTCTGATATTCCAGATTACACAAACATATAAGCAAGAATATTGCCAATTTCCAGGTTCTAACTTCCACAAAGTGCAACTTATAATCCCATCATATAACATCAAGAACCCATACAAAAACCGAAAAAAGACAGTAACTTTGCAATCCATAAAAGAGTGAGTATAATTCTGGAGAAGCACATTAACGAGGTGGCGGGAGAAGGTTGTTTTGCCGCTGTTTTTGGGGCCGCAGACAAAAGCAATAGGAAAAGAAACAGAGCCAAAGGCTATCAAGTCGGCTGCCGTCGACCATTCAATAGGAATAAAGATTTTTGGTGAAGGGCTCTCCTTTTCTGCAGCTGCCTCCATACTTGAGAAGTGAAGATGATTTCTCTCTTCCCCTTACTTCTCTCTCTCGTTAAGCTCGTTTGCGGTGGCAGCTGGAGCCGGCGGCGGCGTGTGGTGTGTCCAGCTTGAAATTAATAATAAGAAAATATATATATAAATAAATTAAACTTTAATAGTATTTTATTACTACTAATAAAACAAAATCGATTGTATTTTAAATAAATTTCAAATCAATAATGTTTCCAAATATACTCCAATATTCAACATTATTAACTGATAAACAATCAAAACAAATTTCATTTTCAATTTTTAGAAAATCAATTGAAAATTATTCAAATTTCTTCGAATTATCATTTTAGTAGATTATATTAAAAAATTATCAATAATAACAATATGATTACTGTATTAATATAACACTGATAATTAGTATTGTACAGTATGATTTATAATTTTATAATTATTTAATATTTTCTTAATTAATTATATAAACACACATTCTCAATTTCAGACCACTATACAAACACACACACATATATATATAGATACACATATCTGCACAGAAACAGACTTACAGATAGACACAATTTTAAAAACACAGCTTGACTGCACAGCAAAGACACTCCAACCCATCATCAATTCATCTCTTTCTGCATCAATCCGCCAATCCAATCAATCGGAATCAAAAATTATGGAGCTGCAGAACACTGTCAAGGAAGCCCTAAACGCGCTCTACCACCATCCAGACGACGCCGTTCGGATGCAGGCCGATCGCTGGCTTCAGGATTTTCAGCGCACGATTGATGCTTGGCAGGTGATTTTGCCGCTTTTTTTTAATTTTTTAACTGATTGCCGGATTTCTAGTGGCTTTATTGGTTGTTGATTTGGGGGAGAGGATTTGGAGCGTTGATTCGGATTAAGTTAAGAGTGGTTTTGACCTCGGATTTGAGTGCGGCTGTATAGGTTAATCTGCTTGAATATCGTGAGGGGTAGCATTGATGTTTTTCAGGTGAATATTTTGGGGTTTGAGTTTGAATTTGAATTTGAAGTATTCGACTAGTATGTGGAGTAGTTCTGTTTTGCGATTGAGTCTCGGTTTATTAGCTCGAATGGATGCATTTGATTATCAGAAGTTGATGTCGATGCATGGTAGGGTGTGATAGTTTACTTATCAAGTATGGATTTCTTCTATTTGATTTTTGGCATGTTTTTAGATATTGTATTGTATGACAGAAAGCTATGCTTCATATGCTTTTTAAGGAAATGTGTTACTTGCTAGTGCATTGTGGTTTCATGTTGTCTTTTAGGTGTAGGGCAGCTTAGGTTGGCTCAAAATACGTGGAGGGTCTTGGTCTTTGTTATTTTAGGTGTGTACTATACTACTAGGAGTACTATATAGATATAAAGACTATCACCAGTTGTTGGTGCAAAGGTATCGCTAGAAAAAGTGAAATTAATGTGATGATTGTGATCCCTTCTACTTCTTTGTTACCTCTCCTTATTCTAGCATTTTTTCTATAAAACATCTAGAGCAGCAATGTTCTCTCTTTCTGGTCTTTGTTACTGAAAATTAGACCTGCTCACATGTGAATAGGTGGCGGATAATTTGCTTCATGATACTTCCAGCAACATAGAAACTTCAGTATTCTGCTCTCAAACTCTCAGAAGCAAGGTACTTAGTTCCTTCTTTTTTTGGTTGGAATCAAGATTCTGTTTAGTATTTACTCCTTGTTAATTACTCCTAGTTCTTTATAAAACCACCAATGGTATGCCAAGATGATTTTTACAAGTGTTCTCTTGTGGAAGCAGGTGCAGCGTGATTTTGAAGAACTGCCATCTGAAGCTTTTCGTCCGCTACGTATTTCTCTAAATGTAAGGATGTATTATTAGCTTGTGTATTTCTGATCCATCTCATTCTTCCACAGAGTACTCCGTTTTGAATTTTCTCTCTTTCCCTGAAAATGTGTAGCTGTAGGTAGCTAAGAGCTTTAGTCGGTATCATTCAATTGTTTGTGCAGTCTTTCATTCATTGATTGGTATTATGTCTGAGATGCTACATCTATTATTGGAACAACCTTTATCAAATCCATGATATTATCCAGTGTTATAATTTTGATCTACTTTATGCAGACTTTACTAAAATCATTTCATAAGGGACCTCCTAAAGTTAGGACTCAGGTAAATCTTTGTTACTTCAATTGGTTTATCACATCTTCATTCAAAGAAGGCTAAATGTCGGAAGATATAGATTAGTCTTGCAGTGGCTGCATTGGCTATTCATGTACCAGCAAAAGACTGGGGAGATGGTGGTATTTTAAACTGGATAAGAGATGAGATGAACTCACACCCTGAATGCATACCAAGTTTTCTGGAACTTCTGAGAGTCTTACCTGAGGTAAGTATAATACGAATATTGAGAAATCTGTTATTTCCCATCTCTCTCTCAGACACACACACGCGCGCAATGTTACCTAATTGGAAGATGGATTTAACCATCATAATAGTGTAATGAATGCGAATGTGCAGATTGGCAAAAGTCAGGCTCTTTTACAATATTATACTATAGTAAATCAATGCTTGGCACGCAAAAAATGGTTACACTCTTCAGTTTTGTTTTGATTTATGTTGTTAATATATGTAATCTTTAATGTATACCAAAGAACACTGAGTCAATCCGTTAAGCTCAAGGGTGTTATAGCAGCCCCATGATGCGTATTTGTTAAAAATGTCTAATTGAACTTTTGGATTACTTGCTGTTGGAATTGTTTTATTTTTATTACTTGTGTGAAGCATATGTGTGTGTGTGTGTGTGTTTTCGCAGGCATGACTGTTTATCTAATTTGTATCCACCATTCCACCCAAATAGCAGGCTATCGTGAAACCATTCTTAGTTTAGAATTTGATGTGCCTGGATAAGCTATTTATTTTAGATAAGTTAAATTAGATTGTAGTGAATCTGGTAATATATCTGAAGTTATTTTCATCTTTTTTATTGGTATCAGAATAAATGGCTAACAACAATTTCCTTAAATCCAGGAAGTTTTCAACTACAAAATAGCAGTTCGTCCCGATAGGCGCCGGAGTTTTGAAAATGAGCTTGCTGCTGGGATGGAGATTGCTCTTAATGTCTTCACCGCTTGCTTGAATATAATTGGACTGTCGGAACAGGTATGCTATATAGTTTGATGTGTTGTCATGAAGTTCATATTTGTGGGTTTATAAATCCTTAAAATATTGAACTATTTTTATACTGCTTTTTTGAAAGTCTTATTGTGTCTGTGGCATAAAATTGTTGTTATCCTTTCTAAATTCTTACGACTTGGCAGGCACTTGAGGCTTTTGCTTCATGGCTACGGCTAAGGCACAGGTAATCACTTCTTTTACATAAACCAAATCTGAACTGGAACTTCATTCTCGTAGATATACTTGTTGCTTGCATTTTCTGATATTATCAGATGGAGAATAGTATGCTCTATCCTCATGGATCTTTGTATATCTCACTTTACCACAGTTGAGTTAAATGAATGGATTTTAGGGCAGCAATATATGAATATTTGTTTCTGAAGTATGTTTCTTTTCGATGCGGACATGAGGTACATGCTAGCAAAAGCAGCTTGTCTTTCCAATGGATCCGTGAATTACTACATGCACCTTAAGTTCAGTAGCAGGAGCCTACCATCTAATGTAAATTTTTCATGCACTAGAATAAATTTAATAATGACATTTTACGATTAAAAAATCATAATTATGAAAGCATTGAAAATATTTAATACATTTAAATGTTAGTATTGATTTTGACACTTAGTGAATTTATATTAGTGCTTGTGTGAGGAAATGGTAGTTGGTATTTGAATGTATGTATAAAAGTGGGTTGCGCACGATGCAGCCTCTATGGGGGTTGTAGCCCGGGAAACCGCCAACCCCAACCTGCTGAGGGGGAGTTTCTGATTGTGAAGGGCTGTAGCCCCCTCCCCCATCCTCTCACCTGTTTTCACCACTGATAAATTCACTTATTGGTTCCAGGATTCCAGCTTCAGCTCTGGCTTCACATCCGTTGGTGCACACAGCTCTCTCAGGATTGAATAGTGATATACTGTCCGAAGCATCTGTTAATGGTTGGTGAAAGTTACATGCTAATTCTTTCATCGCATTAGTACTATATTACTCTTCAATCTTTTTAGGTCTCTTCCTAAGCATTTTTTATAGACCCCTATCATGTTCATTCTGATGGAACTCAGTTAAAGTAGATAGACATACAGTCTTTGTTCCCCAGAATTTTAGCTGGTTATCTAGTGCCAAGTCACAGGGAAATGATTTTCTGAATGGAGGTGAACTTCTATGTTAAATGTAAGAACAAGTGACTGATAGTTTCAACAATGAAAACTTAAAATCAAAGTGATGGCTTGCCCAAAAGAGAAATTTTTTTGATATGAAATAAATACTAGTTTCCTTATTGGATTTATAAATATAGGGTATAGTATCTTGGGTTCTGTATAAGCATGGCATTTTGGATCAGTATGGGTAGTAGTATGATTCAAGTTCAACAAAACTAAAGATAGCTGTCATATTTAGTGGGGGAAGCTGATTAAAGTAGCTCTTGAATGGCCTCAACACTTATGAGTGTAGCCTAGCTAAGTTTTGTGGTTGCTAGGTGAAGTTAATCAGGCAGTAGGATTCAAAGATTTGGATTTGGCTTCAGAAATTAGCTTCACATAAAGTTTAGAAATGCATAGGCAATGCAAAACAGTTATGTCAGATTACGCTCTCTCTATTGCATGATGTTTATCCAGTTGATATTTAGGTTCTTTAGGATCATCACCAATGCTATATACAATATTAAGGATGCTTACCTTTATCCATTCTCTACCTGCAGTTATTTCTGAATTGATTCACTATACAACAGTGAGAAACCTTGATGAAGTTACTTCTCAGATGCCATTAATTCAAGTACTTGTGCCTAGGATTATGAATCTGAAGCCTCTACTTAGAGATCCATCCAAGGTATTACATAAGCAGGGTCTTAGTTTTTTTCTTTTCCATTTTGAGTATTGTGTTTATTCCATTCAAATCTGTCATTGTATTTGTCAAAGATGATGCCCGTATACATGGTCATTTCATCACTTTGTAAACCATGCTTGAAAGTTGTGCTGTGTTTCATAGTTGGTGCTGTCATTTATATGCTCATTTTCAAAATCCTATTAGACTTCTAGAAATTATATTCTTGTGTCCATTGCTATTCACATTTTACACAAATCATGACATGGTACTGATCTAGTTGTTTGACATAACATAGTATTGGTTGGAAATCTTAGACAATAGTAGGCTGGAAGTGATCAAGTGAAAGGTTGGAGTTTGAGTTCTCTGGCTTGAGCCTCCAATTGGGAGATGTGTCAGAAGGTCTGAGTTTCTTCCAGCAAAAGTTAGAGCTCCATTAGATTTCTACCTCGTATTAGCCTCGCAATCTGCAAACTAACAAGAAGTGCAAAATGAAGAACCACGTCTAGCAACTAAGGTTTATTATCAGAAGTTGGGAGACTGGACCAGTTTGCTTGACCCCAGCAGGTTAGCCTTGGGTGGGAAATTATGTGCATCTAGTCTTCCATCTTCTTTTCGAACCATTCCTCACCATTAGTTCTTCTTAGATGAAACAGGAGGGACATCTAGTCCTCCTGATGTACTTCTGCATCATGTCACTCGTATTAAGTTGTGGTTCTTATGAAATTGTCTTGCACAGTGACAATGTTAGCATGGAGGAGTGGTGTCAATGGTTGTGATTTTGTGAAATGGTAATGAAAGTTACTAATGTAATAAATTCAACAAATGGTTCCAAGGTAGTTTTAAGATGTTAGTCATGAGTTTCATATAAGGTAAATTGAAACCTGGATTGAAACAATAAGCATGTAAAAACAAGTGGATTTTGATTATGGTATAACCTAGAGTTGGTCTGGGCTCCAGTGAAAACCATTTTTTTGCCATTTATATTAGATTTATTTTGTGGAAAGAACGTGCGATGGGACTAGATTCAACATGTCATATATGTATATGTATATGTATATATGATAAGTCTGCTAGAGATAATTAGATAAACATTAAATTTCTTATTTGCAGTACAAGCTCAAAGCCATCTTTATACTCTCTTCTGTGCAGTTATATATGATATTTCTATATGACAACTGTTCACCACTGATCTCAGGATGAGGAGGATGTGAAGGCTGTTGCTCGCTTATTTGCTGACATGGGAGATGCATACGTTGAATTGATTGCTACTGGTATATAGCCTGCAAACCCTTGCAACCTTCTACACACTTGGTTTCTTTTAAATTTAGTATTTGGGGTTTTATATATGCTTAATTAGTTTGTATCTTAGTGAGGACATTACCCTTGCTTCTTGTACAACAGGGACACGTCTTACAATAAAAAGTAACTTTTCTCTTCAGGTTCTGATGAATCAATGGTGATTGTGCAAGCACTACTTGAAGCTACTTCACATCCAGAATTTGATATTGCTTCAATGACCTTTAACTTTTGGCATAGTCTTCAAATGCTAATAACTGAGAGGTACTGACATTTTCTATTGTAAGGTTATGTGTGTGCGCTAGATCATTATATGACTGTATAATTTCTAATGGATTAGGAGTAATCCTCATCCGCACGGTCATGAACCATCTTCCGAACCTGAGAAATCCCCTCAGCTGCTGGCATTCCATTCATCGTATGAAGCACTTGTTTCCTTGGTGAGGCTTTTCTTATGGTCTTTACATAGTTTTAGGTTTTGCATCGAGATTAAGTTTCTTCTAATACAAAATGGAAGTGTTTGCAACTTTGCATAGTTCCTTAAGAATGCCAAAGGAGAGGAGCATTTTGTTCTAAACTAGTAATATAATTTTTCCAAAATAAATAAGAGCATAACAAGGTATACTAATGTCTTGGTGTTTTTTCTCCATTTGCTTTGAGATAATATAAATACATTCCAAAGATCATTGCTGTAATTGTCTTACCATCATAATGATATCTGGAGGATATGACTCTGGCCTCCTTGTTTACAGCTTCCCAAGTATTTAAGAATGTGGTTACTAGTTTTTAAGGCTGACTACTTTTATTAAATGATTTCTTATATGATTGAGCTGTTATTTGTTTTTCTCTCAGGTTAGTGTCAAGGTTGAATATCCCCAGGATTATGCTGATCTTTCAAGAGAGGACCAGAAAGATTTTAAGCAAACCAGATATGGTACATTTGCCGTTTGATCTGATAATGGTTTGCTGCATGTATCTACATACTATTAAATGATTTATGTAGTTTATATATATATATATATATATATATATATATAGGAATGTGATCAAATGCAAACCCTAAATATTGTACAAACTCCAAACTATGATCTGGACCATTAAAAAATGTCAATAGATGACAAAATTGTAGTAACAGAAAATGTCAACACAGTGTCAACGGTTGATGCTGTGTTGACACTGTGTTGACATTTTTTGTTGCTACTATTTTGTTATCTGTTGATATTTTTTAATGGTCCAGATCATAGTTTGGAGTTTGTACAATATATGAGTTTACATTATATCACTACCCTATATATATATATATATATATATATAACAAACTGTCAAATACGATATACATAGAAGAAACATTTTGTTTTGCCTTGGAATTAGGCATATTTTTCAGGGATGGAGGGAGTATTATTTAGGCATTTCAGAATGCCTTCTGCATTTGAAGCATACAGAATTATTTAATGTACACATGACTTGTATGCTTTAGTCATAGCCTTGTTTTTGTCTAGATGTTAACATTATAGGTCTTCCCCCTCCCACTAAACTTTTTGAGGTGACGTGTTTTTAGATCTAACATTTTTGTGGTTTTCACAAAACTATCATGCTGGCAGCTGTTGCGGATGTCCTCATTGATGCAGCTCTAGTTTTAGGTGGTGATGCTACACTGAAGATTCTTTACATGAAGCTTATTGAGGTACATGTAATCTCGTTAATGCTGTAGAGATACTGTCTGTCAACCATTTAAAATTCTGTAACAAATTAATTAATAAAGGCATAAAGCAGCATTTGCAGCCATTACAAATTCTTGTCTGTATGATCACTCATCATATAGATATTTTGCTCACGATGGAAAAGAATTTAAAGGCTATGTACGTAATAAGTTCTTATGATGTGCCAAACACCATACTCTATACATATATAATAATATAAGCGATATTATGGCAGAGTTCTGGTTCCAGCTTATGATGGAAAAGATATTGGAGATCTTCTAGTTGTGTGTTGTACTCATTGATATCTTGTTTCCCCAAAGATTAGGAACAACTCATAATCGTTGTATACATTACAAATAACTTCCCTTGTACTCCTGACTCTTGTAGCTTTCACACTCTCATTACTTTGATATAACCTGCAATGTGTAATAAATATATGTTGAACCCAATTTCTGGAAAGAAACATGATAAAAAGATCTGAAAAAGAGACAGTGGGTAAAAAGATCAATTTAAGGCTTCACCATATGCCCCACTACTTCGACCCCAGGCTCACTTGGGAGATTGGGGCCCACTCTGAAGACCACCAACATAATTATCATATAGTATTACATATCATGCAATTCTTTGAATTCAAAATATTGTTTGTACATGAATTTATCAATGATGTCTCATTCCCCCTTTTAAATCATGTATAGGCTGTTAGAAATTGCGGGCAGGTCCAGCAAACTGATTGGCGTCCAGCAGAAGCGGCTTTATATAGTATACGAGCAATATCCGATTATGTATCTAATACTGAAGGAGATGTGATGCCTCAGGTTTGAACATTCTCCCATATCAGGCTGTCAATTTATAAAGCTAGCTAGCTTTGCTTCACGTTTTTTGTGGTGTTTCCCATTGATCAATGTATTTCCTAGTTATTGATCAGACAAAATTTCCTTTTAGTCCTTTGGTGTATGAACACATAATTAAAGAATAAAGACTGTGTTCAATGCTTTACCAATTCAGACATATCAAACATGTTTTGTTTTGTCAGATCATGAATTTACTTCCTCAACTTCCTCATCAACCCCAACTGCTACAGACAGGTAATGGCCTTATATGTTCTAAAATCCACGAGAACATCCTTTTGTCTCTCAAAATGTCTTTATTACTTCCTCATCAGGGAGTAGTTTTGACTCGGTGTTCTCGAGTTACTTATTTATGTTTTTTTGTATCATTGTTCAGTATGCTATGTAATTGGGGCTTACTCAAAATGGCTCGACACTGCACCAAGTGGACCTTCATTCTTGTCGTCTCTTATAAATATTCTTGTTAGCGGTATGAGTATATCAGAGGACACTGCAGCTGCAGCTGCTGTGGCTTTTCGTCATATATGTGATGGTAAATAGTCTTGTTTGCTTAGCTTCTCATGTTTGTTTTCCTGACTAGTACTAATAGTTTACAGCTAAAACTAACATTCAATGTTTTTTAAGCTTCTAATTTCATGCTTTATGGTTTAATTCTTGTAATATCTCAGATATTGTTATTTCTCTCTTCTTCAACAAACTTTGATCTTCTTCGTTTCTAATAGGGTAGCTCTGGCTGATGGTCCTAGTCTTTATGAGATTACACAATAACAAAGAATTTGCGTTCTAGGAGTAAAATGTCGAGCATTATTTTTCTTGAATAGGGGCTTCTTTTATATTCTATTTATGTCCATTATTTCTTACCTTATTGCTTTTTTTCCCACAAAATTTTATACCTTTGTTATCGGGCTTTGCAATAGCTATATTTTACTTGAACTCTGCCTATATTTTATTTTGCCTGTAGACTGTAAGAAAAAACTATGTGGGTCCTTGGATGGTCTTTTTCAAATATACCAAGGGGCAATGATTGGAGAAGGCCCCTTCAAGGTTTCTGCAGAAGACTCGTTGCATCTAGTTGAGGCTCTTAGGTATTAATGATTTTTATGACTCGTAGACACTGGCTGGTATTTTGTGTTGTGTTAACTTATTTAGAAAATCTTTATCCACAGTATGGTCGTCACAGAACTTCCTTCTGAACATGCTAAGAAAGCCTTGGAGGCACTGTGCTTGCCCACTGTTGCCCCTTTACAGGTTAGTATTGTCTTAAGGAATCAGGCATGTTTTGATATGTTGTTGAGTAAGTTCTTTGCATGGTCAATAAGCAGGACATCATCAATCAAGGCCCTTTAGTATTGGGACAGAAGTCTGCTCGAGATTTAACTGTTCATATAGACCGATTAGCAAATATATTTAGGTAAGCAACATATATCTGTATTGGTTATATTAGTCGTACCTTTTTATGAAGCTCAATTAATAATTATGCAACTTCAGACATGCGAATCATCCGGAGGCTGTTGCAGATGCTGTTCAAAGACTCTGGCCAATCTTCAAATCAATCTTTGATATGTCAGTGCTAGATCAGCTGATTTGATAAATACTTTAATTGTATTGCCTTTGGTACTTTATTCAAGATAAGTTTGAGTTCAAATATTTGTGCTGCAGTCGTTCTTGGGACATGCGGACTATGGAATCTCTTTGTCGAGCGTGCAAAAATGCGGTAAGATTTCTGAACTATGGAATTTTGACGAGGGGTTATTTCAAAGTTTCTTGTGTCGGCAGACAGCATTTGCTTTTTTAGTATTATCACTCTCACTTATCAACTATGGTAAATGGGGATAATAGAATTTAATGAGAGCCCAAGGGGAATCAATTCTATTCATGGTACTTGGTATGTTGGTTCTGGAATCAAATAATTACCCTCCAATTGATCAACTTGATTTCCATTGTAATTGACCTTCTCAGCCATACCCATTGTTCCAGTTGAAGCACCCTTTTAGTGTGTTTCACATGACATGACTGATGACACCATGATTAATCTACTCATCCCGGTATGGCTATGCATACAGATCATATATTCTCTATCGTGCTGGCAGTACTTCTCTTGTAATTCTAAAACCTCCAACAATGTTATGTTTTTTTTCTGTAACATGGCTGAACCCTTATCGCCTTTTCTCCATAGTAGTCATTCTTACTTCATAATAATAACTTACACTGGCTGGAGTCGTAAGAAATTCTGCGTGTATCATATCAGATTTCAATTTGTTTTATGCTATTATATCAGCTTGTTACTTTCATTGGACTGTCCACAGCAGAAAGCATTCAAATAGTATTCGAAAGGAATGTACTCCAATTTCAATTTTTGTTTCCAGCATCATTATGTTGCTTGTATGAGAGTCTTCCTGATAAGAGATTTTTCTTTTCCAGGTGAGGACCTCTAAAACTCTTATGGGAGTTACGGTTGGTGTAATGCTCGAGGAGATACAAGGTTTGTACAAACAACATCAGCAACCTTGTTTCCTCTATCTCTCTAGTGAAGTTATTAAGGTTCGTATTCCTGGTTCTTTCTGGGTCAATATATTGCTCGATAAGTTTTCCTTTTCTGATTAACTTATATTTGAATCCTCTTCTCTAGATATTTGGTTCAGATCCATCTTGTACAAACTATTTGACAATCTTGATTGAATCTCTCTTCAACCATACAACATCTGTGCTTACAAAAGTTCAGGTAATGTCTCTGGTTAATAACTGTCAGCTCTGTTTATTGAGATTGTGAAATGTTTTCCTGATGTTATTACCCATGTGGCAGGACTTCTCTT
Organism: Salvia splendens; assembly: GCF_004379255.2. Taxonomy (NCBI): domain Eukaryota; kingdom Viridiplantae; phylum Streptophyta; class Magnoliopsida; order Lamiales; family Lamiaceae; genus Salvia; species Salvia splendens. Next base: position 26,078,938 of record NC_056050.1, on the reverse strand, counting down.
CCCGACCCGACCTGGTAGATGATTGTTTTTTATTAGCATCAAGATGCATCCGTTATTGTCCGCAATTATTCTTTACATCTCCTGTATTCCCCTGCTTGGTGGACTGTTCTATGATTGGCATCACTGTGCAGCATAGGTTCTCTTTCCCTCTCTAAAATTTAGTGTTTTCTTATGTTCTTACTCGACAAGCATGATTTTGATAAAATATTGAAACTGTCACATTTCACCGCAGGGAGGCCTCCAACTCCATACTAAATTTCCTATCGGATGTTTTTGATCTTGCAAATTCTACTCATGGGAAGCCTTATGTACCCATCCGGGACAATGTGATTGTTCCAAGAGGAGCTGTCATCACCAGAGTTCTTGTAGCTGCTCTAACAGGAGCACTTCCAAGTTCGCGACTAGAAACGGTTACATCTCTGACCCCTCAGCAGATAAATGCTAGCATGATAAAGGCTTCCATTTGCTATATTGAACACTTCAATTTTCATTTGCAATAGGTAACTTACACGCTTCTAGCTATTACACGAGCCTACAGTTCAAAGGCGTTAGAGTGGGCAAAGGAGGCTATTTCCTTAATTCCATCAAACGCGGTGACAGAGGTGGAAAGGTCAAGCTTTCTGCAAGCTTTGTCAGATTCGACGTCTGGTGCAGCTGTAAATGGCCTGACGACTCCAATCGAAGAATTATCCGAGGTCTGTAGACGTAATAGATCCGTTCAAGAGATTGTTCAAGGAGCTTTGAGGCCTCTTGAACTGAACATGGTTTCTGTATCATAGTTGGTGAGTGACAGAGAAGGGCTATTTTTTCTCTGCCCTTGTCTTCGGTTTCGGTTGAGGCAACTTTTTTGTTTCACTTCCATATTTGTATATTGTTCATTTGCCATTTCATATTAGTTTGAATGAGGGTGAGAGGTTGTGTTGTTGTGTTTTACTTTCAAAGATAAAACATAATCTTTTTATTGTGAAGGATAGCTTAAATATGGCAGACGGTTGTAAGTCTCTGGTTTGGTCAATTTTTTGGGGGCAAAATCACTTTATTATAAATTTGGTTCATGTCTGAATTCTTGTTAATGGCAGCTTCATTTTCACATTTTGATTAATTTCAGCAACAGTATTATGAGTTGAGTTCTTACAAATTTGCTGCTTAAATCTCATCACTTGGTTTAGATTTCTAACAATACAAAGGGAACACATAATTAACAAACCAGTTCACTTTCAAAAGCAAGTATAACTACACGATCAAAGAGAAGGGGAAGTGAGTAGGAAGGAAGCAAGGAACAAAAGATGATTCTTTCCTTGATGAAGATTGTGCCACAATAAGATTGAAAAACAAGATTAGTGACAGATTTATTGTGATTTGGTCACAATTACTTCCCCCTTAGTGCACTCTTGGCCAAGAAGAATTCACCAAGAAGCGACGTCAGAATTGCATCCAGTAGATGGGAATAACTGCACCAAAGGAAGATAACATGAATTGAAGTACAAGATGGAACAACTGCAGGATGTAGACGCAGAGCAACACGGGATCCATGTAAAAGCGTCAGTTCTTTCTGTCCTAGTCATCTAAATGCCATTCCTTAATGAAGACTGTCAGGATATGAAGGACCATCGAGTTTTTGTTTCCATAACATCTTAGTTCTCTGGGTTTTTTACTATAAAGTAGCAAAGGGAAGTAATAAGTTAACAGGGACTCTATTATTATAGGAATCAGATGAAATGGCTCAGTTTGAAATGTTTAGGTAGGTAGCAAAATGGCAAGTAAAAACTAAAACTTTTTTCTTCTTTTCTTAATCTAAACTACACCATACTTATATAAGAAAACTCAAGTGCCAGTCCAAGAAATATATATAAAGATAACTCACTTACTAAAGGTGACAAGTACTCGTGAACAAGGCCTGCGACTGAAACTGTTTGAAGGGACAATCTGAATTCCAGCCTTCCAGGTCAAAGCAACCCCTCAAAAACTGAACATGCATATTTGTAAATCAGTGACATGATTCATATAAAAAGCTATATTTTCTAACCTAGTAAAGGTAATCACATAAAGTAAAAAAAAGGAAAGAACAATGTGATGAAAATCATGATCTTACATTGAGATTAACTTGAACCCTTATCTTTCCCCTCGTTTGCTACAGCATCAGCCACAAGTGACATCGGTCTTTCATTTATAACCTCATCTATTATTCCAAACTCCTTGGCCTCCTCCGCTGTCATGAAATAATCACAGTCCATGTTTGCTTGGATTACTTCAAGTGACTGTCCAGTGTGTTTACAGTAGAGATCATTCAATGCATCCCAAACACGAATAATTTGCTTGGTGTGGATACTTATGTCTTTAGCCTGCCCACTGTAGCCGCCAGAAGGCTGATGTATCATGATTGTAGCATTTGGGAGGGACCGCCTTTCACCCTTTGCACCAGCAGCCAGTAGGAGAGAAGCCATTGATGCAGCTTGGCCAAGACATATAGTATTGATGGGAGACCGGATATACTGCATCGTGTCATAGATAGCAAGACCTACATCATCAATCAATTAACATTGAGTTCGAGAGTTTTCAAAGAAAGTTAAATATAAATACATACTGCAAAGTAGGATTCTCTGCAAAGTAGCAAAAAAGCATAGGAACATTTCCTCATATTAAGTTGCATAAGGATCATCAAGTTGAATCAGAGTGCAAGTTCATCCCCATCCGTTACCAAAGCTTGAATATTCAAGACTAATCTCTAGTTCTCTACTGTTCCTGAACATTGATTGTGACAGTAAATCCTACCAAATTTAACAAAAATTTGCAATATATATGCACAACTCCTCAGTAACAAAAAATAATTATGACATTCTCATCATCTCCCCCAAACTAAACCCACTAAGAATCCAAAACATTAACACAGCTCACAAAAATTGAAAACCGGACAAAATCCCCCATCAATCGCCTTGTACGGGACTTTACTTAATGTAGATAAGCTTAGAGTATTAGTCCTGATTCGGTTTAACCAAAGCTTGAAACTTTATCATGATCGACTACAATGCCATTCAAAATTTATCACAGAGATATCCAATTCTAATCATAAGACTTCAGCTCAACGATAGATAAACAATGTTAAAATTTCCTAGTTTCTCCTCATCAATTAAAAAAACCTCTGTAGCCCGAGACTGACTAAAATTTCCATCAAAAATATCAAAACCAAACTTATTTTGAACAAAAAAATCAACAAAACGGGAAATTTAACAAATGTACCAGCAGTAACAGCGCCACCGGGGGAATTCAGGTACATGTGAATTGGCTTGGCGGGATTCTCCGACTCGAGGAAGAGCAGCTGCGCGACGACGACGTGGGCGGTATCGTCGGAGATGGGGCCGTTAATGCAAATGATGCGCTCTTTCAGCAGCCGAGAGAAAATGTCGTAGGCGCGTTCCCCTCTCGATGAATGCTCGATCACCACGGGCACCAGGCTATAGCACCTTAGGCCGCCGGCGACGGCGGTGGAGGATTTGGCGACATTGATTAGATTTCGGGAGAAGAGGCTTCGCATCATCGCTAGGGTTTTGATTTTCAGTTTTGGGGAATTCAAGTGGAGAAGATGGATATGTGGAGCTCTATTGCATCATTCTTTTTTATTTTATTTTAGTTCAGTTTTATTTATTCTTCTTGCTAAAAAAATTGGTATACTTTTTTATTTGTAGACTACTTATTGAATATTTTATCAGAAATTTGATGATACTGTAATAAATAATTAATAATGCAAAAACATTGTTCAGTTTATAAGATAAATGACAATCCAATATTCATTTCATTCTTTCATTCCATTTTACTATCATTTCATTTCTAAATTGATTATTCAAAAATTTCATTTTAAATAATTTATTATGGGGCTACTACGTAAAATACATAGATTTCGGATTGTTTCCTATTTTGCATACAAATATCTAAACGTAAATTTCTCACATTATTATTTTCTAATTTCATATAATTTTCAATTTTTAGCAAATTTGGAGTTAGTGTGGTGACACTCTCATGACATAAAAACATTGCACTATTTACATTTTTCACCAAATTGATAAAGACCTAATACTAATGTGATGTGACAAACAAATAATACTACCAACTACATCGTCATTAATTTGGCCAAAAGTGGAAAAGGTGAGTAATTGTATAAACAATAGTATCACATTTTAAATTCATCAAACCGACCCAAAATTGATGATGTATACTTAATTATGATATTTTATTATATAAAACCAATATAAACAAAAATAGATTCACTAATTTTTTTTATTTTACTTTATAAAGTTAAACATTTCTAAAAATTTGAGCTGGTCAATTATACGATATTTATTTGAGTACTCCCAACAAAGAAGCAACATAACAAATGAAATGATATTTAGTAATCCACTCAACACCTTACTACTTGTATTCAATAAAAAACCACTAAGAAAAGAGAGAAGCAGAGCAAAATACTTACTGTAAATATCATAAAAATGGGCAGTACAAGACATTAAATATACTATTTCCAGCATGTACAATGCATAGATAGAAGGGATTAATAGTCCAAAGCTAGTTGAGCAATCTATTTCTTAATAAATGTTTCTCTATTTATCTTAAGAATGTTAATACCTATGATGTGCCCTATTCCTCCATGCTCCTCATTCTTTTCCAAAACTATTCTTCCTCAAGCAACACTAACAATGCCATCTCCCTTTTTGTAGCTTGGCGTCACCGGGAACGATGAACCCGTGGACAGGGACAGCCGCAGTGACAATTGAGATAGCTCGGGAGGAACTTGCTGGTTTAAGCTCAGCTCAGCCATGGCTGAGGTCGGAGGCGGAGAGCGACGATGAACAAACATGGCTGATGAGTTGTTTGCTAAGAAATCTTGACAGTTTTGTGATGGATTCCCACCTTGCATTGGTAATAGAACAGGACCATTCATAGTTGAGAATAGATTGGCATTGGATGTCAATGGCCGAGGCACAGAGGGTGGCCGTGCAACGGGCTGAGCCGGGATCTGTTGCCGGTTTCTGGCCTCTTTCATTGGCATTGCAGCAACCTAATTCGAAACAGGACAACATATTTTTCAATCAGATTTATCATTAGTGAACATAAACATACTTTTCAATCAGAAATCTATATCCTTGAGTGTTCAATCAGATTCATAAACCAGCAAGAACAATTATGAAGCAAAAACAATTAACACCATGAGCACAAGAGCTATTGGTTAGGTGATCTACCGAGTCAGTGGTGATGTCGAAGAGGCTGGTACGGCGGCGCCGGCAATTGAGGTTGCTCCGGCGGATGAAGTACTTCTGAGCGTGACTAGCAACCTGAGTCGGCGTTCGAGTCTTCACATAATTCTTAGATATTCCTCTCCAATCTCCTTTCCCAACCTTCTGCAATCCAACGAGGAATCGCTTGTGCTCTTCCTCTGTCCATGGAGTTCCTGAACAATGAAATCAAATCCACACCGACTCAATTGTGAGACCGAGTTTCATTAATCAAAGAAGTAAGCACAATAAAACCTATCTTCAGATTGAATACTCACATCCTAACTTTGTGTTAAGTACTTGCCTTTTCGATTTCTTTTCGTGAACGGAATTGACATGCTTTTATTCCATATATTTGAAGTAATTTTCACAAACAAGTAAACTACATAGTCTACACGAAATTAATCTTCACAGAAATCGGATAAGCAAATAAACAAATTAGAAAGTATTAAGCTGAATTAGCAGCTCAAGAGCTTCACGATCGTAATATTAAATCACCTAAATCAAAACGAAACTGAAATTAAGCTAAATTAACAACTCAATTTTCACGATCATAACATTAATAACCTAAATAAAAACGAAACTTAAATTCGTAGTAACAAAAATACTCATAGATCTAACCTCGCTTACGATCGCCGATACCTCCGGCCGCCTGAGACGCTGCGTCATCCGCGGAGGCGTATCCGGCAGCTCCGCCGCGCCCCTTCGCCTTCTCCGGCTTGCTTGCGTTACTAACCTGCTCGTATTCGGAGAGGTTATTCATACTCACGCTCTTCCTCATCGGATCGACCTTCAATCTCACACCGAACAGCATGATCTCGCTAACGCCGCTCGTGGCGGTGGCCGGAGAATCTCCGGAGGTCGACATCTGAATTTTCCGACGAATTTCGCAAAGAGAAAAGGAAAAGTTGATGAAGAAATGAAAGGTGGAAAACTCGCTTTTATACTGAGATGAAAAAGGCCCTTTTTGAAAACGTGGAGGCCGTACAATGTGTTGCTGGAATTTAATTTATTTAGTTAATTTGGGAGGTATTTTTAGGAGGAGGTCAATAATTATTTTCCATTTATTTCGTGATTGTGTGGTGAACTGGTGATACAATAATCTAATCTGTGAACTATTATCCCATAAATATCGTTAATTTGGGAATATAGTATTGATCACTTTATCCTAATGATAAATCATAGTGAAATTAGCCCATAGCAACTGATTTGACTGAAGTCAACTACTAATCCATCACTCTTTGTGTACTGGTCAACCGAATAAAAATCACCTATACTAATTTTTTATATTTATATTTCGAAAATAGTAATAATATACTCTCTCCATCTCAAAAGTAATCGAGATATTTCTTTTCATACAAGTGTCAAGAGAATTGAATTTAATAAATATGAGATATAATTTTAAAAAATATGATATTTATTGAGTTAATTGCCTAAACAATAAAAAAAGAAATTATAATAAAATAAATAAGAAAAAAATACTAATAACATAGTAAAATAGTTGGTTTTTGTTAAAGGAAAATAACTCATTTAATTTTGGGACATATGAAAAATGAATACGAATATAAATTATAAATATTTTTGTCAATTCGGATACAATTTATAGTATAATCCATCGTTACCATAAAAATGTACAGTTGAATATAAATAGCATTAAAGGATTAAATCGCTTTATGCTTTGTTATGATTTTATATTGGCATCAACTAAACATAAGCTGTCAAACTTATTAAAAGATCAAATATGAGCACTTAAAAAACAATTTTCTTAGATTTTTGACATATTAAATTGAAAGGTGTTTTATGTAATGCATGAATAAGATATTTTAGTTCTTTTATCGAATAATGTGTACATGTTATATGATTTAATGTTAATGTGTTGGTAGAAATTTAATCATAATATTATGATGACTGTGATTTCATATCTTAAACAACTACACTATTAAAAGGTCTTGTGTTCGATTCTGGTCATATCTAGTGTGACTCTCATATCTTAAACAACTACACTATTAAAAGGTCTTGTGTTCGATTCTGGTCATATCTAGTGTGACTCGACCTTTAAATTTTATTTATTTATCAATGACAAAATACTACAAATATATTGTAAATTTGTAATTATTATAAATTTGAATCAAAAAATAACTAAATCATCAAAATTCGATCTACTTTTTAAAATAAGTAGGAGTACTTATTTATATCCAATATTTCTAACATCTTCTATAGAGAATTGTTAGGAGTATTAATTTAATTGATAGTAATCCATATTTGAAATTTTATATTACTCCATAAATTTTAAAAGAGTGAACTACATAAAAGACCCCTAACTTTTCGCCTTGTAACAGCAGACACCCCTAACATTTAAAAATCACTACACAGGTATCTAACAAAATATATAATCACAAACAGTGCATATTTTGCCATTTTTCAGACGAAAATGCCCAAATGGGCTGAAGGGTATTATAGTCCATTTGGCTGCATAGTTCTGACTCTATCTGCACATCTTGACTGATTTCTCAGAGCTGTCTCGTCAAACATCAATTCTCTATTTTCCATGTTCTTTGACCTTTCCTTCTCTAAATGATTTCATTATTTCCCTCATTCCACTTCCTTACATTTCATCTTTCCCTCGTCCCACTTCGTTACAATTCATTTTCCCTCGTTCCTCTTCCTTACAATTCATCGTTCCCTCGTTTCATTCCTTTGGTTTTTGTGAAGTTGCCTCTGTAAACATAACCGTGGGTCCGAACTTGTGTTTGTTTTATGTAAGTTCTAAAGGGTAATTTGCACAAGTGGTTTGTTCGGCAAAGGTTTGTGGCTGTAGGGTTACAGTGGTATCCACATTTTAGGGGATTCCATTTGTTCGGTATATGGAATTTAGTGGAATTCATCTGGAATTTAGGAAATTTAGGGTATACCACAAGGGTTTAGGGTTTAGGCGATTTCATCTGGATTTTGATTTTGCAATACTTGGTCGAATTTTGCAATTCTTGGATGAAGTTTAGGCGAAATTGCATTGCTGATTTGAATTTTATATTGTTGAATTCAATGCAGGTCGTGTTGCAATGTCTTCTTCTTCTTCTTCTCAATCTTTCGGTTCAAGCTTCAACTGGAATTGGCCTCGACCCGAAATTGTGAATTGTAATCACGAGCTTGAGGCTGAGCTTGTGACTTCGAGGACGGCTACTAACCCGGGTAGACGGTACTATCGCTGGCCAATATGGAAGGTTAAAATCATGTGTTTTTGGTCGTTGAATAATTTTGTACGCAGAAAGTTTTAGGAAAAAGTTTTATGCAGGAATATGATTGCAAGTTTTTTCGATGGTTTGATGCGAGTCTATCCCCAAGCCAAGACAGTTACTTTCAGAGAGTGAAACTTGAGCGTGACCAATTCGAATCTGACCTTCGAGCCAAATCGCTACTTGAGAGTGTTCTTCAAGAGAATTTGCGCCTAAAAACTGTGGAGTTTGAAGCCTTGAAGTTACAACTTGGCATGAAAACTGAAGAGTGTGAAGCATTGACGCAAACCATTGCTAAAACGGCAACAACTGTCCGAAAGTTAAAAATCACACTCTTGTTGTTATGCATTGTAATTTTTCTACTTTTGGTATAACAAAGCTATGTCCTGTTGACTCCGATAACGTCTCTTTTGATGTTATTTGAATTTGAATATGTTGTGTTTGCATTCATTTGTTATCACAAATGAATGTGTTAAGACATTCAAATATGCCATAAATCACGAATGAAGTTTACTCCTCTATGCCTGTAATCACGAATGAAGTTACTCAACTATGACTGAAATCACAAAATATGTTCCCATTTATGCCTGCAATCACGAATGAAGTTACTAAACCCTTAAGCAACTATGACTGAAATCACAAACTGTGTACACATCACATGAAAACCAAACCGACGATTTACTGTATCATTTGCCACCCAAATACACTAGAGTAGTTTGTTACAAATCAGTCTGTAACAAAACTCCGATAACGTATAACGTACATATCGTATCATGTTTTCCACAAAATATAAACCAAAATATTGACCAAACAAACACAAGGCCAGTCAATCTTGATCACCGCGCCGGCCACATCTCTGAGGCTGAGTCCTGGTTCGAGTCCTGGTTCGCGTGCTAGGTCCCCGGTCCGAAACATTAGGCTGCAACAATTAATAGTATATTAAGTATATATGAAAATATAGGTACAGATGCTCATTGAATAGTACCTCATGGCGTCGGCGATTGTTTGATGATTCAGACAAAGTATTCTCTTCAATCTCACGTGCCCCGTTGTGCTGCGAATTCTCCCCAACCTGAGAACGAGCATCTGTCCGAGGATCATTGCTGCATGTCCTCCTATTATGACCTTCTTGACCGCACCGGCGACATTTCATCACGAATGTTCGGCGCAATGACTCACTTCCGTCAGCATGAAGACGAACCTGTGGCTCCTCACGCCTCAATTTCTTCGGCCTACCACGCTGTCTCTTTGACCTTGGGGGCGCCAGCTCCAACACACCATCAGAAGTATGCTTGGGCCAATTGTCTACCCCATTGATTGGGTAAAGGACATTCTCGTACAGCATGACCATTGTTGTCTTTAAATAATAGCGGGAGACGTGTCGCGCGACATCATCACCATTCTTGTTGATTGTGGCGATAGCATGAGTGCACGGGATTCCGGTTATCTGTCACAATCTGCATGAACATGTAAAATCGAGCATGTTGACAACATATTGGCCAGCCGGCCCTGATACTTGGTACGAACACTGTCCGTTCCATGTAGCCCTCCATGATGAAGCCAGCGCGTACCACTTATCCAAAAGCTCCTTGATAACAGGAGGGACTGCTTGATCGTAGCTTTTGATCCACTGGCCTCTGATCTGAATCCTTTCCATTTGACTTGTTCGAATGTCCTCCAACATGCTGATAATTGCTTTCTCTCGTGCCAATGCAATTTTCGAATTGAACGTCTCACAAATGTTGTTCAGGAGCACATCACAACAAGTATGTGGAGAGAAAAATGCCTTCACCCACTTTTCTTTGGGAGCAACTCCAGAAAGCCACTGATGTGCTTGTGGATACTCGGTCTTGAGAGCATCCATCTTACAAATGAATTGTTCGAGTGTGGTACTCGAGGCAATCTCCCACAACCGTTCTTTGAAATTTTCACCAACAAATCTCTTCTTGAAATTGTTGTATATGTGTTGCACACAGAAGCGATGCTCGCTCTGCGGAAATTCATCAACTATCAACTTTGCAAGGCCCTGGTGTAACACAACAAAACAATAAGTATCACAAAATCACAATTCCAGTACGTAATGTATTGATCAAAACACAGATGATAATAAATCACATACTGAGTACATTAAGTAATACTGAAATCACGGAAGCCATACCTTTTGTTGGTCAGACATAAACACGTATAGTGGTCCATTTGCATGCAAGTTAAGGTCATCAGCCAAGTACTCTAAGAACCACTTCCACTGGGCATAACTCTCGGCCTTAGTCACAGCCCAAGCAATCGGCCACCAGCCATTATTGGGATCAATTCCCATTGCTGAAATGAGTTGTCCTTTATACATTCCTCGCAAGAAACACGCGTCCAAAAAGATAATTGGCCGACAAAACTGCATCCATCCTTTCTTCAATGGTCCTAGACAGCAGTAGAACCGGAGGAATCTCGGACCCACGGCACCAGAATCTCTCGTATTCTCATAATGTATATGTATGCTGGAATCAGGGTGCGTCCGCTCCAATTCGGCTTTGTAGGTGAACAAGAGCCTATATTGGGTTGCTGCAGATCCGAATATGCCGTCCAGTGCGTGCTCTCTAGCCCGATATGCCTTCATCCTGCCTATCTTCAGCCCAAAATCTTCATCGACACACTGCCTAATAGCTGCCAGTGGTATGTGAGGGTTGGCTTTGATCTTCTCTATGTAACGCTCACCTAACCACTTTGCCGTCAGCCACTTCAAATCCAAAACTTGAGAGCATGTGTGCGCGTGATCGCGGTGCATATTCATCACCACATAATCCTGACCGTTGTGTGTTTCGAGCTTCCTTAAGTACACATACCACTCACAGTCTTGCCCTTTACAAATCACACGAAGTTTGTCGCCGTCATTTCTCCTCACTAAAACCCGCCTTCTGGTCATTATTGCATACTGCCTCAACACGTCATAGAAAAAATCTCGATTCTTAAACACATCACCAGGGTTCCACAACGGTAGCACATCAGGCATGAGCTTGAACGGGGTAAACTTTAACCCACTCTTCTTCAAACCCTCCAAATCGTCAAGGTCGTCCTTATCTTGTAGCTCGTCCACCAATTCTTCCTCGAATAGTGGGTTATATGTCATGTTCGGCTTTTCCACATAAGGCGAATACCTCCTCCGCCGTTTATCCTGTGACCCCCCTGACTCCCTTGTAGCCGCTACGCCGTCACCTGACCCCCCCGTCCCCGGCTGGGCTTCGCCGTCACCTGGCTGGTCTACATTGTCGGGGTCCTGATTCACAGGTTGTTGCTGGAAAATGGATTCGTAATATGAAGTAAACAACTGCTCATCTCGGCACATGTGTGCCAACGAGATAAAATGGTCCATCTCCTCATCTTCATCATCAGTCGGGACTCCCTCGTTATGGAGATGGCAGCCGTCCGGAACGAACTCAAACGATGGAATGTATACCTCCCCTTGAGGATCTACCTCCGACACATTAGCATTTACAAATGATCCACACTGTACTTCGGGTCCAGCTTGTACTTCCGGTCCAGCCTGCACTTCAGGTCCAGCTTGTACTTCAGGTCCATAATGTTCAGACTGTTCGATTCCGAACATTAGCATTTCATCTGCAATCTCCTCGATAATGGGATCATCAGACTGCAGTTGACATTGATGTCCTTCTGAAAAATCCAGCGTTGGGTTGTACACATTTGCGGGAACATGTTGACAGTCTTGGCTATGACTTGATTGCCCCTTCTGATTGAAACATAAAATCACAAATGAGCACCATACATACAAACTTAAATCACAAATGTCGTACAACGGTGTGCACTAACCTCTGCCACGCGAGCAGGTTCTTCAAGTGCCTCATCTTCATGCTGTACTTCTTGGTGGGAGTGATTTAATTGTCCAATCTGACAAAAAAGATTTATCACATTTGCAAACCAAACATAAATCTGAAATCCCAAACAAAATCCCAAGTGATGTACTAACCTCTGAATGGTCGTCTACTGATTCGCATGCATTGACCTCTCCTTGTCCAACAACTTCGTCTACTGCATCATTATGTTCCACCTCAACCTCTTCATCAACCACAACAGGTGCATATTGTGCTCCTTCTGTACTACATGATGCAAATGCATCCAACAGATTCTTACGTGCTGCCTCCTCTTCCATCTTCCATTCCCGACGTTTGTCTTCTAAACTGCTGGTCAAATACGCTTCAAACTCTACATCCCTAGGGTACCACTCAAGCATCAATAATGGTGGTGCCGATGGGTTCCTCTGTTTCTCGGGCTGATGTTTCTTCGTTTTCGGTTTATGCTTCGGCACAACAACTGGTTCTCCTGAGTCTATTTCTTCAATGACCACCTTGCTTTTTTTACAAGATTTGACAAAGTCTAGAAACTCCTGCGCTTCTTCCTTTCGCTTCTTCAGTAAGGCTGCCGCCTCCGTTAACTCCACCACATAAATGTGAACTAGCTTTGTGCTAGTTGCAGCGACTTCCATAAAAGGTTCCAGATGTTGATCGTCAATCATGGGCAGCAATGGCCCTCCTATGTCCACGCCGGTACAGTCAGGACTGTACTTTGGATGAACATAATAGAACTCACAAACGGTTTTCCTAGGATACCCCACCCGCAACACCATACTGGACAGATCTAAGAGCTCAAATTGGAGAATATTGCAAAAGTCAAAGAATGTCACTTGCCCCCCAACATACTTCTTCTTTCCATTGAGTTCGAAGAGTGACCCTCGATGATGAAAACCAACAGAAAACATCCCGATTTTGTCCTCTGTTAGGGTTTGTTTAGAGTTAGAAAAAGTCCAAATTTAAACCAACAAAACAATTTCACACAAATCAATTTCACAAAACACACAATTTTGGTATCCTTAAATCACACTCAACATCACATGCTTGCAATTTTAAATTTCAACTTACTATATTCATCTTCCGGGACAAAGAAATCCAACATAGGATCGCGGATGCTCCATGTTTCTGGGTCTACATCGACTATCTGCGGTCCGCGGCCGTATCTAGGTGATGCCGGAGGTGACGGTGATGATGCCGCAGACGGTGGCAATTGCGTCTTCTTTTTGCGTCGTGAAGACCTACGAGATGAGGAAGCTCCAGCGGTACCTCGGTTCCGTTTTGGAGGCATTGATGAGAAATGGTGCGTAAGATGAGAGAGGGGAGGGAAAATGATGAAATGAATGAAAGTGAAATGGAGGGAAATAGAAGAGAAAAAAAGAGTTATAATATCAATTCTGAGTTTAATTAACCAAAATCGTGCACGATTTTAAAACAAAACATTAAATTTCAATGCAGGCACATGCCTTTTCACAGCAAAAACTAAAATTTCAAATGAGGGCGTCCCTCTACATTCTAGGGAAGAGAAGTGAGATGACATGTGAAATGATGTTCAATGTCACATCAACACAGGCGGCGTGTACATGCAGCAGAAGAAATGAGTCAAATGTCGCATTTGCCCTTTTAAGCCTTGAGGGCACTATGGTCCGAAAAAATCTCATTCGTGATTATATATTTTGTTAGATACCTGTGTAGTGATTTTTAAATGTTAGGGGTGTCTGTTGTTACAAGGCGAAAAGTTAGTGGTCTTTTATGTAGTTCACTCATTTTAAAATGACCAATGAAGTCAAGTTTCTTTATTATTTTGCCAGCTGTTTGAAAGAATAAGCAAAGTAGTAATTTATTGGTATTAAGGTAGTACATGAGAATTTGAAATTGGGATGTGAGAATTAATATGCTAAAGATTAAAGACAAACACTAAGCTTGAAGGATTAATTTCTTTATGAAAATCAAGAAAGTACCTTATACATATTTAATAAGTTTATAGTCCTTCATGATGGTGTATTGTCACCATTATCGAAATAGTGTGATCAATTATTGCTTCGAAATATAAAGAACTTTTTAGTCTCAACTGCAACATCTACCAAATTGCTAGTACTTAGATCATCTCCAGTGGTTCTGGACTTGCAATAGCCCTCCCATAGCCTTGTCACTGCCACATCATCAACACTAAAATCCTCCTGCCACATTATCTGGACATGCAACTGGACATGCAATAGCCCAGCCACATCACTCAATTATGAAAAACAAACAATTAACAATCACACAAAATACGGAATTAAATATACGACACATATACGCGAAAATATACTATTTTCATTTAAATTAAAAAGTACATTTAAAAAATATACTATCTAGCTCTTCGTTCATCATACGCTCGTACTCATCAGCATCCTCACCACGGCCACCACCACTACCACCGGCATTACTCATTTCTCGTTGTTGATCTTGTACAGAAATTAAGATAGAGAGAGTACTCGTTAAAACAAGTTGTGCGAATGAAAATGACGTCCAAAGCGCGTATGTATAGTGTTTCAAAAAATTAAAAGAAAATTAAAAATCTGACGCCGGTATGACGCCGATCCGGAGCCTACAATGGCGCCGTGCGGATCGGCGTGAGAATCGGCGTCAGCCCAAGAATCGGCGTAGGCACGCCGATTTCGCCGACGCCGGCTGCAATGGTTCGACGTCAGCACCGGCGTCCGTGAAAAATCGGTGTGCCGGTGCCGACGCCGCCATTGGAGATGCTCTTACTACTAGTATTGAATTTGCATTCTACTAATACTTTTCCAAAAAAAACACCAAAATTTGGGACACCAAATTCAATTATTCATAATTATAAGATTGTTTTCGTCTCTAACCAATAGTCATGCGTGTTTTATATTATGATTCATTTACAAAAATTAATTATATTTTATTATCTGGCAAATTTTTCTCACGGTGAAGTTCATTCTCTATTAATATTACATTGACAACTGTTTCTCTTTATTTATCATATATTTTACCAATTTTTAACTAAAACTTAGTATTATCATTGACTGTCAAGATTATTATCAGTGGACAGCATAATTACGAAATTACTAATCTTGAACTTGCTAAGTAAAAGCAAATACCTTGCATTATCTAACTAATGCTCGAGGTAAATGAATGGAATGGTGCTACATATCTATTATTAATTGATGCCTTTAATCTTTACACGTATAGTAGAATATATAAATTACTTAGTTTGACATTAGTTAAAAATTAGGGCAACCTAATAACATGACTACATATGAAATGATTCTAGGCACAGCAGCCAACGTGGTACGATAATTATAAACTAATCAAGGTTACTATTGGTCTAAGGCAAGTGATACTAAATATACTACTCCTACTAATTTTTTTTAAGATGACAACGTTGTCTTAGACAAACAAATTAATGGAGGATCTGATGATTTGTTAGAAATTAATTAAATAAGCAATCTTCAATCTTTAGGAGTGATTAGAAATTTAGGGATGGCCCCATCTCCATTATTAATATATTAATTAATTCATGAGAATTAAGTCTTCTATTCTTTTATTAATATATATACAATACATGCAAAACTAATTTTAAATGCAGAAACATAACATGAAGGTCATTGGTAAATAACAACGGAGTTCATTGTTAGTTTGTTTTTAGTATCAACCATAAAAACACACTCATAATGAATTTAGTATTATGTAACAATGACCATTTTTATTTGGATTCTACGTTCTGCATTTAAAATTAGTTGTGTTTCGGGTTCGGGTTCGGGCTGGGGTGGACTCAGGTCGGGTTTCAGTTAGGATCAAGTCCATGCCGACCAGTAAGCGGAGCTCCGACCGGAGAATAAATAAATACCACGGTAAAAACATGGCAATTAGATAGCAAAGAAATGGTTTTAGCCTCTATAACTGCACATCATCAACCAAGCTTTTTACATTGACTATTAACTAAGTTTATGGTAAAATTTTAGGCTTTAATTAACCATGCTAAATTAACAAAAGATACATCTCTGAGGGGTCTCTAACTGAATTTGCATTCCAGAAACTAATTTACACTGCCATGGAGGGCCGCTGTCGCGTCGCGTCGTAGGTCATCCGCACCACGCCATCCCCAAGATTCGGTGACACTTGGCCCCTCGCGTGCAAAAAATCGGAGGTCGGATGGCGCTGAATACAGCTCAGGCGGCGCCAGAGACGCTGTATTCAGGAGGAGGAGAGATTTATTGGCGAGCCGGCTGCGAGTCAACGGAACAGGTCCGGGAAGGACCACATTATGAATTTGGCAAAGATGTCCGTCTCGAGGAACTCGATGTGAGCAGCACGGCCGATCAAGGTGTTCAGGCTTCTTCCCTGCAGGGAGATGTCGAAATTGACATCGCAGCGCAGCAACACGCGGTGCTCGGAGGAAGGTGCCCGTATCTGGTCCAGGTATTCGTTTAGCATCTCGAGGAAAAGCTTGCCTTTTTTTGAGTAGTCTCCTGACGATGCAGGACACATTTCGATCCTCGCAGAATGATGTGGAACGTAGCCATCCTGAGAATTAGATCATGAATGCTCTGTGTTATTTTTGCAACAGGTTCGTTCAACAGTCGTCGTTCTTGGTTTCGTTAAAAAGAACCTTCGCCCAAATTTCGGTTTTTTCTCAAATGCACAAACTTCAAATTGCAATTTTCTCCTAATTTCGTTTTCTTGGAACCATCACGCATACAAAACAGCGTAGTTTTGTCTGCCAACGATGTCGTTTTACATTTCTCGCCAGAAGTGAATTCAGGAGAAAATTGCAACCAGTGAAAAAAGTGTGTATTTGAGAACAAGATTTGGAAGTCATTGTGCATAACTGTGGCAAAGTTTTGTATATTTCGAAGAAATTAACCCGATTTTACCAATAAGTTGAAAGGAAGAACAAAACAGGGGTAAAATCAACCAACAAAGAAGGCAAACTACCTGAGGTGAAGATAACAAAATGATGTTTTTGAAATGCTCCAACGTTTTCTCCTGAAAATTTTATGATTTTAGAAAAGATTATTAGTAAGCTCGTAAAACTAGCGTACGAATTCTACATTGTAAAATGACAGCGAGACTTTTTAAGTTTTACCTTGCAAAGTTTGTATAAGAAAGTATTTTGTAGATCAGGATCATCTGTGAAAGTCAGCTGATGAATGGACTGTGTGCCTTTGAGCTTCTTCAGGAGCCACAAACCGCCATTAAACAACGAGTTTGAACTGTAAAGATAACCAAGATGTGGGCCAGATACCGATAGATACGTGTGCAGGAATCTCAGATATGGTTCCATAATCGTCTCTGCATGGAGGATGCGAAAATTAGCAACGGACAAGTCAACTGAGGAAGGTTTCTTTGAGCTTTTAGAGTCTAAACCTGTAAGTGCAGTTCTCAGAATGATGTTTCCGATGGAATGTCCAACGAAGCTAAGCTTGATTGTTCTCAAGTTCCCGGATCTAGACGCCTTATCCATTTTCTTTTTCACGAAAGATACAACTTCCTTTGCTAGCCTCTGACCCATTTCTCTAAAGTCTCCAGATGTTTTATCTTCATTAACTTCCGACATAAGAAATTCCGCCTTCGGGTCTATTAGAAGCCATTGGTTTCGGACGAGACGCAAGTCCAGATGATGGCCCTGCACATTAAATGAAACTATTGCAATCAATAAGTGGCAACTACACACCAATAGTGTCGTTTTAGAGAAGCCATGGGCGACAAAGCATATGAACGCAAAGTTGCATTTCGCAGTGTTAAATAAAGTGAAGCTGTATATTACGAGCACCACCTGGAATCCATGGACAAAAACTACAATCTTGAGGACACGGCCAGTTTGACGAGTGGTGCCAGATAGCTTGTTTGAGGGGATAGAGTCAGCTCCAGCAACCAAGCCATTTGTATATTTTGGGTCCAGCTGATTGAAAGAAAAAATTCCTTTGGTTGAACAAAGAGGTGCATTGACAGCTCGCTCTACAATTACGATGGGGATGCGTGATGGATCTCCAAACATATACAAGTCTTGGATAGAACGATTATTGATCTGCAGTTACGCGAAACATTCTGAAAATCTTTGTATTTTTGCTCGAAACTCCAACCAATGAGTGAGATAATACCAAAATTGTAAAGAAAGCTAACCCTCATTTGTGCGATACTTCGCCTATGGAGTTCCGCCCTCATAGCAGCAGTCTGAGCAGGCTATAGAGTGTATCCCAAAAAAAGTGAAAAAAGTGAAAAAAATTGAAATTAAATCAACACCGATTGTGTAAAGAAAATACTGAAAATGATAAGGAAGTCGTTATGATGATAAATTACATCGCCAGTTAACTTCCGTAGTGAGGACCCTCGACCACGTAATCCACGGATGGTGGTATCATCCACTACACTGCTTATATACTGATGTGGCATCTCAGCCTTAGTGTAAACCATCCAGATTGACCATTCAGCTTTGCGATCAACAGCCCACTGGTTGCAAAGAGATTCAAGAATCTTCTTCGCATTAGCCCTGAAATGCCCACAAAAATATTTTGTAATTACGATTGGTCCACGTTTGGAAAGATGCTTAGTACTTGATCAAAACAAGTTAACTGGGAAGCCAAACCTGTGGAAATTTAAAAACGTGCTCCACAAGTAATTCACTCGATTGCTGACCAAATCGAATGACTTGGCCAGCTTTTCTTCAGAGAACGAATAGAGAAAATCATCATGCTGAAAATCAACTTTACCATTTTGTTTCTACAAAAAGGAATATAGCAAAAGATTAGGTTGAGATAAAAAGGTCTGTAACGGTGATAAAAAGTTCATAGCCTGAAATCCGCAAAGAACCTGTGAAACATTTAGGGGTTTGCTTGAAATTTGGACTGGGACTTCAGCATCTTCCGAGTCCTGATCAGATCTTTGAGCGAAACCGAATAATATGCTAGAAGAAATATCTTCCATTTCAATTGGTACGTCAATAGCCTTGCTGAGCTTTTGTAGCTCTTCTAGAAGTATGTTGTGAGCACTTGACAACGCTTTCAAAAGCATAACCTGTTCACAAGAAAACATTACGCAATGACAAATGGAAGAGAATGGACTGAACATGTCAAAGGCGTATATGCAACAACACATGAGTTTAGTCAGTGGAAGTTCAGTTGGATCACTCAGAATATTATGGTTTCAATTTTCAACATGAAATTTTGTATACAATATTTGGAGGCTTGATATTTGGATTGGGTTATTGAATAGCCAGACTCTAGAGAGAGCAACAGAACAAATGCAATCATAAAGATATGATTTTAAATGTTAGATATAAGGAAGCAAGAGCAACTGCAACAGAAAGAGATATGATAGTTTTATATGATAGGTTGCGTCTATAATGAAATCTAACGAGAAAACATACTTGTTTTGATTTATTTTGCTCCACAGCAAGGTCATGTTTGTCATCTGTAGGATCACTGGGAAAACAGAAGCTATTGTTACTTCAACAGAGTATTCAAAAGAATTCCGCAAAAGAATGCCTAGGATTATGGTTCAAGCTAGGTACATCATAGGTGGTCATTGGCAACAAGCTACCAAAATTAAAAAGCATATGGAAAAAACAAGCAACAGTCCTGAGCACTGATAAGATTTAAAGAAAGGAAACAAACCTGGGTACCTTCAGCGAGGAAGTGTGAACCTCACTTTTCAGAAGGCTTGCATGTACACTTGTATCAACTAATACAGCGTGAAATGCATCAAAATGAACTGGACAGTAGGCATGCAACCCTAAAAGAGCTTTAGGGGGGAGCCGAAATTCATGGACTGCAGCAGGGGTTGTATCCAAACAAGCATCGACATTATACCTAGAGCAGTAGATTCAAATGACTCAGGTCAAGTTGAAATAGAGCTCAGCATGTTGGTTCATTGTTGATTAACCCCACTCACTAAAACATTCAATAGAGAGGAAACCAGAGTTGTTTCTGTCAATTTCACGAGAAATATATTACAAAGTGGATTAGATCTGTTAACCTGTTCTCCAAAACAGGAGCATACAACAGCTCAAACTTCACAATAACAGCAGAGGTTGAAGGATCCTGGAAAATGAAACAGAAATTCAGATGCTACATAAACTACAATACAAACAATATAAAAGTGGATGTGAAAAATAAAACCACACAGAAGAAAATATGGTGTTCTGCTATAAGACAGTGTCCTGCACAACCTATAGTGTGTGTATGCCTAGATAAATTTGTACACATGGATTGCACATGTCCTGTGCACATAACCCCCCCACCCCTCCCCCCCAGAAAAACAAACATATAAAATTGAATATTACCTCAAGTTTACTGAGAGATAAGTTGAAAGAGACCATCATTGCCAACAGTATATCCTGTCTTGCATATCTGATTCGAAAAGGTTGCGTTGAAAAGCTATGGTCAGTGTCATCAATTCTCCAGACACCATATATATCATCAGAACCCAAATCAGGTGCTGCTCAGATACAAAAACTATATCAATCCTTACAGTTCTCAGAAAAGTGAAAGAGAAGTAAATCCATTAAGTATGGTACCAATGTTTTTCAGCATTCAATCCTGAGTCAACCCACAGAATAGCATGTCTATCGTCTAAAATAGTAATTTTGTTAAGCGAAATCACGTCAACAAAGTAGACAGAGAAATTCATGCCTTGTCTTAGAGAGTTTCGAAACAAATAACGGAAACATGTTAGTACACACCAGAGTCATGGGGGTTGAACCTTCAGTGCCTAATTCTAACTCAAGTTCATGAGAGGGGAGAACATTAGAATCTGGAAGTCATTCTACACTCAAGCTCATAGTATTACAGAGAACGTAAGAAAATTTGCAAAATTAAATATTGCAGAGCCACAGATTAGCTTACAAGCCAGGAGATCTACCAGTAAACTAAAGCTAGGACATTTACCTTCATATTGAACAACTCTTGCTGGCGTTCCGAAGGAGCCAGAATCTTCATTCTCCCACCTAATCGTAATCTTGAGTTGATACCATCTAAGAAGCCACAAAAGTAAACAAAAAAAAAGCAAATAGAATTTCTTAAATACAGCTAAGCATGTGAAAAAAGTTCAGCAATGAAATATAAATTTAAGCTAAAATTGAACTCACCCTTGCTGAAACAAGTCAAGGTTGTGAAATCGGTGGATGTAAATAGAAATCTTATGTATAGCCCCTAAAATAGGCAATTGAACTGTGTCGCTGTTATGTTTGACATTGATAGGATCCAATGGAGACTTATGGGGCTGAACAAACTTTGGCTGATGTAATGGCTTGGCATCAGGACCATTCAACCTCCTAGGACTCATTGATGATGATTTATCGAAACCATTGATCATCCATTTGAAATGCTGGAGTAAAACTGACATTTATGATATACTTCCCCAGTAGAAGTTAGCATCCCTCCAGTTCCTCAAATCCAAACACGATTCTTCATTGGTTTAGATTCTTTCCGCAAAACAAGTTTATAGCATCTCCATAACAAAGAAACTTCTTGTCTGGGAAAAGGACGTTGAAAACCTTTTCCCTACTATATATCAGTCTCTAAAAACCAGCCCCTTCACCAGAGATCTTCTGCACTATGATACAAAGACTTTATCACTAAAATCATAACAAAATAAAGACTTGAGAATACTTGAACTGTGAGAATTACAGAGCAGCAACGAGAGACTTGATGCACGAGTTTTCTAAACTTGTTCCTAACAACATAGTAAAAAATATACATTTCCCCTAGGCAATTGAGTTGTCTTTGAACAAATATTGTGAGCATCTTATTCCAGAAATTATTGACACAATCTCAAGTAAATATTTTAGAAATCAATTGTCCAGTCAATCTTAATTACTCAACGCGTCTTCTCATAACATTAAAGACAGATTTTTTAATCTTCTAGAGCTGGTACAAACCATAATTAAAAAAGGTTCTAAATTCCTACTAAATTTCAGACGAAAGAAATTACTACATTAAATCCTCCCATGACAAACACTGGTGCAAGCAGGCTAGAAAGCTAGCATTTTGACATAGCTACGAAAAAAATCAAGCATCATTCTATAGCAAGCAATTAAAGATCTGACAAAGATCACAACATTTACTAACATCAAATTGTTAACATGCCCCAAACCTCAATTACACTAAATTTGCATACTGCTGAAACTCAGTTAAACTCAAAATAGATACTCAGCATATCCAAGTTGCCTCACACAACAGCAAATTTAAGTAATAAACATAACAATCAGAGTGAAAATTGAATCCCAGATAGATGATAAAACCAATTAGAAAAACATTTCGATGCATTGCAGTTGAATCCAGTAATCTTAACAACAGGGTTTAGCTAATGAGTTAGCAAACCTGGGAACGGGGCCTCCGTTCACCTTAATCCGGCCGGAGGATTAGCGGTAGTTGAAAGAGATGAGGAGCTTTGATCGCGGCGGAGACGGCGGCGGCGCGTGGGGAGACAGAAACAGAGTATTATTATTATGAAGTAAAGGTCGTGTTTTGGCAGCTCAGAACTGGCATTTCTTGTAATTTTCCTCTTTGTCACTCTTTTCAAAGGGTATATTTGGTAGACAAACTTATAGGAAATTGTTAAAATAAAACCCATAATTATTAGTTCAAGAATCATAATTATCTCTTAAGGAATTTTAATTTATTCAATAATTTTATGAGACCGAAAGAGAATATAAGATTTAAAATAAATATCTCTTAAGTATTGTGAATCTGTATATAATCAATTTAAAAAAATTAATTATAGAATTATTTGAGCTCATAGAGTATATTTAGATCGAACTTAAGTTTTGCTAAAGTAGATTTATGAGGGAAAATTGTTGAGTGGACATAACGTTGGCCCATAAGGCCATCCGCAATTGGGCGGACGATGGCACGCCCGATGGCGCGCATCGTCCGCCCCATTGCGGGTGCGTGACATAGGCCGCGGACGATCGTCGCGCCCTATACTAAGGGCGCGGACGATGCTCATCGTCCGCGCCATCGTCCGCCACATTGCGGCCTACGCGGACGATAGGCCATCGTCCGCGCTATCGTCCGGCCCACTGTGGGCTACGCGGACGATGGCACGCGGTTTCGTTTTTTTATAAATAGAGTTCATTTGTAATTTCATTTCACGATTTCACTTTCGAAACTTATTACATTTACATAATTACTACGAAATGAATTCAAGTCCCAATAGTCCTATGTTTAGCGGAGAGGCGGGTTGGCCGGGTACAGAACCCGGCGAATATCATTCGTTCGATGCCGATACCCAGTACGATCCCGATTTCAGTACGGAATCGTACGGGTTGTCTGACATGGAGCCGTCTCCAAACCGACCAAGCGCTCCCTCCCGCCGTGACGCCTCAGCGGCCGATCCCGAACCCGCCGCAACCGCTTCCGCCCCAGCAAAAAAGAAGCGGAACCAGCAGCGAGCGCATAAGTTGCCGCCTCCCGGAAATTTCGATAAGTACGCCCCCGGCCGTACGAACTACACCGACGACGAAACCCTCATTTTGGCCCGGTGTTGGGTAGATATATCGGAAGACCCGATTTTCGCGAACAACCAGAGGCAGGTCGCGTACTGGGAGCGCATCGCCGGCCTCTACAATGAGGCCAAGCCGCCGACCGCGTACAAGCGCAAACGTGAGCAACTCCGCAAGCACTGGGATCAAATGAAGAAGCAAGTGAACTTGTATGCGGCGGAGTTCGAGAAGTTCACGCGGGCACAGGGGAGCGGCGAGAGCTTGAGCGACGTGCGCGCTAAAGCGTTGTTGTCGTACCGGTCGATGTACGGCGACTTCAAGCACGAGGCCATCTGGGCACTCTTGAGGGACAAGCAGAAGTTCCAAGGTGGAATTCTGCACACTGGTGAGCCGAAGAGGACGAAGACCACCGAAGCTGGTGATTACACGAGCAGCGGCAACGGCAATCACCCGGTTGACCTCAACCGGACGTACGTGGATGAAGGGAGTTCCGACACACAGGTGTCCTCCCGGCGTCCTCCCGGCGCCAAGGCTGCGAAGGCCAAGGGGAAGGCGGCCGCGACCTCATCCTCTACCGCTGCAAACCCATCTCCGTTCCCGGAAACGCTCCCGACCCAGACAGCCACCGCGTTTGAGTCGTTGGCAACACTGTCGATGGCGATTACGTTATTGCAGACGCACAAGGCCCTCAAGAAGTGTACCGACCCCGACGAAGCCGAATATCTCCGGGCGTTAATCGATGAGCTGCGTCGGAAGTTGGGAATTGCACCGACTTAGTTTTTTTTTTTTAAGTTGAGTGGTGTAACTTTTTATTAGTAATGCGTCGTCATTTGTTATTTAGACGTTTTTATTTACTCGTTACTTGTTATATGAAAACATTTAAATTAATTAAATAAAATAATAAAATGATGATGTGGTGCGCCATAGGGCGCGCCTTAGGGCGCCCCATTGCTGATGCCCTAAGGTTGATGTATTGGAATTTTTGGAACTAAAACACGAGTACGTAACAGAATTCAATTGATAGTTAGATTTGAGATGTGAAATTTATGCTTCTTGATATGCTTTGTTTTACATAAAAAAAAAATTATTCATGTCACCGGCGGATCCAATTCATAACAAGATCGTACAATTGAACCCCAATATTATGTATAGTAATAATTGTCTAACAGCCACTAATAACATAGTAGTCACATTGGTCCAGTGGTAATGAACTCCTCTCACAGTAGTTATAATCTAAGGCCATCCGCAATGATGTCTCTTATCCGTCTCTTAACCGTCTCATCTTTTAACTATTCATGGGTCCTACTGTACTTTTCACTCCATCTCTTAACTAAGATACAGAATAATCGTCTCATCTTTTAACTATTCATAGGTCCTACTGTACTTTTCACTCCATCGCTTAACTAAGAGACAGAACCCCGTCTCTTAACCAGTGGTAATAATTTTGCTCGATTACACGGAGTATTTATTTATCATTTTTTAATCATGTTTTATTATTTCCTTTTTTGAATTTTTATTTGAAGTAATAATAAATTTTTACCCTAATTTTAATAGGTAAATTATCTTTATTTTTTATTTACTGATTTTAATTACTAGATTTATGGATAATTTTTTCTCAAAAAGATCTCGAGCCATTGCCACCACTCACTCCACTCCAGCCAGCGTCAGCCGTTGTTGAATATAAATAAACTCAAAATTGAATTCAATCAGTAATGTGAAGCAAAATTCAAATAAAGTTGTGACACAAATATGAGTATAAAATAGGTGTGAGTTGTTTGTTAGTATTACTATTTCAAATCACAGCTACGCCTAAATTACTATGGTTGTAATTGGAAGAGTAAGATGCCACTAAACCAACACAAACATATAGGTCCAAATTTTATAGTGGGTTGTTACTTCAGTAATGAACACAATCATTTCGTGTAATGAGAAATGTATATGTATCCATTTTTTTTATCAATCTAATTATGATTTTGATCACTTATTTCTGAATATGATTTAATTTTACAATTAGAAATTAATTAAAGTGGATTTGGTGTACAATTCTTCTGTTCATAATATACCAATCACTTTTAGAAACACAATCAAATTTCTTAGAAAATAACATGTGACATTACATAGCGGTCTAACATCATTGTAACTAAATTTTACAAAGATATGAAGCAGAAGTAATCATTTCTCGACCTTATATGCATCCATACTTGCTAAAAGCAGGATTAGTTCCATTTCTCTCATGACGGGGTACACGTGTCGTACCTTGGATGGACGGGACAGTCTCCGTCTTCTGTGACTCAATTGTGCCTTGTATACACGTGCAGAAACGAAGAATCAAAGGGCTGATACTGGTGTGAGGATCATGCTGTTGATCCTCGTTTCACCAAGGAAATCGTGTATATATGTGGGTATTGAGAGTGTTAGTATCCTTCAAAATGAGCTATAGTAGGCTCTATTTGGTCCATTACCTGCATT
Organism: Salvia splendens; assembly: GCF_004379255.2. Classification (NCBI taxonomy): domain Eukaryota; kingdom Viridiplantae; phylum Streptophyta; class Magnoliopsida; order Lamiales; family Lamiaceae; genus Salvia; species Salvia splendens. The sequence goes on along the minus strand of NC_056050.1, from coordinate 26,052,663 downwards.
AGGAAGCCGGAGATAAAGAGTCTATCGAGCCTTCAAATACATATGATCGAGCGTATGAAGGATAGACGATCAAATAAGCTCAAAATTGTTTCATCTACTAAAGTATGTGGTGGATGCTTAAATATATGCCATGTGAAATCCATAATCAAACGAGTCGGGTTGATAGCTACTGATGAGAGGGTACCTTGAGTAGCCTGGGCATGTAAATGGATGGCACACATCAAGCAGTACTATTATTTACGGCTCCTGTTGAGGAAACTTCAGGTAATCCTGGGGAGCCACTAGGAATGTTGGCCAGTGGGTTTATGACAAGCGCATTGCGACCTTGGAGAAACCTTCGGTGTTCCATGGATGGATTTCCACCAGAAGAAGCTGGTAATCGAGGAGCTGAAGAACGAGATCCTGCTTTTCTCCACAGCTTTGAGCTCAAGAAGTCAGTGCCAGGTATCTTGCAGCACATAGCTCCTGCTGCACCATTTTGGGACATCCTTCCAGTTGAGACCGCTAGGTCAAACGAAATTTCATCCAAAGCAAGCTCAAGACCGTGCACACGTGCCTCTAGGGAATTCATTCCTTTCTGTGAACTTCCAATAAATTTCTAGATTTTGTACAAGAATGTAATGTCAGATGATCTACTGTTGCAATATCTGAGAATGTAGCTGAAGGGGAAAATGTTTAGGGAATTACTAGTGGAAGAATGCTGAATACCTGAAGCATGTCCATCAAATTGGATTGCTGACTTTCAATCTGAAGAAGTTGATTCCGTATCAAAGATAAGTCGTCACACTCTTTCTGGTTCCTACAGATATCTCCCGTTTCATTACTAACAACAATGCTGGTGTCGCCACACGGAACAACACGAGAGACACCTCTGAAGAACCCAAGCTTATGCTTCCCATTGTTCTCCTTGAAAAGGGCACGTTTAATTCCTGACTTTTCAAATGCTTTCTTCTCTCCCTCACTGGTTCCCATAGCATGTTCTCCTCTACCATCGGATGATTCCACTCCATAACAACCAGCAGGAGTGACGATTTCAACTTTCAAGTCAGAGGACTTCTTCCGATCTAACTTCTGGAACATCGCTGGGCCTGTTTTCTTCACATTAGAACCAAGAGGACTTCTTTTCCTTGCAGTCGAAGCTGGAGAGCCATCAGCATGCGGCGTCCTGGTAGCCGGGCTATCCAGAGGGCTTCTTCTCCTTGATAAAAGAGTATTAGACCCAACCGAGCAGGGAGTCTTGGAGACAGGAGGGTAACGGCCATCATTTGCATTTTCTGAACTCGGAAACAAAGAAGTCAATTAAGTATTCTAGGAAAAGAAGCACGAAAATGAACAGATTCAGATGTAAGTATATAGTCATATCGATGTCTGAGACAAAAACGCATGTGAAAACGATACCACGAACCAGCCTGGACACAAAATCTACAGAAAAAATGAACAAAATAACAATTCCAAGCACTAGAAGCAGAATAGATATTCAATAAGTCAAAAGTTGACAAGAACATGGAACATATTAATATAAACATCTGCATCTCAAAGAAGGAATTTAATACAGAAAAGTGAAAGAAAACAACAAAGGCAAAAAAACAAACTGACACCACAGTTCATAACTGCATAAGAGCTGAAAAAGCATAATCAACACAATAAAGCATTCAGCACATGACACTAAAGCAATGATTAAATCACTTTAATCCATTTTCTGAGGAAAGTTTGTCCTGGCATGATTTACACCATGAATTAACTTTGGAAGAATGAATAAGAAACAGTAACAGTTGTAAACAGCAGATGGAAATCATGTATCTTACGCTTAGACGATGCCTCTGATTCCGGTACCGGCGAGAACTCCTCAGGCAGATCTGGAATTTCATTCCAAGCTTCAATCATCTGATTCATCGTCTCCCTTGCTGCCTTCACCTGATCAGATCAATCCATACTCATAAACACACACAATCACAATCTATTTGTTAAGAAACTGAATTCTAGGTCATTATAAAAAATCAATTGATTCAGCAAATTCACTCAAATTTTAGGTCATTGAAATCAATCATTTAAATCAGCTTAAGATCACAGACCTTATCAAATCTCTTGGCCTCAAAAGTCTTCAAGCACGACGCCTTATACTCAGAGAGCGATTCCTTCTCCACGGAGGCGATCTTCACTAACGCCTCCGCAGCAGCCTTCCTCGCGGCCCAGTCATCACTGCTCAGGAAATCCACCAACAAATTGAGCAAATTCCAAACCACATTCCCCGCGCCGACACGCAGCACTCCCTCCACCGCAACAACACTCCCCACCAGCGCCAGAAGCGCCGGCTTCGCCTTGAAACAGTCACTCCTAGCCAGCTTCTCGATCCTCGGTAGCAGCCTCCTCAAGCTCGCGGCGTCAGGACTCCTCGATCCTTCAATCGCCGCCGCCAGGCACAGTGCCGCGCCTGCCTGCGCGCTGGAATCCTGCTCCGTGAACAGCGATTCGACGAACGGCTTGATCAACGACGCGAACGGAGGGGAGGTGACGTGAGACGAGATGGAGAAAGACGCGGCGACGCAGGCGGCGCGGACGGAGGAATCGGCGTCGCGGAGGCGGCGGACGACGGAGGAGAGGATTTTCGAGAGGTAGGGCGAGAGAGAGTTGCCTTGGCTCTCGGAGAGGATCGAGACGAGCTTGAGGCACTGGCGGCGGACGGGCGACTTGTCGGAGGAGTCGGTGGCGGAGACGGAGGAGATGAAGGAGGGGAGCGCATCGGCGGAGAGAGCTCTCGCGATCGATTCGAGCTCCGACGCCGCGGCGGAGTGCGTGTCCCTATCGGAGAGCTTGTGGAGGCACGTGAGCACGCGGTGCCTTAGGTCACGTGCCTTGGCCTGCTTCACGGAATTGGAGGCTGACATTGTCGATATACAGCTCGAGAAATGTGAATCCGTGGTGAATTTAATTTTTCAGCGGTGGCGGAGGCGCCGGCGGCATCTCCGGCGACATTAGTCGGAGAAGATGGTTGAGTCTAGATTTACTATTTCTCCTTCGGGAATATTTATAACGGTGCGGGGTAGTATTGTAATTTAGCTTGTTCTTCGTAACTAACCATGTCAAACGGTGCCGTTTAATGAGTACGTGATTTTATTATAAGTAATTAATTACTGTTTTAAATTCTTAATCAAGAAATATTAATTATACTTTCTTTGTTTTCGTCCCATGCATTCCATAATGTGGAAAAAGGAGATTTGAGTTAATACGAGACTCCTAATTAAGGAAAAACAACTCATTTTTAGCAATTATGGGGTTTATTTAATTTAAATCTCTTGGATGCTCTCTCTAAATCAAGAAATTGAAACCATAAGTATTTAATAGTGATAACTTGTAAGCATCATTTTCCCTCTTTCTTACACAAAAAAAAGAAGCATCATATTCCCCAAAATAAGGTGACAAATCTTTGAACAAATGTATTAATAAATTTTGGTAGTTGATAAGATAACTTGTTAATTAAATAAATATCCAATTCATTATAATATATTTTGAAAAATAAATAAACTACTCTTAAACATGAATGAAGTGAAATTGATTTAGGAGATTGAGGTCTTTGCTATATAATAGGTACACTTTGGATTCGTGGCTTAAGTCAACCATTAAGCAAATAATTAGAGATAACATTGGGCCTAATAATTTATAATCATGATTTATTCAGCCACACTTGGAAATCTGCATTCATGAGTAAATTAACCTTTTTAAATTGATAATCGATAAACTACAATAACTGACACATCATAATAGTTGTCATTTGAAAGGATAAACTATAATTACTCAATAAATTTAAAACTATTTTCAGTAATATATTTATATAATATTATTTGTTGGTTATATTTAATAATTAAAAGGGGAAGGAGTGTAGAGTTGAAGGTAATTGGCAATCATTGTTATTCTTTGTCGGCTAAAAGAAATGTGTTTTTCTTTTTGCATCTTACGTTATTAAGCCTTACTATGATCAAGGTATTGTTTGAGGATCAAGCATCAATGATGCAAGAAAAAGAAAAAAAATACAAAGGGCAAACAAATTCCAACATTAATTTTAATTTATAAAAACATAACATTAAATATTTATTAGTTCGAAATGCAATATATTTTAATAATTATATATTTTCATAGCTCATTGAGCATTACAGACTAATCCATCATAATTAAGCATCAAAATTACACGTACACTACAACACATAGGTTCGATCTAATTATAATTTGACTTTTGGCTATAATTAAATTAAACTATGCAACTGGAATCAAATGGCATTCCTTCTAATTTGTTAATCGCGAAATTCGAGTATGATCGCATAAACATCCATATTATATAAATATACAAGAATCATATAAAATAAATATTACTCCTGTAAGCTAATAATCAATTTTAGGCTGTAGATCACATCATCATCATCATTTTGTTGATTAAATTAATGATCTTTGAGTTTGAATCCATTGAATGATGAAAATTATGTTATTTTCAAAATCATCATTTTCACATCAAATTATCATAGTTTATAATAAATTCATTCTTCTCTAATTTTTTAAATTTTATAGTATTATAATACTTAAGTTTGTAAGGTATACCTTATACTACATATATTTAACATATCCATATTTAATATTTGAGAAAACTTTATCCACCATAATCGATCAACTATGCAATGTTTCAAACATTTATAAAAAAAAATAAAATCTCTTTCACTGACCATAAATTCAGAACATAGTCATTATTAATTGATTCAGTGAATAAATACTTTAAATATTATTTTGCATGAATATAGTATGCCATTTGTTATCAAGTCGCACTCTACCCTCATAAATCGAAACCTATTATTCTCCTTCTTCTAGAAATAATAAATTGTGAATTCATATATACATGCTTCCATTGCTCCACGACCAACTATATATGTTACTCTACTACTTAATTAAACATATTATTTAATCACTTCATTTACATGCAAATAATTTAAAGACAGCATTATTATTATGGGTTTAAGTTGGGAAATAGAAATTTCGTGTCGGTTGTATTTAGCCATTTTGTTAGACAATCAGTCGTATCTCAATCACATCAAACCTATTTTACCAACCACTTTATTTCAAATGATTTCTCGAATCTATTTTAAGACAAAATAAGGGATTAATTATAGATTGGTGGCCTTCTTTTATAGAAAGAATTATTATTATACGATACCATACTCTTTTGGGAATTGTCACTATGTTTGGCTTCATATTCACATTTTCTTATTTTTATAGAAAAACAAAAATTGTTTGGTCCCTTCAAAAGTACTCCTAAATAGTTTTTGTTACATAGAAAATAAAATTTGTTTGATCCCTTCAAAAGCAATAAAAATAGTAGTAATTCATTATGAAAAAGTGTGAATGTGTGATAGCTATAAAATTAGGTAATTATAATATTTTCTCACACAATCAAACATCGCAAGAACTAGACCAATCTGCAACCGTTTGCACAGAACCACAATTATAAACTGTTAATTATAGTTTAACTAAGACACTAATTAGCGTTTTTGTTAGGATTTATTTGTCTTACCATGGAGGTGTTTTGTTTTCCAAATAAAAAATTACTCGTATTAATTTATAAAATATAGTAATGAATTTCAATTGGAGACGATTAGTTATATGCTTCATTAAATATTTTGATACGTTTCACAAAAACCTTAGATAAATGAACGTGAGAATTAATTCATTTTCAGAAAATTGGTAGAGTGTATTTATAGACATAAAACAATATATTCAGTTCTCATTCAATTCAATATCCGCTAAAGTCAACTTTTTTTATTAAATGGAAAATTTGATTAACATATATAATTTCGAAGAAAAATTGCACATAGAAATGCCGACACCGTCAAAACTAGGGTTTGGTATATTAATGTAGGGAGACACATTTATTCAGCATAATTGGTAGATGAAATGTCACACTCAAATATTTTACATATATATTAACATAAATAAGCTAAGGGAGCTAGTGGTCACATGAGCAAACATTCATGGTTTTATGCAATTAGTTAGATTAAATTTATCCCGAATATGTACGTGATGATCTAGTTTGTAGTATTAGGATAACCTATTGAATGAATGGTTATTTGTAATTACTACGTACTAATTTAAAAATATGTTCCATGTTGAAATAAATTAAATCAAAATTCAATGAATTTGGACCTACTTGAAAAATAGGTTATGTATTTCTCTATCAAAAAGATCTTGCATAACAAGTAGACTATCACTTAAGTAAGATGAACTAAAAATTGAATTATTGGTATTAGCTAACACGATATTGACTGCAAATAGACCTTAATTATTTAATATTTTCCTACATACTATGTGAATTAAACAGTGAAAGTAGCCAACTTGATTTGTTTAATTTGTTCTCTTCTTGACAGAATAGTGTCACTTTTTTGGAGATATAATATCACTTAAAACCCAAGGAATTATTGATAGAGTATTCTCACCAAATAAATGAATTGTTTCCAATCATGTAATTCTATATATAATTTTGAAAATATATGGAGTGAAACTATCCATTTTGAGAAATTGATTAGTAGGCATGTCGTCGCATAAGAAATATTTGAAGTAAAGATAGGAAAAATACTGGGAAATTTTCCTAGAAAAAGATAAGGGAGATTTTCAAGGAAAGAAAATATTTGAATAACACTCTTTTTCTTTATTTTATGGTATGACTGAAACTGTAAATTAAGGTTCCCCTGTATCTCATGTGGGATTGCTTCATTTTCAGACAATGAGTAATTGAACTAGAAAGTTTGAATAACACTCTTTTTCTTTATTTTATCATAGGTGTACAGAATCCGCCTTTATGAAATTCGACTAATCCTGCTCGACTGGGTTTGCGGAGTAAGGTCGAAAATCTCCCAGCGGATGGCGGGATTGAATAACACTCTTTAAATAAGTTCAATATTCAATTTGATCAACTAGTTTATGTTTTCTTTAGGAGTCACAATGTGAGAGTTCAATTTTAATAATCAAACAATGTTCATCTCCTATGGGACTGTTAGATTGCAATATTTACTTGTGATCAGAAGCGATGTCTATTCTTAACTATTGTTCGGTTATATTTTTCTCAAAAACTCAACCCTTGATAATTTATCTTGATCCATCTTCATAGTGCTAATATGATATTGTATCTCTCGATTATCCATCTCACATCCAATCACATGACAAAAAAAATCATGAAAACTACCTTCAAATCCTTCAGCTCGAACGGTTCAAGTTCACATCATTAACTTGTTTTAAAATGAGGATCAATAAGTACTATCTTTTACTATTGTAACTGTTGTACCTCGAACCTAAATTTATTGATTAGAGGAGAAACATCTTATCAACTAAGTTACAATTCATTGTCGACGATCTCGCATTGACTAGTTGAAGGTTTGTTGGTTTAGTTCAAATGGAACCAAAATTCAATGTTCATTTATAAAAATTAAATTCGAGCATTTGGACTATATCTAAAATGGGCTTTTTGTAGTGTTCTCTTTCTATATTTATTGTCTGTGGCCTATTAAGATATTGGGCTTGTAAAGTTCGATAAATCAAATGTAGCCCATTTAAAATCAAACAACAACCGTCTTCTTTCATTTAGTAGCAAATTATGAAGATGGCTTTTTTTTAAAAAAATATTGTATGCGTAAATTATTCATGTTTTCACATTTATTTCCATCATAAAACTTACAAAACCTTTACTACGTATATTAGTTCAGTTTACATATATAATTTTATATCCATTCTTGTGGATTTCAAGAGAGAATACTTTATCACCAACTTACTGTAATATAACCAAATAGCACTATTCATATTGAAAATATATACATAAAAGTTAAATACTGCTTATATGAGCTTTAGTCATATGAATATGAATGTTGTTCAGTTAGATGGATATGGTCCGATGCTTAATTTTGAGATAGTGTCACATGAGATTAGTTTTAACTTAAAAGTCTTGATTTTACTCTTAGGAATCATATTCCCGGGATTCATTTTTTTATGAATCATTTTCCTTGCCAACTTTACTTTCTCGTCAACCAAACATGGCCTTAGAGCCAAATCTAAATAATCTCTACCTTAACTTTAAGCTTAGCTACACGTGGAAAATCGTTTGCCCTCTTTTGCGGAATATTGAACTTCCTTTTTGTGCTAGTTGGTTACTCAACGTGTACACATAGGCATCTCTCACTTTTGTGTACACATATATTACTTGTCTTTCTCTCCTTTTTATAGTCTCTTTTTTGTTAGATTTTAAGAATAAAAAGGGCACAATTTGCTTATATGTACCAATTATAATAGGTGCATATTCATAATATAAGAATTGTATAATGATTAAAATAATGGATTTGAGCTAGTCTCTCAATCCAACTACTTATATGAAGTATAATTTTATATCGATTCTTTATAGTCAGTCGCTATATGACCAAATAACACTATTTATATTGAAAATGTATACGTAAAGGTGTTCATTAATCATTTACATAGACTATATAAGATTTAGTCTTACAAGTGTTGTTCAGTTAGATGAATTTGATAATTAATCTCGGGATAGTGTCATGTAAGATTAGTGTTGATATGTAATTTCATCTTCCTCGAATTATGTAAATATTAATTTTATATTGAAACTTTCAGTGTTTTTGGTACATGGTATGGTACGATGCATGAGTGCCTAGAAAATAAAGTGAGTTTGATAGGTTATATGAAAATTAAAATTCAAAGCAACATTGTATTAAAGCATTATTATAAGCAAAAATGAAGGCCAGTGCAATTTTCTACACATGAAATTCATATCCTTCGTTTTGTTTCTCACTTCATTCCGACACGAGATTTTATCACCAAAAATTCCAAAATTGTCTATTAACTTAGATATACTAATTGATTTAAAATAACTTAGAAACTATTGTAGTTTAATATATCATTTTCTTTTATTTTAAAAAATATTGAATTGAGTTATTACAGATGGCATTAATTTTATAAAGTCGAGATATTAATTGATTACATCAAAGATTTTTTTTTTTTTAAATTAACTTCATATATTTATAAATTTTATAAAGTCGAGATATTAATTGATTACATCAAAGATTTTTTTTTTTTTTAAATTAACTTCATATATTTATATCATATATATGAAGGAGGAAATTACAAATCAACTCCTATAACAGGAGGAAAGACAAATTACGCCACCCTGGGTTCGAACTCAAGACCTCCAGGATAGACGCGGTATCCAGCACCCTTTACCGCTAGGCCAAGGGGCTTGGATTGATTACAGCAAAGATTAGACTCGCTAATTTATTGGAAAAGAAAAAGAGTTTTATGTGACCCTATGTATGAAACACAAAAAAACATAATTATTGTATTTATGATTTTTCGCCGTTTTTCAATATTACTACTCCATATAATATCAATTGTTGATTATAATTAAAATAAATTTAGATAAATTTTTTAAGAAATATTTTTAAGCGAAAATTGAAACTTTGGATTAGTATTTCAATTACCTTAAATCCACACTGTCACAAAATGCTAAAATTAACAACATAAAATCTATTACTACTTCCATAACAAAAATATCATTTCTCAACCATATACTAATATTCTGTAACAATAACAATAGTATCACGAAAAAGCCCTCACAGATCCCTAACGACATACATCGGAAAGAAGGTGGAAGGTAGGGGCAAAATGGTCAAACTCGCCGTATTTAAGCAATACAACTGCGAAGCTGAGAAAAGTACAAGAGGAAAAAACGAAAGGGTTGAAACGAAGCAGAGCAGTTGCCGTTATCCACATTCTCTCTCTATATCTAGCGTTTTCTCTCTCCACCCGTTTCTCCGATCAATCTGTTTAGGGTTTTTCAGATTCTGCAACGAGCTTACTTAGCCATGGTTTCCGATTCGATCCCCAACGCCTCCATCGCCTCATCGAACCTTAGGGATTTCGCCAAGAAGAAGAGGGTGCGCGTTGCTTTTTGTCTGTTTTGATTCGTTTGAGAAATGTTTATATCCGCATTTTCATAGCTGCGTGATTAATTGGATCGGAAATTAGGATTTCTGTTGTTTTAGTGATTTTTTTGGGGGAAATTCTTTGATTTGTTGTTTTTTTTACATTTTATCGTTTCGATTGATTTTTCTCTCGTTTTCAAATTTCGATTAGTGATTTTTTAAGGAATCCGGCAGTTTCTAATCTTAATAGACATTGAGCTAGAGATATTTTATTCTCCATTTTAGAAATTTGTGGTGATTATTTGTTTCTGCAATTTCTGAGATCGGCTATTTGTTGATTGGAAACTGTAGGCAAACCGCTCGGCGAAATTGAAGCAGTGCAAGCTCGATGCTCGCCGTGAGCAGTGGCTTTCTTACGGTTTGTGGATTTTCTATTTATTTGATTTTTTTTTCCTTTTTCCGAATGCACAAAATGGATCTTGTATTTGAGGATGATATTTCTCCACTGTTATAAAGCTCCTGCTTTTTCATTAATTGTTGCATTTCCTGTGAATTATTTCAATAATTGTAGCTGTATTTGTGATTTGCATTTTCTGTGAATTATTGCAATAATTATACCTGCATTTGTACGGGATATATTTGGTGATTTGGGGTTTTTATGGAACCAGTGAAAAATAAGGGTGAAAGTAAGGCGGAGGCCAATGGTGGGGTGACTGCATCCACTGGGGCATCTGTGCATTTGGAAAATCTGAGTAGCCAACCGATGGGGAAGCTAGAGATTAAGATGAGAAGTGAGGAGGGGATATACGGAGATGGTTCACCGATGCATCATTACAGTGACTCGGACTCCGTTCAGTCCAACAGCCCGACCAGCCACACCAGTAGTGTTTCGGGAAGCAACGATTCTGGGGCCACTTTCACTGGAAGCAGCGGAAGCAGCAGCAGCAGTAGTACTAATGGTTTCTGTTCAGGGAACATGAGCGATGAAGATGTAGGGGATGCTGGTGATGATGATTGCTTGGAGGATTGGGAGGCCATTGCTGATGCATTGGCTGCCACTGACGACACGCAGAAAGATTCGCCTCCTCCAAAGAATCATGACCATTCTACAGAGTCTGGTTCTCAGGTGGATGCAAGTGACCAGATCCATACAGCCAGTGCTGATCCTGAGAGGGTAAGAACTGCTAATCGTAGGTCCCTGGTAAATTGCTGTGCTTGGAGGCCGGATGATGCTAGTCGTCCCCAGACCTTACCCAATTTGGCCAAGCAGCATAGTTTTCCAATGAAGTCTGAGCGCCATTTAGACCAAGGATCAGTATGGGTCTGTAAAAACGTCAGACCAATCCCCACTGCATGTCCGATATGCTTTGAGGATTTAGACTACACCGATTCAAGCTTTTGCCCCTGTGCGTGTGGTTTCAGGCTCTGCCTTTTCTGTCACAAGAGAATACTTGAGGAGGATTCCCGTTGCCCAGGCTGCAGAAAGCAGTACGAGGTTGAACCTGTTGATGGAGAGGCAACGCTGGACGGAGTTAGCTTAACCTATCGATTGGCTCGTTCTTGTAGCATGGTTGCAAGGTCTTGAAAGTCTCTGTTCCTTAAACTTGTATGTCGGGTCTCTCTTTCTGCGTGCGTTCTTACTATTAGACTGTTTTTTAACAGCCTTTAGATGTTGGTATATAATATCTTTTGAAGCTCAGGGAATTAATCTTTTGATCATGAGTTTTCTTTATGTCTTTTAGTTGTACTGTGGTTATGTGATGTAGAATACCTATTATGTGAATAGATAAAAGGGCAGAGAAATAAAATCCATTGAGTTCTCATCTTGGTATCTTGTTCCATTTTGAAATGATTAATTCTTGATTGTGACACACACTGATTTTTAAATGCGTATAGCAAGCACTCTAGTTTGAGCAAAATTGTCAAGATTGTTGAGACTTTTTAGTTTCTTTCATGTGCAAATATTCAGATGGTTGATTCTTTAAGTTCCAAAACTCCAGTTGGCTTGATTTTGTGAATTTAGAAGGCTTGGTGATCATTGTGATTACTTTGGTGGTGACTTGGAATTTGCTGAAAAGGAACCTATGCTTGAAGAGGACATCTTTGCAATTTATTATTCTGAATCATGAGTTATGTGATGATCAGAGTAAGAATCTTGCTAAGTTTAAATGCAAAAAAGCACTTGTCCATTTTGATCGATTCATACAACCGACTTTTGTTGAAGAACAAGTATACTTTATGAATACCATTAATATAGAGCTTTTCTTTGAGAGTTATAGAGCTTGTTTTTCTAATATCATTCTACAAATTCTACAATAAAATAGAGAAGGTAACACTGGATGAAAGACATGTGATAGTGCATATGGTTCAACATTATCAAATATTAGGGCATGTGTTTCTTATACTAAAATATGTTAGTACATAATTATTAATGCTCCATTCTATCCCTAAAAGTTATACAACATTTGAAATGACAAAAATTTTAATGACCAATTGGTAAAGAGGGATATAAAGAATAGAAAGAAAAAGTGATTGGAATATTGTTAATAGAGAATAAGACTTATCTCCTTAGAGAAAAAAAAATTACTTAAATAAATATGGTCTATTTTTAAGGGTCATCCAAAAATGACAAACGCAGTCTATTTTTAAAAGACGGAGAGTATTATTTAATTAGCTTGATCAATATATTACTAGGCTTAGAAAAACAACCAGTAAAAAAACAATTGGACAAAAAAGGGCTAAAATTAAGACATGAGAGTTGATTGTCTAGTTTTCGACTGTTTTAACCTTAGCTTACAGACAAGAAACTCACTACACTATAAAGACACTATCAACTGCAGATTTCACATAAAAAGGAAGCAAACAAAAACAATGAAACAAGATACAAATGATTTGCATGTTAAATAGATGGTCCAGAAACAACAATGGCTGTCACCTCCATTTTTCTAGCTCGACATCATGGCATTATCGATCGACTGGAGCGCTTGGTTCGCGAAGAAACGGACATCAACATCAGGGTCCTCGGAGAGCTCTACCAAACTGGGACGGATCGTCTTCTCCACCACCTATGAAGAAGCAAGAAAGGCATTTTCAGAGAGATGGTGACAGTTAAATCGAAGCAGTGAAGGGGGTTTGTTTTACTCACGGATTGATCAACGATGGGGATCATCGACTGCAGCACCTTGGCCACGTTGAATTTGATGTTGGGCACCCTGCCAAAGTTACGGGAGGCTCAGATTATCAGAGCCCGTTCGGCCAAGCTTATAAGATGCAACGTCTAGCTTACAAGTTGACAAGGTGTTCGGACAATTGAGTATGTTACCTGTCCTTGGTCGCGTTGACAATGACGGGCAATAATTTAGAGCATGTTATGTCGGAGCCCATGACCGGAGCGAGTAGCGAGATTGCCTGTAGCACGGTCATACGGTACAAATAGTGCGGGTTCGTCACCATTTCCAAGACCTGCATAGGAAACCAGGGAAATGCTCGAGTTTCAACATATACAGCGAAAGAGGGTAAAATAGGAATACGACGAAATCTAAGAAGCAACAGACCTGAGGAACTATATGCTGCATTGCCCATTCGGGACCAAATTCCTCGGCCAGACGCTTCAAATTATTAGCAGCAGCTTCTCGGATAGAGTAAACCTGCAGAATGTAGTACGCAAACTCTTAGAATACGATTGAGGGAGTCTTGTGTAAGAGAGCAGTTGGGATGAATCACGAACCTTATCCTGCAGCCACTGCATGCAAAGGGCACCGAGTTTGTCGTCGAAAAATCCAACACCCAACTGGCTAGCCAACAGAGGAATATACTCTATGATGGCAAGTCTGACTCTCCAATGTCTATCTTCTGCCAGCTCGACAATGGCTGGTAGTAAAGATTGGGAAAGTAGGTCGATTCCTATAACCTGTGCGGGCAGGAAGAAGATATTAAGTATGGTGTGAATAAAGTGAAACAAGAAGAAGAACCGAATCGTGGAGGCACAGACCTGATTGACTTGGTCCAGCTTGCTAATGATATTGAGGCGAACATCAGGGAATTCGTCTTTCAAGAGGGAGAGGAATATGGGAAGAAGTTGTTCGATTGTTGCATCCTGAATAAATTTGTAGAATATAACCAAATTTGAAATAAATAAATCAAGACGTTAGAGCTGATATAATACTTCCAAATCAAGCTGGAAAATTTTACCTTTCCTAACACGGGAGCCATTCCCATGATGACAGATGCCAAAGCAGATCTTACATGTTGCGAAGAATCAGATGACAATTCCTGCAAACGATGATATGGGAAAACGATTAGGGCTAATTCTGTAACAAGTGAATAAGTCGAGCTAAAATTCGGGCCTAGAAGGTTACCTTTACGCAGGGGAGGATATGCTGGATAGCAAGTTCTGGATCAAGAATCCTACAGAATTTTGTAACTTTTCCGGCAGCTGCTATTCGCACTTCAGCTTCATTATCTCGGAGCAGGCGCACATATGCAGGAACTAAATCAGTCCTGAAACATATAAAATTACGTTTAATCATGAATACAACTCATTGTAAAAAGAAGGGAAAATCAAGCTAAGCATCGGATCAGATATAAACACTTACTTAGTAGGTTCAGGTCCCACGGCCTCACAAAGCTCATACAATTGATTGGCGACCATGTAGCGAACACGCCAAGACTTATCCTGATGAGAACAAACGTGTATCAAAAGGCTTTCACTGGAAAAGAGAGGAAAAAATGGCAACATAATCAACTTGGACAGAAGAACAAGTATTTGCAGTTGAAAACTATCATGAGATACCCATACTCAAATGCATAAAAAATAGTAGCTTCAAGCTCACCCAAATTCATAGCAGTATACAACATAATGAGAAATCAAGCGCAAACAACATCATCGAGGTTATATATACACTTAAACTACTTCTTACCAACATTACCAAGGAAAATCTTCAAGCAAGTAACTATAATAAATTCAAAATAAACGGATATAATGCTGCATAGCAATAGTTCCGACTGTACCTGTGAGAAGTTGACAATCACAGGGAGAATGTGGGCAACACAATCTTGAGGCTCCAACAACTTGCCAAGAGCAGCGCAGCTCTCAACAGCTAGTAAGCGAACAGAATCTTGATCTGGAAAGAACAATTGAAACGAGTCACTTTCAGTATACCAACAGTAACATTTACAATCTTAACTTCCAATCGTCTGTAGCTACTTGTGATTTAAGACAACAGAAGTAACAATTCAACAAATTTAACTTTTTCTTGCACTTTTTTGCATATGGTATCTCAACAATGATTTCGAAGACTCAAAACTCAATTTACCATCTTGTGTGAGGTCCTCGAACATAGACATGATATCAGTCTTGAGATGAGCAGCTTCGACCGTAGCAGCAAACTTTCCCAAATTTGTTGCAGCCGCTCTTCTCACCATCGGCATATCATCTTGACACAATTGGCTGTACATTGACCTTAATTCTGTCTTTAGCATATCCGGGGCACTTGGATATGCAATATGAAATAAACCACAAGCAGAGACACGGGCCGTAAACCACTCGCCTGCTGCCAGTCTCTGTATTTTTTAAAAATAGAAACAAGTTGAGTCAAGACAAACGCATAACTAACACCATTGGTGCCTAACCAATCATCTAGACTCTTCAATAGCATAAGAAATGAAGTAACACGAGCAAACTAAATCCAACCTTCACAAGAGGAATAAACGAGTCCACTAAATCACTCTCCCTCATTTGTGATCCAATTCTGCACAACGACTCCACAGCTTTGTCCCTCACACATGTCTCCTCCACAGTGCAAAGTGTTTCTAGAGGCTGGAGCAGCACGTGAGCGTGCTCCTCTCCTCCAACATATGGAATAAAGACACCCAACTCTTCAGCCATGGCAAGCAGCACCTCATCATCGTCATCATTGTTCTCGCTCAAGAATGGAATCAACTCCTTTCTAGTCCTCTCCTCCCCAAGCGCACGCGCAATGGTGGACAGTCTACGAATGGAGTTCAACCGCAGCTGAATGTCTTCGTTCTTCAACTCATCTATCAGGACTGCTATTGGATAAAGTGGCTCATCCACCATCGACATTGTGCCACAAAATAACAGTACGAAAATCTGTAATGCCAAAAACAAAAACAAATCAAGAACAACATCAGCATACCAAACACACATATACAATTGAACCTTTATTTACACAACCAAACACAAAATGAAACTAAATTCGTTTAAAAATCACTCTTCAAACAATATCAAACCCACATGATTAAACTACTCAAAACTTCGTTTCCCAATCAATTTAGACAGATCAAATAGATGCAAAACAGATCAGAATTTTCATAAGAAAGAAGAATGTATGAGAACTAGTATGATCTAACCACGAGATCCCATTACTAATCATGCCAAAAATCACCAACTCAAATGAAAAGGGCTAAGCTCAGGTCAAAAACAAGAAAGAAAGGCACGAAAACTTTATCCTCTCCCACCTAAAATAGGGGAAGCGAATTGATATTATAGAAAAAGGCAGATCAAAATCGATGGGGAGAAATCCAAGATCTGGGCTTTGAATCCCCAACCAATTAGGGCAGATGGAGAAAATCTCAGATGCGTACAACTATAAAAAGAAAGAAGGAGAAGAGATTTACCTAGGGCACCGGCTCCCTCAGATTCAGAGGCGTTTTGGGAGAGATTCAGAGGGGTAGAGAGAGGGAGATATTTATGAATTTGTATTTGTGTTTTCAGACCGATGATTTTCATGTAATTATACAAGAAATGCTACCCAAATACAGTGTCATCAAAAGAGGAGATAAAAATTGGATTTTTTTACTTTATTCATATAAAATCCCCTTATCCAGTAAAAACCTCTTCTTTTATTGTAATAAAAGCGGCAAAGACCAGTAATAAAACCAAATCAACAAGAATATGAAATATCTAATATATCGTGAAGCAATCAACTATTAAGACCTAAAAGTTGCGTCTCGAAACCTAATTTCCTCTCTGAAAACTAAAAACATTTTTAATTAGAAATTTCAAAATTTTTAAAAGTGAAACTGACCCATCCGATTTTGGCCAAGAAATTTGAAATTGTTATTTAAAAGAGAAATAGGCACATAAATTTCTAATTTTATCTTGCCTGTCTAAGATCATTAAGCATGCTGTTTATTAGTTAATGCATATTTAAAAGTTGGGACAAATCACAATATAATTGTATTTCCAAAAGTAAAAAATAACATAAAATTGGGTTTATATTGTAAACAAGATAAATGCACATCTTTGTGGCAACCCAAAAACAATGGGTTTTTTCTATTTTTGTTCTAAAATAGAACTTAGATTCCTCGTTTGTTCTAGCGTTTTTTTTTGTTCCGGATTTGGGAGAGACGCATGACCCTCATGCGTCTCTTTTTAATGAGACGCATGACGATCATGCGTCTTTTATAGAGACGCATGAGGGTCATGCGTCTCTATTTTTTTTTCGTTTTTTTTAACGACGCATGAAGGTCATGCGTCTTAGGTATAGACGCATCTCTCTCATGCGTCTGTTGTTTTTTAAAATATAATAGACGACGCATGAGCGTCATGCGTCTTAGGTAGAGACGCATGAGGCTCATGCGTCTCTATGTCGAATTAAATCAGTTCCGCGAGAGGCAGAAGGCAGAATACACGCGAGAGAGAATTCTGATAGGCGACTTCCGGCGATTCCTTGGCGATTTCTTAGCGAATCCGACGATTTCCTCTCTTTTTCCGGTAAGTTTCATTCAATCCTTCAACATTCCTTCCTTATTTGTTGTTAATTTGCATAGTTTGTTTAGATTTCCCCTAATTTTTGTAAATTAGGGTTTATAACAAATTGCTCAATTTTGTCCGATTTTTTGGTGTTTAGTTAATTGTAATGGATTTTAGTGGCTAAATTCATTCTATTGTATAGTTATTCATATATTAGAGATGCTTGGTGTTGTGATTTTGGTTGATATTGAAGAATAAAGTATAGGTTGAATTGTATATTTTAATTTAACCTTCTAATTTAGTAGCTATATGTAAATTAGGCCTTATAAAGCATGAATGGTGTTGAATTGGAGTGAATCAATCATATGATTTATGATTTGTTGTTATTTTGAAGATGAATTTGAATGGATATGTAATTTGTGTTGTAATTTGTATTTGTTGTTTTGTGAATTTGTACTTAGATTAGATGGAGACTTCAAGTTCTAGTGAGCAATTATTATATGGACCCGAAGACCCGTCCTTGCTAAATTTACAGAAACATCACATTTCACATAAACTCATGAAAGAGGGCACAACCCAAGTATTTAAAGTCCGAAGGACAGAAAGCAAGACTTGGGACGTCGAAATTCACGAGAATGTTAGATATTGGCTTGACGTCTTTGGTTTCAAAGGCGTGATCGATTGTGGGAAGCCCATGAAGGTGGACAACGAGCTGATCACGGCGTTGATTGAGCGTTGGAGACCGGAGACGCACACTTTCCATCTACCGATCGGTGAGGCGACGATCACCTTGGAAGATGTGCAAGCCATTTGGGGCTTGAGGGCGGATGGTCGCGTTTTCACAGGGCGTGACTATCATGACAACTTTTCAGACTGGACCAGCAAGTGCCGCGATCTGTTGGGATGGATACCAGATACTTCCACAGAGACAAAGCAAGACGGTTTGCTGATGACCGCACTGATCAACCAGACAAGGATGCCTCTGGGTGATGACCTACCTATGTACGTATACATCCAAAGGGCACGTATCCATGCCCTAATTTTATTAGGAGGTCTCATTCTACCGGACACCACGGGGTGTAAGGTGCCATTTATGTGGTTGAATGGGCTTGGGGATCCAGAAGAGGTGAAGAATATTAGTTGGGGAAGTGCGGCATTGGCCTACCTTTATCATTATCTGTGCGAGGCTTCCATGGATAAGAGAAAAGAGTTAGGCGGGCCTATGATGCTTCTGCAGCTATGGGTGTGGGAAAGAATGCCCACATTGAGGCCTGCGTTCATTGGACCAGTTGTACACGAGCCATATACACCATGTGGCGCCAGGTATATATCTAAATATTTATTTATTAATTTATATTGGATTATTTGCTTACATCAAATATATGTACAGGTGGAAAGGAACAACGCAGATAGGAAATGCTCCTAGACATTCGGTTGAGCATTATCGTGACCAAATATCTCTGATTAGACCTGGCCAGGTGAGTATTATTTCGGTTTAGACTTCATTTATGAACTTATTACGGAATTATTCAGTGGCATTTGCATTGCTGTTTTGTAGTTTATCTGGACGCCATACGCACATTGCATACTGCCTGACTACTGCAATGATGTGACTGGATGCTCTCTGTGCGAGACCTACTTGGTATGTTGGGCCTATGTCGAGGCCCATGAGCCTGGACGAGTGCGACGACAGTTCAATCGGTACCAGGATATACCGCAGAATGTAGACAGGATGCTAAGGAACGCCGATCATTTAGGCAAAAATGATCGGCGTGGTAAGAAGGGCAACAACTGGGCAACCACGCATCAGTTCTACATTGGGGAGTGGGACATGAGGTACGAAAGGTTCCAAGCTGCCGAATACGCCGCACCAATGTCTTTGGATATTCCCATGAGCCCGAGTTATATGGAGTGGTATAACAGAATTACAGTGACGTACATGACTCGGCCTGGGGCACGGGCCACTGCTGGGATGAATGAGTCGGCTGCTTCGATGCGACTATTTGTAAGTTTGTTATATTAAACTATATGCTTTCATGTGATATAGATTGTTTCTTATTGATATTGGTATCATTTTTTGTCTAGGTTGAGGCTTTTCAGAGGGTTTTCCATTTAACTACGGAAGACGAAATGGACCCCCGAGTGCGCCAGATTTGAGAAATTGTTAGGACTACCCTCGAAGATACGAACAACGGTGATGTCATGGAGTACCCCGCTTCTCAACATCAGGATGTGGTCATGCCGTACCAAGAAGAAGTAGTTCCACGGCGTCGTGGAGCGCGTGGTGTTCGGACTGGGGGACACGGCTACACAAAGCAGTTTAGGATGTCTCAGGCGCCTCCCGATTATGTAGCACCAGAGGCGCAGTATCAAGAGCATGACCCACCCCAGTGGTATTCACACCCGACGCATGAGTCTCAGTCGCAGTGGGACCGTCCACTGCATTCTCCAAGCCAGCCTGAGCCCGATTGGAATCGTCGCCCATATTCACAAAGCCAAGACATGTCGCAATGGAGTGGGGCCCGAGCGTCGGTCGATTCATTCTTCCAGAATTATCAGGTCATGCCTCCTGTACAAGCTGAAGAAGAAGACGATGATGAAGAAGAAGATGACAATATTGTCGAGGCACATGAGGAAGAAGACGTTGTTCATAGCATCCATGGCCAACCTCGTCCAGCTGCGGAGGGTTCATCACGCAGCGGGGTTGGGAAGCTCGTGAGCAAAGTGTACAAGAGACTATCTTCGAGGAAGAACAAGGGGATTGAACCGGCTAAGTACACTCCGTCGTCGTATAAGTAGCATGAAGAATGATGGTAGAATTGCTCGGATTGATTGAACTGTTTGGTGCTCAAATTCATGTTAATGTTTCTATGTTGATGAATTAATCATGTTTCTATTCTATTGAAAAGTCTTAATTGAATATTAATATATTACTATTAATGAATAACTAAATAGTTTATTAATTATGTGTTATAAATATAATTAAAGTAGGTAAATGTGAAAATAATCCGAAAACGCCCGATCGGGCGTTTTCGGATTATTTTCACATTTACCTACTTTAATTATTCAGTGGAGTTGAGACAAATAATTTCCATTTTCCAATAGTCCGAAACACAAGTTTAGATTTAATTGGCAGATACACATAAACAACGTTTCATAGAAACTACACAAAACAAATTAACTACAGTGCTAGTGACATATAGAACAAACTACAATTCATCATAACACATCTCTTCTCCTGCTAAGTCCTCTTTGTCTCAAGCTCCTAAACAAAATAAAAACAAAGAAAGTTATCTTCTTACTTCATGCATACAAAGGTAAATTAAATATATAAAATCAATAATTGAGAAGGAAAAATACCTGCACTGCAGATGTCAACAATTTAGTCGGTGAGGATCCTACATAACACGACCAACTGTGCAATTTCTACGGTCATGGCCCTCTACACCGCAATTCCTGCACTTGCGGGAAGCTCTCGGTTCATCTTCCTCGCGGACATCCATTTGATTAGGAATCCTCCTTGTTCTGCCTCGTCCACGCTTTCGCGGAAGCAACTGCTCTGGTGTGATACGTAATTTCCATCCAGGATTTGCCCAATAGTCTTCGTGTCTTGGTGCTTGAAATGAGACACCATAGTACTGTGCTTCCCACGTAGCTTTGTGGTTGTGTTTATCAATGAGTTCAAACATAGAGTTACCTCGATCTCTGGCAACAGTGCACGCATGGGAACAAGGAACTCTCCACATCTGCCACTTCCCACAACTGCACTTTGAATCCATAAACTCGACGTCTTGTCTGTTATTGCCCTTTGCCTGTCCCTTTTCAACACGGGGACGACTTCGAACTTGGTAATGACCTTTTTCTCGGTCAAGTACTGAACAGTAATGCATTTGCCCCTTTGCATCATACGCAGCAAGTTTGTCCCTCGCCCACGGGGTCAACCGACCTTCGGTATGTTGTATTTCTGTCTTTCTCTCTGCCCACCATTCCACTGTTCTCCAAAATGTCAGATCAACCAAAGCTCTAATAGGTAGCTCTCTTATACCTCTCAACACGTTGTTGTAGCTCTCTGACATGTTTGTTGAGGGCACCCCCCATCTCAGTTCATCATCGTAACAAAGAGACCAGTTCTCTTGTTTGGTTTTGTTGAGCTCGTGTATCGCAACAAGACTTTCCTCCCGTAGTGCACGTCGCCGTCGCACGTACTTGCGTACTTGATTTGTGACACCCAATGCCCATATCATGCCTTTCGCTTTACCTCCCTTATCCTTAAGTTTAGTCAAGATATTTTTCCTCACATGGATCAAACAAAATTTGTGGTGACATATCGGCGGCTTTTTCCATTCATCAGAACGCATAGCCTTTAGGATTCCTTTATGCCTATCCGAAATGATGCACACCTCCCTTTCGTACTTCACCACATGGATTCTGACATGATCCAAAAACCACTCCCAGCTGTCGCCAGTTTCTTCATCGACAACAGCATATGCAACAGGCAGACATCTCTTGTTAGCATCAACACCACAAGCAACAAGAAGCTTACCTTTAAATCTTCCTCGAAGGTGAGTCCCGTCTATTGTTAAAACGGGTTGGCACTCCTGGAAAGCATGTATAGCAGGCCCAAGTGCCCAGAACACATAATAGAAGACTTTAGTACGGCCCTGGCTCAACAACTCGTTGTGCCTCCACTCAACGATTGTGCCTGGATTCCTATACTGCAGTTCAAGCATGTAGCCTGGCAAATCCCTAAATGACTCCTCCCATCCACCAAATACAATCTCTAAAGCCCTTCTCCGTGCATACCATGCCTTCTTATAACTGATTACCACATGAAATTTGTCATGAACAAAATTTCTTACGGCTGCGGCACTGAACTCGGCATTTTTAAGCAACTGATGTCGAATACACAAAGCAATCATTGGTGATGAAAAGTTAGCATGTCCTCTATCATTACGATGGCCTTCACAACTATGTCGTCCACACCACTTCCTAATCTCCCACATATCATCATGGGCCATGTGTGTAACAGAAACTTTCCACCGACATTCATTCGCTTTATCAGCGTCGGTCTCGCTGATAATAGCTGTCCCATCTTCTGTCCTCCCTGCCGGATATTTGCACACGGCATGCCACCTTCTTACTTTGCTCTCAACCACCCTAAATTGCCGGTGTTGCCTCAAACTCCACATAGTAATAACAGTCTTCACATGCAGTTTGCTATCAAATTTTGTTCCCGCATTAATCCGATATGGGTGTTCTTCATCCCAGTACATGGTACTGCGTTCATTACCAACTTCAGGTACCTCAGAAGGACCACTAGGCAGTCTGCGAAAATATTTCAACCCGGTGTGAACGTATTCTGGAAGTGGTTGTTCACCTTGCACGACGGGTTTATACACTACCTCCTCATCACTAGAGTCAGCACCAGAATCATCACTTAAAATCTCATCAGACGAGGATGACGACAATTCTGGATCATCAAGGTCTCTTCGTACAACATGAACATCATCATGCTCTTCTACATTCTCTTGAGTATTCAATCCAACATCAGCAGCATCTGCAACATCTGTTTGCTCATTCATACCGCAATCCATGCTCAAAGGTTCAAACCTCGTAGATGATCCAACACCATGATCAACAATTGGTGGGATGAAGGCATTTCCAACATACGAATACTCAACAAATAATTCAATATGTCGAGTAGAATTTAGAGCCGCATTGAACATATAAAACACACTTTGATCACTGTCAACCGCAGTACATACATAACTCGTACCGGTACCCAAGAAACAATGCCTCCAAGATATTTCGATGAAGTGTTGGTTTGAATCTATTCTTATCTTAACACATATCATTGCAACTAATTCAGATAATGAGACACATGAATCCAATACGATGGAAGCTCTCGCACGAGGAGGATCATAACAAATACCCACTTGAGGAAGTTGATATATTCTACCACCCCAATATAAACTCACGTATACTTGCATGATTTCTGCAAAAATATATATACAAACCAACAACAATTAAAGACAATTTTTTTCATTAAACCCTAATATAGTAAGTATACAAAAGATTTATCAAAACCCTAATAATATGCAAATAAACAACAAATACGAGAACAATGTTGAAAAATTGAAGGAAACTTACCGAAATATGAAGGGAATCGCCAAGAAATCGCCAAGGAAATCGCCAAGGAAATCGCACGGGTTGTCTTCCTCTCTTTCTCTCGCGTATTCTGCCTATTCTGCCGTGGGAACTGATTTAAGCAAGTTAGAGACGCATGAGCGTCATGCGTCTCTACCTAAGACGCATGACGCTCATGCGTCGTCTATTATATTTTAAAAACAACAGACGCATGAGAGAGATGCGTCTATACCTAAGACGCATGACCTTCATGCGTCGTTAAAAAAAACGAAAAAAAAATAGAGACGCATGACCCTCATGCGTCTCTATGAAAGACGCATGACGATCATGCGTCTCATTAAAAAGAGACGCATGAGGGTCATGCGTCTCTCCCAAATCCGGAACAAAAAAAAAACGCTAGAACAAACGAGGAATCTAAGTTCTATTTTAGAACAAAAATAGAAAAAACCCCAAAAACAATAGAAGCTAAAATTCTGGATATTTATTGACTGAAATATGTTGTTCTTGAATTTTATTGATCAAATATCAACATAATTTTCAGATACCCAACTCCCACACAACAATTGACAGTTTAAAGATCAAATCTTTGAAACTTTTGCAGGCAAACTATACAAAGAAATCACCTCTTCGATCTCAACTCTACACTAAAGTTGTTCTTGAATTTTATTGATTCAAATATCAACATAATGCCAACATATATTTCATAAAACCCAACTCCCATACAACAACTGACTGATTAAAGATCAAATCTTTGAAACTTTTTGGAGCCAAACTATATACTCCTAAAAATCACTTCTTAAACGTCAAACTCCTCACTAGCCTTGTCCAAAGGCCTCCACATTCTGTTAGAACAACAACATCAGGATCTATAAACCCTGCCTCCTCACTAAGCTCCTCAAAGCAGTCCACCACAATCTGCAGCCTCGCCACGAACTCAATCAGAAGTGAGGCGAATGTGGCCAGTGACAAGGCGCTCGCGCTCTCATAAGTCTTGGCCTCGTCGTCTCTCACCAACACCCCATCACTTTCCACCAGACAGAATGAGGAAGGCCATGGCACAAGCCTCCTCACATTCTGCTTATGCAGGAAATCTTTGTCTGGCAACCGCGTTAGAGGCTTTTGCACGTAAATGGAAGTCTCACTCAAACACTTTAGCCCAAGATGTTGCAGTGGAGGGTCATCTAGTTCTTCTAGATCCTTCCTCCGGCTGCCAACCTCCCAGCTCTCGGAGTTCACAAGGAGGAATGATCTATGGTCTATCTTCTCCTGCAGCTGCTCAGCCGCCTCGTGCACTTGTTCTAGGATGTTCTTGAATCGTCCCAGTTGCTCCATCTTGTCTATCTTGCTTCCCAACTCGCGCAGAACCCTTGCTCCCTCAGAGCTCACCTGCTGGAGCTCTTCACGGAACACCCTCCTTTTCTCTGGTGGAGCCTGAGATCTTGTAAAGTTAAACCCGAGTAATCTAGCTAACAATGTTGAAACATGACAGAAACTAAAAGGTTAAGTGTCACACCTGAATTTCAGACATAATGCATCCATGGAGTGCCATCACAGTGTAAGCACAGTGCCTAACAGCGTTGCTCGCCTTCACATACGTCCTCCACGGATAATGAAGCTTTCTGTAGCGCCCGTGAGGTGGCTCCCATAGAGCAAAGCCCAACTACATATGGTTTAGAGTTATGTTACCATCTTGAGGCACTAATTCATGAACTAAGTTCAAGTTTTTATTTTTATTTTACCAAGGTTTGCTCTCTGCTTGCAGATTCTATGACTGATTTGTAGCCAAGATACATCTGATCACTGGATGCTGGATCCATGAACCGGCTGCTCGTTCGTTCGTAGTTAGCACTCCTCAAGTAGCCATTGACACAGCCTGATCAAGAGTTCAAGAAACAAAAAGGTGAACTTTTTGGGAAAGAATATGCATTTGTTGTGTTTTTTGTATGAACTAGATTAAGACCTTCCAAAGATGTAGCAAGCTCTTTGAAATTATTCACAACGAGGCGGTGCAGATCATCTCCGGACCAGATAGGGTACACACATATGTTGACGATGAAGCAAGTGCAAGCACCGAGAGCAATCAGCACAAGTCTAGTAAGAATTGCCAATACATAGCCCCCATTTCTGTTCCCAGCTACCATTAGTATGCAGAATGTGAGCACAAAAACACGGAATCCATAATCATATGGCGCCATTGTCGGATAAAGCCTCAAGTACGATGCACAATAGCCTGCAAACCATGATAAAACAGAGTAAAAACCAGTCTCATAAACCTATTTAACTTCATTTAGCAGAAAAAAAGAATGAAATCTTGATTAGTCCCATTTCTTGAAACTTATTCAACTTCACTTAGCAGAAAAAACTGAAATCATGACTAATCCCTTTTCTTGAAAATATTAAAAACCAATCTCATAAACCTATTCAACTTCATTTAGCAGAAACTGAAAAAAAGAAAACTTGATCACTCCCATTTCTTGAAACAGAGTAAAAACCAGACACATAAATTTATTCAACTTCATTTATAAAATGAAATCTTAATTGGTCATTTCTTGATACTGAGTGAAGACCAGTTATACAAGTTTTATTCAGCTTCACTGGGTACAAAAAAACATGAAATCATGATTAATCTCATTTCTTGAAATAGAGTAAAAATCAGTCTCATAAACCTATTCTACTTCATTTACCAAAAAACAGAAAAAAGAAATACTACTATTGATTAGTCCCATTTCTTGAAACAGAATAAAAACCAGTCATATAAAATTATTCAACTTCATTTACCAGAAAAAACTGAAATCTTGATTAGTCCCATTTAAAGAAACTAAGTAAAAAAGCAGTCTAATAAACCTATTCAACTTCATTTAGCAGAAAAAATTGAAATCTTGATTAGTCCATTCCTTGAAAAATAGTTAAAACCAGTCACATCAATTTATTCAACTTCATTTACCAGAAAAAATGAAATCTTGATTAGTCCCATTTATTTAAACAGTGTAAAAAACAGTCACACAAACCTATTCAACTTTATTTACCAGAAAAAAAATGAAATCTTGATTAATACCATTTATTCAAGAATAGTAAAAACCAGTCACATAAACCTACTCAACTTCATTTAGCAGAAAGAAAAAATGAAATCTTGATTAGTCCCATTTCTAGAAACATACCAGTGATGAAGAAACTTATAACAATCACAATCTTCTCCCATGGTCCGGCCAATATCGACAGCCCTGCAAATAAAAAGGCCAGTATTCCAGCCGAAAAGGTGCCTAAACCACGGTTGAACCCCTTGATGAACGTCGCCCCTACACAAGATCACACAAACACACAATTAGTCCTCTCTCTTCCATGCAAGAAACACGCTGTGATCAACGCCCATGCCTACCTATACTGAACTCGAACATCACAATGACAGTAAGGATAGCCCAGATCGAATACTGGGACACATCTTCAATAGGCATTTCCCATAATATGAGCAGTGAAACAAGGGCTAATGCAAAGCCCATTTTGAGTGCATACACCACTTTTCTCGGATCCTTCCGCCCCATCTCCAACGCCTTTCTGGCGAAATCACAAGAGTCGCGCCACCGCTGCTTGAATCCGTTGCACACTGAGGCCAGACACAAGGAGCTGCTCGTGTCTTCCTCAATGTTTCCCATGCTACCTAGAGAAAGCAAGCTAGTTTTGCTCATTTTTTCTCTTTGCTTTGGAGCATTATTGTGATTGATCAAAACATATATAGGGAGTTAGGCATCACATGTGATTGATTTATTTCACAGTTAGTTACAAGTTACAAGTTACCAATTGTAGTAAAATAATACTTGAGTCAACATCAATCACAAATGCTGACGATTTTAATTAGACTTGCTTCCTCAAACTTAGCTGTCACTAACCAGATTCCAGATCTTAATTCTTTTGTTTAATATGTGCAAGAACGTGCGCAAAGACTTAAACTTTATGCATCATTTTCCCCTACAACTGATTTCAAACGTGTTTATGGTGTCACAATTTGCCTAATTTCGAAAAATCAAAAGTTCATCTTGGCATAGCGGTAAAGTAGTAAACACTTGGAACCTTTACTACTCGAGGCCAAAGGTCTTAAATTTGATGTTGCAAGAAATTAAAAAAGGGAAAACTAAAAAGGAAAAGTTGTTGATGGTTCATTCAAGAAGACATAACATCATGAATGATGATGGAAGTGATGAAATTAAATAATTATTCGAAGCTTGTCTGGAAAAAATCAACTATTAATCAACACAGGTGTAAGAGATTTCATTGGCTCTCTCAACTCTGAATCGATATCAATCTCTTGAAGAATTATTAAATGATAAATTGTCGCATTCCACTTTTTATTAATATGCATTTACATGCCATCCAATTAGGTGCTTTCACGTATGGTGCTATTATTGAATATAATACATTTGCATGAATTATTCACATATGGGATTTCACCTCAAAATTGGAACTTTTATCAAATACCATTACAATTTTCTTGTAGTTTTCCATTGATGTGGAAAGGGATAACGTTATTTTTTCAGCACTTTTGTTCATTTCCTTACAAATTAGTAATTCACACATGTCAACAATCATAGATAATTTTTTTTGTTATTTTGGTACATTAAAAAAATCATTTAATTTCTAATTACATAAACTATTACAGATATAACTTGTTTGTTGTCGAATTATTATGCAAGTTAATAATTGAATGATTTTTTTTACGATTTTTATACATGGAGACAGTCGTGTGTAAGATCTGTAGTGCATGATTTTTGTTGGCTTGTTTGATTCTGCAGATTTTCGTCTGACAACCTCCAATATAAATATTTACATGATGACCTACTATTAATAAATTAACCAATAATTTAAGTATTAATTAGCCAATGATTAAAATCTGGTCTTTCCGAAAAAACGTTTGAAATCAAGATAACGCAATCAAAGTTTTTCAAAATAAATTAAAGATAAAATTGTGGGAAAAAAAACCCATGAACTTTTGTCAAATTCTCCTTCGTCTCCCAATTTCAAAAACCAGTAGTAAAACCTACGAATTTTAATATTTTTCTTGATGAAATATTTTGGATTCATATTTGCTCAAATTCATGATTTGTAGTAGCATCTATTATTCAAAGTTATGGAGACTGAGTCAAAATATGATCAATATTATGTGAGGTGCCATAATTTAACAAAAAAAATAGTAATTTGATTTTTCTTAGTAGTACAATTTATCCTTAAAACTCAAGTATTTTATTGGTGTGGGCCTAATTCAATCACAAATCTTATTGAAAGCCAAATTAAGTTAGAGGCCTTCCCTCTTTTCAAGATTCATACCTCTCGTTTCTTTGGAAAATAAACATAAATTTAAACCATGTCAGTTCAACCAAGCATTAAGGGGAGTATAACTAACTCACTGATTAAATCATTAAAGATCAAATATTTGAAACTTTTTACATCCAAACTATACAATATAAAATCACTTCTTAAACCTCAAACTCCTCACTAGCCTTGTCCAAAGGCCTCCACATTCTGTTAGAACAACAACATCAGGATCTATAAACCCTGCCTCCTCACTAAGCTCCTCAAAGCAGTCCACCACAATCTGCAGCCTCGCCACGAACTCAATCAGAAGCGAGGCGAACGTGGCAAGCGACAAGGAGCTCGCGCTCTCATAAGTCTTGGCCTCGTCTTCTCTCACCAACACACCATCACTCTCCACCAAACAAAATGAGGAAGGCCATGGCACAAGCCTCCTCAGATTCTGCATAGGCGGGAAGTCTTCGTCTGGCAGCTGCGTTAGAGCCTTTTGCGCGTAAATAGAGGTTTCACTCAAACACTTTAGGCCAAGATGCTGCTGTGGAGGATCATCTAGCTCTTCTAGATCCTTCCTGGGGCTCCCAACTTCCCAGCTCTCTGAGTTCACAAGGAGGAATGATTTATGGTCTATCTTCTTCTGCAGATGCTCAGCCGCAACGTGCACTTGGTCTAGAATGTTCTTGAATCCTCCTAGCTTCTCCATCTTGTCTATCTTGCTTCCCAGCTCGCGCAGAACCCTTGCTCCCTCAGTGTTCACCTCCTGGAGCTCTTCACAGAACACCTTCCGTTTCTCTGGTGGCGCCTGAGATCTTGTAAAGTTAAACCCGAGTAATCGAGCTAACAATGTTGAAACATGACAGAAACTAAAAGGTTAAGTGTCACACCTGAATTTCAGACATAATGCATCCATGGAGGGCCATCACAGTGTAAGCACAATGCCTAACAGCGTTGCTCGCCTTCACATACGTCCTCCACGGATAGTGAAGCTTTCTGTAGCGGCCGTGAGGCGGCTCCCATAGAGCGAAACCTAACTGCACATGGTTTAGAGTTATGTTACCATCATGAGGCACTAATTCATGAACAAAGTTCCAATTTTTTTACCAAGGTTTGCTCTTTGCTTGCAGATTCTATGACTGATTTGTAGCCAAGATACATCTGATCACTGGATGCTTGAGTCATGAACCGGCTGCTCGTTCGTTCGTAGTTAACACTTTCCAAGTAGCCTTTGACACAACCTAATCAACAGTTCAAGAAACAAAAAAAAGTGAACTTTTTGGGAAAGAACATGCATGTGTTCTGTGTTTTTTTTTTGGTATGAATCAGATTTAGACCTTCCAAAGATGTAGCAAGCTCTTTGAAATTATTCACAACGAGGCGGTGCAGATCGTCTCCGGACCAGATAGGGTACACACAAATGTTGATGACGAAGCACATGCAAGCACCAAGAGCAATCAGCACAAGTCTAGTAAGAATTGGCAATACATAGCCCCCATTTCTGTTCCCAGCCACCATTAATATGCAGAATGTCAGCACAAAAACACGAAATCCATAGTCGTATGGCGCCATTGTAGGGTAAAGCCTCAAGTACGATGCACAACAGCCTGCAAACCATGATAAAACAGAGTAAAAAACTCATAAACCTATTTAACTTCATTTAGCAGAAAAAAAATGAAATCTTGATTAGTCCCATTTCTTGCAACAGAGTAAAAACCAGTCACATAAAAATTATTCAACTTCACTTAGCAGAAAAAAACTGAAATCGTGACTAATCCCTTTTCTTGAAAATATTAAAAAACCAATCTCATAAACCTATTCAACTTCATTTAGCTGAAACACAAAAAGAATAAATTTTGATTAGTCCCATTTCTTGAAACAGTGTAAAAACCAGTCACATAACTAGTTCTACTTCAATAGCAGAAAAAAAATGAAAGCTTGATTAGTCCCATTTCTTGAAACAAAGTAAAATACAGTCACATAAACTTATTCAACTTCATTTACCAGCAAAAAAAATGAAATCTTGATTAGTCCCATTTGAAGCAAAGTAAAAAACAGTCACATAAACTTATTCCACTTCATTTAGCAGAAAAACTGAAATCTTGATTAATCCCATTTCTTCAAGAACAGTAAAAACCAGTCACGTAAACCTACTCAACTTCATTTAGCAGAAAGAAAAAATGAAATCTTGATTAGTCCCATTTCTAGAAACAGACCAGTGATGAAGAAACTTATAACAATCACAATCTTATCCCATGGTCCAGCCAAGATGGATAGCCCTGCAAACAAAAACGCCAGTATTCCAGCCGAAAAGGTGCCTAATCCGCGGTTGAATCCCTTGATGAACGTGGCCCCTACACAATATCACACAAACACACAATTACTGCTCTATTATTCAAGCAAGAAGCGCAGTACGATCAACGGCCAGTGCCTACCTATACTGAACTCGAACATCACAATGACAGTCAGGATAGCCCAGATTGAATACTGGGACACATCTTCAATAGGCATGTCCCAGAATATGAGCAGTGAAACAAGGGCTAATGCAAAGCCCATTTTGAGTGCATACACCGCCTTTCTCGGATCCTTCCGCCCCATCTCCAACGCCTTTCTCACGAAATCACAAGAGTCGCGCCACAGCTGGTTGCAAGCTATTTTTGCTCATTTTTTTCTTTGCTTTCGAGATTGATTGATTGATTGAATGAAGGAAGGAAGGCAGGAATGCAGAACTCTTCAGTTTGTTAACTGAAGATATTGCAGCATTATTGTGAGAGATCATAATTAAATAGGGATTTAGACATCACTTCTAATTGACTTCTTACACAGTTAGTTACAACTTACTCATTGTGGTAAAGTAAAACTTGAGTCAAAATCATATACAAATGCTGACAATTTTGCTTAGATAGCTTCATTACCATACCTAAATTCATTTTAATATATTCAAGCAAGAACATGTTGAACAAAGACTTGAACTTTATGGAGTAGTACATTATTTTTTCACTACAACTGATTTCAAACGTGTTAATTAATGGTGTCATGATCTACTTAATTTCGAAAAAGCAAGTGTATTGGCATAGCGGTAAAGTAATGTATGTGTCTGAAGCTAAAGGTCTCGTATTCGACTTTCAATCTTTAAATTTAATGCTTAAATTGTAAAAAGGAAAAAAGGAAATATTCTTAATTGGTTTATGAAAAGAAGACAAATAAACACCATGACTACTGCTGGTACATCATGGTAGCGATAAAATGAAATACTAATTAATTATGATACTAGAATCATGTCTGAATAATTCAACTTTGAACACAGGTGTAAGAATGTCCATTGGCTCTCCAGCTGTGAATAGTATCACTTTTTTTAATAATTAATAAATGATAAAACTGTCGCATTCAACATTTTGTCAATATATATTTTCAAGCCACCTAATTAGGAGTTTTCACGGTTGTGATATTTATGAATAATTCATTTGCATGAACTATTCACACGGCCTTTCACCTTAGAAATGGAAACTTTTATCAAATATCTCAATTTTCTTGTAGCTTTCCATTGATGTGGAAAGGGATAATGCTCTTTTTTCAGCACTTTTGGTTGTTTTCATTACAAATGAGTAAATATCACATGGCAATAACCATATATATTTCTATCTATCATATAACATATTATCCATATATCAAGTTGTTTATCCTTTAACGACATAAACCACAACTTTTCTCCACACAATCACTTTTGTAAGTTTGTTAATAAGTAACACTGAAATATGAGATGGGGAGAAAATACAGTGAAAGAGAGAGTAATCGATAGATAGAGAGAGTTTAAGAAAATAATATATGGATTATATTAAAAAAATATCCCATAGTAAGCAAAATAAATCATATAAATAAATCAAAATTTTAACAACCATATAAATATATCATAAAGATAATGCAAAATAATAGTAATATACAAAAATATATGTGTATAAGTCGTTGTCAAGAAAAAAGTGTTTCTTCACTTGTAAGTGGAGTACAATACATAGACTATTTAGGAACAAAGAATGTATATACTTTATCCGTCACTAAAAAATATTTTATTTTGGTCAGTCTCTCAAAATTGATCTGCCTTTTATTTATTTTTTTAAATTCACCACACATTACACACTACTAATTTGGTGAATCTACTAATTTTTGTCTCATTATCAACTAATACTGCTTTAACTAATTTTCTCTCTCATATTTTATCAATTTCGTATTAAAACTGATAACGTGGCCTTAAATATATTTTCAATGAATTTTGTATCTCTTTCGAAACTCCTAGAGCCATTCGTCTGTTGGGAACGCGACTAACATGTAAACTTCGGGACTACTACTTTTGAAGAGATTTCATTGTCAAATCATTATGCAAGATATTTATTGATATAAACATTCTTTGTTTTATGATTTTATTTATTTATGGTTTCAGTCGTTTGTAAGTTAGTGATTAATTATAGTACATAATTACTGTTGACTAGTTTGATTCTCTAGATTTTCGTGTGACATCCTCCAATGTAACTATTAAGTTGATGGCTTACTATTTGGTTAGTCAATGTTTAATCTTTTTTTCGTCCATCCTTAATCAAATACTCTACCTTTGGTATAGAGTTACCTTAAATCTCAGTCACATCTTTCGATGTACCTATAATTGAGCACAAAGCAGTCTTAAATCCATGACATGCTGTCACATCCTTCAAGGTACCTATAAATCGGCATGACAACACGTGCAATAATCATTGGATCCGCCGATGCGATACCCATGGTCTTCAACCAAAGAAATCTGATTTTTTAGCCAAAAACGTTTGAAATCTTAAAATCGCAATCCATGTCTTTTTCAAATTTTATTCCTCCGAATAAAAAAATTAGATAAGAAAACCAAGCCTATTTGTCAGTTGTGGGCTTAAATCGATCCTTAGTATTAAAAGCCCAATTGAGGAGAGGCCCATGGCCCCTCCCTTCTCTTCTAGATTGGATACCTTATCACATCAATCCTCTCCATCTCTCCTCCTCTCCTCTCCTCTCCTCTCCTCTCTCTCTCTCGATTTTAAGAAAAGCAGAAGATGTTATCCATGTCAGTGCAACCAAGCATAAAGGGCCCTATTACAAGCCGCCCTTCCTCTGTTTTCAAGAACATCTCCTCCCCACCCTCAAAAACCTCATTTTCTGTGAACCCAAGAGTTTCCCGATTGCGCTCTACTCACCTCAAATTCAAGCCCGCCGCCGCCGCCGCCACTGAAGTAGCTCCGGCAGAAACAGCCGCCAGACTCGTCCCACAACCTCAGGTTCACCTGCACTGCTCAATTAGCTTTTCACCATAAAAATAGATTTAATTTTTATTAGCATTGCTCTATCACAATTTATATATCTACTGTTATACATTACCAATCATGAAATGCACATACTGAGTGTGTGTTTTCGATATATTATTACCAGTCAGCTGTGAAGCAGCCCGTGGGGCGGCCGCAGCTGGTGCTGAAGTTCATATGGATGGAGAAGAACATCGGTCTCGGGCTGGATCAGAGCATACCGGGGCATGGCTCCGTGCCGCTGAGCCCTTACTTCTTCTGGCCGAGGAAGGATGCATGGGAAGAGCTCAAGGCGACTCTAGAGAGCAAGCCGTGGATCTCGCAGAAGAAGATGATCATTCTTCTCAATCAGGCCACGGACATCATCAATCTCTGGCAGCAGAGTGGTGGCAATCTGTCTTGAATTCAACACTTCATGTTGTAATATTTTGACTTTGTGATGTAATTTACCTGCTTGACTCTCAATAGAAAGGGCCCTTTTCATTGCAAACTTATCAAGATATAACACACATTCAAGAATGAAGTTTTAGAATCTGTTAAATAATCAAAGCATTAGTAACAAATGTGTAGTAGTATATAAGGCTATGTCTCTTTGCTGGTGTCTAAACAGAGGCAGTAGGCTACTAGGCCGACTACTGGGACGAATCTGAGAAGATTAACCGAAGCAATTTTGTCTTGTTGGACATTTTGGAGGTTGTCGCCGATCAACCATGGCTGGAAAACTAGGTACAGGCAGATATCCCAGATGAAGGCATAGGCGAGTCTCTCGGATCCAAGATAGTTTTGCAGAAACTCCAGTCTTTCTCCCAAATCTCCAAAATTACCATCTCCTCGGCCGTAAAAGGCCCAAACTATCGACAGCAAGCTTACAAGCCCACCAGTGAGTCCAACAATGGCTGCTCCGTTTGTCATGACTGAACCAAGTTGAGAGGTCTTTCTTGGAGTGTCGTCCTCTTGAGCCTCGTTCAGACGTATGGCCATGTAAGGAATCAAGAACGCTGCAGCCAATAAAAGTAACAATTGAGGACACAATCCGAATCATTAAAACTATAGAATTGGCAAAGGAATATCAAATGACTGTGTGTGTGTGTGTGGCAAGCACAAACAAGTTGAGAAGCATACTGTTTGTTGGGTTTTACACACACAAGACTTTCACACACTCAAGAAGATCACACACACACTCACTGTTGTATGAGATCACACAATGCAGAAACACACACACTCACACTTTGAGTATTGAAGATGATAATCTTGGAGAGAAACTGGAAAACTCTTTATTGATAAAACTACTAACTACATACACGGTTTATGAGCTATTTAAAGCTCTACAATCAAGTAGCAACTGCTACTAACTAATTACAACAAGAATCAAGAAAACAAGAAGAATAACCGCTACATCTCAGCTAACTAACTGCTGCTCCAACGGCTAGTTTCTCTAGGTTGCTTCTTCCTTCTCGGCTCAAAACCGAACTCCTTTCTCGGCTCAAAACCGAACTCCCTTCTCGGCTCAAAACCGAACTCCCTTCTCGGCTAGTTCCAGCTCAAAGCCGAGCTTCCTTCTTCTGCCTTCTTCTTCCAACTGAAATGAGCACTCCATTATTACAATTCTCCACCTGAGGGCTTATCTCAGTTCTTGCATAAACATTGATCAACTTCT
The DNA here is from genome assembly GCF_004379255.2 of Salvia splendens. Lineage (NCBI taxonomy): Eukaryota > Viridiplantae > Streptophyta > Magnoliopsida > Lamiales > Lamiaceae > Salvia > Salvia splendens. Next base: position 26,016,585 of record NC_056050.1, on the reverse strand, counting down.
TGCAATGATCAAACTTGTCTCTACCTAGAGACTTTGTTAGCATGTCAGCCGGATTGTGCAAGGTGTTAATCTTAATCACCTTCACTCTCCCCTTCTCAATCTCATCTCTAATAAAATGCAACTTTATGTCTATGTGCTTGCTCCTTTCATGAAAACCCGGATGTTTAGCCAAGCACATAGCTGAGCTGCTGTCACAATGAATCACCATTGTCTTTTGGTCAAAACCAAAGTCAGAAATCACTCCCTGAATCCAAAAGCTCTCCTGTACAGCTGCAGTGAGAGCTATATACTCTGATTCTGTTGTTGAGAGAGCAACAACACTTTGCAAACCTGATTTCCAGCTGATTACAGTTCCAAACATGGTGAAAAGATAACCTGTTTGGGACTTTCTGTTGTCCAGGTTTGCAGCATAGTCTGCATCACAATAGCCCTGCACAACCTCCTCAGATTCACCTTCCCAGCCATTGAAGACAATTCCCCAGCCACTGGTTGACTTCATGTACCTCAATATCCACTTAAGAGCATTCCAATGCTCCTTCCCCGGGTCAGCCATGTATCTGCTAGTCACTGAGATAGCATGTGCCAGATCTGGTCTGGTACAGATCATAGTATACATAACACTTCCAACCACACTAGCATAAGGAATAGACTCCATCTCCTCAGCCTCTTGCTTAGATTTAGGGGCCTGCTCCTTTGAAAGCTTAAAACTCTGGGACAGAGGAGTTGATGCAGCTTTTGCATTTTCCATTTTGAATCTCTGCAAAACTTTCTCAATATAGTCAGTTTGAAACATCCACAGCTTCTTGCAGCCTCTGTCTCTCTGAATGTGTATGCCTAGGATCTTCCTTGACTCTCCTAGATCCTTCATTTCAAAGCTAGACTTCAAATCCTCCTTGACTTGCTGAATTTCTGTCATAGAAGGTCCTGCAAGTAGCATATCATCCACATAGAGCAATAGATAGGCAATAGGTGTTTTGCCCTTCCTCTTGATGTAGATGCAATCATCAAACTCTGATCTAATGAAGCCAATCTTCTTCATTTGAGCATCAAACTTCTTGTTCCACTGTCTAGGACTTTGCTTAAGACCATAAAGACTCTTTTGTAGCAAGCACACCTTGCTTTCTTCACCACTCTTCACATAGCCCTCTGGCTGATCCATGAAGATAGTCTCCTCTAGGTCTCCATTTAGGAAGGCAGTCTTCACATCAAGCTGCTGCAATTCCCAATCTAGCTGATTCACCACAGCCAACAAAATCCTAATAGAAGTGTGCTTAACAACCGGAGCAAACACCTCATTGAAGTCAACTCCTTCTTGCTGTGTAAATCCCCTTGCCACCAGCCTTGCTTTGAACCTGATTCTGTCTTTATCAGTGGTCTCTACCTTCTTTTTAAACAACCACTTGCAACTGATCAGCTTCCTCTCCTTTCCATCTGTATTCAGCTTGGATTTGTCCACCAAAATCCAGGTTTTGTTCTTGAGTAAAGACTCTATTTCTTCATTCATGGCCTCTATCCATCTCTCTCTGTCTTTGCTTCTCATGGCCTCTTTATAGGTGAGAGGATCAGCAATATCAATACTCTCAGCAGTACACAGTGCATAATAGACCATATCTGCAAATTTCTCAGGAGGCTTTGCATTTCTCCTTCCCCTATCTCTTGCAATCTGGTACTCTCTGGTAGGATCTGCTGTGGGCTCATCATTTCTTCTACCTTGAGCTGGAGCACCATCACCCTCTGGATCAGGTTCATTTTCTGAGTCAGTGACTCCACCTGCTCCTAGGCCAACTCCCATAGGCTCCACCTTGAAGAAATCACTCTCAACTTCACTGGAGTCACTGGAGTCCAGCTTATCTTTCAAGTAGGGCATCTGATCCTCCAAGAACACCACATCCCTACTCACCACCACCTTCTGCCTACCAGGCTCAATACACCAGAGCCTATACCCCTTGACACCCCTCTGATATCCCAGCAAGATACATTTCAGAGCCCTAGCTTCAAGCTTACTTTGCCTAGCATGAGCATAGGCTGCACACCCAAACACCTTGTATTTTGAGTAGTCACTATGAGCTCCATACCACATGTAATCAGGAGTTTCAGATTTCAGGGCAGTAGATGGGCATTTATTGATGAGATAGGCTGCTGTATACACCGCCTCTCCCCAGAACCTGCTGCTCAAACCAGAACCAAGAAGCAGGCACCTCACCCTCTCTAGGATAGTCCTATTCATCCTCTCCACAACACCATTTTGCTGGGGATTACCAGGAACAGTACGGTGCCTCTTCATACCCTTCTCTTTGCAAAATATATCAAATTCAGCAGACAAGAATTCCAAGCCATTGTCAGTTCTTAGACATTTAACACTCCTTCCTTTCTCTAGCTCCACCTCCTTACACCATATCTTGAACTTAGTGAGTGTTTCAGATTTTTCCTTAAGAATATATACCCACAACTTCCTTGTATAGTCATCAATGATAGCTAGATAATACTTTCCTCCACCAATTGAACACACCGGTGAAGGCCCCCAAAGATCACTATGTATGTAGTCTAAAGGGGCTGTAGAAGAGTGAATACATGTAGGATAGGGTGCCTTCTTTGCTTTTCCAAGTATACACTGCTCACAGGGGTCCATCTTGTTGAAATCTCCAGAGATCAGGCCCTTCTTGATGAGTTCTTTCAAGCTTCCTTCTGCTGGATGGCCCAGCCTCTTGTGCCATAGCATTAGGGAATCATCTGACACAGCATTGCTTTCTCCATCAACAGCCTTAGCCTTCAAATAATAGAGAATATGCTCTCTGTCAGCCTCCATCATCACTGCATCTCCAGATTTCACAAACAATTTTCCTTGACTCATTAATATAGTGAACCCCCTCTGCTCCAGCATTCCCAATGAGATGAGGTTCCTCTTCACTTCTGGAATATACCTCACCCCAGTCAGGATCTTCACAGAGCCATCTTGTAGGCTTAGCTTCACTTTCCCTATCCCTTTTATCTGACAAGTATGATTATTTCCAAGAACAACCGTACCCGATGCTTCTTGAAGATCATGAAACCAGCTTCTATTGGGGCACATATGGAAGCTGCACCCCGAGTCCATTATCCACCTGTGACTGACCCCACTGTCACTAATATTCATAAGTTGAGCCGGGGGATCAGCACTCTCCACACAATCAGATTGGTTGTGTCCCTCAGAGGCCATCTTTCTCTTCCATGCATGACAATCTTTCTTCAAATGTCCAGGTTTCTTGCACCAATAGCAAGCTCTGGTTTCCTTCTGAGCATCAGAACTTGAGGGTTTAGGGCCCTCAAACTTCTTCTTGAAGTTCTGCTTCTTGAACTTCTTCACATTCAAGGCCTCTGCAGCTTGAACATTGGAGCTTGCAGAGCCTCTGTTGGCTGTCTTCTGGAGTTCTTTGGCCATCAAGGCTGAATAGACTTCTGCATAGGTGATAGGTTTATCTCTTCCATAGATAATTGCATCACTTAACTGGTCATACGAGCTAGGCAAGGCATTCAATGTGAGAATGGCCTTATCCTCATCTGAAATCTTGACATCAACAGATCCCAGGTCATCAATGATCTTGTTGAACTCCTCTAGCTGCTCAATGATGGACCTATCTCCAGAAAAACTATAGGCATACAGCCTCTTCTTGAGATACAGCCGGTTAGCCAAGGATTTGGCCAAGTAAACTTCATCCAACTTGTCCAAGATCTCCACCGCAGTCTTGGCTTCTTGAACATCCCTCAAGACCTTATCTCCAAGGCACAGAATCACTGCAGAATGTGCCTTGAGCTGCATCTCCTCCATCTTTGCCTGAGCTTTATCATCAAGCACTGGAGCCTTTCCTTTCTCCTCTGGTTTTGCAAGAACTGCGGCCAAGCCTTGTTGAATCAAAACCGCCTTCATCTTCATCTTCCACAGGCTATAATCATTCTTGCCTGTGAACTTTTCTGCATCAAGCCTTGCTGCCATCTCTGAAACCGTTTGATCCTCTGCAAATCAGCTTCAATATCCCTTCCCACAGACGGCGCCACTTGTTGGGTTTTACACACACAAGGCTTTCACACACTCAAGAAGATCACACACACACTCACTGTTGTATGAGATCACACAATGCAGAAACACACACACTCACACTTTGAGTATTGAAGATGATAATCTTGGAGAGAAACTGGAAAACTCTTTATTGATAAAACTACTAACTACATACACGGTTTATGAGCTATTTAAAGCTCTACAATCAAGTAGCAACTGCTACTAACTAATTACAACAAGAATCAAGAAAACAAGAAGAATAACCGCTACATCTCAGCTAACTAACTGCTGCTCCAACGGCTAGTTTCTCTAGGTTGCTTCTTCCTTCTCGGCTCAAGACCGAACTCCCTTCTCGGCTCAAAACCGAACTCCCTTCTCGGCTCAAAACCGAACTCCCTTCTCGGCTCAAAACCGAACTCCCTTCTCGGCTCAAAAACCGAACTCCCTTCTCGGCTAGTTCCAGCTCAAAGCCGAGCTTCCTTCTTCTGCCTTCTTCTTCCAACTGAAATGAGCACTCCATTATTACACTGTTTGTGAGAAACATCTGAAAGCCCCATAATACATCAATTGATCCCTTGAATCTGTCTCTCAGTTTATCAGTGTAAAGCAGAGGAGCAAACATCAACGTCCACGCAATAACAAGGTTGAATAATCCTTCAGACATCTAAGCAAAACAAGATAACAGTATAAGAAATCAACCTAAAACAGAACGAGGCCCTAAAAGTTTGCTATACCAGTAAAACTTACTGGATGGAGAACTGGTGCCTCGATGAGATGAATACCGACTGCTCTGCCAAAGTACAATCTCACACATGATCACGATACTTCCAATAAGGCATAAAACAGCAGCACATTGATATCACGTAGCATTAAATTCAAGAGTAAGTAGCATATCCGTATAAAATACGACGATGCAACAGAAGAAAGTACTAGTATTACCTAAGTTTGTCAAAGGCAGAATAAAGAAGAAATTGAGTGAAAGGCCTATCAGAGAACTGATTGTGTCTGAACTAATGGCCCAGACAGGATCCCCCTACAAGCAAATATGAAGCAAATAAATCAGCAGTAAAATTCCAATTCATTTCAAAGTTGCATTATGATTTATGCCTAAAGAGCAACATCTGCAATCACATTCTCCTCAGAATCTCAAACATTAATGAAATTTCATAGATACAATCAAACTGAAGTATGAATGAATTGATCCATAAACAGAGCTGCTGCGGAAATAAAAATAACAATACCTAAAAAAGTAGAGAAAAATAGAAATCAGGCTAAATTATTGATTAAATAAATGAGCTATACTTACAGGAGCATAGGGAAGTAAGAAGAGCCAAACGATATAAACAGCCTCAGCTATCCACAGAATGACCTGCAGTAGTTTCCTAGCGCCGTCGTTAAGCTCCGAAACGGAACCACCGCCGCCGCCGCCAGCTGCGGCAGTGGTACTAGAGATAAAATTTCGATTCAAACGCAACCGCCGCGCACATCTACTAGAAATAGACAGACTGCGTCGTTTTCTACGGTCATCGCAGATAAAATCGACAAGTGAAATCAATACAGGTGTTTTGAAATTGACAATTCTCAACGGTCTGATTGAAGCGCAATTGATCGCCGGCGGAAAAGCGGCGGTGCATAATGTCACCGTGGAGGATTGCATCTCCGAATGTATTTAGTCCGGTTTTTCTATTCGACGGCGGAGAAGCGGCGGTGCATAATGTCACCGTGGAGGATTGCATCTCCGAATGTATTTAGTCCGGTTTTTCTATTCGACGCCGGAAAATATCGATTTCACGAGCTAAGAGTTGAGAGAGGGCGGTGATGGGGTGCGTACTAAACAAGCCCAACAGCAACGACGGCCCATCAGCCCAAAGCCCAAGGAAGAGTATGAGTTCGGCATTACCAAAGAGTTCGGCCTCAGCCTACAGCTCGGTAAAAGCCAACCAATCAAGCTCTGCTCTCAGGTCGGCATCAAGCTCTACTCTCAGATCGGCAACCAAAGCAGTTCGGTCTCAGTATTCGACCGAACAAGGAGTTAGTGGACCCATACAGGATTTCCACAACTTCCAACACACCCACTGCCACGTGGTGTCAACTCAGGCCACGATCGTAGGCCATGACCTACGCTACATCCACGATCTTAGGCCATGACCTACACGACATCCACGACTTAGGGTGGTGATGCAAGCCACGATCTTCGTTCAATATATAAATAGAACTTAGATCTGATAGACAAGGTTTTAAGCTCTCTAGAGATAAAATATCATATAGCAAGTCTGTGTTGTAAGCTGTAATCCCAGATCAAGCAATATAATCTTGCCCTCCCTTCTTCCCGTGGACGTAGATTTACTTCAGTAAATCGAACCACGTAAATTCTTTGTGTCGTAGTCTTTATTCTCTACCAGCATTTACTAACATCAGAAATTCGCGGATCCATCACTGGCGCCGTCTGTGGGAAACAGAGAACAAAATTTGTGATAAAGCGAATTTTTGACCCTTTTCCACCCCAAAAATGCGTACCAGATCACGTAACACCCGTAACACCGTTCGCGATAACCAGGAGGAAGCTAGTCCAGCCCGCAGCTCTGGGAAACAGCCTCGGGAGACTACCTCCTGTTCTCACGGTGAAGGAACTAGCCGCTCCAAAAGCCGTCACACCGAGTCTTCCCAGCAGCCCGATTTGAACGAGGCTGTCAAGCTGTTTTTGGCTGAAAAGCAGGAGGAATTCTTAACCTTCCTGCAAAAAAGCCAAAAGCAGCCGGAGACGAAAACGGCGGATTCTCCCTCTCCCTCCATACGAGACAGTCACTACCGCAGTAGTGTCATGTCTTCCAGGAGAAAGAATCCTCGGTACCGGAATCACAGGAGAACTCCATCTCCTCCATACCGAAGAAATGTCGGGTTCGCCATGTACGGAGCATTGAGGACTCCGTTCTCGGACGATATTACCCGAACTCCCCTACCACAGAACTACCGAACTCCGTCGATAACCTATGACGGACTCGTGGATCCTCATGATTTCTTGGGACGCTATCAATATAACACGGCGAACCAGGGTCTCAACGAGGTCCACATGTGCAAGCTGTTTCCCGAGCTGCTCATCGGGAACGCAAGAAGGTGGTTCGATAGCCTCCCCCAAGGCAGCATTAGATCTTACCGAGATCTAATGGATGCATTCCATAGGAGGTTCTTTCAGAAAGCGGAAGTCCGAATCACTTCGGCTCAGCTGCTTTCCATTCGTCAAGGTCGCGACGAAAAAATCAGCGACTTTATGACAAGATTCCACAAGGAATGCCTGCAAGTAGACGATCTCAACGATCTGCTTGTCATCTCGGCATTCCAAAATGGAATCCTGCCCGGAGCTCTCTACAGGAAGCTCGTTGAGTGCGGTCCGCAGACAGCTCAGGAAATGTGGGACATTGCGGACCAGTACTCCCGGGCCGATGAGGCAGACCGTCGCAAACGGTCGTTAGACAGCTCATCGTCCCGAGGAGACAGAAGGAAGCCCGATCATAGCGATCAGGGGCATCCTCGCCGAACTCCATTTGAAAGAATTCAAAGGGCTCCGGTGCAAGACAGATTGGGACCCCGTCTCAATCCCGGGAAGCCGCCCGCTCAGTTCGTACCGCTGAACAAGCCGAGAGCGGAAATTTTCGAACTGCACTCTGACCTGTTCGAAAAGCCAAAGCGGATGACGAAATCAGCCGCGCGCCGACCCCAGGATAACTACTGCTCCTACCATCAAGACCACGGTCACGATACCGAGGAGTGCAGAAACTTGGCTGCAGGTATCGATGTTCTTGTGAAGGCAGGGACATTGAAAAAATACCAAAGCAAGCAGTCAAAGAAGAATAAGAAGCAGAGAGGTGCGAACTGCGCTCCTCAGGATCCGAAAAGGCAGCCGGATCCCGAAGACGATGACGAGCCGCAATATGATGGAGTAATCCAGACTATTGACGCTCTCCCTGCCGGGAAGACCAAGTCGTCCCTGAAGTCAGAGCGCAGAGGCTCCAATCGAGAGGAGCCAACGCATAAAAGGCTGAAGCAGGACGAAGTGATTACGTTCTCGGATGCTGATCCCGTCCCGGCCATCTCTCCTCACCAAGACGCCATTGTCATCCAAGCCGGAGTGGCAAACAAACTGATCCACAGGGTGTTTGTGGATACAGGAGCGTCAGTCAGCATTCTTTTTAAAGAGTGCTTCGACAAACTAGAAGTGGACCCAGCTCGGCTCAGTCCGGCTCCGCTTCCCCTGAAGAGCTTCGCCCAGGAGGACACCCGCCCTGAAGGTATTATCAGCCTTCCGATCACGGTGGGGAAAGCGCCTACTAGCTCCAGTACGATGATTGAGTTTTTCGTGGTGAAAGCTCGGTCCCCGTACAACGTCATCCTGGGAAGAGACTGGCTCAACACAGTTCGGGCCATTTGCTCCACTTATCACCTCACCATCAAGATCCCTACTAAAGGAGGGATAGCGGTCATCCGAGGTGACCAAAAGAGAGCAAAGGAATGTCTGCAAATTGCGCTTAGAAGTGCCGAGCAGTCAGATCGGCACCACCAAGCATAGCAATCACAGCAGCCGGAGTCAGAGGCAATGACCGAAGTCATACCGGAGCCGAATTCGATGACAGTTCAGCTGTACGAAGACGATCCATCCAGAACGGTTAAGATCGGCTTCGCGGGAACGCCTCTACTTCGGGAAAAAACCATCCAGCTCCTCAAGGAGTACAAAGACGTCTTTGCATGGTCTCCGTTGGACATGACCGGAGTGCCCCCTGAGGTAATCACTCATCGTTTAAATATTGATCCTTCGGTCCGGCCGATAAAACAGAAGCAAAGACTCTTTGCGGCAGAACGAAGTCAAGTCATCCATGACGAAGTCCGTCAATTATTGAAGGCGGATGTGTTATTCGAAGTGAAGTATCCTTCGTGGGTGGCCAATCCTGTCATGATCAAGAAAAAGGAAGGAGGATGGCGGATGTGCATAGATTTCACCGATCTAAATAAGCACTGTCCGAAAGATTGCTATCCCCTTCCGAACATAGATAAAAAAGTAGAAGCTTTGATAGGCTTTGAAATTTTTTGTTTTCTTGATCTGTACAAAGGATACCATCAAGTTTTAATGGATGAGATTGACGCTTCAAAAACGGCCTTCATTACTGATTTCGGCATTTTTGCTTATAAAAAGATGCCATTCGGTTTAAAGAATGCCGGAGCCACTTATCAAAGGATGGTAGACAAGCTTTTTCGGCACCTGATTGGAAAGGAGGTCGAAGTGTATGTTGACGATATAGTCGTCAAAAGCAAAAGCACTTCGGAGTACGAGCACAACCTCAAGTCCACTCTCAACGTGCTCAAGAAAGCCAACCTCAAACTTAATCCCCAAAAGTGTACCTTTTTGGTAGATTCGGGAAAGTTTCTGGGTTGTTGGGTTTCAAAGGACGGACTCAAGGCAAACCCCTCAAAAGTTCAAGTCGTTCAGAACATGGCAATGCCGAAGTCCATACATGACGTGCAAAGGCTAACCGGATGTCTAGCCGCACTGAATCGATTCCTTTCCCAAGCAGCCGAAAAGCAACTGCCGTTCTTCAAGGTGTTGAAAAAGGCACCAAAGTTCGAGTGGGGAGCCGAGCAGAAAAAGGCCTTTGACGAGCTCAAAAGTTATCTAGCCGAGCTTCCTATTCTCTCTGCTCCAACCGAAGCCGAAGTAATATTCTTATACTTAGCGGCATCGGATCAAACCATCAGCGCGGTGCTTGTACGAGAAGAAGGCCTAAAGCAGCTTCCCATCTATTTTACAAGCCGAGCACTAAGAGGTCCAGAAACCAGGTATCAACCTCTGGAAAAGATTGCTCTGGCATTAGTAAATGCAGCAAGGAGACTGCGGCCATACTTCTATGCTCACAAGGTATGCGTCTTAACTGATCTGCCACTTCGGCAAGTGTTGACCAAACCAGAAGCATCAGGCAGAATCGCCAAGTGGGCTATAGAGTTGGGAGAACACACAATTGAATATCTACCTCGGAAAGCCATCAAGGGACAAGCCTTGGCAGATTTTCTTGCAGAAGCAAAGTTCGATCAAGCAATTCCTGTTATTGCCGAACAGAAGAATTCTGCCAATGCCGAACTAGCACAGCCCTTGGAATCCGAGGTAGAGCCGCCGGACTGCTGGAGCGGATTCGTAGATGGAGCTTCAAACAAGATGGGAAGTGGAGCTGGTATTTTACTTGTCGCTCCCGACGGACACGAGGTAACCTACTCACTTCGGTTCCTATTCCCCACTACTAATAATGAAGCCGAGTACGAAGCCCTCCTGGCCGGACTCCAGTTAGCGCAAAGTCTGCTCGTCAAGTCTCTCAAAGTCCATTGTGATTCACAAGTCATAGTAAATCACATGTTGGGTACAAGTGAAGCTCGTGACGAGAGAATGAAGAAGTATTTGGACAAAGCGCAAAGCATCAGCCGAAGTTTCTCCTATTTTCGGATAATCCGCATTCCCAGAGCGGAAAATAGCCGAGCAGATACCTTAAGTAAGTTGGCCTCAGATCCGAGCTCAAAGGCGGAAGAATTAATGCATCGAAGCATTGATGAAGCCGAGGTACATTCAGTATCCAGCTCGCCGAACTGGATGACGCCGATCTTGCAGTATCTGGATCAAGGACAATTGCCCGAGGATAAGAGAGAAGCTCGGAAGATCACGTGCCGAGCACTTCGGTACGAACTTCATGAAGGAGTCCTCTTTAGAAAGTCTTACCTCCAGCCGTTATTGCGGTGCGTAGGACCAGAAGAGACGGACTACATCCTCAGAGAAGTTCATGAAGGATCGTGCGGTAGCCACATCGGAGCCAGAGCTTTAGCTAAAAAAGTTCTGAGATGGGGATATTATTGGCCAACCATGGTACAAGAGGCAGTGCAGCTTGTCAAGAAGTGTACGAAGTGCCAAATTCATGCAAATGTCCCAAGGATGCCGCAGACCGATCTATACACTATGCAAAGCCCTTGGCCTTTCATGCAATGGGGCATAGACATAGTGGGACCACTTCCTCAAGCTCCTCGGCAAATGAAATTCCTTATCGTTGCCGTGGACTACTTCACGAAGTGGGTGGAGGCTGAACCATTAGCTACAATAACGAGCTCAAAGGCATTGGACTTCGTCTGGAAGAACATAGTGTGCCGATTTGGCATACCCCACATCCTCATCTCGGATAATGGGACTCAGTTCACCGACAAGACGTTCAAGAATTGGTGCCAAGAGCTGAACATTCAACAGCGGTTCACTTCGGTCTCCCATCCCCAAGCAAACGGACAAACGGAAGTAACGAACCGGATTCTGGTGAAAGGGTTAAAAGCTCGGTTAGAACAAGCCAAAGGACAATGGGTAGAAAATCTCCCTCAAGTCCTATGGTCCTACCGAACTACACCCAAAACCTCCAACGGTGAAACTCCGTATAGTCTGGTGTACGGCACTGAAGCCGTAATTCCGGTGGAGATCGGCGTACCCAGTCCCCGAACTCTAAATTTCTCCTCAGAAATGAATGACGACGGACTGAGAGCAGAACTAGATCTCGCCGAAGAAAGAAGAGAATTGGCGTGCATAAAAGCAGCCAAGTATAAGGAGCAAGTAGCCCGGTATTATAACCAAAGGGTGAAAAAGCTTCAATTTCAAGTGGGAGATCTCGTCTTGAGAAACAACGAAGTAAGCCGAGCAGAAAAGCTGGGCAAACTCGAACCCACATGGGAGGGTCCATATCGGGTGTCAGAAGTCCTCGGCAAAGGGTCTTATAAATTGACTCACATGTCAGGAGAACAAGTACCCCGAACATGGCACGTCTCCAACCTCAAGAAGTTCCACTTGTAAGAGACAAAAGTCCGGTCAGTCCGTCTCGTGTCTAGTTCGGTCATAGGGGTATATGTTTTTATTTGTTTGTTTCTTACTTGTACCTTTTACTTGTCGTTTTTTAAAAAAAAGTTTAAAGTTTTTTTTCCTTCATCTTTTTCATTTTTTCTCTATGTGTTTTGTCTCTATGTGCTTGTCGTCTCTTACAAATGGTACCAAGGTATATCGTTCTTTAAAGACTGATCCCCTTTTTAGATCGATTATTAAAGACTATTGTGAGTCCGAGCTTCTAAGGAGGATACAAGACCACAATTCAGCTTAACAAGCAGTCCGTCTGAAACGAACTGCAACAAGCCAACGACTGTGAGTCCAAGCTTCCAAGGAGGATACAAGACCGCAATTCAGCTTAACAAGCACTTCGTCTGAAACGAACTGCAATAAGCCAACGATTGTGAGTCCAAGCTTCTCAGGAAGATACAAGACCACAATTCGGCTTAAGAAATAAGCACTTCGTCTGAAACGAACTGCAATAAGGGAAAGTCCGATCCACGCGATAAACCTCACCGAATTAGGACGACCAAGTTCGGTCAAAGAAGTTTACCTCATAAGACCGGGGACGACCATGTCTAGTCAAAGAGGTTTACTGCATAAGACCACTTCGGTTAACTGGGAAAGTCCGATCCACGCGATAAAACTCGCCGAATTAGGACAAGGGAAAGTTCGATCCCGGCGACAAAAATCGCCAAATTAGAACACAAACCAAGTCCGGTCAAAGAAGTTTCCTTCATAAGATCAAAGACGAGTCCGGTCAAAGAAGCTTACTTCAAAGTCCAAATACGAGTCCGATCAAAGAAGCTCACTTCATAAGACCGATGACGAGCACGATGAAATTGTTTCGCAGAGCTGTAAGTAAGCAGTGATAAAAGCGAAAGGAAAAAATTTCATTTATTAAATCTCGTTCGGCAGACAATTCAGCTCCCCTACGAGAAGGCATTACGCCATTACAAAGGACTATTCTACTGTCCTCGGTTGCTAAAGTTAAGCCACCTATCTGCAAAATCCTCTGGAAGCCGAGTTCGGTTGTTCCGAGCAGATGAAGAATAAGCAGGTCGACGAGATGCTATCCTCGACCCAACACCTCTTCCGCGAGCCCCAGAAGCTCTAACCCCTCGGCGATGAAGAGTCTCTGCAATAAGCATCTGCTGATCTTGCTCGCTCATAGTCACAACTCCTCGGCGAATTTCAGTCCGTCCCTGTCTTGACGATTCCGGTTGCTCCTGAGCCCGTTCTCGTCTTGACGTTTCCGGCTGTTCCGGAGTTCGTTGTTGACTTGGAGTAGGATTTTGAACAAGGGAACCAGAGGCTTGATCTGGAGTGCGAGCATCTGTTGGCGGGAAATGCCTAAGGAATCTCTCGATTGAGGGACGCCGGGAAAGAATGATGTCGTACCGAGAAGCCCAGCGCCGTAATGATTTCACAACTTGTTGGCAAGCCGAGCTCTCCAGCGCATTGTTCCTCCGGAGTACATGATATTCCTCCCACAGTTCGTCAACTCGACTCTGAACATCTGATATGGTCACTCCCCCGCGCACACGGATGTAATCCTCGTACGCAGTCCTCTCAGCAATGGTCGTATTCAGCTCGGCCTCCAGATCCTTCTTATCGGACTCTAAGTCCTTATTATCGGCCTCCAGCTTCACTAAACGAGCCAGAAGCTCGTCATTCTTCGTCTGATCGGCTATAGCTCTTTTCTCAGCTTCGTCTAAAGCCGAAGAGTACAGCCGTTTCCAGTGAAGTATCTCCATCTCCTTGAGTACAAAGCAGCTATATTAGTTCGGCAGCTGTACCGAGCAGATAGTAAAATACAACAGGAATAAAGGCGAGTACGAAAAGCTATACGAAGACAAGTGTAGAGAATTTTTCATTCACAAGGAAAATTTTTTACACTAGGAGGGCTTCAAGGCCATTTTACAAGGAAGAAACTAGACTAAGAGAAGGGAGACGAAATCATACTCCGCCAGCTTCGTCTCCGGCTCCTCGGTCTGGTTCAGCTTCTTTCTCCTGAGCTACCTCAGCCTCGGCCTCGCATCCTGCCGGCCTCGCCTCCGCCTCCTGATCGGCTTCCTTCTCCGGATGCCCGGCCCGCTCGACTTCGGCCTCCTGCTCCAGCGGCTCGGCCTCACCCTCTCCGTTGTAAGTCGAAGCGGGTGAAACGGGTCCCACGGAGGCAAAGATAGCCTCCAGGTTCTCGTCCCGATCAGCTCGACAACTCCGGACTCGGTCTGCAGAAAGCAGGACCGAGGATGAAGCGAGCTCCTCAAGGAGCGGCAGATTCTGAAGCCGAGCTGCTATCTCTCGGCTGTACAGAGGCAGCACGACGTCGGCCCCCTGCTCGCCCTTATCGGTAATTAGCCTTACCAGACTACCGACAAAGGCCGAGAACTGGCTGCTCAAAAAGAGTTTCTCCGTGTAAACACGGAGAGCCTCCCCCTGGGCAGCCACGGCGGCAGCCTCCTTCTGAGCCTCCCGGTGCTTCGTCTGCTCTTGCAGGATGATGAGCTGGTTTTTGGCTGACCGGGCTTCATCCTGAGCCGAGATCCTAGCAGCTCGGGCCCTCTCAAATTTGGCCTCAGCCTGTTCGGCCAGACTACGAGCAAGATGCAACTTCTTCTACATCTCCTCGTAGTCGTGGGATGCTTTGGAGAGCTCCACGGAGACGAGCTTGGCTCTCTGAAGATGAACAAGGAAAAAACTCAACAGAATGGCCATCAAAAAATGGGGAAAAGAAGCCAAGTCAGAAAGCTTACCTCCACAAAATTCGTCGGCCATTGAAAAGGCTCAGGGACGTGTTCCGGGATGTCTGCAACCACCTCGGAGATGACCAGGTCTTTCCCCGGCACTCTTGGGGACTCATGAAATTTCCCCTTCCCTTTAGCCGAACACGGCTCCGGCTCTTTCGGATCCGAAGAAGAGGTTTTTTGCCTCTTCGGATTCTTCTCGGCTTCAGACGCCGAGCGAGGGGCTCTCTGCCTCTCCGGCTCCACAAGCTCGGAGGACTTTCGGATAGCCTTATTCAGCAAGTTCACTGTCAAAAAACAAAAAAAAAACAACAAAGTCAGATTTTCTTCGTTAAAGCAGTAGAGCATAAAGATAAAGAGAAATCCTCACCCTCGGCCTCTTCGTCCGAAGACGAGATGTCGAACACGACGTCGCCCTTGACGAGCTCAGACTCCGTGTATTGTTTCCTAACTATGGGAATCTTGTTGAGCTCGCCATCGAGCTCGTCCAACGGTTCAGGCCGAGGATGACGGATAACGGACTTCGGCCCTCTCCAGGGAAAACTAGGAGCCGCGGTCCTATCATAGTAGAAGAAGCGGTTTTGCCACTTCGGCCACTTCGTTTTACAAAAGGCCCTAAAGGGCTGTACAGGGATCAAGTAAAACCAAGACCCCTTCCTCTTAAATTGAAAGAATTTAAGGATCGCCTTCAAAGACAAATCCCTTCCTAACTTACGGAGTTCGGCAGCGAAGGCCGACAAGTGCCTCCAAGAGTTCGGAGTCACCTGGCCTAAAGGAAGCTGAAAAAAATCTAGTAAATCTATAAAGGCAGAAGGGAGGGGGAAACGAAGCCCGCATTCTAAGCAGGCCTCGTACACGGTGGCGTAACCCTCCGGCGGGGAGTCAGCCCTATGATCACCGTCAGGTACCACCGCCTTCCCCCCAGGAAAAAAGTATTTTTCGGGTAGGGATATCACAGTATCCTTACTCAAAATACTATGGAAATACTCTACGGTCTTCTCCCCGGACTCTTTCCGGCCAGAAGACCCCTTACCGCCTCTCCTACCGCTACCCGACTCCGAAGAAGAAGAAGAAGACATTTTTCTTACTTTTTGAAGGTGAAGAAAGTCTGAAGAAATTCTTGAAAGCGGAGAGAGAATTTTCGCAAAAAAGAGAGAGTGCAGAAGAAGCAGTCGCAAAAGTGCTTCAATGATGAAGAAAGAAGGTATTTATCAGATTCGGCGAAGATTTCAAAATCGTCGCACCGTTTCGAATCCCACCTTTTCAGGATTCAACGGCCGGTTTTTACTGTCGCATTTAATGCAGTCACGTGCAAGGCACGTCCCCTGACATCAGCCTCCCCCTTGCCTTTATCCAGAATGCCGAAGTGACTCACTTCGCCGAAGTGATTCACTTCGCCCTTCGGGGGGGTAGTGATGGGGTGCGTACTAAACAAGCCCAACAGCAACGACGGCCCATCAGCCCAAAGCCCAAGGAAGAGTATGAGTTCGGCATTACCAAAGAGTTCGTCCTCAGCCTACAGCTCGGTAAAAGCCAACCAATCAAGCTCTGCTCTCAGGTCGGCATCAAGCTCTACTCTCAGATCGGCAACCAAAGCAGTTCGGTCTCAGTATTCGACCGAACAAGGAGTTAGTGGACCCATACAGGATTTCCACAACTTCCAACACACCCACTGCCACGTGGTGTCAACTCAGGCCACGATCGTAGGCCATGACCTACGCTACATCCACGATCTTAGGCCATGACCTACACGACATCCACGACTTAGGGTGGTGATGCAAGCCACGATCTTCGTTCAATATATAAATAGAACTTAGATCTGATAGACAAGGTTTTAAGCTCTCTAGAGATAAAATATCATATAGCAAGTCTGTGTTGTAAGCTGTAATCCCAGATCAAGCAATACAATCTTGCCCTCCCTTCTTCCCGTGGACGTAGATTTACTTCAGTAAATCGAACCACGTAAATTCTTTGTGTCGTAGTCTTTATTCTCTACCAGCATTTACTAACATCAGAAATTCGCGGATCCATCAGGCGGAAACAGCATTGAGACTGTTGACAGAATAATGCCGATGCCGAGGTGGCATGATACTAGTCATTAAAGATTTATTTGCCTCCAGTTACTTACCCCGCTGTTCGTGCAATTTCAACTGAATTTGATGTACTTAATTTTGCCGTGTCGTTCAAATACCAACAACACAGTGCACTTATCGAATCAAAAAATACAAAAAATACAAAAAATATCAAATTTTTGTATATCGAAAGATTTTAAATTTTCAATACAATAACAATATGAATTTGTGTATAGCAATATTTCATAACATTTCAATATATTGGATGTTATACTATATACTGAAAATTGATACACTATAAAAGTACAATATATCGAATTTCAATCCGGCATACCAACAAATCAGTTCGGTAACAATATCGAAAATTAACATACTAAAAATTTAGCATTTTCGAAAACAATTCGTTAAAATTAAATGTGTTCGATCAAAATAATTTCTCTAGTACTATGTAATAATCATTCAAATAGTTTGTTTAATTTTTTCAATACCAGAAATCGTCGCCAACTTCTTCAATACCTTAATATACTTGAGGTATTCTTTAGCTGGATTAGTTTACGTTTTGGTCCAGTTATTTCAACTACATTCAATTCTTATTTCAAACGGAGGGACTTGGTCTCAAATACAGATGAGGATCGTGGTGTCGGCTTGCAGTCCTTCGATGACACGAGGCGAGGCAGGGCATGGCATAAGAGCATCCACAGTGGTTATAGCCCAGCCATAGCCTAACCACAAACTCCTCCTGCCACATCATCAATACTAAAAATCCTCCTGCCACATCAGAAATAGCCCAGCCATAACCTAGCCATATCATAAATAGCTCAGCCACATCAATAGACACATCACTAATAACACAATATACGGAATTTAATTTACGAGACATATACGAGAAACATTAATAATACTATTTTAATTTTTTTTAAAAAAATTACAATAAATTAAAAAAAGTACAAAAATTTTAAAAAAGTACATTAATAAAATAAAATTACATTAAAAATCGTAAAAAGTACATTACAAGTGGTGCGAATGAAAATGAAGTGCAAATCGCGTATATATAGTGTTTCGAAAATTAAAAATAAAAAATAAAAAATCCACTGGGCTATGCGCTGGGCAATCCGGGCGCTGCAATGGAGCCGAGCGGATCGCCCAGCGCATAGCCCAGCGGATTTTGACCGCCTAGCGCTAGGCGAAATTGATTTCCGGAAAACCGCCAATTTCCGGAAAACCGCTCGGCGGTTTTCGGATCCTCCAATGGTTCGCCTAGCGACCGCCTAGCGCCGGCGCTCGGCTAGGCGGTGCGCTAGGCGCCATTGTGGATGCTCTAAGCAACGGAATCCAAACGCAAATAAGCAATTTAGACGAAAATTCAACAGTTTGTACATGGCAGTGTATGTTTAACTGCTATAAATTCTGATAGTATAAATATTATTGCAACAATTTCTAATGAGGAAAATAGAAAAGATAAATATGGATGCTTTATTGGGCAAAGGGACTGTAAATTAAAAAGAACGAAGCTGAGAACTCTGCCAAATATCATCATCTCACAGAATTTGCATATCATTAAACAAAAAATTAAACAGAAAATGTTGCATTGTTTCTGCGTGTATGAAAATGAACAGTGGTAGAAAGTGAAGTTACAAAGCAGGAAGGAAGGAGAAATAAGACCAAGAACACATCAATGACAGATTTAGTCTCTATACATTGGTTCATCGACCAATGAAATAATGCATCACTACTTGTGACCCTCCGGCAATCCAAATTGAATTTCGGAGATTGGGAAGTTTATTCAAGTACACAAAATTCCTAAGGTATTTATGCTTTACGAACCCAGCTTAGCATCGATGCTCTTCACATGGTACACGTTCACATCATATTTTCAACGAACGCAGAAACATTATATTTGAAGAAAAATCCCCAACAAAGTATCAATGAGACGATAATATTGATTATAAGCTTGCCAAAGGCAGCAATAACTTTAAAAGCATAGACAAAATTGATCAAACGATCCTTTTCCAGGGTTTGTCAATCAAAAGTATGGAAACGAACTGGGCAGTAATTTGGATGAAATCGAATAAATAGATAAACATGATGCCAAGGACGTCTTAGCATCAGAAACCTGATTAGCAGCAAAAAAAAAAGAAAGAGACCGAAAACAATAGGCAACACATAATCACTTACCAGTTTGAAGGGATGCTCAACCTACAAACACAACAGATGCCGGTCATGATTTAGTTTTGGAACAACTTAATGAATGGTACATTACCAAAACACCCTCCCCCACCAACAGAGAAAGATAAAGATAAAAAGAAAAATGGAACAGAAATATCAAACGCGAAACTTACAAGAGTTATTTCATGCTCCAGAGCAGCATCCAAACATCTTCAGGGCATACAGTCCTCCAGAACAACCAAACCATGGATCAGATATATGTCAACATCAATGTACGTAATATGAAAGTTCTAAGGCAGAAGCAAGAAAACAAAACCCATGCGAAGGCACATATGGTGCAACAAAAAGCACAGTAGACCAGCAATGAATTTACTAGCAAGCATTCATTCGAACATTCAGATGCTAATAGACGAGTCACAGAGAAGGGCAAATATTGCTGTCAAATTTAGCATTCATTAACTTGGCTATCTAAACCAATTTGACTAATAAAAATCATTAGAATAATTCACGTTCAAATTGGTTAGTTCTTAAAGGCACCACATAAACTCCTAAAAGACAAACCAAGGTACCTTCTCCAGAATGCCTTTAATCATCTAAACCATTGAACAGTTTCCTCATAGCATATGAAGGGTCCTGAATGAAAGATTAGATTAGACTCTCCAGAACCAAGTCCTACAATAGAGTATAGGAATAAAATCCCGAAAAAGAACCAGATTTAAAAAGCATGTCTTATATACATATATATGGGTGGAGGTAATGTTATTCAGATCTCTATGCTGAGGAAACTAGAGCCAATAATGTAACTAATAATACCAGATTGAGAGTAGAAGTAAACCCGAATGACTGAAAAACAATGATTTCTAACGCTTTCTTGATTGTCATCATTAACAATTAGTACAAGCAAAGTTAACGCCTGCAGTGAATTTCTTACAATAGAAACAGAAAACAATCCATGGATAGAACTCCATAACTGCCTTCCCCAAGATCATCTCAAAGAACTCCAACCATGCCCAATTCAATGTCCCCTGAACTCTCGCTCCCAGACAGAAGACAAAGACAGATAAATGTCCAATTAGATAATTCAGTATTGAGACGAGACCAAATGCATGAGTATCTAATGCAACAGCAGTTCTGTAGTCAGAAATCATCATCATGGTTCACTTGCCCGTGATGAAAGGATGGCCCAAGGCCTGTGATACATTCATCCTCTTATCTGGATCCAAGACAAATATCTTTTCCATAAGATCTCTAAAATTAGCAACCATTTTTGGATCCTCGCCCGGAGATCCTGAAATTAATGTGCTAAAGTCTTTTGGCTTGATATTCACAATCAACCTCCTTATTGGCTGCCAAAACAGAGTGAAAATTCAACAAAAGCAAAGATGACATGAAAGTGGAGTATCATCTATAGGGATAGCTAAGCAATCTAAACGTAGCATACCAACCTTTTTGGAGACTGGATCCTCATCTGTTGCAAGAAAATTTAGATCCTGGTCAAAGTGCTGATCAGTAAATGCTCCCTGGAACAAAGTAGCAAGTACCCATGACCATCAAATAACAAAACAAATCAAATAGGGGCATCAAACAATGCCCAGCACAAACAACCGAACTTCTTACTTACCTTACGCAGCATCTTTTTCGGGAAAGGACCTTTCAGTTCCATGTGAAGACGAAGCATGTCATTGTTAGTAGCACCAGGAAATAGGACCTTCCCGGTGTAAAGCTCAAACAAACAGCAACCGACTGACCAAATATCCATAGGATGATCATATGATAGTCCTAGAACTGAAGCCAGAAATAAACCCGATTAATTATGAGAAAAAAGAATAAAAAATAAAGCAATATTACATAGCAAATAGTGTCACACTTACTTATCTCAGGGGCACGATAAAAACGGCTAACAAGATATGGTGTGATTTCATTTTTACCAGCAAACATGGCATTACCGAAGTCGCAAAGCTTCAACACATTTTTTGCATCATTCACCTAGAGAAAGAAATCAAACTTATCAATTCAAAATGGTATACAGGAAAGCTAAAACATAATTAGAAAATAAAAGAAGAGGACGCTGCCAGCATACCAGCATATTATCTGGTTTGATATCACAATGAAGAACACCACAATTTTTCAGGTGTTTCAATGCTATGAATAGTTGCTTAGCATATGCCCCCACAGCTGTAAGCTTCAGACCAATATTACGACCAAATTTCTTCAGAACTTCACGTAAATTCATATGAAGAGATTCAAAAACTAAGCATAGATGGTTCCTGTACTTGAAGGTAGAAAGAAAACGAACACAGTGGCGCTTTTTCTCAGGGTCAGCACCGACTAACTTCTTTAGAATGACCAACTCTTCCATACCTGCCTTATACCTGTATTTGAAGACAAAACACGAACATTAAGATGGTCAGCACCGGGCTTCCAATGATCGCAACTATTTAAAGCTAAATATAAGGAAAAAGAAAGGTAGTCACATTGTTTCATTGTTACGTATGATTTTGATTGCTACTTCTTCAGCATCATCAGATTTTGCCTTTAGATCCTTTGCTCGAACAACAGTTGAAAATACACCTTTTCCGTGGGCAGCTATTATCTCATAACGGCCATCAAGTACTTCCCCAAAACGGTGGCCTGGTAGTCAAAAACATAATAAGGCTACAATTAGATCCAACAGAAAATTTACACTTTCAGAAATAGTGCAGATACACGAATACAAATAGGCATATATAGATCTTGGGGGTTTGGCAATGATCCAAATCATGAAAATGAGACTTCACCAAACCCAACTCCACCAAAAACTCCAATTTTTACCAAGTGTGATGTTTTGAGTTATAAAAGAAACATCTTTTAACAGGATATAGGTATTTAACCAAGCCAAAAGCATCATAAAGATGATATCATGGATCATTATAAAAACATGTATACAGACATAATGAACCAGAGATATTAATGGTCAGGCTCATACCATAGTAACCTTCAGCGTCATCCCAATTGTCATTAAGTCCACTCTTTTCAGCAGCTACACCATCCCCTTTACCCTGAAGAAGTGTATGATCCAAATAAGAAGAGAAGCAATAAATGGCTCCTAAAAGAGAAGCACATAGAAGAACTACAACATGGGAAAGATTCAACAGACTCCAGGGGCTAATAATCAACATGACATCAATTAAAATTTAATTCAGTAAAAAAGAACCAAGACTAACCGTTTTACGAACTCCAGCAGGTGATTCTCCAAAAATATCATCACAGAACATATCATTGGATCTCTCGCTCTGCAACAATTCCACAAGGAAACACATCATTCTCTGACAACTGACATGATATTACAATATAAAGACCACACAAACAACCAACAAAAGGTGTCATTCATGATTGCTGATGATACACAAAATGTTTTAAATCAAGGGCAACAACAATACCTTGGGGGTACCCTCTCCTAGCCCACCAGTTCCAGTGGCCATTTCAACAGTTGAAAGACCATTTTGCGAAGGCGATTTCCCCACCACAAAGGATGGTTCAAGAACATAATCATCTGCTCCTTCAGCCTGATTGTCAGAGTTTTCCGGTAGAACTTCAGCAGATATCACTTGTGCTGAAGATTCTCCCTCTGTATCCACTACTGACACGTAAGATGCAAGAATTAACGAAGCATAAAAATACCATAAGAAAAAAGCAAACATTAAACAACATATTAACATCCAATATCCATATTGACTATGTTGTCATAAAATGAAGTAAAATTTCATATTTAAAAGAGAGAAGAATTTAGGATAATTCAATTATATCCAGCATAGACATCATCATAGTATACTAGCAAATACTGTTATTTCACAAATCCATCTCTATCTTGAATGTAAAAATACGACGAACTTGTGAATACCAGGTAACTTAATAATATGCCATAAAATTGCACATAAAAGTAACATAATATTGAGAAAGTGTTGCTCAAGCTTAACTATTTGCCAAACAGCTAGAGAAATACTCATGTTAGCAAATAACAAAGAGTTAGCGCATATTATCTTTTCTGATACCTTGTAAACGGGTTTCGGGTTTTTGCTGTTTGTTCTTGTACTTTTCAAGGATAGCTTGCCTTCGCCTCCTACTTTCCTCCTTGATTTTATCAAGATCATCCTCTTCCTGCTCAGCAAGTTGCACTGCGATCTTTTCTTGATAGTCCTCTTGTCTATCATCTTCTCTGTGACCACCAAAAGCACAAAATGAACAATTTTAGAAGGTGGGTGATGGAGAAAAAAAAAACATAAATCAACTAATTTCTTTAAAATAAATATATACCTCTCCAACTTCTCATTACCCAGTTTATCTTTAGACCTCTCATTTTCAAAATCACTTCTCCTAGTGTTCTCTGTATGGTAATCTTCATAGTTTCTTCTGTGCCTGGATTCATTAACCCTATCTCTAACAGCATTTTCACACTTGTCATATTTCTGGCGTCTGCTTAATCTATCGATATCATTATCCCTGCTTCTAGCTCTTCTGCTATCTCTAACCCCTTGTCGATCTCTCTCCCGATCCCTGATCTGGTCTTCTCTTACTCGATCCCTCTCCCTGTCTCTGTCTCTCTCTCTCTCCCTGTCTCTCTCCCTTTCCCTGTCTCTTACTCTCTCCCTCTCCCTATCTCTGCCTCTCTCCCTTTCCCAGTCTCTATCATTCTCCCGCATATCTTGCTCCCTCTCTCCTAGATATCTATCTTGAAGCCTGCTTCTTTCTCTTTCCCTTCCAATATCCTCTTCCTTCCTTTCGTTGTCTCTAATTCTATCTCTATCCCTCTCCCTGCTGCCCTCCCTGTGTGTGTCCCGAGCCTCCCTGCTATAGTGTCTTTCTACTCTCTCCGTATATCTGCTGCTAGAACTACGCTCCCGTTCTTTGTCACTGATGTCCCTACTGCTGTGTCTGTATGCTTTGGCATCTCTAGCAGTCCGTTCATCATTAGATCCACTCCGACGTTTCTTCTCCCTACGATAGGGGTCCTCCACGGAAGCTTCACGTACAATACTTCGGGACCGGGACCTTCCCCTAGACAAATCAGGTGACCTCAATAGGTTACTATATGATCTCTCTTTCTCGGAAGATGAAGATTTCCTAAAACTTCTTCGGTCAACTTCATCAACAGAATTTCGAGTTTTCTTATCATCACGGGAGAGATGTGTACTATCCACTTCCTGATATTTATGTTCATCACCCCCATTTGCAAGACCAACGGAATTAGATATTCTCTCCTGATCTATCTCACCACTTTCTTTGCTATCTGTTTTGTCCTTCCCCAGTTTCTGAAATCTTTTATCAACTCTTTCCGGACTATCTTCATTAACTCCCTGAAAAAAAACATATGACAGAAACATTACTCGACAAGCCAAAAATATATATAACCAACTGTGCTTGCAAATTAAGTTCCAAACACGTAACCAAGTCTTACAATCAATTCAAGGCCATCATTTCAGTCTTCTGGAAAGTGGAAACGCCTAAGGGAATTTTGCCTGACACCAAAATGTAAATACGGGGTGCAAGGCTCTTATTCATAAATTTTCAGGATCCATGTTTTGCAGCAAGAATATTTGCATGAAAGCATAACATAATCCTATCAATACAAATATGATCAGAAACTCGACGCAATAAACATAAAAGGAAGTCATCGGAGCTCATGATATCCGGTTCCAAAGAACTGACTTTGGGTCACTTTGCCAGTTGGAACATGTCATATACAAACTGGGAGACAACAGCGTTATAAGAAAACACAAAAACCATGTCCATGAAACATATTCCAGTGAAAAAACTTAGGCAGTAGACATTCAAAGAACCTATAAAACACCATGAAGCAATGAACACCAAATTGGATGAAAAAAATGTAGATATAAGCAAGGGGATCTGAACACACCATGTCAAAATCAACACATCCGTTCGTCTTAATTTCCCCAAATTCAACATCCGATTGCGAATTCTTCTTATTTCCCTCAAATTCAGCATCCGATTGAGAATTCTTCTTAATTCCCCCAAACTCAGCATCCGATTGAGAATTCTTCTGCAACTTATCAGAATCCTTGTTAACCAAATCAGCTAAACCATCATCCTCCACTATCTCTCCTTCCTCCATCTCATAATCCAATCCGTCGAGATCAGATTTATGCTTCACGAAAGAAGCTCCACCGTCCTCCGCAGTACTTTCTAATTTGATTTCTTCAACCTCAGCCTCATCGATTCTATCACCTTCCAATGATTCCAGCTCCGTCGTTTCTTCCTTCTCTTTGCTGCTCCGGTGGCGGTGGTGATGGCGATGCCGGTGGTGATGGCGATGTTTGCGGCGCTTCGATAGCTCCTCCGCGTCGTCGGCGGAGGATCGGTGGTGCTTGCGGCGCGTCGCTTCAATCGAATCGCCGGCCATATTAGCTGGAATTAGGGTTGAGGTAAAACAATCGCAGATTTAGGGTGAAGGCTTAAGGGTAAAAGTTCGCCAAATCTAATTGAATCAAATTTCGCAAACAAATAGCCAAAGAATTTGTGATTTTGAGAGATCGAGTCTAATATAATGAGGGAGAATGTGGGATTTTCAATTTGCCCCTAACTGTTTGAATAATTTGCATTTTGAACCCTATCAAGAAACTGATATTACTTTCTCATCCATCAACTATTCATTAATTGGAAACCTTTCCATATGATAACGGCTGCATTTTCGTGTGGATGTATGCGCGGTGTTATTCTTTCTTTGAAAATCTTCGATATAATGCGGTTTTAAATATTCTTTTGACGTAAGTTTTCAGTTCTGCTAACAATTCAAATTAATCGAAATATTGGAACCTTTTTATCGTCGATGAGAAACTACGTAACAATTATTCTATTATTAAGGACTTTTGCATATGTTAATAGCCGCATTCTTGTGCGATCTGAGCGGTGACACTCTTTCTTTGAAAATATTCGATGTAATGTGGTCTCAAAGGTTGGGTGTTTCGGAAAATTAAATTTCCTTATGAAAGTATTCAATTTAGATCCTTTTATTCTCGATAGGCTAAATGAGAAACAATGTAAAAGTTAAACTCCCTCCAAGCAAAAAAGTATTTTATTTTTATATAGTACAAAAAATAAATTACATAAGCATTTATCTTTATGACTAATAAACTGGTTGTGCTAATACAGGTGGCATTTGATCTATATGTCCATTAACATTGTTACCTAGTTCTTCAATTTCAAGAATCTCAACTCTTCGCTTCATCTTCTTCCTTATCTTTATGGCTAGATCCGCGGGGACGAATCTTCCACACACCGTCACCTTGTTTTGTTGCTTCTCTATCAAATGCGTCTCGATTTCTATCCAAAAAACATGTTTTATTATTATGTTACATTTCGTATATGACTATTACTATAGTAAGGGCGATACCTTTCATCCGAAGGAGAATTCGCCTCATTTTCCGGCAACAAGCATTGCAATCGAGGTTTATCCTCGTCACCATGCAATGAGCCTATGCTTAACAAGAAAAAATTGTTGAAATTATTTGTAAAAATAGTTTAAAACACACACACAAACACATAGTGAAAATACTTGCCTCTTCTAGCATGGAACTTTGATGAGATCCCAGTTTTGGGTGTTGAATTGCCCTAAAAAGTTGTGGAGAAAAGGAGAGGGGAAATTGGTACTTTTTCTTTGTTGAAAAATCATGAATCTTTACATGTCTTGTTTTTTTTTTCGATGGCAATATATATATATATATGTTTGTTTCTTTGAACAAGGAATCTAGTTCTGTTTTGTCCAAGTTATGGAAACCTTAGTTAACATGGATTTTCATGATTCCTTTCCTAGTGAATAACATGATGCTGTCGTGTTCTTGGCTCACTATCATTTCTTGAATTCTTGTTTCTCCTCCACAGAGGGGAACCTCAAAAAAGTAGTTTACGGATAAAGTATATTCAATAGGTTGAGAGTTCGAGTCATAACAGTTACGAAAGTAATTGGGAGAACCACTATTTTACTTTTGTTCTTTACGAAGTAATTGGGGGAATCACTCTACTATACATTTTTTCTTCTCCCACGGTCTCATTTATTGTGTCACATATAACTGAACAACATTTGTAAAACTCAATCTTGTATAATAAACCGTATACTAATAGCATAAAGGGATAGAGCCACTAAAATTATGTTTCATCTATCATTGTAATCATCAATGTTCCAAACATTATTTAACCATGCCAAAAATTATTTACACATCTACAAAGTGGTAACAATATGTGATATGCATCATATATTTTTTTACTTTTCCGATCTCTTTTTTTTGCGTCGAATGTTCTTAGTTTAAGATTTAATTACATGAATAGCGAAAGAGGCGCAATAATAGAGAAGTCTTGCTCCATGAACTCCGGTGAGCAAGTTGTCGGCCGGCCGGCTTTTCATTGGTCGGAAACAAATACGTCAGCGTCACCTTCTTCTCCAAAACACTTACCACCACGGATTGAGTCTCCCCTGCACAACCAAAACGACCATTTAAAACTCTGTAGCTTCTCCACCAAAACTTACTTAGATAAAATGTTTTCCTCATATAAGTACTCCACTTCTTTATTGCAAAAAATAAAAAATGACCAATGTAATTAATTAATTAATACTAGTAATATCTAATTTAGTCAATTGCTCAATAAAACCAAAAAATATAACTCCCTCAATCATTAATTAATCATCCCAATTTGGTATTATTTCCGCCGTGAATAATTATCTCATCTGTTTTTACTAATTTTGTTAACAGACCTCACTTCGACTAACCTTTTCCATCCCTTTCCATTACATTTCTTAAAATCTGAATTAGTCAAACTAAGTCTATTATTGCGGACGAATAGAGTATAAATTTATCAGAAAAAGAAAAGTGAGGCTATGTTTACTTACCCTATCCAAAATAATAAAGAAAAAAATAAATTTACACTGACTAGAAAGGGCCACCATTATCATGAAAAGGGTATCCTATGATGACATCCACAAACAACGCCCCAAATCAAGGTTGTCATGAAAGCCACTACCCATGGGCTACCACCCCGCCGGACCCGGCACCGCCTCCTGCGGCGGCGCCACCGCAAAAAGCAAAAAAGAAGCACAGAATTGAATTATAATTGCGTTACATACCATTCATTTTGGCCATAATCTCAGCCACTCTCCGCTGGCATTTCGGGCACCGGAAGTCAGCCAAGAACACGACCTCCTGCACCCGAGGCAAGGCCAGCGATTCCACGGCCGCGAGCGTTGTGCCGCCGTGGAATGCTGCCACCGAATTCTCCTCCCTCGTCCATCTCCCCAGAGACATACCTTTTGCACCTTTTCACTAGTGTTAATTCTTTGGAAAATAAATAAATAAATAAATAGTAAAAAGATGATCACGAATAAAGGGGAGTGGAAATGGTCATTTTCATGTTGGTGGAAAAAGTGGTCGAAAAAATTTATGTTGGTGGTCGGAAAATGATTTTGCAACACAAAATACAACGATGCTATGTATGTAGGCAAAGAAATGTGGCAACTTTTCACATAAAAAACACACAAACACACAGTGAGATATATAGATATAGGTGTGTGTGAGGAGGTGAAAGTGAAATGGATTGAATTCTTGACACATAATTATAGGGGTAAGGTTGGTTTGAAGACTTTACAATCTTAATTACTACTCATTATTAGTTGTAATAAACCAATCAGCTTCAATTTGGATTAGGTAATAAATAAGATCTCTGTCCGCGAGTAGGAGTCTCATTTATTCATTTTAGTCCGTCCTTGATTATGAGTCTCAGTTCATTGTTACTATAAATGGTAATAAGGTCGCATCTCCTACTAACTCATCTACTCACATTCCATTTAAAACTAATACAAGTGAGAACCCTATTACACTATTTGTTTCACATTTTTTCTTAACATTTCTTAAAATTCGTGTAGGAATGCAATGAGACTCCTAATGACGGACAAAAGGTGTAATATTCTTCCATGTCCGCCTGTAAAAGTCTCATTTTATCATTTTTTCATCCACCAATATAAGTCTTCTACTATAAATAGTAATTAGTAAGTAGATCTTATATTACATTAACTCATTTCATAATAAGGTATTTCACATTTCAATAACTTTTAGTAGTACTATTTACATTTCTTTGTGTTTCTTATAACTCATGTAGGAAAAAGTAAAACTCTTATTCATGTTCGCCTTTCTTCTACCCGTGTCGAGAATAAGTAAGGCTCTTATCTTATTATTGGTCACATTTTTTCAAACCCGTGTCAGAGAAAGTAATGACTCTTAAAACAATCCCAGAAAATAAATAAAAAGTAAGGCTCTTATTACTAGACGGTATTAAGGGTAAAAAGGAATATTTTTGGGTGGACGGTCTTGTGTTGGCTGATAGTTACAATACAAATACATTATCATTTTGTGGATTAACTAAGACTCTGTCTGAATTGACTTATTTTGGCTTAAGTTTGGTAGTTACAATACAAATAGATTATCATTGTTTGGATTAAGACTGTCTGAATTGACTTATTTTGGCCTAAGTTTGGTGGTTACAATACAAATAGATTATCAGATTCATTAACTGTGGAACAACCTATATAATAACTTTGAAGATTTGTTATAGCTTAAGTTTGATAATTACAATACATTCTTGAAATAGAAAGACTTGGCAAAAACAAGGAGTTTTTTACTTGGACAACCCATCTAATGCCAAAGGTCTGGACTTTTTTTCTCTCTAAAATTGGGCTTCCCACAAAAAAGAATAGTTAATCATTCATTAGAAGCTAAAGTGAAAAAACTTTGATTTGAAAAGAATAATTACAGTCTACAAAAGGATTTCCAGTAGAAATCAAGATCCTACTTTTCCTATTACTGGTCAGCTACACCTTTCTTGCTATGTCAAAACTGCCTGGGATCAACATGGCACGCCCAGGCCACCTAATTTATACAAGGGGCAAGCTCGTCGCCCGTCACGATTTGTTAGCCATCTCTCTAAACAAACTACAACACCAGCCACAAATGTACGCCACAAACTACGGGGAGCAGAGCAGCATCACCTTGACATAACCAGGTGTCAAATAGGTGACACCACCGACGAACTGAAGCGAGAATCTCTCGAAGATTTGCAGCGGTCCGGATCTAACTTCATGGATGAGTTAACAAAGACGCCCTTGAATGTAGACAGCCCTGCCTCAGCACAGGACTTGACAGGGCTCCGTCCGCGACTTCTTTTCCCTGATGATCGCCATCGCAGCTTAGCAAGCAGATAATCTCTTGTCAGGTCTCGGGCTGGCATCTTGATCATCTTTTGGTTCAAAGCATCATTGTCCAAGGATACAGCAAGTTTAATTTTAACCGAGGAAGGTGGCTCATCTTTCTTGGTTTCCGATATTTTCTCACTGCCATGGAGTTTCGAGACGACGTCTGGCTTTGGCTTGATATTCTGCCACCCATTGTCGAACCATTCCTTCGAATACCTTAAATCGCCAGCACTGAAAGTATGTTCTTGCTTTTCATCTGGTTGGAAGATGGTGACAGTATTAATATTAGCATATACAGTTATATCAGATAAAACAATAAACAAAGTTAAAGAGTCAACCAACAAGGAAGCTAATCACACGTACCAGGAAAGTACACATTAAACCGATCATCAGATTCTTTCTTCACAACAATCCCTTCCCACCATCCATCATGCATCCAAGCATCAACAACAGTGCCGACAGTTGCTGCACAAGATACGTTTTCCTTTTCTGATGCCAGGCTTGGTCTGACAGTGGTCCTTCCAGACAAACGAATACCAGATGTATCTTGTGTAGCTAGTCGAGAGGCCAATATCCATTCCTGCAAAGTGGAAGAGCAAATTAGTAACTCCATCAACAAGGAATCCTACTTTTGACTAACTAAACCACAAAAACTAACATCGTTCTTACCTCCAGATTTTTTGCATCGTCAACTGCATCCTTGAGATCCCTGTACTGTACTTTGACCTTATCTTTGTGTTTCTTAATGATCAAAGCCCTGAACCAGCAGCCCCTGATGCCACTATCTTGAGAGAGCACCTCAACTTGGGAGCCAACAGCCAAATATTGCTCAGATTTGCATGTTGCAGCATTATCTCGACGAGGTAAAGTTACAGAGGAGCCATGTTCCTTCTTACTACCTTTCTTTAACCTTCCTTTACAGTCTAGATGAGTGTCACTGCTGACTTGCGAACTGGTCACAGCAGACTCTCCGTTGTCAGGGGACTTCGAATATAGCTCACTCTCTTTAGACCAGCGAATTCTCTTGTTGGGCCCTAATCCAACAGACTCGCCTACAGTTTTGTTTGACTTCCTGAATATTTCCTGCTTCCAATAACCTTTAACTCGGGTAATGTCAAAAGGCTTGACATCATCGTTATCAAAGAGTTTACAGCACACAAAAGGCATCAACGCTGTATTTGCTGCTTCACTTATGTATTTCGCATAATGCTCCGGACTGAGAATAGTTGCTAGTCCATCAATGCATTCTATGCTGAGATCTTGAAGACACAGAGAAAAGAAAATCTCTCTGTCATTATAATCATGAGGCAAAACAAAACCAACCTCATCAATTTTGTGAAACCATCGTACCACAACCATCTTGTTGCCTCTGATATCTTCATACATATCATCTAAGTAAGCAACAAGTCTTTTGCCTTCTTCAGCCAATACATACACAAATTCTTGAGCCTGAAAGTCAAAGGGAGGTTTTTAAGAAAAAAGCATAAGATGAGTTAACAACTTAAAAAGGTAACAAATCAGGAACTTATGCTTACAGAAATCACAGCTCCATTGCGACAGAATGACTGGTAATGTGTCCGCTTTTTCCGGCAGGTCCAGGAAGAACCTATCCATGCAGATTTAGTCTTACATGGACCCAACTTCTGTTTCATGACATCCTAGAATGATCAAGCAAAGAGGAGACAATGAGATAAATTAATCACTGACGATAAATGGTTCAACCATAAGACAAACAAAAACAATGTCATTAACTAACCTCAATTACGTCATCATCTAATTTCCTATCCATCCCACCTCCAAATTGTTTAGATCCATTAAGCTGCTTACCTGAAACACCAGGTACAAGAAACAATAAGCACAACAGTAAAAGACCAAGTGATATAAGCTTCACCAAATTCAATAAACTAGCATGTTAATTCACAGTATAGGCTCAATTAAAAAACGGATTAAAGCAAAAATAAAACCGTTAAAAATACGCATTAAAATATTAGATATCTATCTTCAACATCCAAATTATGGCCACCACAACCCAAAGGGGGAAAAGAAGGCAAACTTATAACAAAACAATAGTGGCCGTGAGAGAACATTCAGATGTTAACCTAGAAAGGGAATTTGAATTCCAGAGTATCTCGACCAGCTTTTAGAAATTGGCTTAATATTCCTGCACCCCAGATAAGTGTCAGTCTTTGCGAGCCTCAAGGAAGTCAAGGCAATATAATTCAAGATTGAACAAGAGAAAGGTGAAACAGGGAAATCAAATAAGAACGATTTCTCATTAACAGTGCAACACAGCCTACCATATGCAACATATTTTTAAGCACTACAAAGAAAAGGCTATTATTTTAGGGGGGGGAAAGCAATATCTGGGATACACTAAATTATGGCAAAGAAACTCATTTTGCTGGTCAAGTATATTTGGCTTATGCTCAACACAAAAGAAGTAGCAATAATAACAATTTTTATTCTCATTTCTCACAGCAATATTATCGAAGGGCTGCTAAAAGATGAAAATAGCACGCAGGACAAAAAGATGAATGCCCGAAATGATATTGAATTTCCCAAAAATAGAATTTTAACCTAAAACATGAATCTGCCGTATAAGACTAAATTGGATGCCTCGTCAATACAGTTCCACCCGTTACATTCATCAACACAGCAATTTTAGGATTAAACAGAAAAAAAATACTTCATTTTTTTCCCTTTTACTCACAGATGACAGATCCAGCTGAAAAAAGAGGGGGAGAGAAATAGATTCTCTCCCTTGAATAGCATACCGAGAAAAAAAGAGGAAAACCTTATAAGCTCAAATATTCAAACAGCTAAGGGCTCAGATCTAAATCAACATAACACAAAAAAACAAAAAAAATCGAAACTCAATTCGGCAAACATATCAAAGAGGGACAAGGTGGAATTTTTCGTAGAACTAGAAACTAGGGATAAAAAATTGATAGCCCAATACCTCAAATTTAACAGAGAAAATCAAATCACCCAATAATCAACAAAGGGGAAAACGAACATCACCTGAAATTATCGATTCCAGCCAGTCAACAACCTCACGTCTCGACCTCAGCTTCACCCTCGAAGCGCAGCTCAAAATCGATGGCAATAATTTGCCATCTTCAATCTTGTAACGATACGACATATGCGTAGCGGTCTTCTCCTTCCCCACAACCACCAGATCTCTTCCCCCACCGCCGCAGCGCCTGAGGTAATAGTGCACCTCCCGCCGCCCCTTCTCCGTCGACACCGCCACCTCCTCCCAAGCGGCATACGCCGCCGCTTTATTTCCCGTCGCCGTTGCACCCATCAATCGAATTAATCTCGGAATTATTGGATAAAGTTTTAGGGGAGAGGATGGGGATAGAGAGGAGGATGAATTGGTTTCGAAATTTTCGTTTTTTTTTTAAATTGTGGATTTCGAAGTTGAATTTCGGTTTTGAAAGTAGTTTATATAGTGGGCGGCCTAGGGTTACTCGATTCAAATGGACGGCTGAGATCA
This sequence comes from Salvia splendens, assembly GCF_004379255.2. Taxonomy (NCBI): domain Eukaryota; kingdom Viridiplantae; phylum Streptophyta; class Magnoliopsida; order Lamiales; family Lamiaceae; genus Salvia; species Salvia splendens. The sequence continues at coordinate 25,982,953 of NC_056050.1, read as the reverse complement.
AGTTTGAGCGCGGCGATTATACGGAGGAAACTCGCACGAAGCTACGTGCGTTATTTTTCGTTTGCACAAAGGTCCCTAAGCTATATCTTATTTCCTAATGTTGCATTTTCCAAAATTCCCTTTGTTTTGTTTCTCTTTTTTATTGTTTTCGAATAAGAATATGATAGTAGTATAATTTTGGGTTTCAAATATGTGAAGCTACCGAAAATAATTAACTCACAAAAATTAGTTTCATAGCATAAATTATCTTAAATGATAAAATCAATGATTACATGTTCATATAATTAAAATCCCACTCAAAAAATTCAATAATAATCAATTGAGTGTGACCCATTATTTAACTATATAAGAACTAAAGTACTATAAAGTCTAATTTTAGAGATTATGGGGAATGAGGGGATACGCCAAAACTGCTGCACTTTCTTGGACATATAGGTGTTGTGTTGTGACATGGTTAAATTGGAATAAGCTTATTATAGTTATCAAGTATTTAGTTCTATAACCAAGTGCCTGCATATACATCTCAATGAAATATTTGGATCTATATAGACAACTGTTGGGTTATATGAGTATCACTGTATCAGAGCATCGGTTCATTGCATTAATTTGTATCAGAGCGAGAGTTCTTAGCATCGGCTATGTAATGCTAAAATATCAACGAGCAAGTCATAAGCTCAAGTCAATCTCAACGTTGAATTCATAAGCAAAGCGAAAGTTCTAAGCATTTGCGTTATAAAGTCCAAATATCAACTATCAAGTCCTAAGCTCAAGTTAATCTCAACTGAATTCATAAACAAAATGAAACCTCTGAGCATTATAATGCTCAAATATCAACTATTAAGTCCAATGTATCTCTTCAAGACATCTGAAATGCCTATTCAGGGGTAAATACATGTCTAGTATTTGTAAGATATTGACCGTACAACCTATGAATTATTAAAATGCATGAACTTAATATACAATTTCAGAAAGGGCAATTAATAAATAAATTTTAATATTTTTATAATAAGTTTTATTTATACATATATATGAGAAATTTGATGGAGGGCATTTATCCTCGTGCTAATATGCTAGATGCTCCACATGAAACTAAAACAAAGTCAAACTTAAATTTATAACTCTACTATATTACTATTCTAAGGGCGTCCACTATGGCACGGACGCCCGACCGCCGCGCCGCCCCCCCTTCTCGCACAGCCGCCCCACCGCCGCGGCGCCCGCATCCGCCCCGTTTCCACACTATAGGGCGCCGCGGCCATCGCCCCACCCATTCTTCCTCCATTCACCCCAGCCGCGGGCTTGCCCCGAACGCGGCTATCTCGCGTCCGCCACCCCCACTGCCGCGGCGTGTTGTCCGCCCACCTTCCCCACTATAGCCGCCCCGCTTCCGCCCCAAACGCGGCTATAGCCGCGTCCACATTATAGTGGACGCTCTAACAATCACATCTTCATTTAATTTGACTCGTATTTAACAATTTTGATGTAATCCTTTGTCCATATATCAAAATGATTGGACATTACTTTTTAAAAATTCATTTAACTATATCAAAAGATATAGGAGTAAGTGAAAAAAATGACATAATTTGAATTCCTCTTTTACATGGAGTATTAGTAATTTTTATGTGGAGGATTAGTTCAGGAATGCGGGTTTACTGGTGACTGTAGCGATGGCATATCATGTGAGTAAGGCCATTATCGAGTCAACTGATAACAACTCAATCTAAAAAAACCTAATTAAACTAGACTTATTAATGAAATTTTTAAACCGAACATGAACTTGATCTGCTACCTTCAAATCTGAACGACACCTACACACAATATGAACTCGTTAACGACATAATATACCATGCGTTGACACGACACGATAACAAGACGATAACGACATGAACTTGATTTTCACGATAAAACCTTATATGATATGATTTAAACTGATTTACATGATAAAAATATAATTCAGACAATTAAAATCTGATATTACACGCTTGAATTGGATTTCTAAACATGATTTATACGATAAACCCTAATTAATACAATAAAAGCATGACATTACACGAAAAATCAGATTTTTAAATATGATTTACATTGACCTAGAGAATGAAATTAAAGTACTACTCCCTCCGTCCCGGACTACTTGCACTTATTTCATTTCTGGGCGTCCCAAGTTATTTGCACTCTTTCCATTTTTAGTAAAAATTATCACCTACAGCCGCAATTGTTGACTTTGCTATACACTCATTCCTTAATCTCCGTGCCGAAAAGGAAATGTGCGAGTAGTCCGGGACGGAGGGAGTATAACTTTAAAAATAATTTTAAAAATAGTACTCCCTCCGTCCGACAATAAGAGTCACACTTTGTCATTTTGGTCTGTCCCACAATAAGAGTCACACTTCATTTTTACCATAAATAGTAAGTAGGTCTCACATTCCACTAAATTAATTCACTCACATTCTATTATAAAACCAATATAAAAAAGTGGATCTCATGTTCCACTAACTTTTCCAATCCACTATTCTTTACATTTTTTTTAAAACTCGTGTCCACAATAAGAGTGACTCCTATTGTGGGATGGAGGGAGTAGTATTTTTAAAGAGTTATCTGAACCTAACCCCACCCAATCCAAAACAATTGGGTCTTTAACGAATCAATCTGATTATAATACAAACTAATATGTCTTAAACCAAATCCATTAATTTCATGCATGTTCATGTCTTATTTTTTGTGTGGTGCTGAAGTTGACAATCCTACTAAATATGAGATTAATTTATGAAAAGAAGTAAATAAATCATTATATAGGTTGAATAAATACGTAAGTAAAATTGAAAGTAGAAAAATATCAGCGTATACACCATTTATCAAAATAAAATGCTAAACAACATGGTTTTACTGAATTACCTCAAGCTGCAAAGTTGAGACTTGAGACATTCAATGTTCTCTCCAGCAAGAGATTTTTAATTACTTTTTTTCTCTTCAGCTAATATAATATTTCCCCACACTCTATAATTGTAATCCACTGATAAAATATCGTCTTCATTGGTTTTATGTGGTATTAATAGTAGTAGATTTTACTACCTAAAACAAAATATGCAATATAAATCTTAATTATATTATATATCAATGAATCAAATTACCAAAATCTGTGTGTCATACCATAATTACGCATGAATAAATATTCAAACCAAATATATCACGTTTTATTAGGATTTAAGAGTTGTAAGTACTCCCTTCGTCCTATAAAAGATGACATACTTGGATAATAACATGAGATTTTAGGAGATACTCCATTTGTTTGCGAATATTGAGTCCTATTTTTCCATTTAGTCTAATTGCGAATAAGAGTCTCGGTTCATTTTTACTATAAGAGAGCGGTAATAGGGTCCCACGTCCACTAACTCATTTTACTCACATTTCATTTAAAGCTAATCTATACAAGTAAGACCAATATTCAACTATTTTTTTTACCCATGTTTTTAATATTTCTTAAAACCATGCCGACGAGAAATAAGACCCCTAATGTGGACAGAGAGAATATTATTGTTTTGTGTGTTAAGTGGAGAGAGAAAATAGTATACTTATATTAATATGAGAGAAAACTTTATAAAAAAAGAAAATATGACATATTTGATGTGATAAACTAAAAATAAAAGTGTGACATGGACGAATGAAGTGTACGGAGTAATTTATAAGCATAGAAAATTTATCGAATATAAGGCCCAAACTGAAGAACATGTTTGGACCATAATGTAAATATACAGAAATGGAGTGACTAGTGAGAAATAAAGGCGTAGAATCCAATAGAGGGATTGTATAACTATAAATAGATGAGTATAAATAAAGAATACAAGAAAAAAAAATTAAAAAAAATAAGTAAATTTCGAATAAAGGCAAAATAGCTGTAGTAAGTCAAAAGGATACAACCAGATGACAGCTAAGCTGCCGGCCCACCGTATTCTCAAAGAGGCGGGAAAATTATTTCTTTCTAAATTCCTCATTTTCGCTTCAAATTATTCAATTGCTCAAGATTATTACATCATTTAAATTTAAAATTTCTACTTGATTTATAATTGTTTTAGATTAACTTCAATAATCATAAGTTATGACTAATATTACTATGTAATATTATCTATTACGTATTAAATATGAGATTATATTACAAATCAAATACTTATTATTTCCATAAAAATATGAACATATGATATGACACGAAAATTAAATTAACTTAATGGTAAAACATATTCATAATTCGAATAAATGAATAAAAGCATACAAAATTATTAAATTATATATTGGTTCTTAAAGTTACTATAATGTAGTAATCTATAAAATACTTCCTCCGTCCGATAAAAATATGAGCAATGAATATGTCACGCGAATTAAGATAAAATTGATAAAATAAGATAGAAGAAGAGAATGGTATGTTAAAGTAGTGTCAGTGGATAATGTGACATATATTATTAAATTGATATATCTTTTCAAAAATGGAAAGCATATATTTTTATGGGACCGGCGAAAATGAAAAGTGCACATATTTTTATGGGATGAAGGGAATATATTATACACATAAAAATTTAGAATATTTGAAAATTTTCTATTCATTTCAAATTATGCAATTTTTTTGCTTTGAATTCTCGGATAGTAACACAGAAATTGAATTTTTGGAACGTTCATTAAACAAGAATTCGATCATAAATTTGTATATTTGAATATACATCCTTATTACTCCCTCCGTCCAATTCCAGATGTCCATTTTTCTTTTTTAGTTTATCACACTCAAGATGAGATGTGATCTCCTGCTGTGGAGGGGTGCACGTCAGGGGGTGTTGTTCCTCACACTCATTATTGTATTCATAAAAAAAATTATAAAATAATGAGGTGTGAGGAACAACACCCCATGCGGTGCACCCCTCCACAGGAGGGGATTCCACCCCCTCAAGATGTCCATTTTATATATTTGGAAATAAACCTTTCTATTCTTTTTCCTCGTCAAAATATTTAATACTATATTTTTTCTCTACTTACTCAACTTCTCCTAAAATCCATAGTATATAGTATAGAACATTTTGAGTGGACCGGAGGGAATAGCTACTAGACCGGTCGCGAAGTTTTGGTGGACCGGATATATCCATGGTATGATGTGGCGTGGTTGCCCTACATGTCACGTGGCCACGTCTTAATTTTGAAATGTTAATAATTGGTAGTGGTTATCCACTAAAAACTTTGCTAGTGTTATTTTATTCATGTCTTTGGTGGGATGGAAGTTCCTTGCCAAAATATTTCTATGCTCCAACATTTGTCAACCTAGTTTAAGTAGTGATTATGTCGTTATAAATTATAACGATTGAGTGAATGATCTCTTAGGTGGTGTGATACTTTTATATAATTGAGAAGATAGGTTCGAGAATATATGTATTCATCTATTTGAAAAACACTGATATAGTAGTACTAGTAGTAGTAGATTATATTGATCACCAACTTGGACCAACATTGACTGCGAAATTAATGTAGCTTGTGCAACTTGTCTATTGATATTTTTGGTGACTTCCAAATGCAATTCGAAATAAAATAAAATAATACAAAATGAAGATTAAATGAAAGGGGACATAATCATTTTTGTCTTCACATGCAAAATTTTGAATTGTAATTAAATCGAAGAAATATATTTACGAATAATGATGTTTATTTTAATAGGGGGTTTTCGTTATATTTTTTAGAATATATATCAACAACTTGATATTTAATTGGAAGGAAATTGTTGATTTGTGTTTGGGAATTGGGATGAATAAATGGTGGGGTTGGGTTGAAATGAATGGGATGTGAAGACCATGTGACAAGTTGGAATGGTCCACATGAATCAACTCAACATGTCGATCATAATTAGGAATTTTATGTACTGATTCTTGCGTTAAATCACGAGTTTAGTTTTATAATTTCATGCCAAGTTGGTATGGTCCACAAATATCAACTCACCATGTTTTTCGAGTCTCCACTATAATTAGGAATTTTCTACTCGAATTTTGCGTTAAATTGTCTCATTGCATGACAAGTTTGGTAAACTAAATTCATACTCTACTATTTATTATTAATGATAAAATAAGAGAAATAATAGAAAAAAATTAACCTCGTTACTTACAAAAATTAAAGTGGTTAAATTTTGTGGATGCTCAACAAAAGTAAAAATAGAATTATTGATTACGGACAAAGTGAGTTCTATTAATTATTACTCTGTCTTAACATAGATATCTCATTTTGTCATCTAAACTATTTCACCACTGCTTAACTCATTTCAAGTTTATTATACAGTATACAATATAAGTAAATCATATTTTATTAACTCATTCTATTCACGTTTCATTACTTTTTCTTTTTCTCACAATATATGCCTAATTTTAAAGTAATATTTAGAAAATTATAAATATACTATTAATTTGGATCTAAATTTAAATTCATCTTAGGGCATAAATAACGCTATGGGCCGGACCGCGTCACCGAGCGTTGGAGGGGAGGATTTTGCTGCCCAGGCCACGCCCGAATGCAGCCCGGCCTAGGGTCATGGGTGTTCGGGCCGGACCCGAAACCCCCAAATCTTTTTTTTTTTCAATTTTTGCTTATTTATATACCATTTCTTCAACATTATTCCACCAATTTTTCACTTTATTCTATCTCTATTTATAATATTTTATTTTCTAAGATTTGTAATTTTTAATTTATAGGGTTTGTAATTTTTATTTTCTAAGATTTGTAATTTTTAATTTATAGGATTTGTAATTTTTTATTTTCGACTGGACAATGAATTTTCCGTGTTTTAATTGTTCAACGTTTTCTATTTTACGAGTAAAATATGTTATAGTTGTGAATAGTGCAATTTAATAGTTGTGGCCTGGGATTGGGCCTGTGGGGTTAGAGAAGTTGTGGCATGTGACTCAATTTTAGGAAAATGATGACATGGAGGGGACTTGGGGTCTGAATCCGGGCCAGGGTTGTGGATGGCGGTACATACTCTATATTTTGTGCTACATACTTATTTGAGAGTGAGTTAGATCTAAATTGCTAAATTTGACCCAATCTACCATATATACACTATATAGTACTCCTCCATATTAAAACTACACATAATGCATCAACACACTATACTCTTATGCCCGCTTTTAAAATCAAAATTCCTTGGAAGAAAAGGGGCTAAAATCTTCCATCAAGAAGTGAGAAAGGATATGGTGCTGGGGTCTGTCTATCCATCTCAAGATCATCAAAATAACTCCAACTAACTCCACCACCATTCATCGGTGGGGCAAATGCCCCACCACCGCCTCCGCACACACCAACACCACCGGAAAAGAAATCAGTTGATGAGCTAAAAAGATTTCCATAACCATGATATTCCTGCCTGATCACAGACACACCAAACCTATCATCCTCAGATTTCTCACCAATTTCCTCTTCACTCTTGGCTGATGAACTAGGCAATGCCACACCCGAAGAACAAGAGCTCGATGAAGACTCCATAATCCTACCCTTCTTGCTGCTGCTGTCATACGCTAATTGCCTCGCATTTCCTCTATTTAGCATCATTTCAGGCAGACTTTGAGGATCTTCAACAACTTTGCTCAAGAATGTCATCATCTGCTTGGGCCTCCTCTCCGTTGCCTGCAGCCTCCGGCTCATGCTCGCAAGCTCTTCCTCTAGACTCTCTTGCTCGCGTCTTAGCTTCTCAATCTCCATTACCAATTCATCACCACCAGGTACACCACCACCACCACCATCATCTTCACCTTCTTCCTCTTCTTCGTGTTTGCTCACGAATGAAGTGTAGCCTCTGCTCACGTGCTTCTTCCTCACAATCTTGCTCAATAGCTGCGTCTGTCCGCGCAAAAACCATTCGTTTGCAAACTCCCATCTGTCTGGATCAACCTTTCTGAAGCCCTAATCCAGATCAAACAACAAATGGAATAACAAATTACACCACAAATTTTAAAGCTACGAACAAAACGTATCATAGCCTCTGCAACAACAGTTTTTATTTTCTTATAAGCAGCAAACTCCAGCATTTGCGAAATATCAAATGAAAAAAATCAATCACATCTCAGTAACAAAATCCCCAATGTAGCAGCTACATCAATTTTATCCTCTTAATTCAGTATTTTTACACAAAACGCCATTATCATTTATCACACAGATTTTTTCCTTCAAAACACACGCAATCACTTCTGCAATTACACACCGGATCGAATAATCGGCGGCGAGTTTTTCAATTAAGTCAATATCTCAGTCACAAATCATAAAAACTCGAATTGCAAAGTTAAAAGACCTAAAACAAAGAAAAAAAATCAAACATATCAACAAACTACACTTATCTCCGCAAATTAACACAATCACATTCAATTAATAGCTCACCGATCTCCGATCACCGAAAATTACAGCTAAAAGGCAGAAAATCAGAGCTACTCACATAGGTATTGAGCTGGCGCACGAAGCTGGAGAAGTTGTTGTGCTTGAAATAAAGCGGCAAAATCCTCTGCGAAAAATCCAAAGGCTCCAGCACGATGAAACTGTTGTTTGCCCCGCCCCATGCGATGATCCGATTCGTGGCCGGATCGCTCAGGATTTGGTAGGTTTTCATCACAAACGGTGCTATTATGTCGCCGTCGATCTGCATTTCATGCATAAACTGTGAAGTCAATTCTTCAAACTATCGAGCTCAGCTGAACTGTATTTATAATACAGAAAACGTAAGTGGCAAACGCGACTGTGTGAGAGAGAGAGTGTGCAGTGATAAGGCAGAGTCTATGTTCAAAGTGTGTGGCGATATGAATTGAATCTAAAAAGAATAAATTTATATTTGTATAAATAAAATAAAATAAAATAAAATAAAATAAAATAAAATAAAATAAAATACATCAAGTGTTAGTGCAAATATGGGGAAAAGGTTTTATGGGGCTACGTGTCGAAGGTATGCTGCCACGTGTCGAATGGCAGATGGTGGATGCCAAAAGAGGTCAGATGGTACAGCTATTCGAATCGTGTTCGGGTGCTGAAATATACTTTTATTTTATTTTTATTTAAAACACATAATGGATTATATTTATGGAATATAGTAATTTATATTTTACACTCCCCGTCCCGTGATAGGAGCCTATTTAGTTATGCCATGAGTTTTAAGAAATGTAAAGAAATTGGTTGAATACGTTAGTGGGATTTGAGTCCTACTTATATATAATCCTACAAATATAGGGTTGCGTTAAAGATAGAATCATTCTTAAGTGTAGAACCTAGAACTCTACATATTTTATTCATTGGATGAGGAAAAAATGACGGTCAAGATTAAAAATCATACATATTAGACTATGTTTTCACGACATTCCGGACTCACACATGTGAAAAAACTCACATGTTGATGGAAGAATGAATGAAACGAAGAAGAGTCCATGCATGCTTTATTTTTTCACTTCTCTGCATTCACCCATTAATAATAGTTTTGGTTGTAATGGGAAGTTGTTGTGCAAATCAACACCATTGGATTAAAAGATCTAACGACCTCCGTTTGGCATTTGTTCTACGTTTAAGAATGGTTCTATACATATATATATATATTAGTTTATAAGAAAATGTGAGTGAAATAAGTTGGTGAAATGTGGGGTCTACTTGTTTCGTTTAGTTTCATTCGTTTTACGACTCTAACGACCTAGTCATTTATCACATTGGTTGGAAAACTTCTTTGTGGAAGATTAAGAAGAAATAGAATTTAACTATGGGTGTTTGCAGATAATTAACTTGGGATCACAATCCTCGTCAAAATTAGAAAAATAATTATATTTCCAGTGGTTGTATATGTTTAATATACTAGTCATGCTATTTTTAAATAAGTGTATAGGTCGTATATTTTATTTGGTCGATGAATACAATTTTCGACTGTGTGTGGACTTCTCAATTGTGCAAATTAAGTGTGATTACTCATAAAGGCCCATTAAATTTCATAGTGGTCTCCATGTATCATTACGACCCCAACCCAAAATTGCGGCCCATAACCCTTACAAAACATTTTTTGGATAATACCTAATAGTGACAATGGCTTAATAACTAATAGTCAATGGCGAATCCAGGATATAAAACTCGTGGGGTCGGACAGAGTACAAAATATATTATACGGAGTATATATTTTATTAAAATAATTATTTATTTTAAATAATATTTAAATGGAATATTTTTTGAAAGAAATACATTTTAATTTAAGTAATAGTATTACTCCTATCTTTTACTATGTACAATACAATAGTTAATTTGTGATATTAACATGGAATGGAAGGAGTATCTTTTACTATATACAATAGTTGATTCTCACAAATTTATTGTTTGTATTTTAAAGTTTTTTAATTTTAAATATATATGTCATGTAATTTACGATATGTATATAATTGGTATTCAATATATTGTATTTTTTTATGACTTAATATGTGATAGGAAATAGACTGAATATCCATAACACCAAATTTGAAAATTGATAATATTAAAGTACTAATGAATATAAATAATAATGAATATATTATACAGATTTGATGATTTTCAAATAAAAAATATTCTAGAAGAAAGTAGCATTAACTATTTTTTTTATTTAAGCCTAAATCCCCACTATCTCAATTTTTAAGCCCAAATCGACCGAATCGGATCTCAAAACACGATGCATCTTCTTCCCCAAATTTTTTTCTTCCACAAAATTCTCAGCTCTCCTCTTTCTTTGTTCCAAATTTCTTATCGAAATCTTATAAATTTTTTTATCTACGGTGATGATGTACATGTATATCTCTTCTCTTCTTTGTTTCTCTAATTTTTAGTTTCATTGTCTTATCTCCTTCGGTTCTATGGAGAAGGCTGTCGAGGGGGTGGAGGCAGGGTATTTTAGGGTCGGCGGGCCAAGTAGTGGTATTTTCCGGTGGCATTCATGGAACAATGGTGGGGTCGGCCGACCCCACCTGGATCCGCCGCTACTAATAGTGACATCATAACGTCCCAAAACCATTGATACCCAAACGGTTACTCTCCACATCCAACTTTCTAAAACTCATTTCCTTTGCCACATGAAGACGATATAAAATGCACCAAAGTTATGGTTCTACAATGAAACATTTTCAAACATTAGTAACAAAATCCATACTACCACCAAAAGTCCATCCTAAATATCTTTTTAGAGAGACATCTTTGTTGAACTTTAAAGTATCTCTCCAAGTTGGCTGTCAACCAACTAATATAGGCAATTGAGAAATACGAAGAGCTCTATCATCCAAACCTCCACCATCCATTTAGTCATTATGATCTGCATCATAGATTCATAATAGCTTCTGATCTTCTCCCAATTTCCTAGAAAATAAAGTCGTATCTTTTCTTCAATATGTACCAACATCTTATCCCAAAAATCAAATTCCATTTAAACTCATTCCTCCTCAATCTCTCAGAACTAATATTTTGAATTAACCAAACTGTCAGACTAAGCAACTACTCTAAGAAGCTTTTCTCCCCACCATATCTCAAAATGCCTTCCAAGTTCTCGTAACACGTGTAAATAATATTCAGTTCCACAACCACACATGTTGCAAGAATACATCTCCGACAGTCACAGACACCTCCTATACAATCATTTCAATAATGATAAATAACCAAGAGATAGATAAAGATAAAAAAAATTAAAATTATTGTCAACGAAATTGACCAATTACCATAAACAAAGAAAATAAAAAAAAAGACTACTAATTATACATTTTTTTTATAGAAATTAAACAAATTTTGTCACCTAGAGTGTGTGAAATTCACACACAGTAGGCACTTGGCGGTTGTGATGTGAGGCGATCTTCTCAACCAAATTTCCCCCTCGTCTTCTCCGCCCCTTTTTCTCTACTTCATCACTCCCTCTCCTTCTCCTACGCCGCAATCGCAAATGGCTTCCCTCTCCTTCTCCTCCTCCGTCTCCTCCTCCACTCCCTTCCTCCGCCCCTCCGCACTCCTCCTCCGCCCCCGCCCCCGCCCCTCCCCCGTCATCCGCGCCAAGATCCGCGAGATCTTCATGCCCGCTCTCAGCTCCACCATGACCGAGGGCAAAATCGTCTCCTGGGTCAAATCCGAGGGCGACCTCCTCTTCAAGGGCGAATCCGTCGTCGTCGTCGAGTCCGACAAGGCCGACATGGACGTCGAGACCTTCTACGACGGCATCCTCGCCGCAATCGTTGTCAGCGAGGGCGACACCGCCCCCGTCGGCGCCGCGATCGGCATTTTAGCCGAGACCGAGGCTGAAATTGAAGAAGCTAAAGCAAAAGCCGCCGCGAAATCGCCGTCGTCGCCGCCTCCTGCTGCTCCGGTAGCTGAATCTCCTGCTCCTGCTGCTCCGATTTCTGCTGATTCTGCGCCGGGGAAGGTGGTGGCGACGCCGTTTGCAAAGAAATTGGCGAAGCAGCATAAGGTGGATGTCCGTAAATTGGCGGGGACGGGGCCGAACGGTAGGGTTACGCCGGAGGATGTGGAGAAAGCTGCTGGAATCGCGCCTGCACCGAAGGCGAATGTGGCAGCTGCGGTGGCGCCGTCGGCGCCGGCGCCTGCAGCTCCGGCGAAGGCTGCGGTGAGTTACCCTGAGATTCCAGGGGCGAAAATTGTGCCGTTTACCACAATGCAGGCGGCGGTGTCGAGGAATATGATCGAGAGCCTCTCCGTGCCGACTTTCAGAGTTGGTTATCCGATTGCGACGGATGCGCTCGATGCTCTGTATAAGAAGGTACATTTGCTCAATTTGATCTTAATTTCCCCAATTTAATTGAATATATTAGGTTTTCCGTGGTTAATAGATAATTCATGAATTTCATGTTGAATTGATGAATTTGGCAGATTTTTAATGATGAGTAATGCGGTTTAATCCATCGATGTTCTGTAAAAGAATGTACATTTGCTCAATTTCCCCAGTTTACTTGAAAATATTAGGCATTCCTTAGTTAATAGAAGTGTGGTTTGGATGAATTGATGGTTTGGCAGATTATCAGTAATAAGTAATGTGATTTAATCTATCGATCGATTGCGATTGTTTGCTTAAAAGGTCGGTATGAGTTGGTGTTATTTGGCAGATAGTATATAACAGAGATATGAAATGTGAAGTATTCGATTGATAATAGGTGAAGGCGAAGGGTGTTACGATGACAGCCTTGCTAGCAAAAGCTGCAGCAATGGCACTGGTTCAGCATCCGGTGGTGAATTCATCGTGTAAAGATGGGAAAAGTTTTACATACAACAGCAGCGTAAATATCGCTGTGGCTGTGGCAATGGATGATGGGTTGATCACGCCCGTGCTTCAAGATGCTGATAAGGTGCAAATCGAGAATTCGCTGCTTGATTTCTTGTTGTGTGGCAACTGTAATTGTGCAACGGTTGCAAGATCATAACTTGGTTGTGTGCTGTTGTTCTAGTTGGATTTGTATCTCTTGTCGAAGAAGTGGAAGGAGCTAGTCGAAAAGGCACGAGCGAAGCAACTACAGCCCCAAGAATACAACTCAGGTACTCATAGGGTAGGATTTGTATCGATTTCCGAGAACACATATGGTTGCATTGCAACTAAATTACATAATTTATATGTAGGGACTTTCACATTATCTAATTTGGGCATGTTTGGAGTCGATAGATTCGATGCTATACTTCCTCCAGGACAGGTGATGATTTAACCATAATATGATATATATTGTAAAATGTTACTTATGATTATTTACTAAGCTATCTGTTTAGGGAGCTATAATGGCCGTGGGAGCATCAAAGCCTACCGTTGTAGCTGACAAAGAAGGATTCTTCACCGTTAAAAACCAGATGCTGGTAACTCCACTATACTTGTCTAAATTTATATTTCATGAATCATGAATCAGCTCTATAATACCAACTGGTTTATAAAACATGTTTGGTTAGCACGAGTCTCGTAATTAAGGGGTACAACTTACCCTTTGATGGTTGAGTTTATATTGAGTGATTTCCTTTGGATTTACCAAAAGACCCATCTAATTGTATGGCTTAAAACATACCCAATAAAAGGAAGAAATAACATATACTAATTTGTTCTCCCGAAAGAATATTTGAGATAATTTCATGGTACATCGATTCTATCTACCAAGACCTTATGAGCAAAAATAATAGATTAGTAGCTTTTTCTAGGTTAATATGGAAGCTTATTCAAGAAAATGATAGATTAGTAGCTTTTATGAGGTCATAGGATATCGAAAGCCTAGATGCTTAGCATTTATTAGCATATTGTTGTAGTTATGAATAAGATTCATTACTGCAAATCTAGCTTCTACATTAGAGTCATTGTTTAATGTGGAACAATTCAATTTCCTCGGCTTGCTAGCAATATAATGACACTCGAAAAACTTCTTGTTCAGGTGAACGTTACAGCTGACCACCGAGTCATCTATGGTGCCGACTTGGCTGCATACCTTCAAACATTCATGAAAATCATCCAGAACCCAGAAAGCTTGACAATGTAGACGGCTAACATCGAATAAGATGCAGCAGGCAGTCGAAGAGTCTAGTATTTGATTCTTTTCCTCTGATATTATAGTTTTACAATTAAAAATAATGGAATGCATTTTTTAATTTTGTCTATGTGAGCAGGATGATCATCATTTTTCCACATTTTTTTATAATGAAATTGGTACTGAGTTATTATTATTTTATGATTTGGTTCCTGTAATTTAGCATAACTAGTAAATGGACATCTCAACTGTTAGTTCTATACACATAATATCTCTGATCTATAAGCAGAAATTTGCCCGTGTGAGATCCGGGCGACGAACCTCCACAGCCTCACCAATCCAAGCTGATATTTCTCACAGTGTAGAGCTTGTCAATGTATGCTATGACCGGAACCGAGGCTTTGATGAATCTTCTCATCTCCCTCTCCGCTGATTCCTCTGCTCAAAAAAACCGACGTTTTTAGTGTAAAATCACATTTGGCAGAAAAAAGAAGAAAGTCAGGAAACCTACGAGTTTCGTTCATTTTGACGAGCAGCTGCTCCCTTGTAGGAAGAGCGTACATCCCTGCCGAAGCAGCAGTTCTTACAGCCCAAGTGTGGTAAGGTGCGCAGGTTTCTGCATAAGCCGACGTCGCGGCTTCTTTCAAACTCGGGTCACTGTGTTGGAAATTTGTGATTCGAATCATTCGATTAGCCATGAATGAATTGTTTGAAATGTGACAGAATTTGGAGCAAAACATACTCTGAGTTGAGGAAATTCTGGAACAGAGTTGCAATGAGATCAATGCCTTGTCTCACTCTTCGCAGCTGACGAGTAAGACTTCCTTTTGTCTTAACTTTGTCTTGTTTCATGTCATGATCTATTATTTTGCATAATGTCAAATGTGTGTTTATTGCCCCCTTAAGCCCATTCACCTGAAAAACATGGATTAATGTCATGAGAGAGAGATAATATTTTGGTTTAATTATTGTATATGATCCGATCTTTCGATCGAGTTGCAAAAATGATACTCCCTTCGTCCAGAACCTACAGTACCGTTTTTCCATTTTCGTTAATCCCTTTCTATTGTTGACAAGTTTTCTCCCTCTATTGTGGTGGGTTTCATTCTTGATTAATAATATTATAACCATTTTCTTTCTCCTTGACTAATTTTGTATTAAAACTCGCGTTCATGAAACGTCATTTCACGACTAACCCAAAAGGCGACATGTCGCGAAATAGTACCTTTTCACATTGGCTTTGCCGATGTTCGTTTCGAGTTAGTCGTGAAACAATTCCGGCTTCCGAATTCCTAAGGTGGATTGCTTTCGCAACTAATTTACGAAGTCGGGCCATAAACTATGATTAAAGCTATAGAATCGGATGTGGGAGAGATACCTTCGAACAATACTCGAACTCAGCAAATTTAAAGGCCGCGCCAAGGCAGCCAAAGAGAATAGAGACATGAGAGCACGCATCACAGAAGCTCTTCAAATCGAGATCACCGTTAAATCCGGCCTCGTTCACCGTCGCCGAGATGTCCTCGAACGCGTCCGCCATCGCCGACAAAGGCGTGAACTTACACCCTGCAGCAGTGCCAACACCATCCCCCTCAAGCCCCGACATACTTGAGCTCTTAACCAATTTTTCGCTCCTCCAAATTTCGAAAAAAAAAGAGAGAAAAAATAAGCCTATATGTATTAAAAAATCATCTGAAATTCAAGAAATGGGAGAAAATCCTACTTTTCTTTGAATGAGCCTCCTGATCTTGAAAAAAGGGAACGTAATTTGAGGGCCATTCGAAGAAAAAGCAAACAGTTTTTTGTTATAAATAAACGAAAACCGTTTGTGGAAGAGAAAGATGGTTAATGTGAAAAATAGTGGGTAATTATTTATTTATAGTAGTAAAGAATGGTTTGAGAGGAAAAAAAGCAAACTAAAACGAGAAAAGGTCGTTGAAGCTAATAAAAATTAACCGCTATCATTTTTGCTTTTATGTAATTTATAGGCTGAAATAATCTCATAATCTAATTTTATTCAATTGTACAAATTATAATAGTACTAAGCATTTTCTACTAACTCAACTCCATGTTCTCTCTCCCTCTCTTGATCTCCTAATTCCTTTACTTGCAATGGCTTGTATGTATACATTTGAGCACAAATGATGTAGTAAATCAAATTGATGAACTGGAGTAGTGTGATGAGCCAATACACATACTCCAATCTCCCTTTGTTGAGATTATCATCCGGCAGCCAGTTCGATCCGTCACGGCCGGCGCTGTACCGGTGCACCACCGTGATCAGCAGCGTGCTCAAGTAGCTCCCGGCCGAGATCGAGAGCCAGAACAGCGCCGGCGCGGTGCTTCGCATGCTCTCGGGCGCCTGGTCGTAAAAAAACTCGAGGTGCCCGATCGACGTGAACGTCTCCGCCGCGCCGTGGAGGCAGTACTGCGGCGCTAGCCAGAAAACTGACATCGGGATTGCTGCCGCCCCGTCGTCGGTGAGGCCGTGAGCCGCCGCGGCCTCCTTCCGCCGGACCTCGACGAAGCCGGCGGCGAGGGTGGCGAGGAGGGAGACGCCGAAGCCGATCCCAATCCGGGCGAGGAAGGTGATGCCGCGGTCGAGGCCCGTGAGGCGGCGGGTGGCCGGGACGAAGACGCGGTCGTAGAAGACGATGGTGGCGAGCATCGACGCCTGGGTGAGGACGGACATGGAGGCCGGCGGGATCACGAATTTCGGGCCGAGGCGCCGATCCAGCGACCGGGCTTGCATGAGGGAGAAAGTGTTCTGCTGGGCGGCCGCGGTGATGGTGATGATTCCGGCCGCCCATATCGGGGCCATCCGGATTAGGGTTTTGAGTTCCTCGACGCGGTGGACGCTACTGAGCCGCCATGGATCAGGGGCCTTAGGATCGTCGTTTTCCGTAACAACCGCCGCTTTATCAAGGAACCTAATCAAATGAAACATCATTAATTTGCATTAGTTTTATCGAGAAGTATTGTGGAAAACGACTACACATATCCAATCCAATAACACAATCCATGTAAATAATGATCGATTGCGTATAGTTAAAGTGAAACAAAAATTACTAACATGTAGCACATATATTCTGATACTTAATAGTGACAAATTTAGGGGTGAGCATTCGGTTTCAGTTCGGTTTTTTGCCAAAATCGAACCAAACCCGAAAAACCGAATTTAGATCAAAACCCAAACCGAACCGAACCCGAAAACCAAAAAAATTGAAAACCGAACTTCAAAAACCGAACTAAACCAAAAAAACCAAAATTTTCAAAAAAACCGGAAAACCGAAAAAAATATGGAGTATATATTTATATATATATATATATAATTTATTTTATTTTATATATATAGAATATAAATATATATAATATAAAATTAATAGAATATGTATAATACATATTATATAAAATATATTTAAAGAATATATATTATATAGTATATGATATACATGTTAAATTAATAGAATATATAAATATAATATTATATTTAAAATATAATTCGGTTTCTCGGTTTTTTCGTCCAAATCGAACCTAAAAATCGAAATTTTTGTTTTTTTATAACCGAACCGAAAAACTGAAAAAACCAAACCGAATTTCAAAAATTCGATTAGGTTCGGTTCGGATATTCGGTTTTCGTTTTTTTTGCTCACCCCTAGACAAATTCAAGCAGAGTCAAATATGGATAATATAAAATGAAATGTAATCTACATTATCGGGAAGACTGTAGTTTTGGCACTATAGGGAGACATGAACCTTATCTAATAACGTGATGCTAAGAAACATATCACATAAAATCTTGTATCCTTTGGTGGTGGCGCCTAATATATACAAGACTGGTCAAAATTCACATTATTACCCTCCCAAAATAATAGTATCAAGTATGCAACACAAGCTATTTAATTTATGATTAGTTACTAATTTACCTCAATTTCTTTACTCAATATAACTCAGATTTAAAAAAACAAAAATTCATAGTCAAATTACGTCAAACAAGAAAGAAAGCTCACTTCATATTTTCGGTGTGGACGAGTTTACCCCCGACCGAAATAGCCGCATCAAGCGTCTCATTCTCATACAACGCCCTCGTATCGGAAGAGAAAGAAAGCTTTCTCTTCCAATACGCGGCGACGCAGACCTGCAGCAGCCTTGTGAAGGGGCTGCCTGCAGGGTCAAGCTTCCTGTACATGGGGTACCCGGCCACGAACGCCACGACCGACACGGCCATGGCGAAGGTGGGGACGCCCAGTCCCCACCCCCAGCCGACGTTTTCCTGAATGTAGATGATGACGGTGTTCGCCACCAGGATGGAGGCGCCCATGCAGAAGTAGTACCAGTTGAAGAACTTCCACGTCGTCACCTTCTGCCGCGGGTCGCTCTCGTCGAACTGGTCCGCCCCGAACGACACGATGCAGGGGCGGTACCCGCCCGAGCCCAGCGCCGAGAGGAGGAGCGACGCGTAGAGGAAGGCGAGCTGACCTGAGTCCGCCTCCTCGCATCGCACGCTGCCGCCGGCCTTGCACGGCGGCGGCCTTAGGCTCGGGAGGATAGCGGAGACGGTCAAACTTATCATTCCCTATTCAGTGAGAATAATATAAATAATTGCAAACAAATCTAAACTTATGGACAGACATATTAGTTTATTTATTGTTATGTATGCGTTACATTTATCTATTTAGTATATTTAGGCAAATAAATTTATGGTTAAAAACTTAAATTTGTTTCGTATCAACTCTCAATGTTTTTTAGAAAAATATATTCTACCTACCTTTACCTTAAATGATTAAACTTTCACTTTGCCAAAAAGTTCAATTTATTTCTTTATTGACATAATCCGGGGACGAGATGCTAAGTCAACTCGCCAGATTTCTTTATTGGCAAATTGACTGAACGTTTCGTCGCCAAACTATACCAAACAAATTACACATAAATCAAACTTTTCGCAAAAACGGTGAAAGTTAAGGACACAAAACAAGATTAAAATAAGAAACTCTACTATTTGTAGGAGGAGTGAGGCGATTGCGATGGTCCAAAACCTCCCGGCGAATGCATCCGCGATGAAAGCCCCAAGAAGAGGCGTGAGGGCTCCGGTGCCACCGAAATTCGTGAGCGTGTTGGCGGCCTTGGTCATGGGCAGGTGGAGCTGCCCGGTTAAGTAGCTTATCATGTTTGTGTTAAATCCTACCACAGCCAATTTCTCACCTACTTCATTTCCTGCAAAATTACATTATAACCATTATTAATTAGGTTTAATACTTCTATAATTTAATGCTAATTTAGTTGATTTCTTGCATAAATGAGAAGTACTCACCAAAGATGAAGGGCATTGTGATCAAGCCACCTTGCTTCCTTTTGATGGTGGAATCTTTCTTCTTTATCATGGCCATGTTTCTTGATTTTTTTTATGGACCAAATGGAGTTGAAGATAGGCATTTTATAGCAAGGTTGTGTTAAGTGAGCTGTCACTTTCAACAATGTAAGTGATCAAACAACCCTCCAAAAAATGCAGCAGGAAAATATGTGGTTTTTAGGAAAGATGGATTTTAAAGACTCTCATGTGGATAACTCTGTTTATCTTATTACATATATATCTATGAGACTATGACCATATTTTATTTTCTATTAGTAGTTGATGTAGTTCTAGTGGATGAAATTAAAAAGGTTACGATCTCAGAATGACTTGAACTTCACACAGAACATGCGTAACATGCCAATGAATAGTGATGCTTGATGGAATTTGGCCATCGGAGGTTGTTTGACGTGTGAAAACATATTTTTATTGTTTTTATGAAATTTTGTTTTATTTTTCCTTTTGAGTTATTTAAGCTTTCTCGACCTTATATAAATAGTTAGCAAACGTTATGTCGTCAATTTTTTGGATATGATAATAATCTGGTTTTTTTGAGAGACTAGGGTTTTGAATTTTCTCTTGGTTGGATTACTCTAATAGGACATTGACATCAATAGTAAATAAGATCCATGCCCTTAAATACTTTATCGAATGTGATACACACATCGATAAAGTTTGAATAAAATTAAATTCCTCAATATGATTAGCAAGAAGGATTGTAATTTGTATGTGATGAATATTCAAGTAAAGACATATGTTATATTTTATGAAAATATAAATTTTATCTGTGGCAATGAAAATTTGGCTATTTCTTTTCAAAATACTAGTGTGATTAGATATTTTTTGATTTAGATAATGTTTCTCTAGTTTTGGCTTTATTAAGTTATATACTCCCCCGTCCCAACTCAAGTGATTGATTTCTTTTTGGCCGTTGTTTTACGAAGATGATAATAAATAGTTAAAGTGGGAAGAAAGTAAAGTAAGAGATAGAATAATATAGAAGAGAGTCGTATATACATTATTCTAGTATTAATTAGTATTTTACTTCTCTCCACTTTAATTATTTATGTATTCCATTTTCCTCAATCATGTACCGAAAAATAATCAATCACTTGAGATGGGACTGAGGGAGTACAATATTTCATTTCAAAATATTAGTGGTGGTTACTGTTTCTCACTTTTGCTTTATCAGTTTCACCATATCATTTCATTGGAAAATACTGTTTCCTCTATATTTGGCTTTTCTATATTTTCAATGTTAATTAATTTCTTTTTGTCCACGAGGTACAATTCTTGTTCAATTATTGATCTCAAGAAGAAATTTATACGTAATTAAATGACAGTTGATATATACATTTGATTTCAGTAGTTGGCACAAAAAAAAGAGAAAATTCAGATTTCCAAGAGGTTTGGAATTTTGTTAGAATATTGATAATTTCCCCGTGACAAAATATCTTTTTATAGTATTCTAACAAGAGTGGAGATTTACCACCGAATGTGAAAGTAGTCAATCGAATTCAAATCAAATTATTGAATTAGATTAGGTATATATCATGTGACGTTGCTTATTTAAATTTAGTAACTCAAATCAAATTAGCAATTATTGTAAATAATAGAGTTTCGTGTCCCATCATTTCGTGTCTATGAGAATCATAGTGTGAACTTAAAAAAAAATTGGTGACCCATTATTTTGATGGGAAACGGACTTTTTTGCTATAATCCAAAGTGTTGAGGTCCACTTGTACATATGACCACGTTAAAATGTCGCATACAACCTTTTCTATAGGTTAAAATTTCTCAAAAAAATTATAAAATTTGGTTAAATTCAATGAAGCTTTAGAATAAGTCGTAGATCCCATGAAGTTGCTCGTAATGATTTCACAACAAAAAATCTGGTTACACGTCAATATATTGTTGATGTTTCTCAAGCAAACGACTCATTTTTCTTCATAAATAGACAACATCGTTTAACTCATTAAAGTTGACACCAACATATGATTTCACGACTAACAGACTAGTTGACAAATTCAAATTTCATGCGATAGTTGACAAATCCAAATTTCATGATTTTTCCAACTGATTTTTAATATTGTGGGACAAACCAAAATCTAACTAAATCTCATGAATTTTTTGATAATTACCTAACTTTAAAATATTGAGTGGATATTAAATAAAAATATAATGTTTGGTAGAAGTTACGAAATTTTCCACTTTAACATATGGATAATTTGCGGTATCTGATATACCATAGAGTTCGGTGATGCTATTTGATAGATCGATCCAAAAATTCTATATTTTTACATAAAAAAAACATGGTTTTATTTGAATTACATCACATATATGTTATTCTATAGCTATACAATATCACGATCATTACGATAAGATAAATAAATTGGTCACGAGATTTGGATGCCGAATTCCACCAATCAACCAATGACTAAATACAATTATTGAAACAATTAACTGGAGTATTAATCTATAATTCCACTTTATTTAAATTTTCAATTATATATAGAACTATTTTTAATGGGATGATGCTTAAAAAATCTAAATGAAGAGGGCAAGAGATGGAGTTAAAGGCATGATACTTAATAATTTATTGTTTCCGATTATTTATTATCAATAATGATATTAATATAATTATGGTTTAAATACATTCAAGACATGTTAAATATGGTTTTGTCATATACAATAGGCCCATCAAATTGGATTTGGGCCGAATGCAATTAAATTTGGGCCAATCTTGCTGGGAAAATTAACTTGCAAATCATTGACATAATACTGTTACGTATTCTTTTTTATGTGTGAATAAATAGACAATAGGTCTCGAAAAAATTAGACTATAAAATAAAAAGATTTGCAATAGTATGATGGTAATAGATAATTATGTTATACTATTTATCCATGAAGAATATGCTCCAATAACTACATAATGAAAGTGGAAAATTTTGCTTCAATTAAGGCGCACAAACCCATCAATAATAACTAAATTATCACAAAATTTGAATTTAACTAGACTATTATTAATTCTTATTCATTATTTTACATTTTATTAGAATTAAGTCATATACATTGCTTTAATACAAAATTAAAATATAGTGCTTAATATACGATTAAATTTAGGTTTTATTCTGGGCCATTTGGCCCGTTATCAACTAATGGGCCTTAGTTTTGCGAGCATATATTGGGTTTGGGTATAATAGAAATCCTAGTTCCTTCTATGACTTTTTTTTTGTTCATTTCAGTCGAAGATCAATTATATACTACTCCTCTATCCCATAAAAGTTGAATGACTTCATTCCGTGCACTCGTTTTGAAAAAATCGTAATAAATAATTAGAATGGATAAATAGTAAACTAAAATCGAGAATAACGTAGATATTTGTGGGCATCGTTAATACATTAATTAGATGTCTGTGAATCTGTGATAAGTTTGTCCAACATGTTAAATGGTATGATCGACATGTTTAGGGAGAAAGGAATTCTATGATTTGTATTGAATGTGTTTATTTCTCTAGACAATAGGCACCCTTTAAATAGGGCTTAGGAGATCATGTACATGGTAAGTAATTGATTATACAATATTCTATCAATCTCCTAATTTGTGTAATTGATTGTAATTTCAATCTTTCCATATCACACAATTTATTCTAATTGATATCTTCCTTTTCTAACACTCCCCCTCAAATTGAGTGGTGGGGTCTCCAATACTCAATTTGCAAAGAGCATCTCCAAAGGCTCTCGTGTTGACTGCCTTCGTCAACATGTCGGCAAGCTGATCTTCTGAGCGCACAAACGGTAGCTCAACAATTCCCCTTTCAATGTTTTCTTTGATAAAGTGTCGGTCCACCTCGATATGCTTGGTTCGGTCGTGTTGAACTGGGTTTTCTGAAATGCTTATGGCAGCCTTGTTATCACAGTATAGTCGGCACTTCTTTCTTGGAGAGAGGCCAAGTTCCTTCATAAGCCTTCTTAGCCACATTATCTCAGTTAGTCCACTTTTGATACCCCGAAACTCTGCCTCAGCACTTGAAAGAGCCACCACTTTCTGTTTTTTACTTCTCCATGTCACCAAGTTACCTCCAACAAAGGTAAAATACCCCGCGGTAGACCTCCTATCATTCGGATTACCGGCCCAATCAGCATCCGTGTATCCATGAATCTCAAGGTTCCCATTTCTAGAGAATAGCACTCCATGTCCTGTTGTCCCCTTCAGATATCGACAAATTCTGAGTGCTGCCTCCATGTGATCTGTCTGTGGTTTATGCATGAACTGACTCACGACCCCTACGGCGTAGGCAATGCCTGGCCTGGTGTGCGATAAGTAGATAAGCTTCCCAACTAGTCGCTGATATCGCCCTCGATCAGCCAACTCGGCTTTATCATCAACCTGCAATCCATGATTAACGGCTATAGGCGTATCAGCCGGTTTACACTCTAGGAGTCCTGTTTCTGCAAGAATGTCCAGAATATATTTTCTTTGTCTCAAAAAAATTCCTCTCTGTGATCTCAACACCTCGATCCCAAGAAAGAACTTGAGATCCCCTAAGTCCTTCATATCAAACTTCTGAAACAGATTCCTCTTCAAGTTCTCAATCTCTTCCAAGTCGTCACCTGTGATAATCATGTCATCGACATATATGATTAGGCAAGTGATTTTATCTCCTCTCCTTTTCAGAAACAAAGTATGATCAGAGTTGCTTTGTTTGTATCCATAGCTAATCATCGCCCCGGTGAACTTCCCAAACCATACTCTTGGGGACTGTTTCAACCCATACAAAGTTTTCCTTAGCCTACATCCTTCTCCCATCTTGAAGTCCGCTGCGAACCCTGGAGGGGCCTCCATATACACCTCTTCTTCCTTTTTTAGCTCACCATGAAGAAAGGCGTTCGTTACATCGAATTGGTGTAGTGGCCAATCTTTATTTGCCGCCACAGACAATAGGACTCGAATTGTATTCATCTTGGCCACCGGAGAGAAAGTTTCTGAATAATCTACCCCATATGTCTGGGTGTAGCCCTTCGCGACTAGCCGTGCTTTGTACCTCTCAATTGAGCCGTCTGGTCTCCTCTTGATAGTAAAGACCCATCGACATCCTACAGGCCATTTTCCTTTGGGTAAGATGCATGTTTCCCAAGTGTCATTCCGGATCAGTGCGTCTATTTCCTTTTGCATTGCTTCTCTCCAATGCTTATGTTGCATAGCCTCTTCCCATGACTGTGGAATCTCTTCTTCCTCATACAGTGCCTTCTCAAATGCTTGAGCCATTTCGCTCAGGTGACTCGTAACTAGGCAAGCAACAGAGTAGCGAGCCTTCCTGTTAACTCTCTCCGGGGTATACCTTTTTGGCGGAACTCCCCTATTGGCCCGGGGTGGAAGAATGTACCCCCCCGTGTCAGGGTCAATTCCTTCAACTTCTTCTACCCCACTGGTTTCTTCAACCGTGTTTACCACATCGAGGCCTGCTGCTTCCTCTATACTTACGTCATCAGTAGCAAAGAAAACTGGAGAAGCAGGGTTATCAGAACTTACATTGGATAGCCTCAACGGAGAAATAGTTGGCTGTGTGTCACCTTCAGGGACAGGCTTTCCTACTTCAGAGATCTGCTCAGCGGGATCGCTTACTGCCGCCTCTGTTAGGTCCGCTTCAGAATTACTCGGCGTTGGCATTGACGCTGATATCCAACTTAGAGGGTCCTTACTATTATTCTCCCCCTGACTGCTAAGGTGGGTATAGAAGTATTCGGTTTCAAGGAAATTGCAGTTCATTGTGACAAACATGCGGTTAGTTTTAGGATCAAAGCACCTATACCCCTTTTGGTTTATCCCATACCCCACGAAGACGCACTTAATTGCACAAGGAGATAGTTTGGTTCGTTCATGTTTTGGGGTATGAACAAAAACGGAGCACCCAAAGACCCGTGGTTCAAGAGTTAAAGGTGGTGGAATTTTAGTGAAGTAGGACAGGGCTTGGAGTGGTGTTTGGTATTTGAGGATACTCGTGGGTAATCTGTTCAAAAGGTAGGCTGAGGTGGCAATAGCTTCTGGCCAGAAGTGTTTTGGGGCTTTTGACTCAATGAGCATGGACCGGGTCATTTCAAGGAGGGAACGGTTTTTCCTTTCAGCTACACCATTCTGTTCGGGAGTATAGGCACAACTGGTTTGATGAATCAGACCATTTTCTTGAAAAATTTTTTTCATGGCTGAATTAACAAATTCCTTTCCATTGTCGGATCTCAGGATTTTGATAGAATGTTGGTACTGGGTCTTTATGAGGTTAAAAAAGTGTGAAAAGTGTGTATAGACCTCGGATTTTTGTTTCATGAAATATACCCAAGTCATGCGAGTGCAGTCATCTACAAAGATTAAATAGTATCTAAGATCTTGTCCCCCAATAAAAGGTGCGGGCCCCCAAACATCAGAGTGAATTAAGGTAAAAGGGAAATCAACACGAGTATTATTCAATGGATAAGAGGTTCGGTGGCTTTTGGCCAAAAAACAAGTCTCACAATACTCATCATGGTTAGAAACAAAACTAGGGAATAATAATTTTAAGTAACCGATAGAAGGGTGTCCCAAGCGCCGATGCCAAAGCCAAGCTTTCCTATCGGCAGACCCGTGAGTTAGCATGGCGGTCCCTTTTTGAGCTATCTCGTCTACATAGTACAACCCATCACGTTCAGTGCCACGTCCAATTATTTCCCCGGTTCGGATATCCTGCAACAGACAGAAATGAGGTTGCATCAATAATGTGCAGTTTAATTCCTTCGTAACATGGCTAATTGACAACAGTTTATGAGACATTGAAGGGATGTAAAGACAATTAGATAATTGAAGGGTAGGTGATATTTTCACAGTCCCGGCCCCTTCTACTTTTGTAAACTCCCCATTAGCTGTCTGAATATGAGATTTCTGGGGTTTTTGAATTTCTGTAAGATCCGAGGCATCATAAGTTATCGTATCGGTTGCCCCGCAATCAAATATCCATCTATTATTTTTCTCATATTCACTAGATACCTGACACGCAATTCCATAATTTCTGAGGGGCTCAAATTGATTTTTACACAAAATTGGGGTATCTATGGAATTATAAGAAATATGGGGTGATTTCCGGCATTTATTAGAGATCTGGGGTGGATTTTCTAATTTACGAGAAGTTTGGGGCTCTCTAATTAAAGAGGCCCCAAATCCTCTTTTACCTGGAACCCTAGCCAACGCCTCTGTCTCCTCTTCTTCTCCACGCAACTCCCACGCAACTCCTCGCTCCAGTCGGCGACGACGCTCCCACTCCTCCCGGCGACGAAATTAGCCGTCCCTGTCCTGTTCGCCGGTTGGGTTGTGGAGAGGTCGGCCGGATTTGCTGGCTGAGTGGCGCCTCCCATCTCCTGTCCTCCGACCGCTGCGGCGGCATGCCCACCGCGGTTCCAGGGCGTTCGCGGTGGCGGCGGTGGCGGTTTGCCGTGTTTTTCCTCCCACCAGTCGGGATATCCAATGAGCTCGAAGCATGACTCCTTCGTATGCTTCTTCCGCTTGCAATAGGAGCATACTAACTTCGATTTGTCCTCCTCGTCGGCTCGATTCGTGTGCCTCCTTCCATTGCCGCCGCGACCACCACCCCGCGAACTGCCGGTGTGGTTTTGCCACCCTCGGACGGCGAGGCCTGCCCCGATCCCTTCGGGGTTAGCCGTTCCACCAGTATTTGCCGTCTGTAACACCCGGAGACGTGTCTCCTCCTGTTGGACTAGGTTGTATGCGAAATCTACTGAGGGAAGTGGGTTTAATTTCAATATTTCCCTTTTTGTCGATTCATACTTGCTATCAATTGCATAGACGAATTGGCATAATCTCTGATCTTGTATGAACTTATTGTGGATCTCGATGTCTTCTGGACACTTCATTGGATTGCTCTATTTTTGGTCGATTAAGATCCATATCTCCTGCAACTTGCTCCATATCTCGTCTAATGAATTGTTCCCCTGTCTCAGTGTGCTTGCCTTGAACTGGAGATCATACACCTGGATTCTGTCGCCTCCGCTTCCATACGTGACGGCCAACGCATCCCAGATGTGCTTGGCTGTCGGATGTTGCGAAATTCGACCAACTAGTCGAGGTTCAATGTTCTGGGTCAGCCATGTGAACACACAGTGGTCAGCTTGTTGCCACCGTGTGAAGGCTGGATCGGTTCGCGGTGGGGGAGTTGGGACTCCGGTCACGTGAGATATCATTCCCCGACCGCTTATCGCCGCCTTCATAAGTACGGACCAGAGAGCGTAATTCTCTCCGTTGAGTTTGTCTCCTCCGATGTGGAGGGGCTGCGTGTCAATCTTGTATGACACAACAGCTGTTTCTGGTGGGTCGTTTTGGTTTTGATTCATCGCAAAACTATTGCGTATGAAGTTGGCAAATTGCCGGGCAAATTCATCCGTCATGGACTGGTTGGTAGTTTCTATTGATTTATGATCTTCTTGGTCTGACATATCTGCTGTTACAGGTTCGGGAATGGGAAAAAAAATGGAAAAGATACCGGAAAGGACCGAGAAAGGTATCAAGGACGATGATGATACCTTTTCTGAGTCCAAACCCGCTCTGATACCATGTTAAATGGTATTATCGACATGTTTAGGGAGAAAGGAATTCTATAATTTGTATTGAATGTGTTTATTTCTCTATACAATAGGCACCCTTTAAATAGGGCTTAGGAGATCATGTACATGGTAAGTAATTGATTATACAATATTCTATCAATCTTCTAATTTGTGTAATTGATTGTAATTTCAATCTTTCCATATCACACAATTTATTCTAATTGATATCTTCCTTTTCTAACACAACAACACCCTGACGAAATATGCAGAAGTGCATGATGGTCTTTCAGCAATTGGCATACTGTATTGCTATTAATATTGATAGAAATCCATGGGTTCCATCCTAAAACCAATTGGTGATAGGAGGAGGGGCCCATGAGACTTATATACTAGTTTCAGTTTTTATTTTGACACCGATGTGGGACAGTTATATGTTATATTTTTAGTTTCAATTGCCAACAAATATGTCAATCGAGTATCTCTATATTGAGGAAATAACAAAGTACTCATTCCATCCCTCTATAGCTGAGTCATATTCTTTTTTTGGTTGTCCCACAGTAGCTGAGTCATTTCCTATTTTGGTAAAAAAACACAAACTTTTCTTCTCTCTTACTTTTACTCTCTTTTACTTTATTCTCTCTTCATCTCTCAACCTTTTTCATTTTCCTACTTTATTCTTCATTCACTTAACTCATTTTTAACACAATTTCTTAAATCTCGTGCCGAAAAGAAACGCCTCTACTACAGAGGGACGGAGGGAGTAATAAACTGGGCGATCGGGCTGGTCTGCCGGGAACCGGAAATTAGTTTTCTTGATTTCTTATATTTTTGTAAAATATGAATGTAGTGAGGGTCAATTTCATTCCACCACAAATATTTCTTGATAATAACATCAACATTAGCTATTTTTATATTAAAATAAAATATTTTTTTGTTTTACTCATACTAATGATTCATGTTTAAA
Source organism: Salvia splendens (assembly GCF_004379255.2). Taxonomy (NCBI): domain Eukaryota; kingdom Viridiplantae; phylum Streptophyta; class Magnoliopsida; order Lamiales; family Lamiaceae; genus Salvia; species Salvia splendens. The sequence continues at coordinate 25,953,577 of NC_056050.1, read as the reverse complement.
TTTATATTCCAATTAGTAATTATCAATATATAATATATTTATCATCTATTAAATTTTACTCTTTACAAAATTTAATTATTATGTAACACCCCGAGTTTTTGTGTACGGATTTTTGGAGTATAAAAAAAATTTGGACGAAGAGACACTTGGAATTAAAGTGAAAGGAATTTAAATTTTTATGAACTACAATTGTTGAAAAGAAGAAATGCCAATTAATCAAATAGAGGGATTTGGATCCCCTGCTGTGGCTGATAGCACAGCAGGGGATGCTGTTACACACAGCACAATAATTTAATTTAAAATAATAATAATAAAATATTAATATATTTTTTTATAAAATAATGTATTGTGTGTGTAAATATTGGCACTGCCCCTGCTGTGCACAGCAGGGGATCCTTGCCCCAAATAGAGTGCTCTACACCTAATTATATACAAGAAGTGAATAGCTATGTCTTAGCTATTCTAAAGGACAAAGTCTACAAGTTTGACTCTAGCTAGAATTGGTAATGGAATCAAGGAAAGCTTGAGCATGAGTCATCTTCTCATCCCTTCTCGATTTCCAGCCCCACAACACTCCAATTGTGCAGCCCCTAACCTACAAAGTTTACACCAAAAAAAGAGGTTAGTTTGGAACCTATAAATAAAGGAAAGGGAGGACCCAAGCTCAATTAAGAAGAGGAATAGTAGAGCTATATAGGTCAGTCATTAGGCTGCAAATTAGAGCTGGGATCAGCCACATTTTGACCCTTCTCAACTTGCACCAATAAGGAATCAAACAAAGCTGCCACAAGATAAGAGAACTCAACCACAAGCCAAGGATGGGAAGTTAGAACTCCCTTTTAACAGTCAAGGGAGGACTCCCTTCCCTCAAGAATTTCACCAAAATAAGCAGGGAAGCCTATTCAACAAGCTCAAAAGAAGGAGAAACATGTAGTTCAAAGTAGCAAGTTACACTCCCTAAAATCTGCCACAAAAGACAAGGGAATTTGCCTATAAATGCCGTCGCCTCCGCCCCAAACTACACTCTGTTAAATTCCACAAGGTGAGGAGTGCGACGGAGTGAGGAGCAGCGACGGCGCAAGGCGACGGCAGTAAAGAGGGCAGCCACAACCGAGAATCACCAAGCAAGGTAATCCCAACAACCCCTCTTTGCATCACATGAGTAACAAGAACATAGAGATATCACCAACAATTAGATACCATAGCCCCTGCCGAGAATGGAAATGGCGGATAGAACTTGCACACATATAGTAGTTCAAGCATAGCAGTGTGAATAAAATCATCCCAGTAAGATAGATTGTCCCCAAAATCACAACTTTAAACCACAAGAAGCAAATGGAAATTTCACATAGCTACTGCCATAACTCAAAGAAACTGAGAAAAAGGGAATGGAGAAAAGGGACTTAGCTTTAGGGGAAGGAGCTGCTCGGCGGAGGGGGCTGACGCGAGTCGCCGGCAACGGTGTGACTCCCAGCGGAAATGTCAAACTCCCGGAGAAAGGCAGAGAGATCAGCGTCGAGAGCCTGATACGCCGGCAAGGACCCTCCCTCGCGAAGGAGACAGCGGCGCGGGACGACGGCGGGCTCCGAGGGTGCTGTTGGGGTGGCAGCGTTTCGCCGAGAGCGAGAGAGATGGCTCGGAGACCGACGAGCTGCCGCCGACGAACTAAGCTGAGAAAGAAAGTGAGAGAGATGAGATGGCGCAGTTCTAGAGTGATAGAGGGAGATTGGGGGTCTTGACGGAGAAGATAACCGGCTGATTTCCGGCAGTGAGCACTGGGGACAGAGGCAGATATTTGATTTGGGTTCTCAGATTGGGGAAGAATGAAAGTGAGGAATGGGATTAGAGAGAGGGAAGGATGGGTTGATTACTTGGTTGATTTATTTGGGCCAAGGGATTTGTTTGTTGGGCCAATAATAAAAAAAATGATGGGCTGCAGATTATTAAAGGGAGACTTGGGCTAGTATATTTAATTACTTGGGCAGATTGGAGCAAGAGAAAAAAAGTTGTGATTCGTATTTAATTGTTGGGATGAAAAAAATTGATCCTTAGGCCAAAATAAACCAAAGGGGGAGAAGAGCAGTTGAGTCAGACGGAATTATTTTACGAAGGAGCTTGGGCTGAAATTAAGTTGGTCTTATGCTAGAATTCTAATTAAGTTCTTGGGCCATGATTAATTAGGGCATGCATTCTAATTCTAATTAAAAGTTTAAGAATTTTCTTAAGTCTTGTTAGTAAGTTGTGTTGTTTTCAAAAAGGTTATCTCCGCGAGCTAAGGTCGGAGTCAGGATAAATCAAGTTAAGAAGTTTTAAGCGAACGAGGTGGGCTTTCTGTTTACTATAAAGTTTTTGCGAAAAGTATTTTAGTGAGCTTTCTATTTATTGTGAGGTTTTACGTGGGCTTGCTGTTAAAATCACAGTTTTCACGAAAAGTATTTTACGGGCTTTCTATTGTGATATATGATTGCGGGCTTTATGTTTAAAGTGCAGTTTTTATGAAAAGTACTTTATTGGCTTTCTATTTAAGATGTGATGTTAAGTGCGAGCTTGCTTTTTAATGTGAAGTGTTATGATAAGTGCTATTTGCTTGGTGTTATTATATGACGTTATAAGTTGCTTTACGAGTGCTTATGAAGTGAAGCCTCTGTTGAAACTTTTGAGTTCGGCTTTGACCGATAGAAGTGACTTTTGAGTTCGGCTTTGACCGATAGAAATGAGTTTCGATCCAAATACGTTTACGAGAAAAGAAGGGAAGTTTTGATAGTTATGTGTTCGGCTTTTGATGAAAGAAAGATGAGTTATGTCAAAAACGGTTTTATGAGAAAAATAAGGTTGCAAGGGTTATGTCAAGCCATGTTTAGTTTTGAACGTTGCCTATCCGACTGACTAGCAAGGACGATGTCCCTACTAGACCAGAAGTTTCAGTTTTGTGAATTCAGGTTTGTAGTGGGATGAGCCCATACATTCTGTTTCACCAAGAGTTAGTGAATTCGGGTTTGTAGTGGGGTGAGCCCATACATTCCGTTTCACCAGGAGTTAGTGAATTCGGGTTTGTAGTGGGGTGAGCCCATACATTCCGTTTCACCAAGAGTTAGTGAAGTCGGGTTTGTAGTGGGGTGAGCCCATACATTCCGTTTCACCAAGAGTTAGTGAATTCGGGTTTGTAAGCGGTTGAAGCCCTTACATTCCGTTTCACCGAGTTTCGTGAATTCTGTTCACGAGGAGGTTAGTGGGCTTCCGTTCCCCAGGGGTTAGTCAGATATGACATATGTTCCAGGAAAATAGATCGAAAGATCGCTTTTGAAAAAGGAAAAGGAAAATGTTTTAGTGTTCTCGGACTTTTCCTAAAACCCCGAGTTCACTCAAAGAGTGGCTTGACATAATCAGTTTTATGAAAATATATTTCGGCACGTGTCCACTGAGTACACCAAGTACTCAGCCCTGCATATGTTTTAAAAATGTGCAGGTTGAGCAGTGATGACGGCGGGCGGTGTTGAGCATAGACGATGAAGATCCTTCGATAAGAATAGTACTCGGATGCGGCGTGTCTCTATACACAACGTCATCTACTCTTGACTCTTCCGCTGCAATGTAAAAAAATCGAGTTTGCACTATGTATCATGCACTTTGATATATATATACTATTTGAGTTATTTCGGTTCAAGTTTCAGTTGTGACACAGTTTTCCCCTTTCTTCCCCGCTTCTTTCATCCTCCCCCTAGTCGCGATCAACCGGGCTTTCTATCCTTAGAAAGTGCGGTCATGACATATTATTTGTACAAGTAGTTATACTTAAGGTTTATCAAAACTAACTAATAATTCATGTATATTTATATAATTGTTATAGTAAATTTTGCCAAATAATTTTTTTGAATTAATATGAACTTATCAATTTTTATATCTAAAATATTAAAAAATTTATCTATATTGACTTGTAATTTGTATTTAATTATATTAATCAATAAAAATATTAATTACTTTTATCGTCTACTATGAATTTTTATATTTTTTATATTTATATATTTAATATATTTTGTTATATATTAAATTTATTTTATTGTTTATTAAATTTAATAAATTTGTATTTATATACGTATATAATTTGTAAAATAAATAGTGGTTCACCCAATCATATCAGTTGAACTTTCAACCATAAACAAGTACTCTTTCTATCCGAAGTAAGTTTGAGCATCTATCCCAAGTAAGTTTGAGCAGTCGGATCAGTTGAAGTTTGAACCATAAACAAGTACTCTTTCTATCCCAAGTAAGTTTGAGCATTTCTTTTTTAATGACCAAGCTAAGTTCAGTTATTTTCTTTTCAGAAAAAAAAAACAAAATATTCAAAGCTCTTTACTTATTTCATCACCTACTTCACTCTCTCTTTTATCTTTTCTACTTTATTTATCTATCATACTTTTCAATATAACTTCTTAATCTCGGTGCCTAAAAATTGACTCAAACTTAGTTGGGACTAAGAAAGTACTCCCTCAATTCCATAGTAATGGAGGCGTTTTTTCCGGCACAGAGATTAAGAAAAATTATGTTAGGTGAGTTAAATAAAAGGAGAATAAAGTGAAAAATGAAAAAGACATAAAATGAATAGAGAATAAAGTAAGAGCATCTTTAACGCGGAGGGCCGGGCCGCAAATCGCGAGTCCCGGCCCGTCCCACGCGATGGAGGAGGATGCGGCACGGCCCAGGCCGGTCCCGGGGCTGCATTTGCGGCCCGGCCTAGCGGCGATGGAGCTTCCGATTTGTTGTGGGCGGGGACGCTACTGTTCACGGATTTTTGAATTTTTGGAAGAGGAGGGAGGGGGAGAGGAAGAAGAAGGAGAAAGAGGAAGAAGATGGAGAAAAGAGGAAGAAGATAGAGAGGGAGAGAGGCGAGATCCAATCATCACTTTTTTTTTATATTTATATTTTTTTGCATTTTTTTTAAATTTTCTAATTTTTTTTATAATTTTTAGTTTATAATTTATTATTTTGTATTAAAAATGAATTTCTCGTGTTATAATTGCTCAACGTATTCTATTTTACGAGTGAAATAAGTTGGAGTTGTGAATAGTATCATTTATTAGTTGCGGTCCGGGTTGTAGCCTGCAGGGTTAGAGCAGTTGTGAGCCGGGACTCAAATTTAGGGGAATGATGATGTAGAGGGAACTTGGGACTAGAAATGGGGACGGGTTTTTCTTAAAATATGTGAGGAAGAATATGTTAGGACTTTTACTAAAGAGAAAAATAAACTCAATTATTATGAAATGCATCAAAATAGTAAAATGACTCTATTACGAAATGAAGGGAGCAGTATAGTTTAACCAGTTTAGTCAGCGATATAATATTTTTAAAACATTGATAGAAAGAAACTATTGACCTAATTTAATTTATATTTAATCCTCTTAACCCTTGGACCTTAGTCATGTTACAAATTTACATCACCCCTGTAAAATTAATTAATCATTTGTTAACTTCATAATTTCGATCATTTCCATAGATATATCCGTCAAATTAGAGAGCATTCTCCCAACAAACTTTTCTAGATCTATATATGTATTTCGTCACTCTTTTTTCCAGTATCAAAACCGATTAAACTAATAAAATAAAATAAATTGATATATTAACAATATTCTTCGCCTAACACCAACTCCAGCATAAGGTGGGAATAAAAACCCCTCACCCTCACTGCGCCGGCAACGTCTCGGGTCTCCACACAACATCACCCGACCCGAATCCTACATCCGAATAGTCAAACAAACCATCCAGCTCCACGTATTCACCGCTACCACTCTCACCTCCCCCAAACCCGAACCCAAACTCATCAACCTCCCAAAACTCGCTTCCGAACTCAGACGAGTCCGACTCGACCGTCACAAGCTCCTTCCTCGACGGAGACGCCGCCGGAGGTGGAATCCCTAGCTCGTCGTCCGACGCCTCGAGTAGATAGCCCAGATCCGGCCGCGATTCGCCGGAATCCGACGGCAATTCGACGATTCCTTCGTCAACCGCTCCGGATTCGCCGCAATCCGACGCCGAGTCGACGATTCCCTCCTTAGCCGCTCCGGATCCGTGACCGGAAGCGGGAGAGGCGGTGATTTCCTCCTCGAAGCTCTTCATGAACGAGTCGAGGTCGTGGATCGAGGTGCAGAGATCGGAATCCTCGTCGATTCCGTCCAGCAGATCCTGCCTCAGCCGCTTCACCTCCGGCGAGTCAATCTCCTCCGCCTCCGTTTCTATTTCCGTTTCGTCTCTGGCTCGTTTCTTAATTACTTCTTCCATTGGATGAAAAACGAAGCTCCCAGCTCGATTTGCAGTATAGAGAGTGAAATTGAATGTGAAATTAGGGATTGTAGAGAGAGAAATAAGCGAATTGTGCGATGAGGAAGGAGAGAGAGGGAGCGGGTTTTTATAGGTGGGAGGGGGCGATGAAAGCGACGGGGTGGGGAGGGGGAATAAGGTGGGGCCCACGTCACGGACGTCTCGTCAATAATAAATTACACATCTTTTGCTTTGACGTGTCTGCTCGATATTTCTGGTGTGGAATTTAGTATTGCGTGATAAACTGGATTGGAATTTGGGTTTGGGGTCCGTTAGTATGGAAGTGGGGACCACGGTAGCGCTCAATCGCTCCTTGCCGATTTTTCTTTTCTTCATTTATTGCTATTTCTATTTTTCTAATTAAGGGATCTCATGATGGGATATGTAAAACAATATAGGAGTATTAATGATAATTTACTTCTTTTAATAACTGAGGTGCAGTATTTTTATTGCGAATGGCCAGAAAAATTAAATTAAAGTATGAGTATTAATGACAATTTACTTTTTTTAATAACCGAAGTGCGATATTTTTATTGCGAATGGCCGGAAAATTAAGTACCATCTGTCCAAAGACAATTGGAGTATTTTTTATTTATTTATACCATTTAAAAAATAAATATGTTAAAAGTTAAATAGAATAAAAGTAAAGTAAGAGAAATGAAAAGAAGGTAAAATATGAAAGATGAAAAATTTCGAAAAATGAAATGACTTAATTATCTTTAAATAAATAAAAAAGGACAATTCAATATACCAACATAGGGAGTAACGTATTCGTTGGGATTTAAGGGAGTATAATGTTCACCTTCTTAATGGTTGAAATTGTGGGTAGCATTCAAAAAACACATGCAAAGAGTAAATGACTAGTTTGTAACTGTCTATAAATATGAATAGAATAATATAAAAAGGCAAAAAATAATATAGTATCAAATTAAATCATGAAATTTTGTTTATTTTGGTTAGTCCCTTCAAGATTGAAAATATAATATTAAATTATGAAATTTCAATTTTAATAATTATTTCAGTAGTGTACAAAATGACATTTTTGGTGATGGTCAAAGCATTGTTGGTTAATTATAATAAGAAAAGAAATAAAGAAAAGATAAAGTTACTTTAACAAAACAACGTCATTTTTATAAATAAAGAAATGCGATATTTTATATACTAATGGCAAATTAAAAATTTAATATTTTAATTTGAAGTAACAATCAAAATTTAATCCAACTTCTTTATGTATTCAGCTATTATCCCAACGCAAAAATACCTACTTTTTCTTTAGTGTTTTATCATTTGCTTTATACCTCATTTCTTCCTTCCATAAAATATCACCTAAAAAGAAAGATTTTGTGCGTTGCTATCTAATTATACTTAAACCTGAATTTAGTTGGTATCTGATTTTTCTTTAAGCCTAACTTTAGTTGGTATCTGATTTTTCTTAAACTTGAATTTAGTTGGTGTGATTTTTGTTACTTTAATTTAGTCGGTATCTGATTTTTCTAGAATCTATAAACAATTACTATCATATTGGCGGCCTAAAATGAGGATTATGTGGGTTGGTTTCATGGTGTGGGATTTGGACTTAATTAGAAAATTATGTTTCTCCCAAGTTGGGCAAAACAAAACTAGTAGAGTTGACTATATCGAAACCACCATTGAGATTAAAATAAGGTTGATGATAGATTACACCCATTCCGGTATATTTAGGGATGGTTGAGGTTAAAAAATTATATCTCATGATTAAATACATAATTATTTTAAAATAGTTGGATCTCATAACTCCCATATATTTAGGGATGGTTGAGGTTATAAAATTATATCTCATGATTAAATACATAATTATTCTAAAATAGTTGGATCTCATAACTTAAAACTAGATGAATAATCATGCAAAAATTAGTTATAGCTATATCTCAATAAAATAATCTCACAACTTAATCCTATATGGATTATCATATACTCCCTCCGTCCGTGAATATGAGTCCCGTTTTTCCATTTTAGTCCGTCTTCGAATAGGAGTCCCGGTTCACTTTTACCACAAATGGTAATAAAGTCTCACCTTCAGCTAACTCATCACACTCACATTTTATTTAAAACTAATATACACAAGTGAGACCTCTATTCCACTAACTTTTTTTCACCCATTTTTCTTAACATTTCTTAAAACACATGCCGCCAAGAAATGAGACTATTAATGGCGGACGGAGGGAGTAATAATTAGTCATGTTTTATTAAACTTAATTGTATAAATATATCATATTTTATGTAAATAGACGACATCTTATTGAAAGTAAAACGTGTAATATACCATGTTTTATGTAAATAGACAAAATTCCTTCATAATGAATATAACTAAAAATGAATATAAATAATAAAAATTACAAAAGAAATAAACAACAATCTAAGTATTCAAAAGTTATGAATAAATACTTACAAAGTACTAGTACTCAGTATTTTTTACTAATTCTTACATTAATCTATGTATATATTAATATTCCATATAATGCTCTCCTCTCCTCTCCTCGGTAGTCCGATTTGCCATTTCGATCAATCCATAATTATAAGCGACCGTTTCTTTTACTATATAAATATTAAGTAAACTTTACATTTTATTAATTTATTTTATTTATAATTTATTATAAAATTAATATATTTATTTAAGTGGTTCCTATAGTATATACTTACACGTTGCCTAGGTAGATACGTGCGTGAGTACGTGTGCTATTTATTGATAGATTAGTTAATTTCTAAGTCTTGTTTGAGTATTTAAGTTTATTTTATTGATAGATTAGTTAATTTCTAAGTCTTGTTTGAGTATTTAAGTTTATTGTGATGGGACCTTTATTTATATTTATATATCTAGGGGGTCATTAATTGTTAATTCTGTTAACTTATTAACGCAATGTATTAAAAAATATTAATACGATAAATTTTAAATGTCAACACATAATTTTGTTGATATTTCAATCTCAAATATAATATTTAGATAACACTTTTAAGTAATACTAGAACACTCTAGTAGATGGGACGACCCCAACCTTGATTTATAAGTATGCAGTTTGGTTATTCAATAAGAAAGAATAATAAAGACAGCAATTTGCAAGGCGGTTAGTCCAATAATTCCACCGTACATGGTACAACAATGGCGTGCCTTAATAATGGTCCAAATAGTACAACTCTTAAAGCATCTAGATAACTCTATTGTATTTAATTTTATAAATATTAAATTCATTCAACGTTACGGCAAGAGCTTGTCACATTTAGAGCATCTTCAATGGAAATAGGCTAGTCATAGGCCAACCACAAACTCCTCATGCCACATCATCAGGACAAGCAACTAGACAAGCAATAGGATAGTCACAATAAATAAAATTATAAAAAACAAAGATCTTGTGCTTCTGAGCATCTGAGCCCTCCATTCAGCTAAGATCTTGTGCATCGCCGCCCTCCATTCAGCTAAGATCTTGTGCATCTGAGCCCGAGTTTGTTGACGCGCGAAGAAGGCGAGCTCGGTTGGCGACTTGCCAACAGGGGGGATGCCGACTGGACCTCCTGGGACCCTGGGCGACCTCCCTCGCTACCCATTGCGCCCGCCTTTGACCAACCGGGCGAGTGCGGCGAGTAAACGATGGAGGAGACGGGAACTCCTGAACATCGGAAGATTGTAGCCCTGATTCGGTCCCACCCCTTCCGACATTCCTCCCCGCTGTGTGGCATCCCCTCCGGGCAAAATGCCTTGTAGGCTGCTGATATTTTAGCCCACAAGTTGACGATCCTCTGATATGGATGGGATCATCGCAAACACTCACCCAAGCCTTGGACAGCGCGACGTTCTCCGCATCCGTCCACTTCCTCCGTGCCGGGCTGTCGTCATCAGCCGGCTGCGACGACTCGCCGACCACCCTTTTGCCATTCCCCTTACCCTTCTTCTTCTTTGGTGTGCCCCGGTCCCACCCTACTCCCCCCGTTTGAACGGGAGTGTCCGCATCATCGAGATCTATCCTCAACTCCTCTAAGGAGAAAGTCTAACACCCAGTGAATTGCGTCTCCGATAGGGTCAATGTGTGCAAAGAAGCAGTAAAAAATTCAAGACTGGGGCGATAGACATTGTCCCCCCCGGCGTCCCCTGCATCCCCGGCTGCCACCCCGACATCATCTGCATCCCGGGTACTCCCTGCCCGCCCTGCATCCCCTGCCATCCCGGGCATCATCTGCTGCCAAGGGTACATGTTGTAGTACCCGGCCATCGGACCCCATCCACCTCCCACGGGTACCGTGGGAGTTTGAGACCCGCTCGTCACTAGAGTGGACTCGTTGTTGTTCTCCATTTTGCTTTATTGCTCTTGTACAGAAATTAAGTGAGGGAGAAAACTCGTTAAAACAAGCGGTGCGAATGAAAATGACGTGCAAATCGCGTATATATAGTGTTTCGAAATTTTTAAAAAAAAAGTGATGGCCGATCGCCCGCCACAATGGCGGCCAGCCGATCGGGCGAGCGCATCGGCCAGCGCTCAAAAATTCGGCTCGCTGCCTACAATGGATCGGCTAGCAGACCGGCCAGCGCCTGGAATCGGCTAGCTGGTCCGCTAGCCTCCATTTTGGAGATGCTCTTAACAAGTGCGTCACGTCTAACGAATTTTGTATCGTACAAATGGTAAAAACTTTTAAAAAATCGTAGTTACTATTTTTCTTTAAATATGGCCCACATTAAGAAAAATCCAAACTCTAAAATCACTAATTTGTAGTATTAATCAAGTCATATTATATCATCTTATTCTATTTTTATATGATTCAAACTTTTTCACGCTTCTTCAAAAAAAAAAAAAACAGTGCTCCATTATTTTGAGTGAAATTATGGGGTGAAGGTTTTTATAAAATTAAAGACTAAAATGTGTAATAATTTTGAATTTCTACAACCGGTATTAGTAAAACTTTATAATTGATGGACCAACTACTATTTGCACTAGAATTGGAATGATTTCGAATAATCAACTTATGATAAATAAATAAAAAATAGTAGGATGCGTGTTACATCCCGCTGCCCTATTAAGTCACGCTCACACTAAATTATTAATTTATTTAATGCATATCTATCTAATAATGGATATAGATGGTGAAGTTAGGAAATTATAAATAAAAAGACTAGCTGATAGCATCATTAAATAAATTTTGGTACATCACAAAATTTTACGTCTATTTTTTCTACTACTTTAAATTTGGCTGGCAATTCATCAATCTAAATATTTCATTATACCCCTCCACGATCAGTGACGATTTCGCATTGAACGGAGTTAATATAAATTTAACAAACATTAGATTTCCCATTTAATGTATCATTTTGTTATATAAGCAGAAGTGCCTCAAAAAATATTTTTCTCCGTCTAAGATCAATACTCATATCTGTCTATAACAGCGCTCCACCAAAATCAATTCTTTTCCATTTATCATTTTTAACAAGATGGTTCAATTCTGCATAATAATACTATAATTATTTTTTTCTTTCTATATTTTCTTCTATTCTATAAATGTTGCATAGAGATTGTGATTTGCTATAAAATTATTGGAAATTGGAAGAGATTATCAAATTCAAAATTCCTTTTAATATCATTGCTTACATACCTAGTAAATCACATACATTTAGTCCTTGGAAGTTGGAAAACACGATACAATACGATTTCGCCTAATAATAGTGGCGAAATCTAAGTAAGTGGCGCAGCGTAGTGGCGGAGAGGTGCGGGGCAGAGGATTAAAACAAAGATAGCATTGTACACAAATAATAGTGGCCGTTTAACCGCTGAGTCACGTGACTAGAATCAATGCAACGCAGTATGGTGTGTGGGTGCAATACACTGTCCACGTGGTACGATGCTGACAATGCCAGTTACCGTTACCGCGAAGGTACCTCCATAAAGCGGGCCTGTACAACCTCGGTGGTTTGGCCCAGGAAACACGCCGGCCCACTTCCCATGTGATTGCTCCAACGTCATATACTATATTTTTACTATTGATACTTTTTATGCAAGGGCATTAGCAATGGGGCGCCCTAAGGCGTGCCACGTCAGCAGTTTTATCCTCCCATCTTTCCACCTGCAGTGGGGCGCCCTAAGGCGCCCCCTATAGCGCGCCACGTCATCATTTTTTAATATTTACAAAATCCATACGAATTTTAAAAAAGTAATACATTAAAATACGAATTTCATAAACTTCATTTCATTTAATAAAAATTAATACATTACAATGCGAATTAAAAAAAAACGCAAACTCAGCGACGGCGGTTAAGAGCCCACACTTCATTTTGGTGTGGATGTAGAGAGAGAATATGTAAAGAGATAGTCGATATGTTCGTATGCACAACTGAATGAGAAACGAGATTTAAATAGAAAATCAAAACCGCGTGCCATCGTCCGCGACCTCCACAATGGGGCGGACGATGGCGCGGACGATGACTATCGTCCGCGACAGCCGCAATGGGGCGGACGATGGCCATCGTCCGCGCTATCCTCCGCGACCGAAGTATAGGGCGCGACTATCGTCCGCGCCCTATGGCACGCACCCGCAATGGGTGCGGACGATGCATGGCGCGGACGATGCGCGCCATCGGGCGTGCCATCGTCCGCCCATTGCGGATGCTCTAAATTAATACTCCCTCCGTCCCGCACTACTTGCACTTATTTCCTTTCTGGGCGTCCCAAGTTATTTGCACTCTTTCTATTTTTAGTAACAATTTATACCTACAGCCGTAATTGTTGACCTTTTCTATCACTCATTCCTTAATCTCCGTGCCCAAAAAGAAATGTGCGAGTAGTGCGGGACGGAGGGAGTATTAATAATGGGAGGTTTCCTTGTGGAGTTGTGGTAGTACTCCATTTCCTCCGGCTAATTATCCGTCCATAAAAAAAATAGAAAAAGTTATAAAAGGCTTAAGTTTTAATTGATAGTACTTAGTAAACTAAAAAAAGGAAAAATATAGTAAAAATAGTATTAATACCTTAGTAGATTGTGGGGTTAATATTTAAAATGATATGTACAATCACTATTGATTTAAAACTTTTTATTTTTAGAAATGGTTTAATTTTGAAAAACGATCCATAATAGTAAAACTGTCTATCTTTTGTGGACGAATGGAGTATAAGATAGGACTCACGTTTCATGAGATTAAAATATGTGCGGGTCATAAAACTTTATTAAATTTAGTATATTCGAGATGTCATCTGCAATTCTATCTTTTTCATACTAAGTTGAACACCTATATCGCTTACATTTGCCTTTGAACACACGACAAATTCTCTTATTACCTAAATGCTTGAATACAAAAGCTTTGATGTTATAACGTGTTGTGTTTATGTATAAGCATGTAGATTTGAGTTTATTTTTGTTCAGTGTTTACACATTTAAGTTGGTTTGTATAAAGAATCGGTGGCATGTTTTAGCAGAAAGATTTGTGTGTTTAGTAGTGAGATTGGTATGGTCGTTTTTGTAATCCTCTTCATCAATATTCACTTAGTAAAATAAGATCCACAAAACTTGAAAATATCATATGAAATTCGGTGGCAAGTAAATTAATAATGCACCGTTTATTGGTAGGTAAACCATTTATTTTATTATCCCAAGTGATAAATTCCTCTATTTGTACATCTAATAATTATCTCGTTGCCCCTACCAATTAATAATTTAAAGAGATTTTAGCCAACTCCACAAAATAATCTGAAAATTCAAATAAAATATAGTAACAAACTTTGACAAGATATATAATTACAACCACAATTAAATTCTTTGCTTTTGCCATTCCCCCTCTTAAACAACATCAATTATTATACATCACGAAACGACGATACCTTATTTTGTGAATTATACAACGTTGGGGTCCACATTCAACTTTCTATGTACATAGTTTCACAAAAACTAAATCTACATATTAATCAAAATGTTTGTTGAAAATTTCTATATCGAAGCAGGCCTCGAAGAATCAATGTGAATTACACACTATTTTTTGATGTATTATCTGATTAGACAATTCACTAATTTCATATTTTCCTTTCTCGTCCACTAGTTAGTGTTCTTTTTCCATAAGACTTCCTTTTAGTCTTTGAAAGACTATATTCTCATATTTTTTACTGAGATAAATTCGAGTGATTTTTTTTCGTATTATAGTGAGTCATTTTTCTTTATTTAATATTTCAATATAAGTGAGTCATTTTTCTTTAATATTTTAATACTTTATTCTTTTCATTATTTACTCTTTCCACTTTCATAGTTTAGTTTGCTGATGCTCTCTCTATTTTAACTCTTTAAATATTAGTTCCTTAAATTTCGTACCCAAAAGAGAGGTTCGCTTATGACGGGACGGAAGGAGTATATAATAATAATAATAATTATTATTATTATTATCATTATTAAACTCCGTGCTAAAAATAAACGTCTTAATTAACGGAGGGAGTATGTGTCAGTTCTCAGCTAGATTCATAAATGGCCTTACAAATTAAGGATAAATTAAAAATATAAATTGTGAAATGACTCTAAGAGGGTGCTTATTTCTATTCATAAAATTTTTTTACTACAGAAGGTATTGAAGATAAACTCAACGAAAAAGAAAATTCAAGACATAATTTGTGGATATTTCATTTTGATGTGTTGTAGTATATGTCAAGTTATGGTCTCATCTTGTATATTAGCCATATGCACATTTCTTGATGGTTATATTTAAGCAAAACACATAGATAATGAGTGTGTGTCTTGAAATACACGTTTATTGAATCTCAAACCATATACATATAATGTGATAGAATTATTTGATGCCACTTGTTTGCTTTTGTCACACCATATAGGGAATCTTCATGTTCACACATGTGTGTGGTTTTGGATGCATGATGATCATGCATTCCATAGATATTTCATATATTTATATCTTTAATTACTATTGTACTTATTATTGTCTTTTTCACAACCTTCTTAATTACTAAGAACCATTTATTCTATTGAAATATCAAATAGAATTAAAATGGGGTATGTGAGACACGATTAAGTTATAAAAATCACATATTATAAGATGTGGATTTTGCCCATGATTGTTTTTGTATGATGTATGAACATATATGAATTGATGTGTTCAAATTTTACTTTTGACAAATTACAATAACAGATTCTCATCCAATCAGCCTTGTACCGCGTAACGAATGGAGTACTATTTATTTATTAAAAATACATGACTAAGTGATAAACTTAATAAAGACGTGTAATATTTAAATATAAAAGACATTTCATCTAATACCTTGTCAATTAAGTAATTATATGATAAACTAAAATTAAAGAGAATACAATAATACATGGATCATCAAACAAGTTGAGTATGTCAACTAGAAAAAGGATGGTTTATTAAAGTAAAAGTTTTTAGGCTTCAAAACACAATAATTACTTCCACGAGACCAACATTATTTCCACTTTTGATTTAACATTTCTTTCTGGCGTAAATTATTCCAAAGTCAGCTTTACTATACAACCATTTCACACAAAACTATTCACCATCAAAATTCCTTACTTATTGAACAAAAGTTAAATAATTGAATTACATAAAGTTAAATATCTCTCTTTCTTGAGAGAAAACGTTTTTTCTATCTTAATAATGGCTTCTCCTCATAAATAGTGATATTGACTCTTTTTTGTGTAGCAACGTTTGGGATGAGGAAATAAGACTTTTTTCTTTGGTTCACATATGTTCAAACATTTAACATTGATTGTTCATTGCTTCGCTTTCAAGAAAGTGGAGACATATACATATACTACACTTCCATTGTTATATATGTATATTGACAAAACGTGTAACAAGTTATTAGTTCAATCTTATTTTATAGTTTGACTCGATGGAAAACAATATCAAGTAATAGTACTAATTAAATTAAGAGAATTATATTATTCTGAAAACAATATTAATGGGGAAAACATGCTTATATTGAGGAATGATAAGCTACATACCTTATGCGAGCTCTATATGAGCACCACTCTCGTTTGACGCACGTTTAGTGTTCTTTATTTCGATTTATATATTTATAATAAAATATTGAATTAATTGTCATATTTGCATAACTTATAGTAATATGAATTTTTTGACATATTTAAAAGCTAAAATTTAGGTTGAGCATCCAACTTTGATCAGGTGCCTATTTTATTCTCCAGAATCACAAAAGAAAAGAATATTTTATCATAGCACAATTATAAAGGAAAGTAAGAATTAATCCTTATTTGAATAAGCAATCTTTGATCGAATAATCACTTACTAGATCTTCTAACTTTTAGTATTTTTCAATATATATATAGTTGCAACATGCAAGCCACCTGTATTACAAAACTGTATGGAATAAACACACAAATTGTAATTAGAAAATCGACTCAAGCAATTTTTGACATTTTTTTCTCTAAGTGGGAGTATATTCTATAATTTGGTCAATGTTGTAATTAAGTGCATTGTGTATTAGTGATGTGTTGCTACGTCTAACCATGAATTATCAAATAAAGGCACCCAATATATTACTCAAACGCCATTTGTGATTTTTAAATATTGTTACAAAAAATAAATAAAACATGTACTATTATTGTTAGGTTTAGAGATGTAGACATGATGACTTGTTGTACTAGTTATAAGTGGTTGCATAGATTTCTCATACCAAATCTTGTCTTAATGAAAATATCAATGTCACATGGGAGTGTTGGTGATGTAAAATAATGAAACTTTTATAAGTTTGTGTTTGCATCTCTAATCTTACATGTTTTTCTAAAATGGGCTACTAAGATTTATGATTAAGTATAGCTTAGTTGCTAAGACAATTTCCGTTTAATCAATAAGCTGAAGATTTGAGTTACTATGACTATACGGATAAATTGAAAATCATTTGGTTACTTTCAAGAGGTGAAAAATAAGAAAATATTATCAAACTTAGATTAGAAAATATTA
The DNA here is from genome assembly GCF_004379255.2 of Salvia splendens. NCBI lineage: Eukaryota > Viridiplantae > Streptophyta > Magnoliopsida > Lamiales > Lamiaceae > Salvia > Salvia splendens. The sequence goes on along the minus strand of NC_056050.1, from coordinate 25,936,326 downwards.
TTGGCTCTCTTTAGTATAAAAATATACTAGAATAATTTAGTAGCACTCCCGTTTTTTTTTTAATAATTAAGGTATTTTATTTTGAGAACAACTTTGAGAAACAAGTTGTTACTTCACTTTATGTATAAAAAACACAATGCAAATAAAAATAAAAATTCCTTGAATAGTATTTTTCTAGAAAGTTATTCGCAACATAGAAAAGTATATAGTGTGTTACATGAAATTAGTGGTGTCTTCCTTAGGTTCAGCCAACACTCTAATTGGTGACAGTTGCAACATATTAGAATCGTCAACTTATAAATAATTATGTACATAAATATAATAGAAAAGTAGTACTTTAACCATCTAAAGTAGGTAAGATTGTGATATGAATATTTTGACAACTTTGTTTCTTTCTTTTTTTTAAATTTGATAAAGTAAGAAAAAATTATTATAATGAAATTGATTAGGAAACTCGCAAACAAAGAAAATAAGATGTCACACAGGACAAAATTAGATGATGAAATTTTGTGAACTTGTAGTTACCTAGGAGTATTAATTTCTACGAAACTTTTATCACAACATTTCTTGGTAGTTTCTCACCCTCTCCAAAACGAAAAAGGTAATTTATCGTGTCGTGATTCAAAAGGGAAATTATTGTAGTTATATTGGTTCTAAACTTTTTGGAAATTATATAGTAGTTGTAGTATATTATAAGAGTATGGAATCCTATATGATTATATCACGAAAAAGGATAAATATACTAGGAGTAAATATTATTCGTTACATTAGATATTATTTTAAATGAAAACGATACGCGAATGATACGATATTATATAAAATAAAGTAATTTTAAATAATAACATCTGAAAAAATGAAATACTAAATATGTAGGTTTGAATAAAGGGATAGTTTAGTATCCAGAAAATTGGGCCTCCGAAATTGGGCCAATAAAGCAGAGACACCAATTAGTTCAAATTTCTAACCAATTTAATCATAAGATATTGGTTTTCATAACATTCAGACTAACTCTAGTATTTTCATAAAAATTACAAACTTGAAAATTGATGTCAATTTTCAACGACGGATTCTTATTCAAAGCTGACAAATTTATGAGACATATTTTGCCCTATTTAGCACAACTATGTCACTCTAGTGCAAATGGATGAGGTCTCTCACTTTCAATAGAGTTCATAAACTTTCTAACATATTTTGTAATTTAAGTTTGAATATGAAACAAATGAAAACAGAGAGATTTTATAAGTAAAAAACAAGTTGTACTAGTTTAAAATGGAAACAAGTTTTGACCTCTTACTATAGATTTAATGGTTTATCTCTTTTCATCTATCTTACTTTATTTTCTCTTACTTTATTTACCATCCACTTAACATACTATTCTTAAACTCCATACCAAAAAGAAACGTCTCAAATATAGAAATGGATATAAAAATAAGTGGGTCAGCTCATCGGGTTCGGGTTGAACTGACATCCCTACTTAGGCCGGTTGAAAAGTTGAGAAGATCACAATAAACAATAAACATGAATGCTAAAATAGCATTTAAAGCACTCAAGCGCCAGACGACACTCTCGGTAGCCTTCCCCACAATGGCCACACCGACGGCCGCGAACCATGTGTCCGCGAACGAGAGTGAGTGGGCATTTATGATACGCCACCACAATCTCGTACTTGATCAAAGATAGCTGATCTAAGCACGACACGCAGTCCACATGGAACGCCTGCTCGCAATCCGCACAAGGTTCCATCTGCGTCTGCACGTAAGAAGGTGGGGCCGTGACGAGCTCCAGGGGATGCAGGTTGTACACGTGGCGGACAGTGGCCGGAAGCCGTGTACAATTGGCGTGTAACCTGAAATTGCGGCATGTTGTGCAAATGGTTGGAGATGATTGGAGATGGCGTTAGTATAGTAGATGTTTTAGGTGATCTTTATTCACAATTTTGTTCACACAAACTAAGAGGATAGCAATAAAATGCATAATAAAGAAAGTAATAGCTGTAGGTAAAAGATGAATGGGTAAAAGTATTATACATGGAACGATGAAGAGTCTGCAGAATTATATATACCACAATATATGGTAACTTCCTATTGAGTAATAAACTGCATCTAGGTAATAGCTGTAGGTAAAAATGAAATGTGACATCACAAGAAAGAAAATATAATGTGCCGTGCTATGCACGAGTGAGATATTAGTCATATTTAAATGCGATCATGCAAGTGTTACCTAACGCCAATAAAATCTACATATTTCAAATTATGAAAACGTTATATACTGATACGATCCCCATACCTTAGGAAATCTCAATTATTAAGTATCTTTTGATTCACCGTATTTTTCCATATATTGTTATCTTGTTCGATAAGTTAGGGTAGTAGTTCTAGTATTATAAATAGGGTAGTAGTTCTAGTATTATAAATAGGATAGATTGTTATCTTTTGATTCATTCAATCAATTAATTAAATATTTTCCCCACCAAAGATATCGTGTGTTTTCCAATCTTAATTTTGGATTCCCTCCGCCGATCCTAATTGGACACCGGAGTATTCTATCAGCGGCCGAGTTATCTGCCCGACGGGAGCGACTCCCGCGCACAGAAACTCTGCCATTGTCCGCCGAGCCTGTTGGCTGCCGGAAATTTATCTCCACCGCCGAGCGAAACTCGCCGCCGATGCTTGTTAAGGGAAACACCCTTAACCTATACAATAAATTATTTTTGTGACAAACATTTATCAGTCTCTAGTTTTTTTTTATATAAACATATATTCAAAAAAAATTACAATGAATGCATTTTATATTAGCAAACTAAAAAGCAAAGATTGTGCATACTCCGTTTATGAAACGGATGGAGTATGTAATAATTAAGGAATGGCCACTTTAGGTATAGAGAAAGAGTGAAAATTACAAGCCAATATTTCAGTGTCTCAGATTCACTTAACCTGATCAGCTTCAGCTATTTCTAAAATCTCATGCATTAATCATTGTGATGTATGCAATGATAATATGATACTCTTATGAATTATTTAGTTGAAAAATTATTTAGTCAAAATACATTTAGTGATTTAGAGGTCATTGTATTAATACATATTTAATTAGTTGTTTACACAATTTTTTGTTTCATCATATCCTTTTATTAATATATTTTATTTTTTCATCAAGTCATTTTACAAGTTTTAGGTTCATTAAGTTCTTATATTAGTGCATTTTTAATTAAGAGGTTTTATAGTTTTTTTTATTTGGGTGGATCTTTATTTATCAATCTTCATAATTTAATTAAATTATGTTTTTGTTACTTAAATTTGTTTTTTTCTCCTATTCATTTAGAAATTAATTCAATTGCAATATCCATTCATGGATTTTTGTAAATATGAAAATTTTATTCATATTGCATGTTACCAACTTATAATTTTTTTCATTTTTCTAATATTTTCAAGTCGATATTGCAACTGAATTCATTTTAAAATAAATATATAAAAAATTAGCATAAAAACATTAATTAAATTCTAAAATCAGTTTCACAAATATCCAATCAAATAGCCTCTTAAATCAATCTGAATTAATATAAGGACCTAATATAAAAAAGTATAATATAATCGAATGAAATAAAATGTATAATTAATACACAAACACAATGAAATAAAATTTGTAGAATGATTAAACCAAAAAAATATACTTATCTCCGTCCTACAATAAGAGTGGATTTTAAGAAGTATAAGGAAAAACGGGTTGAAAAAGTAAATGGACTATGAATATCATTAATATATAGTATTAATTTTACAATAAAATGATATTGGAATAAATTGCTAGAATATAAGACATATTTACCATTTATGATAAAAATGAAATATGACATTTATTGTGGAAAGTACACAAGATATAACTGTTATTGTGCGAATGGGGTAGTATTAATACAAAAATTTTCAAATATCATTTATCAAAACCTAATTATTAGTGCTTGACATGTGTCCAACATAGAATCATTAAATTTCAAATAAAAAATTGTATGTTCAGATTTGATCGCCCATATACACACAAAATGATTTAAATAGACATACTTTTATAGCAGAAATTAACATATATGTTTACACTCATTAGATAGTACTATGATGATGGCCCTGCGACAATTGTCTAGTGATTTTTCAAGGATAGCCTCGTCTTCTTAGACACTTTGAAAAGTAGAGAAAATGTCTCGAAACAAGTAACATGGATGCTAAAATGGCATTTAAAGCAGTTGAACGCCAGGCTATTACGGTAGCCTTCCCCACAACGGCCACACCGACGGCCGCGGACCATGTGTCCGCGGACGAGAGTGAGTGGACATTTATGATACTCCACATGAACCTCAACAGCCTCGTACTTGATCAAAGATAGGTGATCTAAGCAGGGTATGCAGTCCACGTGGAATGCCTGCTCGCACTCCGCGCAGCCGTAGTACCACTGCGTGCTGTCAAGGCCCTGCTCACATGCGTCGCAGATGGTCTGCGGCTGCACGTGAGGAGGTGGGGCCGTGACGAGCTGCAGGGGATGCGGGTCGGAAACGTGGCGGACGGTGGCGGGCAGGCGCGCACACGTAGCGTGTATGCTGAAATTGCGGCATGTGGTGCAGTTGTAGGATATGTCCCTTAGAAATCCGTTGCAGCAGCGGCACGTCGCTACCTCATATTGTAATGGGTGTACGTATGAGCGGAGCACGTGCGTGTTGGCGTGGGCAGCGTGCGTGATCGAGTCAGGCATGAAGCTGCACATGATGTCCCTGTGTTTTTCGAGGTGGGAGTAGGTGAATCCGTTGGTAAGGCGATTGCAGCACAGGGTTTTTGAGATGCCATGGGAAGACTCGTTTCGACTATTTAGGCCGATGAGCGAACCTGTGCGACGGCTGAGCCACCCTATTTCCAGGGAACCCATGAGCGGGAGGAGCGCTCTCTCGCACGGGAGACGCACGCAACAATCATGGAGAAGGAGTTTCGGGCATCGGGAGCAGGTGTAGTATGGAGGTGAGATGAATTGTACGCACCCATCACACTTAGGGAGCCGGTGAACGTCGTTGTCGATCTCCTCGTCATCGTTGTAGACGGGATAGTCGTGGTGCAAGGTTAGTGGATGTTGGTGTTGCACTATGTCATCACTTGGGAAGGTGGTGCATTTTGCTATGTGTCGTAGAATACTTGTGTATTCGTCAGGTACCGGAAGATGAACCAACTCTGGAACTCGATTTTCTTGCATAGCTTCTCGGAGCAGAACTGTGGTGTAGTTAAGGACGCGTTTGGATTAAACAACATACTCTACTAGTCTCATTCATGATGACTACTTTTCACATAGTTTTGGATGAAGTTATTAATAAAGAAAGAGATATTTTTATTAAATACTCGTATAGTGAAACGTGACTCTTATTATGTGAAGTGGGACGAAGGTAGTAATTGATTACCTGGTTGGAAACTCTGGTCATCTGAGACGGCGCATATGATATGGAGATGGTAATCACACACAGTGCAGGAATAAAACCCCCAACTCAAGACCATGTCTTGACAAATCTCACAGTGACACGACGTCGATCTGGCCCTGTAATCGAGAAGGAGCGGATGGCGGTGGCGCTTGTGCTGGATTGCATTTGGCAACGCAGCGCAGTGCGGATGCAGCCAGAAATCACATGCACTGCATGCGTAGACCAAAGGCGTCGGCTGGGCCCACAACAGACCCGGCCGATGCTCGGTCTCACATGCACTGCAGAAAAAGCCTCTGGAGCAGCGGTTGACAGTCAGCCTGTGGTCGTGGCTCCGGTGCAGGATCTTGACCGGCCAAGCGCACGTCACGTCGAGCTGGAAATCGCACTCTGCGTCGCGACAACGGTACATCACATCCCCACAAACAGCGTCGCATTTGGAGCATTTGCTTTCGTCGAGATTAGGCTGCTTCTCGAGAGGTTCCAAGGAAGGGTGCAAATCGCTGCCATCTAAATTGATAGGCAGATTGCTGCACTGCTCGTGCATATAATCCCTTCCCGACTCCGTTGATTTGAACGGAGTCGTGAAGATCGGTAGTTTGCAGGCGCTGCATAGCCTCGAATTCCCCTCGTCGGGATCGAGATTGTTTTCTATCTTGTGCTTGCTGTGAAATTTTCTCATTCTTTTATACCGAATCATTTTGCTAATTAACTCATTAATATTTGGTTTATTTATATAGTGTTACGACATGGAAAGAATGAAACTCTAAACAAGAAAAGAATTATTTATTTTTTACTTTAAGCATAACCTTGCTAGCATTTACAAGTTAAGAATGATATGCTTCATTTTGTGCAAGAATATCATCTAAAATAATTACCTCCTTACACGTTTGGAATTACAAAACAAGATATAAAAAAAGGAAGAAGGATACTTCAGAATTATAGTAATTCAAAGACCATTTATGAAGATGAAATATAAGGAAAAAAGAATGAAATTTTTTATTTGATTTTCGTATAAACATAATGCATGAAATAAATACAGAAATTATTTACCTAATTCGAATTGATAATTTTTTCTCATTCTAGTATTTCCTTATATTTTATCTTTGGTACACCGACATAAATGTTGTTTGATTTTTATATGACCATCGATCACAGTTAAAAAATAGAAAAAGGAATTAATTAATGCTGAAATAAATTTTGATGACCTTGTTCGTAAATAGGCCCATCTTCTATATGTGAATTTCTTCGTCACCCCATTAAAATCTACACATCTACGATCAATATACCGTTTGAAAAAAGTGAAATCGAAATAAAATCAAATTAAAGTAACTAATTTTTGTTCTCCTATTTAATACTCCATCCGTCTCATTCAAGATGACTATCTTTCCTTTTTTATCTGTCCCAATCAAAATTACCACTTTCCAATTTTGGAAATTACCTCATCTCTACATCTCCTCATTAAAATATTCAACTACCTTTTTCCTCTCTACTTTATTCTACCTAACAAAATTTTCTAAAATCTCGTGTCACTCAAGATTGTGGTCATCTTGAGACGTGAGACTGAGGGAGTAGTATATATATTTAGGGAGTAGTATATATATTTAAAATATACTACTACAATTGTTTGTTTGCCTGGGGGAGTAAGTACACAAAATATAAAATAAAAAAGGACGACGTATATAGGACTGAAGTTTCATTGATTATTTATGGAATATCGGAAGAAACAATCAAAGGAAAACAAATCTTTAATACGGAGTATGTATATATGATTTATCAAAATTCAACTCTTACAAAATACATAAAGAATCGCATATATAGAATGACTAAACAAGCCAAATTCATAAATTAAATTAAATTTATGTGGGCCATTTCAGGCATAAAGATAAAGAATGAATGAAAATTACAAGCCCATATTTCATTGTCTCAGATTCATATTGTTTACTACCTTTTTCAAAATATTGAAATCTTTCGGCATCCGATGCTTCTCACTATTCTTAGTTAGCTATTAGAATTATAAATTTCTATCTTTCAATTTTAAAAATATTTTTAGCAATTATATTACCTAATCATGATTTTACTCTTAATAGTTTTTTTTTGGTGTGCCCTTTTTCTTTCGAAAGCACTGTTTAAATGACAATATATCGGTTTGAATTTGAACAGAAAAAAAAACTCGAAGTGGCAAAAATAATAATTTTGAAATGATTCAGATAGCAGATTAGCTTTAGTTGGGGCCTAGCCTATTTATGCGCATATAGTAAAATTTAAACAGCAAAATAATTTAAATTATTTTAAAATTGAGTTGCTAAAGTAAACTTAAACCAAAAATATTACTCCATTTAATTTTAAAATGCTTAATTTCAATGCAATGGATTTATGACACATTATTATTTTTTCATGAAAATTTAATTTGTTCCATAAAATAAACTGAAAAGCCAACGCAATATTTAACTGTAAAACGTAAACTTTATTGCAACCTTAAATTCTCATCATTGCTAGTAATAATTAGCATTTGCACGAACCGTTGATTTTAATCAATGTACAAACATCCTAGTAAAAGGTGCAGTCGCATCCCAAAAATTTTAATACCACTAGAAATATAAATATTAGAGGGAATTAATAATGTACTTGATCACGGGGTTCTGTTTAAACTTCACCAACTAAATTGTAGCTAGACAAATAGAGAAAATGTTAAATTATTCTATTAATATTTTGCTCAAGTAGAATATTTATTTCAAAATTACTAAAGAATTGATAAAATAATTTGAATTCAGAAAATTAGGCATAAACCATGCTTCATTTGAAGTGGGAGGGAGAGGCAACGATTATATATGATAAATAAACAAGCACATCTCTTTTTTCGTCTCTGTTTTCAAATTTGATACTCCATCAAAATCTCGACAGAATCTGTTATACGAAAAGTATGAAATATTTCTTTTTTGAGTCCGTTCCTTAACAGTGAATTTTTTTAATTTGAATATTCATTTATCTCCTAATGACGTGGAATTCATTATCTACTCACAACTCTTTAATTACTTTTTTTTCTATCGCTCATGCTTTACCAATTACTATTTAAATTTGTACCAAATGAAATATTATGGCAATCTTTTTACTCTTTGGTCACACACAGATATGTCATATTTCCTTTTTTCGCTCATCGCATGAAAATAGCCTCATTTATGACAATCTTTTTCTCTTCTCTTCTACTTTACTTCGCCCGGCCCATTCAAGATGCCCACCTTTCATTTTTTTTGTTTGTCCAATCAAGATGACCACTTTCCAATTTTGGAAATAACCTCATCTCTATATCTCATTAAAATATTCAATTACCTTTTTCATCTCTACTTTATTTCACATCATTTCCTAAAATTCCGTGCCACTCAAGAATGTGGTCATCTTGAGTGGGACGGAGGGAGTATTATTTATGGATCACAACATTCAATACACAATCTCAACTACTTTTTCTCTTATTTACGAATTAGATATTAATGCTCCGGTCTATTATAAATAGGGGTGAGCAAAAAAACCAGAAACCGAATATCCGAACCGAACAAAAACTAAAATTTTGGAATTCGGTTCGGTTATTTTGTTTTTTCGGTTCGATTCGGTTTTGAAAATACAAAAAAATTGGTTTTTCGGTTCGGTTCGGGGAAAAAAACCGAATAACCGAATTTATTTAATTATTTATTTTATATATATATATGTGTGTGTGTGGGTGTGTTACTATTATTTAATTATAACTAAATCTTCCAAATTTAGTGTTGAATAAATTCTTGAAGATGTCCAAAAGATAGAAGAAAGTAGTTTTATACATTTAAGTTTTTTGTTATTGATTATATCATTTATAGTACTTATATAACTCTTTTTGTGTATGTATTATATTGATGTCTACTCAAGATTCAATAAATTAATCAATCTTCATTATTTGTTGAAACTTGCTTGCACTTGGACAATATTGAAGCCTTGCCATGGAACTTCATTTAGGATTTATTTTGAAGTAACGTGTTGAAACTATTGAAGACATTTTGGTTGATATTTTTTTATTGTAGAATGTTGATTGCATATTTGTATTTGTTGGTTGATGTCTTTGATGGATTAGGGATATTATCATTTTTATCATGTTATGTTTTGTAGGTTGAAAATTTTTAAGTTTCTTTACTGTTTTCTTTCTCTCCAGATTTTTGATTTTTTAATTCGGTTTTCGGTTTAAGGTTTTTTGATTTTTCGGTTTTTTATATAATTTCAGTTTTTCGGTTTAGTTCAGGTTTTTAAGTTCGGTTTTCGGTTTCGGTTCGGTTTTTGTTTTAGGTGAAATTCGGTTTTTCAGGTTCAGTTCGGTTAGGGCGAAAAACCGAACCGAAACCCGAATGCACACCCCTAATTATAAATGATCTATTTCTATAGAAGTGAGGGAGTAATAAAATATAGGGTTCAATAAAAAAATCCAAAATTGAAGTTATAATTTATGAGGGTTATTAATACTTTTAAATGAAAAATCGTACATTATCAAATGTCAAATCTAGAAAACGCATAATTTAATTAGACATGTATGTGCACACGTACAGTCGCACTGTCACGTGACCTACTGCACTTACCTCAGTTAATTGCATGTACTGTCACGTGATTATAAAAATATCATGGCGTCGAAGAAGGAAAGGGGCCATGCTCCTTTCCCCATATTTTAATTAAAATAAGTTTAGTATACTCACCACAAGAGAGCAGGGTCACGTGATGCGTGCGTGGCAGTGTTATTTATTTTATTGCAGCAAGATCGGCCCCTCCGTTGCCATCTCCACTACGCCTCTGCGAGTAGTGTTATTTATTTTATATTTAGGTGTTCGGTTTGCAAAATTGTATCCAGGATTAAATTTGTAGTATGTTCGGTTCATGAGATTCAACCTCACAACTCAATTCTAGATGGGTAATCATGAGATAATTAGTCATAGCTAATCTCATGACTCAATCCTAGATTATATCTTGATATTATTTTATCTTGCAAACCGAACACCATCAAAGTGTATTATATTAGTGGACAACATAACGAGCATGAATAGTATATGTATCATGATTAGGGGACGCAGAATAACGTGAGTTATATATACAACTAAAAGAATCTTATTCCTATCATATTTGAAACTGAAATAGTGAGTGTGTGGCCTTTTAAAAAAAATCTCAAATTGTAGATATATTTAACGAAAACAATACTCCATTAATACTATTTTAAATTAGTGGAATTACACACACATACCTAACTTATTATAGAAGTATACGTGTGCATAAATATATCAAATGGTATATATCTTGTCTCAATTATTATTTTTTTCCCAGGAAACATGGCTCATTTGATTATAATTTCCTAGATTGGCAGCACAGTGAGATCTAAGACACCCAATATCTATTAAATAAAATGAAGTTTTGTTAAAAAACAATGAGTCAATTATCTTTGACGAACATGCAATGCAAAAGTGGCCCACTACTTCAGATGAAAATAATTAATTTATTAAGATATCTAGTGATGTGGAATATAATAATTAATTAATTAATCAATCAATATTTTTGGTCTCTATACTTCACCCCTAGCCAAGAATGAGATTTTAACTAAAATAATGAAATGAGTACAAGAAACAACACTGAATAAGACGGGTGAACCAACCTTTGATTATAATTAATTGAATATAACACTTAGTGGTCAAATTAATTTATCGTGCATTTGGAATTTGGATTTAATTACCCAAAACTCTACAATTATATTTAACTAGTAATGCACCAGTGCTATGCACATACTAAAATAATTTTAAAATATTAATTTTAGAATATAAATAATTTTAAAATTATTTGTTATAAATGAAATTAATAATAAATGAGTTATAATTGTTTGACCTTTCACGTTATAATCTATTAGTAATAAAAAAGAATTTGAATCAATTGATTTTGTATTGCTGCAACCGGTTTGTGTACAATTGCACCATAATGATGGAAACTTATTTTCTCTAAATAATATGCAATCAATCGTAGTAAAAGAATTCTAAATGGAGGTGTACATTTATTATTTTATTGTAAATTACATTTATACATATATATATGAAACTGCACACAACACAAGCAAAAACTAAGCAATTAATTTAGCATAGAGATAGCACAAACAATAATGATTTTGAAACTGATACATTTAATTCTATGAAAATATGAATTAACCGTTTTGCATTTAAAATTGAAAAATGAATCATTTAAACTCTCTATATATTACTCCATTTTTTTTCCAGAAAAACGGTTGTTTTTAGTGTAAGTTTTAATATGACCCGCTTAATAAAAACAAGCGAAGAAAGTTATGATTCAGCTAAAATATTAAATACGTAGAAACTAATACTGTACATTATTTTTGTAAAATGGAAAAATGACTCTAACCGTGAGACTAAAAAATAAAGCAAATTTACATCACATAAAACAAAAAAACCTAAAGAATGTATAATTATCACTTCTCCTAATGAGATTTAAGATATTGTTTATCAAAAGCTATAATTTAAGATTGCACTGGTGAGACACTTCTTAGTCGAGCTTCATTTCATTGCAATATAATGATCTTATACAATAAAAATCCAAACCTTGAAACCTAAATCCTAAACCCTTAACTTTAAATATACTCATCATGACCAACAAATGAACCAAATATCAATATACGTCCCAGTTTAATTTTACTTTGTTGATCACTTATTCTATTTTGGGGGTTTTAGATCTGTAACATTTGTAATTGTGTGCAATAATAGGAACATAAATAAACAAAAATAATAATAAATCAATATATAAAATAATAAATTTGCACCAAGAATCACATTACAGTCGATATTCATCATCCTCAATATTTATTTTTTATCCCACTATTCCCGTCAATATACAACAATTACCAACCCATTCCGACTCGCGACACAACAACGAAGTAGCCGAAGCTATAACTCCCAATAAACACACGGACAATGCTGATTGTCCTACCTAAAGTCCATCTTCACCATCTGATAAATTAGAAAAACAAAGGCGAATTGAGAATACAAAACAACTAATCACAAAAATAAAGAACAACTGAAAGCGAATTGAGAATACAAAACAAACATTATTAACACATAAACCACAAAAAAGAATCATAAAATAGAATAATAAAATAGAAAACTGACTTCATGTTATAATAATATAGATGAAGAAGGGGAAGAATACCAAGTGAGTAAATTTCAGCAGAAATTTCAACTAAGAATGTAATAAAAAAAATGTTGGAACATGTGGATTATAACATAACAAATGCCATGTAATTTATAGTAAAAAATGAATTACGAAAGTCTTCCTAAACTTTTCACTTTTCCCATTTAGAATACGAATAAAATAAAAACTTTTTAACTTCCCTAATATCGAAATATGTAAATATCAAAACCTATAAAAATGTTATTAATATTGGGTCCAATTAATTATACGACACAAGTTATATATTTATGAGTAAATAACGGTTACATCTCTCTATGCATAACAACATTTGATATAATTTTATGACGGTGCATTAAATTTTAAAATTCATGATTATACATTAAATGTAAAATTGGCATTTTCTATTTTTTCTGACGTTTGAGTGTTTTAGTTATGGTAAAACTAGTTATCTAAATTAGTTTATTAGAATTTGCCTTTATTTATATATTTATTGCGTATGTTGATTTAATCCATTCTGAAGTAGAAATCTCATAGCAATTTGCCTATTTTTTTTATGTAACAACAATTATATGGAGTATCTATCATAGAGGTTAATGGTATATATCTTATTCAAAATATGAAGTTCATGGTCGTTAACTATAGTTAAATCCTTGAGCCCATTATGTAAATATTCATGGCAACCAATTAAAACTTTCGGCCGTTTCATCATCAATTTCATGAACAGAGACATTTATTCCCAAATTTCTCATGAAACATTAAAATTGATGCCGTTAATAGCAAATTTTTAATAGAACTACGTTTCATCAATTTTAATGAAGAAGGACATTTCAAAATTTATAAATATTCAAATTCATGCCCAAAACTTGTAATTATTCAAAATTAAGGCCAAAACTTGTTTGTTTCTCTTTTCTTTTCTTTTTTTGCATGTGCATGTCTAGATTCTAATTTTAAGCTTAAATCAATTTTATATAAATTATAGCTTTTTTATCTTGATTCAGAGTCTTTATTTTCAGGTATTAATAACATTCAATGGAAGGTGTGAAATGATTCAGAGCATGGGAAGGCCACGTCTATATCATAGTTTTTATTCTTAAATGTCTGCATTATAGTATCTAAACTTAAATGGTAATTCCATAAATACCCTCAAAACTCCTCTTTTATATATATGTACAGATGTATAGATAAATATACCGTCGAATACAGTATCACTGCTTTTATTTTTCTGTATAATATATGCGAATCTATTTTTCTGTAACCCTACACTATTTTTTGACAAAACATTTATTCAAAATAATAATACCTAAAAGTCTCTAGATATTGTTGCAACTTGCCATAGTGAACCGTATCGAGGAAAATATAATGTTATTTTTTTCAATGATTTGCTATTACTGAGATTTATTTGTTACCATGTTATTTTATTGACACCTTACGAAATAACAGGCCGAATTTTGGGGATAAAATTGGTCAATATCAATTGAATCACATCTTTGCTACTACTATAATTATCTTTTTTTTTAAAAGTAAATATTCATCAAATATTAGAAAGAGATTTTAGAAAAGTAGATTGACTATGATGGTTTTATATAACTACGGACTATATTAATTGATGAAACATAATTAAAATTGATATAAATAAGAATCTCTCACCAACATGCCAGCTTATCATACATACACACAAAACCCGACTCCATTTTAGAGCATCCACATTGGTGCGGATGTCCCGACGGACTTCCCAAAAACACCTCCTGCCACGTCATAAGGACATCCCACTGTACTGCCACGTCTTAAGGACATCCCACTGCACAATGACGGACATCCCGACGGACATCCACAAAAAAAAAATCGGGACATCCGCCGGGACGTCCGTCGTGGCATCGCAATGGCGGACGTCACCACAGACGTCCCGGAAAGCCGCAGATGTGCGGTGTCCGCAGCCGACGTCCGCGTCAGCCCCTCTCTCGCCTAATAGCAGACGTCCCGCGCGGATATCCGGCACGCCGATCCGACGTCCGGCGGGACATCTTCCACATCGTGGATGCTGTCAGTGATTGAAGAAAGCAACATTATTTGAAAGAATAAAGCTATGCGACCACATTATGGCCGGCCATAAATTAATTAAATAACATAAAAAATTGATTTTTTTTGAATTTTTGGTTTAATAAAACTTGATTTTACTTTATATCATCTTCATTATTTGTTGCTCAACATGTCAGTGTTACTCTTTCGTAGTTTTTGCTCAACTTATTACTACTGTAATTTTTGATTGTTTCTCAACGTATACACTACTTCGTGATATTAATGTGTTTTACGGAATGGAATTCAAAGATAAGTATCAACTCACAAGTCCATTCACACACATAAGTTTATATCGATAATTCTAATTTTTTTATACATGTAAATGGACTAAATTAACTTTTTATGGCCGGCCACATTATGACCATTTAGCATCACTCTATTTGAAAATACAAAAAATAAAACAAAAGAGGTAGGCAGAAATACATAATTTTACTTTTCTTTATTTCAATTTGCTTTAGATTTTCGATATAAACACACATGTCTTTTCCCTCCTTGTTTTCATATTTCTTGTTTCTTTTCAATTTTTCTTGAGATTTGCGTTATGGGTCAGTCAATATGTTGGTTGGTGTTTCATTGAAATAAAAGCAATTTCATTAATACTAGATGCTAAATAAAAAAATGTAACGCTATGCGTCCATAATATGTCTCGCCATAAAATGACATTTTAGTAAATTTAAATGGTATGACTATTAATGTTTCAAATAAGTCACTTACTGCTCAAATAATTTTACACTATTACCCTTCTATTTAATTCTAGTTTTTTTTATTTCATTTCTCTAATCCAACTATTACACTTTTATACATATTTCTTTTATTAGATTCTTTCATTTTTTAATTTTCTGTTTTCAATTATTTATTTTTACACTATTTTTTAATTTAAGATTAAGCTTTTGTCCTTTTAAAAATGTTTTCCTATTATACCAAGTTGGAATCAATATTAACTAAGCTAATGACACGATTAGATTGTCTACAATATTTTATTATGTTATATTGTAAAAATGATTAATTATACTAAAAATATAGTGTATTATAATATAATTTCATATATCAATATACTTGATTCAATTGATAAAAAAGTTCAGTAATTTAATTTAAATAGAAGAGATTATGCAGAATTTTACTTCCATTTAAAATAAAGTAATTAAGAAATTTAAATAAAAACATTAAATGGTATGAAATATAAAGTTTAGTACTCCTTAAGAAATAAATTAATTTAGGAACTAATTCGATACATGCTCTGTAGTTTATTGGTCGTTTATAATATTAACCCATGATTATTAATATAAATAAGTATATTGATCCAAGCTCAATTTTACTTATTTTTAAATAGACAAACATTTAGAGTATTTTAAGTAAATATGAAAAATAAAAGTATTACCACGATGTATTGGTATTACAAATATAAGAAAGAATTAAATTAATTATCATTTAACCTTAATAAATATTGAATAATCCAATTGAATAAATTCTAGTCTCTTCATATTTATATTTCATAACTAAGGTTACAATTGTACAAATAAAATTGATACTTTTTAGAAGCATTGATTTCAACGAAATGATATTAAATGCACTATCTTTTATTAATTTTTTATTTTTATGGCCATTTAGCACTGCTCATTAAAAAAAATACTGTAATAAAAATAAAGCAATTTTCCACTATATTATTCACACACACTGTTTTCCTCACTGAGTGGTTGCTCTTTAAACCCTTCACTAAATACTGTAAAAATTCAATCTTTATCACTTTCTACGCCGGTCGAGTGATCTGAGCCGTTGATTTTCAATCCCATTTCCTCACTCTTCACTCTCTCTATTTATAGCATATAAAATTCATTTCCTTCTCGTTTTGGGTGAAGCGTTGAGCAGAAAAAGGCGAGAGCTTTTGAGATACGGCGGCTCGGGCAAGAGATTTTTATGTCGGCAAGTTTTGATTTGGGTGCTGTGTCTGGGGCTGCTCTCAAGCTCTGTTTCTCGTCAATTCCTTCGATTTCTGCTCGATTCATGCGCAAAGCCCTCTGCTGCTCGATTCAGCAGAGCGACCTCTCTTTCTCCCCCACTGTTTCGATGCGTTTGAGGCCCAAACGGTGAGTTTAATTCAAATTGGAAACACTTTTTTTCCTATTTCATGTTTAATTTCATAAACCCTAATTCAATTTTGATTTTATGGTTTTGTCACTTTTGTGTTGCAGGACTTGTACTGGAGTTGTGTGTTTTGGGGGTTTTCACATAAATCGGCTGTTAAATCGATTGATTCGAATCTCAAAGTAGGGATTTTTGTTTGATTGGTAGAATTGGTAGAATAAGTGAAGATTTTTTAGGGGGTTTTGATTAGTTTTGGAGAGAGAGAGAGAGGAGATGAAGGCGGAGCTTCGGAAACCCGTTTTGGTCAAGGTCCGACCCGAACCCGTTAAGCCTGCTATGAGAAAGATCAGATTCGTTTGCGATGACCCGGATGCGACGGACTCTTCCGGCGATGAGAGAGAAGGAGAGAGGAGAGTGAAGCGGGTGGTTCATGAAGTCCACTTTCCTTGGGTGAATCCGAAAATTTCGGAATCGGAGAGCTCTGTGAGTGGATTTTTCAAGAAGAAGAGGCCGTTTTCTGCGGCGGCGGAGAAGAATCTGGCTGCCGCGAAATACCGAGGCGTGCGGCGCCGGAAATGGGGGAAATGGGCCGCAGAAATCCGTGACCCGATCCAGAACAAACGGGTCTGGCTAGGGACGTTCGGGTCGGCCGAGGAGGCGTCCCGGGCTTATGAAACGAAGCGCCTCGAATTCGAGGCCTCGACTAATGCGTCGTCGGAGAATGGCTCGGTCGTTGTTTTCGAGCGCGTCGAGAAAAAGGTCCGGATGAACGATCCCGTCTCCGCCTCCGAAGAATTTTCGAGTGGCGGTGGTGGCGGCGGCACTATATCGCGGTCGAGTTCGTCGGTGGCGATAACGACGGATTCGGCCGGCATTGCGTCGCAGACGAGTTCGTCTGCGGCGGTGGCTACAACGGGTTCGGCCAATAATGTGATGGATGATGGATTGATGGGATTGGCTCGGATTGATCTCGGCGCGGGCGACGGATTCGTGCCGTGTTTCGAGGATTTTGCCGACGATGACTTGGATGATTTTCCGATTTTCGGGTTTGACGACGGCGAACAAGGCAGCGTGTTGCCGGATTTCGACTTCGATGTTGATTTCGAGGGTGGTGCGATGGCGTGGATGGACGAGGTGGCACCAGGTGCTATGAATGGGATCAATGGAGCAACGCCTTCTTACAATATAGCATGCTTATGAGTCTATGAGTTTTGCAGTTACTAGGAATTTTGTTTAGTGTTAATTTTAATATTTATGTCTATGTTTTGGTTTTTTGAGAAAATGATGTTTCTACAACTGGAAAAATTTCAGTTTTAGGGATGTTATTTTTATGAGTTTTGATGGGAGTTTTTTGTGCTATCGAGTTCGGAGTTTCCTTTGGGTTTTCTTGTGCTTTTTGAGCCCCTCAAAGGGGTTCGATTCGTCGATAATAATAGTTTCTCATTTAGTTTCGAGTCTTATGTTACAAACTATGTTGCGATTTGTCAATTTCGATCAATAATAGTTTCTCATTCAAATTTAGGTTATATTGCTAATTATACTCTGATTTATCGTCTTATCAATTAAGTTGCACTTTAGAATGAATGAGAGTAGTCTTATCAATTAAGTTGCACTTTAGAATGAATGAGAGTAGTCTTATCAATTAAGTTGCACTTTACTTACCTCAATGTGAGTAAAATGATGTTATTTACTTACCTCTCTATCCTTTATGATTTTATAAGATTTGGTATTATCAAAAGTCGTTTTCCATTTGATTAGATTTATTTGTAAGTCCAAATTGCACCACGGATTCAAACCATGTGTCTCTATTTCATTGATATATTGAGTTTGAAAGTTACATTTTCCTAATGCTATGATTCCATTGCTTATCCCACCACTCCCTTTTCTACTCTTGCTGCTTATAGATTTAATCACCAAAATATTTATTACCTTTCAATTTCAATAGGGATATTTCTCTTAAATTCTATTTTTGCATATCACCTTTAAAATTTGCCTCTAAATAGGTGAACTATTAATTATTCTGATTTTGCAATAATTAAGATTTTGATGCTAACCTGACTTATTATAAATCATAATTTAAAAAAATGAAATTATTTAATTTGGTATAATATTCAATGTTGTTTAAAATGAGAGATGGTTTTGGTTGAGGTACGATAATCACGTAAGAAATTAGCGCTGAAATTTTGATTGGCAGCAAAATTAGAACAAAATAATAATTCGATAATTTATAATTTTAAAATTGGTATGCAGAACTAAATTTGGAAAAAGTTTAAGAATTTAGAAGCAAAATTATCGATTATATATTATGAACTTTGGAAATGTCTTTTTATGCCATTGGCTGTCAAATTTTTTTATTATCAATGATGTATCCATCCATTTCTGTTCACTCATGATTAGATTTTAAAAAAAAATTCCTCATAATTTGTTTGGAATGAAAATTATAACAGGAGGTGTTGGAATGATTTCAGTGTTCTAAATTATTATTGGGTTGACGACATATAATGATTTATTTAGGTACAATTATTTTATTTTGCTTGCTAAGCGAGAGTGAGTTTGTGCTTGGGCCATTTTAGTGTTGATTGTGTAGGCCTTTTCAATTTCACAACACCAATTAAGCTTTATTATACAAATATGAAATATAGTGTGAATTATATGTATAAATCTAATTTTAATTGCTTTTGGATTTTTGAGAAAAATATTATTCTCGTATTGATACATTCGTAACGTTATTTGATACATTCGTCGTATTGCATACATATATGAATGACATACTACAACACAATTTGAATTAATTTTTTTGGTTAAAGCCAATTCAATTCATCTTGGCATGTACTATAATTTTCATTTCATTACAACCAGGTCATTTCTTTCTGGCTTGTATATTTTTTGGTGTATTAAATTATAGTGTCCACTTCTATCTATGAATGGGGTGGTTGGTGGAAAATTTTGACATTGGTTTAATGTGTAAGTTAGTTGCTTCTTAGTTGGAGCAATAAAAATTTATGTTTTACTTATTTGGTCAACGAAAAAATTGACATTTTTAATTTTATTAATAGAATCTATACAATTCATTACTCTCACCTGTCCACTCATTTTAAATAGAGTTCTTACTTTTGTATATAATGACAAAATGTTTAAATTACTAAAAATAATAAGCAAGAGTTCAGCAAAACAAAAATAACATACAAATTCTACAAAAAAGTCAAAAATTAAACAGATTGGAGGCATCCCTATAAACCAAAAGCAATAAAGAAAAAAAAAGGAAAAAAGTGCAAAACAAAACAAAACAACAAAAAGATAACAGAAATTGCAAAATCGGCAAAAAAAGTCAAACTATAAGTTGGAGAATTGCAATATTTTATTGTGGCCATGTAAAAGTTGCTCTCTCTTATTATGAAAGTTATAATTGCAATTAAATGTTGAGAATAAACACATGCAATGAAGACATAGAGTGGGGTTTTGAGAGAAAATTATATAAGTGAATTATTGTAATGGAATGTGACACCACTACCTCAATAATTTCATAATAGCTCATTATTTTTCTTTCCACCTTTACATTTATTGTGATTTTATTTGGTTGCATATTTTTCTAAAGCATACATGCAATTGTTGACTATAGTCTTGGAAAAATAGGTTCACATTCTCTTTTGGCACTTTGATTATTTTATACACCTATATATTACCTATTTGTGGATAAAAACGAGGCTTCTAATCATAGGCGGATAAAGTATACATTATCTATTAAACACTCATCCATATTTTCCAAAATTAATTATCAATTAAAAATTTGATTTCCAAATTAGAGACCGTGGCAAGTGTTAATATAATTAGCACGATCATATGCAAACTTTCTCTTGATTGGCCTAACATCATTGTCCGTCGGTTAATTTGAATTATTTTTTTTCATATATATTTACTTTCTTGTCTTGAGTAAAGTGGAAGCATCATTTCCTTTTAATTTCTTGTTGACCAATTTCTTAATTTATAAACATAGCATTGTGATTTGTAGGCCATTGTAATGCTTAATTCGAGGAAAAAAAACCCTAAACGATTTGTAAAGTGCAAGTTCTCCTCTTGTTTATATTTATTAAATCAGATTTAAAGATTTTGGGCTAAAATTGTAAAGTGCAAAGAATTTGTTTTATCTAACTAGTATTTTTTATAGTGGCCCAAAATGCCTGAATTTTGATTGGGCCCATTTATTATCACCTTGTTAACAATTAGCAGTTATAATAATAATAATAATAATAATAATAATAATAATAATAATAATAATAATAAAAGCGATTGGATGATAATTTATAACATAATAGGAAAAAAAAAGCTTGATTAGTATCAAATTGAGTTTTTTAAACATCATGGAAGAGTTCCATTTCTCATTTTCCTACAAGCAATCTTGAAATAACCTATAAAATAAGACTGATTCTAAGTAGTTTTTTTTCCCTCAAAGAAATCCTTTTTCTTGAAAACTTGTAAAAAAATCATCAAACATTTGGTGAAGAGATTTCATAGGAGGAAGCCCCAACTCAATAATTTTGCTACAATCCATACTATGTGGCATATCACCCCCTTTTTGAGTGCTACACCTGAAAAAAAAAACAACAAGAAAATTATTACTACTGTTGATTCAATCACTGAAAGAAAAGATCGATTATTTGGGAGGAATGGAGTGTTTGGGTTACAAACCCATCCCACATCGGATGAGTAAGGGAAGTTGGAAGGTGTATATAATTCCTGTCCAACCCTAATTAGTTTGAGGCCTTTTGGGAGTGACCCAAAAACAAATCCGTGCGGGCTTGACCCAAAGCGGACAATATCAAACTAATGTTGCAGTCGACGATCCTAACATGGAGATGATAGAATCAGACATATTCCCGAGATGTTCATTCTATCAACTAGGTTATCTCTAAATTCGATACGACATTGCTTGTCACACGTACTTATCTTCGTAAGGGTAATTAGGGTATTTCGCCCTCAACATTTGAATGATTTCTGACCAATGTGCCACTGAGCTTGAACATATAAGTCTGCCAGATGCTTCACTTTCTTCCATAGCTAAAATGTGTGCATTCACAACATCATATATGTGAACAAAACCTATTCTTGTGTTGGGATATTCTCCTCTCACACCTAATCCAAACAAAGGAGTATCAATTAAAGGAATTTTAAAAACATTGGGACTTCAATTTGGAGAAATTAATGTGTATGTAAGGATTATTCATCACTACATGATGCGTGGTTTGGAACGAAACAACGCGTTTCAATTAATAAAGAACCGGGCTGTTTAGTTCGTCAACATCTTGTCCAAGAACGAAAGAATTCAAGAGAAGCGCACGACATTTAAACCCGAAACTCGAGCTAATTCTAACCTTTTATAAGAGCCAATGTGAGTAACAATGTGCTAGTTGGTTGAGGAGCAAGCAGAGGGCCAATCACAAATGACGGATTCACCACCACTAAATCAAGCCCATTTTCATGAGCAAAATCCCAAGCCTCTTTTTCAGCTACAGTTTTTGCATAACCATACCACAGCTGCAAAACAACATTCTCCAAATTATTTTGCAAAATCATTAAAAAAATTTTAAAATTAGAAAATAATACTACGTTGTATCTCTTGCAATATTCAGGATCGCTCCAGTGAGATTCATTGAGGGGAGACGCTTCTTCGGCGTCGAATCTGTATCGGATCGAAGAGCAAGATGAGGTTAAGACAACCCTCTTCACACTGATAGATTTCTTGCAAGATTTTAGCACGTTTAGGGTTCCGTTTATACATGGATCGATCAATTTTTCCTGCAAAAATAAAATGAGAATATGTTTATTTTCATGAAAAAATTGATAGTTTCAACTTTGAAATATGAGGAACTATATTTTTGAATCCAGGTCTACAAATGTGCTTTTACCATCATAAATATTTTTGTTGAAGTTATTGCATGTAGAATATTAATGACTATAGTGGTTATTGTAGTAGCAATTGTTTTCAAAATTTCAATTGGGAAATTATATTTGGGTTCTACTAGGGAAAATTGCCGAAAAAAATTACTACTATATGATTTGATAAAATTCTAGACCGTTTACAATTTTTAACAATCAATCAGACTTTAAATTTATTCACAACTATCATACAACGGAATTTTTTGTTGAAATTATATCTGATATGGTAGCAAAAAAATCATATGTTGATGTTACTGCGATGACTTAAACGATGTCAACTATTAATACTGAGAATGGCGTCATTCTATTGAAAAACATCAACAACATCATATAACATGTATGATGATTGATTTTTTTGTTGTGGGATAAGTATGAAAAAAATTCCAAGCTCCTAGTTTTCCCTATTGATTTTTAATGTTGTGATACGTATCAAAATTAGACCAGAGTTTCGTGGTTTTTGAAAATTTGCCCTTAATATATCTTATAAAAGCATGGACTTGCCTTTACGTTGTCATCATTCGCCACGAGCACCGGAGACGCCACGTGGAAGACGCCGTCTACGCCCTCCACAGCTGCGTCGAAGCTACCCTCTTCCACCAAATCAGCTCTCATAATCTTGAGCCTTTCCTTTGCTCCTTTCAGCTGCATGAGATAGCCTACTTTGTCCGTGTTTTCTGATGTAAGAAAAAAATGTAACAATGTAAGAATTAAATCCCATGTTTATATAGTAAAAAAAAAATAAAGAATCACAAATTGTACCTGGATCTCTAGCAGTAGTTCTTACAATATAACCCTTTTCAAGCAGAGATTTGATCAAATAAGCTGCAACAAGACCTGTTCCTCCAGTTACACAATATTCTGGCATCTTGATTAACTCAATGTTATTGGCAATACATGTGGAACTTGGATATATATAGGAGTTTATGTTTGTTTATAAAATTAGATAAATTATTGGATCATAGTAAGAAAGCACAATTATCATGTAAAAGCAAGTGGATAGTGGTTTGGAGTTTGGTTACCAATGTCACGATCCACCTCAAGACTAATCCTCTTTTTTAACTACCATTTAATTTAAGGAAAATTCTTGGGGAAACAATAAAATTTGATCAAATTCTAGTACGTTTACTCGCAACATTAAAAATACGTTGGAAAAACAATGAATGTTTTATTTGTTCTCAATTATCTCATGACTAAATAAGGTTGCCTACGTGTAATATATCAATGATTGGACCGTGAAAAAATGTCAACACACACGAGAGATATCATAAGAGCACTATAAAAAAACATGCACCAGCCGGGAATCGAACCCGGGTCTGTACCGTGGCAGGGTACTATTCTACCACTAGACCACTGGTGCTACTTATTTTTTAACACATATTCTATCTTCTTCCATTCCTTCTTAACACATATTTTGAGATTAAGCAAAAAAAATATTAAAAGACAAGAACGCTCTTTATATTAAAATAAGATAAAAAAAAAGACTTCATCAAAATACTAGGAGTAATTTGTTTTATCTGGAAATAAGATAAAAAAGACTTCAATTACAACCCTTTTCAATGAAGCCGTTTGAATTTGAAACCACACCGTACCGTTACGTTGTAACAAAATTTCATCAGCTTTCATTAATAATCTGGTTGTCATTTTCCTCTCATTAAAAATTTTCTTATGAATTCGATGTGAGACTTTGTTCAATGTTGCAGCCGAGGTTGAGCAAGGTGGCCGTGTCCCAGCTCCTGCCTGCGTACGCAGATAATGATCTCGGTAGCTTGTGCTCGTGGGCCGACCGTGTTAAGTTCCGTTACCACTGGTCGTCGGCCCTTCACTACATCGACACTCCGGATCAACTCTGCTCCTATCAATACACTAGTGAGATCCATTCTTCAACTATACACTAATCAAACTACCTTTAAAATCTTTATGGTCATTATCAAACTATGGATTTGTTCTGATTTTACAATTAAAATATTGATTTGTTATGATTTTGTAACGATGGCTTGTTTACTTGGCGGTATCGGAGGTCAACTAAAATGACATCACGTTTTGGGCAGCGAAACAACATCGTATTATACTAAGAAAGAACGAAACGAAAGGGAGAAAATGAGAAATAAGTAATTTAGTATAATACGACGTCGTTCCCTTGCCTGACATCCGATAATGCAATGTAAGTAAGTCATCAATCAATGTCAGCACTAAAAATAAAATCAGCAACATTTTCACTTATGCAAATACAGGGGATTGCAAAGATGAAGATGGGATAAAAGATAGATGTGTGGCTGGAGCTATCTACAATTACACTAATCAGCTCATCACATACAACAATGCCAATTCTCAATGTACCATCCTTCAATCTTCAATATTCAATCTTTTTTTTTTCTTTTCTATTTTTTTTAATATGAACTTACATTGGATTGATTTGAACACCAGATAATCTCACTGAAGCACTTCTCTTCCTAGCTCATTTCATTGGAGACATCCATCAGGTTACCACAATCCTAATTTGATTCGATAAAATATGATCAGAACACACATTTTAGGTCAGATAACTCGTTTAACGTGCAGCCTCTGCATGTCGGATTCACTTCAGATAAGGGAGGAAACACAATTGATGTGCATTGGTACATGATGATGTGGCGAATTTTTGATGGGAATAAATGCAAGTAATAAATGATCACAACACGGAAAATTACGTGGTTCGATTTACTGAGGTAAATCTACGTCCACGGGAAGAAGAGAGGGCAAATTTGTATTGCTTGGTCTCGCTTACAGATTACAATACTGATTTGCTATAAGATTCAGGATCTAGAGAGCTTAACCCTGTCTATCTGATCTAAGTTCTATTTATACACTCGAACTAAGATCGTGGTTTGCAGCCCTGGTAGTGGGGTTGATAACTGCTTAATACCACTAAATAGATCGTGGGTGTAATGGAGGTCGTGGAGATCCTGCATGGGTCCACTATCTCCTTGTTCGGTCGAATACTGAGACCGAACTGCTGAACTTTGCCGATCAGCTTTTGCCGATCTGAGAGTTGAGCTCGATTGGTCGGCTTTTACCGAGCTATAGGCTGTGACCGAACTCTTTGGTTGTGCCGAACTGATACTACCGAGCTATAGGCTGTGACCGAACTCTTTGGTTGTGCCGAACTGATACTCTTTCTTGGGTTTTGGGCTGATGGGCCGTCACTGCTATTGGGCTCGCAATTATTGTTTAGTTGTTTAGTTCGTGTCCCATCACCACCCCCCCGAAAAGCGAAGTGAATCACTTCGGCGTTTTGGATAAGTGTAAGGGGGAGGCCGACGTCAGGGGACGTGCTCTGCACGTGTCTGCATTAAATGCGACAGCAAATCCGGCCAGAGAATCCAGAAAAAGTGGGATTTGAAACGGTGCGACGAATTTGAAATGCCTTTGCGAATCTGATAAATATTTCCTCTCTTCATCATTGGAATACTTTTGCGATTATTTCTTCTGTATTCTCTCTCTTTTTCGTAAAATTTTCTTCCGCTTCTTCAAGAATTTCTTCAGAGACTTTCGACCATCAAAGAGTAAGAATCATGTCTTCTTCTTCTGAGTCTGTTTCTGAATCAGGTAGTGGTAGGAAGGGGGGTGAGGGGTCTTCTGGCCGGAAAAGGTCCGGGGAGAAGACGGTAGAATATTTTCACAGCATTTTGAGTAAGGATACTGTGATACCCTTACACGGAAAATATTTTCTTCCTGGGGGGTTAGTGGTGATTCCCGACGACATTCATAGGGCTAACTCGCCGCCGGAGGGTTATGCCACCGTTTACGAAGCCTGCTTAGAATGCGGGCTTCGTTTCCCTCTTCCCCCTGCCTTTGTAGAGCTTCTTGATTTTTTTCAACTTCCTTTAGGTCAGGTGACTCCAAATTCTTGGAGGCACTTATCGGCCTTTGCTGCCGAGCTGCGTAGACTAGAAAAGGATCTGTCTCTGAGGGCAATCCTTAATTTCTTTCAGTTTAAGAGAAAGGGATCCTGGTTTTACTTGATCCCTTTACAGCCCTTCAGAGCATTCTGTAAAACCATATGGCCGAAGTGGCAAAATCGTTTCTTTTTTTACAATAGGACAGCGGCTCCGGACTTTTCCTGGAGAGGGCCGAAGTCCGTAATTCCTCATCCTCGGGTAGAACCGTTGGACGAGCTCGAGGGCGAGCTCAATAAGATTCCCATGATTAGGAAACAGTATTCGGAATCTGAGCTCGTCAAGGGTGACTTCGTGTTCGATTCCTCGTCTTCGGACGAAGAGACTGAGGGTGAGGATTTCTTTTTTATGCCTTACTGCTTTAGCGGCGAAAACTAACTTTGTTTTCTCACTTTTTGGCACTGAACATGCTAAGCAGGCTAGGTCGCAAATCCTCCGAATCCAAGGAGCCGGAGAAACAGAGAGCCACCAGCTCGGCGTCTGATGCCGAGAAGAATCCGAAGAGGCAGAAGACCTCTTCGAGTCAGTCTTCGGATCCAAAAAAGCCGGAATCGACTTCGGCAAAGTGGAAGGCGAAGACTCAGAAACCCCCAAAAGCGCCACAAAGAGACATTGTCCTGGGGGGTTGTGGATCCGGAGCGGTTGCGGCCACTTCGGAACATATCTCTGAGCCCTTTTCATGGCCAAAGGACTTTGTGGAGGTGAATTTCCTTCTTGATTTTCTGGTTTTGCTTCTTTCCTATATTTTTTGTGGCCCCTCTGTTGACTTTTTTCCTTTTTCCATTTTCAGAGGAACAATATGCTCTGCAAGCTCGTCATAGTTGAACTCTCTAAAGCGTCCAGCGATTATGATGAGATGCGGAGGAATTTGAATGCTGCTCGTCACCAGGCCGAACAGGCTTGGGCAGACTTTGAGGAGGCAAGGGCCGCTAGGATCTCGGCTCAGGATGAAGCCCAGCGTGCCAAAAACCAGCTCATCATCCAGAGAGAGCAGTCGAAACAGAGGGAGGCTGCTGCCGTGGTTGCTCAGGGGGAGGCTCTCCGTGTTTACACGGAGAAACTCTTTTTGAGCAATCAATTTTCGGCCCTTATCGGCGATCTGCTGAAATTGATGACCGATAATGCCGAGCAGGAACCCGAAGTCATCTTGCCGCTGTATGGCCGAGAGATTGCAGCGCGTCTCCAGAGTCTGCCGCTCCTTGAGGAGTTTGCGTCTTCATCGGTCCTGCTTTCTGCTGAACGAGTCCGTAGTTGTCGTGCTGACCGTGACGAGAACATGGAGGCCATCTTTGCCTCCTTGGGGCCTGTTTCACCCGTTTCAATTTTCAAAGGGGAGGGTGAGCAGGAAAATGAGGCCGGCAAGGAGACCGAGCAGAAGGATCAGCAGACCGGCGACGGGCACGCCGAGCAAGAGTTGCAGCAGATCGGCGATGGGGGCGCCGAGCAGGAGGGAGGGAGGAGGGAGGCCGAGGCTGAGACCGAGGTCGACAAGGAGAAAGAAGCTGAAACCCACAGGGAAGCCGGAGACGAAACTGGCGAAGTATGATTTCGTCTCCCTTCTCTTAGTTTAGTTTCTTTCTTTCTATTTGTAAAATGGCCTTGAAGCCCTCCTTGTGTAAATTTTTTCTTTGAATGAAAAAATTCTCCTTTCTACACTCGTGTCTTCTTTATAGCTTTTCTTAATCTCTTTTACTCCTATTGTGGTTTACTGCCTGCTCGGTAAACTGAAATGCCGAACTGACATAGCTGCTTCGTATTCTTTACTCTAAGGAGCTGGAGGTACTTCACTGGAAGCGGCTATACTCTTCGGCTTTAAATGAAGCTGAGAAAAAAGCTATAGATGACCAGATGAAGTACGATGAACTCTTGGCTCGTTTAGTGGAGCTGGAGTCCAACAATAAGGACTTAGAGTCCATAAAGAAAGATCTGGAGGCCGAGCTGAATACTGTCATCGCTGAGAGGACTGCATATGAAGACTTCATCAGCGGGCGCGGGGGAATGACTATATCCGAAGTTCAGAATCAAGTTGATGAACTGTGGGAGAAGCTTCATGTACTCCGGAAGAACAATGTGCTGGAGAGCTCGGCTTGCCAACAAGTTGTGAAATCATTGCGGCGCTTGGCTTCTCTGTACGACATCATTCTTTCCCGGCGTCCCGCGATCGAGAGATTCCTTAGCCGTTTCCCGCTAACAGACGCTCATGCTCCAACTCAAACCTCGGATCCACTTACTCAAACTTCTACTCCAAATCAGCACCGGACTCAGGAGCAACCGGAAACGTCAAGACAAGAACCTACTCCAAGTCAGCAACGGACTCAGGAGCAACCGGAAACGTCAAGACAAGAACGCCCTGAAGTTCGTAGAGGAGTGGTGAATATGAGTGAGCAAGATCAGCGAATGCTTCGTGAAGAGACTCTTCGCCGCCGAGGTGCTAGAACTTCCCGGACTCAGAGAAGAGGCGGTAGGTCGATCAGAGCATCTCGTCCACCTACTGATTCTTCAACTGCTCGGAACGCCCGAACTCAGCATCATGAGGACTTTTTGGATAGGTGGCTCAACTTTAGCAACCGTAGACAGTAGAGTAGTCCTTTGTAATGGTGTAACGCATTCTCGTAGGGCAGCGGAATTGTATGCCCAACAAGACTTAGTAAATGAAATTTTTTCATTTCGCTTCTATCACTGCGTATTTACAGTTCAGCGATTTTTTATTTCATTTATTGTACTCGTCCTCGGTCTTATGAAGTAAACTCTTCTTTGACCGGACTTAGTTTGTGTCCTTATTTGGCGAGTTTTATCGCTTGGATTGGACTTTCCCTGCACTCGTCCTCGGTCTTATGAAGTAAACTCTTCTTTGACCGGACTTAGTTAATGTCCTTATTTGGCGAGTTTTATCGCTTGGATTGGACTTTCCCTAGTTAACCGAAGTGGTTTTCGGCTTATTGCAGTTCGTTTCAGACGAATTGCTTGTTTCTTAAGCTGAATTGTGGAGTCTTGTATCTTCCTTAGAAGCTTGGACTCACAATTGTCTTTAATAATTGATCTAAAAAGGGGATCAGCCTTTAAAGAACAATATACCTCAGTAACATTTGTAAGAGACAAAACGCACATAGAGAGACAAAACGCACAGAGAGACAAATAAAAAGGACGAAAAAGATTTTAATCTTTTAAAAAACGACAAGTATAAACAACAATAAAAATATAAAAGCACATAACCCTAGGACCGAACTAGACACAAGACTGACCGGACCTTGTCTCTTACAAATAGAACTTCTTGAGGTTGGAAATATGCCATGTTCGGGGTACTTGTTCTCCTGACATGTGAGTCAATTTATAAGACCCTTTTCCCAGGACTTCTGACACCCGATATGGACCTTCCCATGTGGGTTCAAGTTTGCCCAGCTTTTCTGCTCGGCTTACTTCATTGTTTCTCAATACGAGATCTCCCACTTGAAACTGCAGCTTTTTCACCCTTTGGTTATAATACCGGGCTACTTGCTCCTTGTACTTGGCTTCTTTTATGAAGGCCAATTCTCTTCTTTCTTCGGCAAGATCTAGTTCGGCTCTCAGTCCGTCGTCATTCAATTCTGTTGAGAAATTAAGAGTTCGGGGGCTGGGTATGCCGATCTCAACCGGAATTACGGCTTCAGTGCCGTACACTAGACTGTACGGAGTTTCACCGTTGGAGGTTTTTGGTGTAGTTCGGTAAGACCATAGGACTTGAGGAAGATTTTCTACCCATTGTCCTTTGGCTTGTTCTAACCGAGCTTTTAATCCTTTAACCAAAGTACGGTTTGTTACTTCCGTTTGTCCGTTTGCTTGTGGGTGAGAGACCGAAGTGAACCGCTGTTGAATATTCAACTCTTGGCACCAATTCTTGAATGTTTTGTCAGTAAACTGAGTCCCATTATCCGAAATGAGGATATGGGGTATGCCAAATCGGCAAACTATGTTCTTCCAGACAAAATCTAATGCCTTTGAGCTCGTTATCGTAGCTAATGGTTCATCCTCCACCCACTTTGTGAAGTAATCCACGGCAACGATCAAGAATTTCATTTGCCGGGGAGCTTGTGGTAGTGGTCCTACTATGTCTATGCCCCATTGCATAAAAGGCCAAGGGCTTTGCATAGCACATAGATCAGTCTGCGGCATCCTTGGGATATTTGCATGGATTTGGCATTTCGTACATTTCTTAACTAGCCGTACTGCTTCTTGTACCAAAGTTGGCCAATAATATCCCCATCTCAGAATTTTTTTAGCTAATGCTCTAGCTCCGATGTGGCTACCGCAAGATCCTTCATGAACTTCTCTAAGGATGTAATCCGTCTCTTCTGGTCCTACACATCGCAATAACGGTTGAAGGTAGGACTTTCTATATAGGACTCCTTCATGAAGTTCATACCGAAGTGCTCGGCATGTGATTTTCCTTGCTTCTCTCTTATCCTCGGGCAGTTGTCCTTGATCTAGATACCTTAATATTGGCGTCATCCAGTTCGGTGAACTGGTTACTGAGTGTACTTCAGCTTCATCAATGCTTCTGTGCGGCAATTCCTCCACCTTTGAGCTCGGATATGAGGCCAACTTACTTAAAGTATCTGCTCGGCTATTTCCCGCTCTGGGAATGTGGATTATCCGAAAATAAGAGAAATTTCGGCTAATACTTTGCGCTTTGTCCAAGTATTTTTTCATCCTTTCACCACGGGCTTCACTTGTACCCAGCATGTGATTCACTATGACTTGTGAATCACAATGAATTTTGAGAGATTTGACAAGGAGATGTTGCGCTAACTGAAGTCCGGCAAGAAGGGCTTCGTATTCGGCTTCGTTATTAGTGGTTGGGAATAAGAACCGAAGTGAATAAGTTACTTCGTGTCCGTCGGGAGCGATAAGTAGAATACCAGCTCCACTTCCTGTCTTATTCGAAGCTCCATCTACGAATCCAATCCAACAGTCCGGCGGCTCTACTTCGGGTTTCTGGGGCTGTGTTAGTTCGTCATTGGTAGGATTTTTCTGTTCGGCAATAATAGGGATTGCCTGATCGAACTTTGCCTCTACAAGAAAATCTGCCAAGGCTTGTCCCTTGATGGCTTTCCGAGGTAGATATTCTATTGAATGTTCTCCCAACTCTATGGCCCACATGGCAATTCTGCCTGATGCTTCGGGCTTAGTCAAAACTTGCCGAAGTGGAAGATCGGTTAGGACGCATACTTTGTGAGCATAGAAATATGGCCGCAGTCTCCTTGCTGCATTTACTAATGCCAGAGCAATTTTTTCCAGAGGTTGATACCTTGTTTCGGGACCTCTTAATGCTCGGCTTGTAAAGTAGATAGGACGCTGCTTTAGGCCTTCTTCTCGTACAAGCACCGCGCTAATGGTTTGATCTGATGCTGCTAAATATAAGAATATCACTTCGGCATCTGTTGGAGCAGAGAGAATAGGAAGTTCGGTTAAATAACATTTGAGTTCGTCAAAAGCCTTCTTCTGTTCGGCTCCCCACTCAAACTTTGGTGCCTTCTTCAAAACATTGAAGAACGGCATTTGCTTCTTGGCTGCTTGGGAAAGGAATCTATTCAGTGCGGCTAGACATCCAGTTAGCCTTTGCACATCATGTATTGACTTCGGCATTACCATGTTCTGAACAACTTGAACTTTTAGGGGATTTGCCTTGAGTCCTTCCTTTGAAACCCAACAACCCAGAAATTTTCCCGAATCTACCAAAAAGGTACATTTTTGGGGATTGAGTTTGAGGTTGGCTTTTTTGAGCACGTCGAGAGTGGATTTGAGATTGTTTTCGTACTCCGAAGTGCTTCTGCTTTTAACAACTATGTCGTCAACATATACTTCAACCTCTTTTCCGATCAGGTGCCGAAATAGCTTATCTACCATCCTTTGATATGTGGCTCCGGCATTCTTTAAACCAAATGGCATCTTTTTATAAGCAAAAATACCGAAGTCAGTAATGAAAGCCGTTTTTGAAGCATCATTCTCATCCATTAAAACTTGGTGGTATCCTTTATACAAATCAAGAAAACAGAAAATTTCGAAGCCTATCAAAGCTTCTACTTTTTTATCTATGTTGGGAAGGGGGTAGCAATCTTTAGGACAGTGCTTATTTAGATCCGTAAAATCTATGCACATCCGCCATCCTCCTTCTTTTTTCTTGATCATCACAGGATTGGCCACCCAAGAAGGATATTTTACTTCAAATAACACATCCGCTTCCAGTAATTGGCGGACTTCGTCATGGATGACTTGATTTCTTTCTGCCGCAAAGAGTCTTTGCTTCTGTTTTATAGGCCGGACTGAAGGATCAATATTTAACCGATGTGTAATTACCTCGGGAGACACTCCAGTCATGTCCAACGGAGACCACGCAAAGACATCTTTGTACTCTTTGAGGAGCTGGATGGTCTTTTCCCGGAGTAGAGGTGTTCCCGCGAAACCGATCTTGACCGTTCTGGATGGATCGTCTTCGTATAACTGAACTGGTCGTGAGTTCGGCTCCGGTGTGACTTCGTTCATTTCGTCTGCCTCTGACTCCGGCTGCTGTGATTGCTATGCTTGATGGTGCCGATCTGATTGTTCGGCACTTTTAAGCGCAATCTGCAAACATTCTTTTGCTCTCTTTTGATCACCTCGGATGACTGCTATCCCTCCTTTAGTGGGGATCTTGATTGTGAGGTAATAAGTAGAGCAAATGGCCCGAACTGTGTTGAGCCAGTCTCTTCCCAGTATAATGTTATACGGGGATCGAGCTTTTACCACAAAAAACTCGATCACCGTACTGGAGCTAGTAGGCGCTCTTCCTACCGTAATCGGAAGGCTGATAATACCTTCAGGGCGGGTGTCCTCCTGGGCGAAACTTTTCAGAGGAATTGGGGCCGGACTGAGCCGAGCTGGATCCACTTCCAGTTTATCAAAACATTCTTTAAAAAGAATGCTAACCGACGCTCCTGTATCCACAAACACTCTGTGGATCAGTTTGTTTGCCACTCCAGCTTGAATGACAATAGCGTCTTGATGAGGAGAAATGGCCGGGACGGGATCTGCATCTGAAAATGTAATTACTTTCTCCTTCTTCAGCCTTTTATGTGTTGGCTCCTCTCGATTGAAGCCTCTGCGCTCTGATTTTAGAGACGATTTAGTCTTCCCGGCTGGGAGAGCGTCAATAGTCTGGATCACTCCATCATATTGCGGCTCGTCATCGTCTTCGGGATCCTGTTGCCTTTTAGGATCCTGAGGAGCGCAGTTCGCACTTCTCTGTTTCTTATTCTTTTTCGGCGGCTTGCTTTGGTATTTTTTTAACGTCCCTGCTTTCACAAGAACATCAATACCTGCTGCCAAATTTCGGCACTCCTCGGTATCGTGACCGTGGTCTTGATGGAAGGAGCAATATTTATCCTGACTTCGGCGCGTGGCCGATTTCGTCATCTGCTTTGGTTTTTCGAACATATCAGAATGTAGTTCGAAAATTTCCGCTCTCGACTTGTTCAATGGTACGAACTGAGCGGGTGGTTTCTCAGGATTGAGACGTGGTCCCAATCTGTCTTGTACCGGTGCCCTTTGAATTCTTTCAAAAGGAGTTCGGCGAGGATGTCCCTGATCGCTATGATCGGGCTTCCTCTTGTCTCCTCTGGAAGAGCTGTCTAAAGACCGTTTTCGACGGTCTGCCTCATCAGCCCGAGAAAACTGGTCCGCAATGTCCCACATCTCTTGAGCTGTTTGCGGACTGCATTCAACGAGCTTTCTGTAGAGAGCTCCTGGCAGAATTCCATTTTGGAATGCCGAAATGACAAGTAGATCATTGAGATCATCTACTTGTAGGCATTCCTTGTGGAATCTTGTCATGAAGTCGCTAATCTTTTCATCGCGACCTTGACGTATAGAAAGCAGCTGAGCCGAAGTGATTCGGGTTTCAGCTTTCTGGAAGAACCTCCTATGAAAAGCATCCATTAGATCTCTGTAAGATCTAATGCTGCCTTGAGGGAGGCTATCAAACCACCTTCTTGCGTTCCCGATGAGCAGCTCGGGAAACAGCTTACACATATGAACCTCATTGAGACCTTGGTTCGCCATATTATACTGATAGCGTCCCAGGAAATCATGAGGATCCACTAACCCGTCATAAGTCACTGACGGAGTTCGGTAATTCTGTGGCAACGGAGTTCTGGTGATATCATCCGAAAATGGAGTCTTCAGCGCTCCATACATAGCGAATCCGACATCTCTACGGTATGGTGGAGATGGAGTTCTCCTGTGATTCCGGTAACAAGGAGGAGAAGGAACATGTCGGTGGTGAGGATTCTTTCTCCTGGAAGATACGACACTACTGCGGTAGTGACTTTCATGTCTGGAGGGGGAGGGAGAATCCGCCGTTTTCTTCTCCGGCTTCTGGCTCTTTTGCAGGAATGTTAAGAACTCATCCTGCTTCTCAGCCAAGAACAACTTGACAGCCTCATTCAAAGCGAGCTGCTGGGGAGGCTCGGTGCGATGACTTTTTGAGTGGTTTGTTCTTTCACCGTGAGAACTGGAGGCAGATTTCTCCCGAGGCTGTTTTCCAGACCTACGGGCTGGACTAGCTTCCTCACGTTCATCACGGACGGAAGTATGGGTATTATGTGATCTGGTATGCATTTTTTGGTGGAAGAGGATCAAAAACTCGCTTTTATCACAGTTTTGGTTTTCTGTCGTTTCCCACAGACGGCGCCAGTGATGATGTGGCGAATTTTTGATGGGAATAAATGCAAGTAATAAATGATCACAACACGGAAAATTACGTGGTTCGATTTACTGAGGTAAATCTACGTCCACGGGAAGAAGAGAGGGCAAATTTGTATTGCTTGGTCTCGCTTACAGATTACAATACTGATTTGCTATAAGATTCAGGATCTAGAGAGCTTAACCCTGTCTATCTGATCTAAGTTCTATTTATACACTCGAACTAAGATCGTGGTTTGCAGCCCTGGTAGTGGGGTTGATAACTGCTTAATACCACTAAATAGATCGTGGGTGTAATGGAGGTCGTGGAGATCCTGCATGGGTCCACTATCTCCTTGTTCGGTCGAATACTGAGACCGAACTGCTGAACTTTGCCGATCAGCTTTTGCCGATCTGAGAGTTGAGCTCGATTGGTCGGCTTTTACCGAGCTATAGGCTGTGACCGAACTCTTTGGTTGTGCCGAACTGATACTACCGAGCTATAGGCTGTGACCGAACTCTTTGGTTGTGCCGAACTGATACTCTTTCTTGGGTTTTGGGCTGATGGGCCGTCACTGCTATTGGGCTCGCAATTATTGTTTAGTTGTTTAGTTCGTGTCCCATCAGTACACTAGAAAAACACTTC
Source organism: Salvia splendens (assembly GCF_004379255.2). Classification (NCBI taxonomy): domain Eukaryota; kingdom Viridiplantae; phylum Streptophyta; class Magnoliopsida; order Lamiales; family Lamiaceae; genus Salvia; species Salvia splendens. Next base: position 25,900,337 of record NC_056050.1, on the reverse strand, counting down.
TTCATCATGTAAGTCAACTCAATTCCTCCATAAAAATCATATTTTTTCGAAGAATCTATGTTCGATCCATATCCACAGGTGTGGGACGACAACATTATTGAAACAGCAGAAGAAAGGTTCTTTTTTTTTATATATCATGATCTATGATTTATGCAGACGACTACTTCCTATCGCGTTATCCGGTGGTGAATATGAGGCTAGCTCAGGGCGGAGTTCGTTTAGCAGCTACTCTTAACCGGATATTTGGATAGCGGATTATAACGTGTTTATTGCGTTCGAACTTCTTGTATGAACGTGTTTTCGATCAAAACAAGATAATCGAGCAATCGAACTAGCATGTAATCTACATTCAATGTGTTCATTTGGTTGGCAACAAAAGCATTGTCACATTTCAAAACACAACTAAAACACTACGGAATATGAGATATGTGATAACTCTACAACAAAAAGGTGTCACATATAACTTCTTTGTGCTCATTTAATCTCATTTACATATATTTTCTATTAGTCGTAATTAGGATTTGTATTACTTATATACTAAGATGAGAGGTGGTTTGTAGAATTTCAGCAAACTATATTTCAATTTTTATTTTTATGTACAAAACTATAAAATATTGTGTTTTTCATGAGTATCTAATTTGGGGTTTTGATGGATTGAGATGACAAATTTAATATTAGAAATTGAGTTATTTAGTTTCAAATAATTAAATAAAGGAAAAAGTAGCCTTTTGTCTTTTTTTGAAATATTATTATTAATAATATATTGTGGCCTCATCGTGGTCAAGCAATTGATTTGTATATCATCACACGTTATTTTCTCAGAACTTGACCTATCACGTTAGGAAGGCCCTATATTTATAAGTAATGGACAAATTCATAATGCATTCACCAATAATGTTGCACCTTATATCATCATCCATTTTGACGATTAATAAAATGAAAATGACAATCTTTCTTAACTTTGAGTTTCCTTTTTTTTTCTTCTAATGAGTTATTATACTTTAGAACATAGTACTATATTTTATTTTGTACTCCCTCCGTCCCAAGGAATATGACCCATTCCTTGAGCGGCACGAGATTTTATGCAGTTTTATTTTATGTGTTAGATATAGAGAATAAAATAAGGGATAGAATAAAGTAGAGATAAAGAGTTTTCTAATTTTGGTAATTGGTCATCTTGGATGAGACAAATTAAAAAGGAAAGTGAGTGATTTTCAGTGGGACGGAGAGAGTAACTTTGAGAATATGTACACAAATTTTCACTAAAGTTCAATTATTAGTATATAATTGCAAAGTTTGTAGTTTTTAATTACGAAAAATCAAATGTTTACTGTAGGTCAACCCTAATTAAGTCATATTCTATGTTATTTAACACGAAAATTTATATCTTCCATTGTATAATTTATGTTCGAATTTACTTAAATTAATAATCATCAAATAGAGTTCGAATTTGACTTATTCAGATGAAGCGGAGATTCCCAATTTTGGACGTGGATGTGGTCATATGGATCTTTGAAGTTGTTCGGATTGTCGACTACCACAACGATGTCCAATTTTGGTACACCGTGGATGTGGCCATACAGATCTTCGAAGTTGTTCGGATTTTCGAATACAACAATAGTTTGATTGTCCGCTTTGGGTCAAGCCAGCACGGATTTGTTTTTTAATCACGCCCCAAAAGACTCCCTCAATTGGCGGTGGACAGGAATTTATATTCACCTTCCAACTTCCCTCAGACTCCCGATATGAGATAGATTTGTACTTAACAAACGTGATCCCCAACCAACAAAATTTTTTTAGCTTGACGCCCCTACTCGTAAATATCATATGTTTCGAGGCCATTTCTATAGGGTAAACCTAGAAGTCCAAAAGTAACAACACTTGGAGTCACCAGAAAGGAAATTAGTTGGATGATTAGAGTGTCCACAATAGTTTGGCCAAGCCACAAATTCTTGTTCACAGTCACAAAAATTTGTCCACAAGTCCACAACCACAAAAAACACTTGTACAGCCTAATGGTGGACAAGCCACAACCACAATATACATTATTTTATCAATTCTTGGTATATTTTAATTCAATTAGAATAAAAATTATCGGACTATAATAATTAAAAAAATGCATAATTTAATAAAAAAAATTAAAACCAAATCTTTGTTGTATTACAAGAAGGGGAAAATTACACAACGAAAATTATCGACATCACACAAACAACACTGCGAACGCATATCACAATGTGCCCCCTCCCCTACGTGCCCAGATCTCTTCAACCAAATCGGCCTGGAGTGCCGCATGTGCTATTTCCCTCCGCATGTCGGTGAACCGTTGGATCAAGTATTGATTAGTACGTGGTACACTTATCTGCAAAGGGAGGTGGTAACACTGTGACTTGTACTAGCACCCTCTTCCGGTGCCCAACGCTCTGCAGAAAATCCTTCATCATCTATTATCATATTGTGCAATATGATGCATGAATACATGATGTCGGCGACATCATTTTCGTGCCAAACTCGTGCCGGGCACCGTATCATGGCCCATTGCGTTTGGAGCACACCAAATGCTCGCTCAACATCCTTCCTGGCAGCCTCTTGACATCACGTGAAATAGGATTTCTTCGGACCAACCGGTTGACGAATTGTCTTGACAAACACGGGCCAACGAGGGTATATCCCATCTGCCAAATAGTATGCCCTGTTGTACTGCGTGTCGTTGGCCATGAATCTGACCTTCGGACCATCGCCCCGGCACTCGTCATTGAAGAGATGCAACGAATGTAGAACGTTGATGTCATTGTTCGACACTGCGCCACCGAAACACGCCTGCCAGATCCGCTATCGGTAGTCAGCAACGGCTTCCAGGATCATCAGGAGGTGTTTGCCTTTGAATCCAAAAGTGAACTGCCCCTTCCAATCCACCCGACAGTTCCTCCACTCCCATTATATGCAATCGATGTTGCCCATCATCCCTGGAAAACCGTGGACCCTCCCGTGCATATTTATCAGTCTCTGGCCTTCCACGGCGCTTAGCTTTCGTAGATACTCAGGACCGAAGATGTCCTGGATGCCCCTACAAAACTGTCTCAGCACCTGTAGGGTAGTCGTCTCACCCATCTATAGGTATTCGTCGAACATGTCAGCGGGCCCGGCATAGGCAAGCTGCCTATTTGCAGCGGTGCACTTCTGATACATCGACAGTCCGAGTCGGCCGCTGGCATCGGAGGGTGAAACACATGTACTGCCCCGCCAATGACGTCGCTATATGGATGAAGAGCCATTGCGACATTCTTAATCGCCGACGGAAAATCTCTGGCGGATAACAGGGGTTATTGCCAAAGTAGTCTTCCATCAGCCGCTGGTGGGCACCGGCATGGTTGCGGCGGATTGTCCGCCGATGATGGATCGGGCGAGGGACCGCCGCCGCCGCCTCCTGCTCCGTTTCCTCCTCAGCTTCTTACTGCACCTCTTCATCCAGTGCATCAAACATCCCATCGATCAATTGTTGATACTCCTCGTCGCTATCCATTTTTTGAAAGTTGAATAAAGACAAATTTAGAAGTGTGGAGATTGGAATGTTGTGAAAATAATGAGAGGAATGGGTATAGAAAAAAAATATGAAAATTCAAAAAAAAAATTCAATTTTCGGCGCCGCGGCCGCCGGCGCCGTGTAATAAGGCGCAGCGGCCCAGCTTCATGCGCCGTGTCCCTACCGAGTAGTCGGCCCGCGCCCTTTCACACCCCCTCCCTCCCGTCCTGACCCTCTGTTTCCACCCCTATAAAGAGCCGCAGCCGCAGCCCCGTGAGATTTAAATGGAACCGAAATCGTCACTTTTGGAACTGTGGTTCGGTTCAGGTTCTAAAATTCCGGTACCGAAACTGTGCCGGAACCGCCGGTTTCGGCACAGTTTCCAAATCGAAACCGTGAAAAACCGCCGGAAAACAGTGAAACCGAGCCGGAACCTAAGAAAACGGTCAAAAACCGACGGTTCGAAACAATTAAAAACCTTGGGTAGCTCTAAATGCAACCAATGATGAAGTTGCATAATCCGTTACAAATAAATTCGAATTGTACTCGATTTCTCAAATTTAATTTAATTTAATCTTGCCAACCACCGATCAATAAATATATAATTACGAATTAGCAATCACATCCTTAAATCAAATCCCTACAGTTCCCTTTTAATTCGAAACACCCAAGTGACCAATCACTTTCTAATATTCACCGGGATGTGCGGTTCATCAAAACGGTGCCGTACGATAATACTTATTCCATTTTCCTTGAGTAATTCCCGCCGATTCCATCACCTTTCTTTCCCTTTTTCCTATTAACATTTCTTCCTTGAGTGTATATTTCTTAAAACAATTCTATTTCCCTTTGTTCCATTATCATTATAAAACTAATTTTTGAGCAAATATTTCCAGTAATTGATTAGTACAATGTATCTGTATTATATTTGTATTGTATTTTTTAATTAAATTATACTGTATTCCAATACTTCTTTGTGTGAAAAAATTAAAATTATACTCCATGATTTGTATCTTCTTTAATTTTACAACATAAAAAATTATATTTTAAAATATAACATAAAATTTTAAAACGAATATCTGAAGTGATTAGGAGTATTTAATTAGGTTTAGCCATTTTCGTCTTAATTATACACTTTATAATTTTAATTTCCCACATAAAGAAGTTCCTATAATATTTTATTTTAGAAGTAAATAAAAACATAATAAAAAGATTGGATTTTAATCAACCTTGCTAAACATAGAGAGAGTATTAAAAATTGAATAGTATTAAAAGAATCTCCTAGAATAATTTTGCAGGGAAAGCTAATTTAAATTATCAAATTTATTCAAATCAAAATTTATCATGACCTCGTAGAGTATAGATGACAAATAAATATAGAACAAAGAATAGTTAAAAGAATAGAAAAGAGAAGAAAGGTGATGGAATCTGTGGGATTTACTTAAGGAAAATGGAATAAGTATTATTGAAATAAGGGAAAATGGAAATGGAGGCACGGCACCGTTTTGATGCACCGCACACCCTGTTGTACTCCACTATAGCTAGGGTTGGCACGATACGGTATACCGTACCGAAATGGGCATACCGCATATCATAATGAAAAGTACGGTATGAGAAAACACGATACCGTACCGTGCCGATTTTTTCTGTATACCGAAAACCATTACCTTACCGACATTGCGGTATACCATACCGTGATGCGGTATGCCGCGGTATACCGCAAGTCAATATATAAAATATTAAAAATAACATTTAATCTATCTAGAAAATGTCCAAAATGATAAAATTACATCACAATCAAACATAGTTCATGACATTCAAAATTCATATAACATCCAAAGGGATAATACTAACTAAATTTAAATCAAATAGTAATAGATATTAATGATCTATTGTATTTGTTAGAAACTTAAATCTCAGAATGAAAAATAGGCCATTATTAATTTTGGAGTATTTATTTAATAAAAACAGAGCATCATTTATCAATGATTTAAGAATTTGAAAATATAAAATATTAATATTATAAATAATAAATATGTTAAATATATATAATTATTAACGGTATTGAGCCGAATGTAACGATGATTAAGCCTCATGCTCAAGCCGAATGTAACGTCGAAAATGACATGCATAAGTGATCATATTCATTTATTAACAAATACAGATGACTGTCCATCTCCGGCCCAACACCAAAACCTCTTAATTAGAAAAATAATTTGATGAAAGCCCTCCGATTACGATACTCAGCTACTTCTGCTCACAATTAACCCTTTCCCCACACTCCATTAGTAGTTTAGTACTCCCTCTCCCACTCTTTAAATACCCAATTCCCCCTCCACCTCCACCACCACCACCGCCGCCATGGCTCCGTTGTTAACCAAACGAACCTATCAACTCGTCGTAAACAATTTCTTAAAACTCATTTTCATACCAATCGCACTAGCTATTTCATCCAAAGCGGATTATATCATACAGTTCTACAATTCCATGCATCTCACCCCAATCCACTTATCATGCATCTCCTTCCTAATCCTCTACACCCTCACCGTGTTCCTCATCTCCCGCCCGCGGCCAGTCTACCTCGTCGACTACGCCCTCTTCAAGCCCCCCCGCAGCTACCGCGTCTCCTTCGCCGGATACATCGAGCACGCCCGCATGGGGAGGGTCTTCAACGAGCCGAAAAGCGTCCACTTCCAAATGAAGATTCTAGAACGTTCCGGACTCGGAGAGGAAACATGCCTTCCCCCGGCCATACACTACATCCCTCCGACCCCAACGATGGCGCTGGCCCGGGAAGAAGCCGAGCTCGTCATTTTCTCCACGATGGATTCACTATTTACCAAGACCGGAGTCAAACCCAGGGAAATTGACATTTTAATTTTAAATTGTAGCTTATTTTCACCGACGCCGTCGATGACGGCGTTGGTGATTAATAAGTACAAAATGAGAAGTAATATAAAAAGCTTCAATCTCTCCGGCATGGGATGCAGCGCCGGCCTGATCTCGATCGATCTCGCATCAGATCTGCTCCAAAAACATCCTAATTCAAACGCGATTGTGATTAGCACCGAGATTTTAACCCCAAATTCCTACCTAGGGAAGGAGAGAGCAATGCTCCTCCCAAATTGCCTCTTCCGGATGGGCGCCGCCGCCGTGCTTTTATCCAATCGCAGATCCGATCGCCGCCGCGCGAAATACCGCCTCTCTCACGTCGTCCGAACGCACAAAGGCGCGGACGATAAATCGTACGGATGCGTATCGCAGGAGGAGGACGAGGAAGGTTACGTCGGGATCAAATTGAATATCGATCTGATGGCGGTGGCCGGAGAGGCCTTGAAATCGAACATCACGGCGATCGGACCGCTGGTCCTCCCCGCATCGGAGCAATTGCTCTTCGCGATCTCGCTGATTGGGAGAAAATTCTTCAATTCGAGATCTAAACCTTACATTCCCGATTTCAAAGAGGCGTTTGAGCATTTCTGCATCCACGCGGGCGGGAGGGCGGTGATTGATGAGCTGCAGAGGAGTCTGCAGCTGACGAATGAGCAGGTGGAGGCGTCGAGGATGGCGCTGCATAGATTCGGAAACACTTCTTCTTCGTCGCTGTGGTATGAATTGAGCTACATAGAGTCGAAGGGGAGGATGAGGAAAGGGGATAGGGTTTGGCAGATTGCGTTTGGCAGTGGATTTAAGTGTAACAGCGCGGTGTGGAGATGTAACCGGACGATCGAGTTGCCGGTGGAGGGGCCGTGGGCCGACTGCATTGATAAGTATCCAGTGCATATTCCCGAAGTTGTGAAGCTCTAGTTTACTACTAAAAATTTAGTGGTCTAGATATATACGTGACCGTTATTATGTCCGGACTACTAAATTTTTATTGCTATGATTGTTATACTCTCTCCGTCCTAATGAAGTCCTAATGAACATGACTCATTCCATGGACGGCATGAGATTTTATATAGTTTTATTTTGTGTGTTGTGTGGAAAGAATAAAGTAAGAAAGAGAGAATAAAATAGAGATGTGTTTTCATTTTTAGTAATCGATCATCTTGATTGTGACAAACTAAAGAGGAAAATGAGTTATCTTTAATGTGACGGAAAGAGTACCACTTTTCTGAATTGTAAGTTTCTGCTACCTTTTTATTATTATTGTTGTTGCTAATTGGTTTTTCTTTATTCCGTTTTTTTGCGTGTTGACGAATAAATAGTCTATTTAATTGAATATGGATTTTAGTTTTTCCAGAAAATATATGTAGGATGGCTAAATCAATCGGGTTGTCTTAGTGTGCTAATTAATTTATACTAATAACTAATAACTTTTAATTTTGTGTATTAAAATTATCAACATAAAGACATAATTATATCAATACAACAGGTAAATTTAAATATCAACACAAAGACATAAGTTTATCAACACAAGAAGATTGATAAATTTATGTCTTTGTGTTGATATTTTTAACATACAAAATTAGTATTAGTTATTAGTTATTACTGTAACTTAGTTAGTATTTGATCACACACCTACGTCAACATGTCTATTTTTGTAGAAAAACACATTAAATAGACTAAAAGTAGGCAATGCTACAATCAGTAATAAAAGACAAAAGCATAAAAGCAAGAAATATGTGAGTTACGAGTTTAAGTATATTCGAAATATTATTCAATCGACAAATTCATGCAATTACCACGTCAAATCTCTAGTAGTAGTAATTATTGACATTCTGAAATGACAATTATGAATTTGGACCAATTGAGTGATGTGTTCATGATAGGCTAGTTTTCATCACTCGGAATTGATCACTATTTGCACTATATGTTGAATATTTGCATGAAAAAGATGCTTTTTGGCAAGGAATGGATCATTAAGTTCTGAAGCTGCTTAATGAAGGCACAAAGAGGAAAACATGCAAGAAATAGGGCAAAATGACAAAGAATGGAAGAAAGTGAAAGAAGAAGGCAAAGAAGACCCAAACTGCCCAAGCAGTTGGACTGGCCAGTTTGAACCTGACGGGAAAATGACTAAAGCCACTTCCACACACTTATCAAGGATATATCCCACTTGCTACACACGCCCATATCAGCCCTTGGAGAGTAAAAAAGAAGGGAAATATCTTTTATTGGATACATGTATTAAAAAACATTAACTTTCCAAGAACCACTGACCACTCATCACTTTAGTTTAGTTTAGTTTTAGTTAATTCTCTCTCTAGGAAACTTTTCTCTCTTTCTTAAGAAGAGAGATTTCAAACTCAAGGCTGCCAAAATCTTTTGTTTATCATGGGTTGAAGTAGTAGTAATTTAGTAGTAGTGTTTATTTTCTTTAGTTGCTTGTCTTAACTTGTGGAGTTCTTTTGCACCTTTCTCACTTTTAGTTGTTGGACTTGTTTTAAAAGCTTATTTCAAGTAGTTATTTCTCCAAGTGTTTGTGTATTTAATGTGCTTTAAGTTTAGCTCTTGTTTGATTTCCGGTTTTAGCTTGTTGTTTAGTTCTAGTGTTGGTTATGTTCTTGTTTAGTTAAAACTTCTTTCAAGCTTTTAAAACCAGCTTCTCAAGAATTTTCTTAGTTAGTTTATGGTTAAAAAATGTGGAGAAGGAGCTAGAAAAGTCTCAAAAAAATCAGCCATGTGTTGTGTGTTTTCGGCACCTCTTCGGGTGTGATTTTCGTATGATTTTGCATAAGTTTGATGAGCTCGATTCTTGAGTGTTCTTTCACCATGTTTATGTGTTATGAAGCTTTCTTTATCTTCTTCAATGAGTCTTTAACTTTCAGCTTTTAATTTGGTGTTTTCAATGCATGTTTAGGTAGTTTAATTGATGATTTGGTGTTTCTCTTGCTTGGTTAGTTGTGTAGCAGCCATTTAGTCTTTTATTTACTCTTATTTTCGTGCCTTTAGTGTAGAATTAGGAGCCATGATCAGCTTTTAAGAGTCAAGTTGAATGACCATTAGTTGTAGGCTTTTATCCATTGGTTTTACACCTTGGGTAATAGGGTTTAGGAGACAACTAGTACATGCTTTCTTTCACTTTTGGCAGCCATTTTAGCATAGTTAATCTCTGCACTCAACCTCCACTTACATGTGATTTAGGTTAGCTTTTAGGAGTTAATTAATTTAGCCACTTTTAAGGGTCACTTTCCTAGTTTATAGCTTCTTTAGGAGTTAACACTTAGTTTATCTTCCTTAGCTTTTTAGCTTAGTTCCTCTTGCTTTCTGAACTTAGGAATATTCATGCATGTTGCTGCTTTGTTTTTATTTTCGTCAAGTGCAAAAAATTTCTCGCTACACCTCTATTTTTCTGATAACTTGCCCAGATTACCAACTTGCCCAGTCTGCGTTCCAGTTTAAATGTTTACTTTTACTTGCATGTTATTTTCACTTTTAGTTCCCAATCTTAGCTTAAGTGTTATTTGCATTTCGTAGTTTAGTTCTCACCCCCAATTTAGAGCGTGACGGCATCAGCAAAACCATTCTTAAGTGTGGAAATACATAACGGATGCTACCGTTCCTCGTGGGTTCGACACCCTAACTTACCATATGTTAATTAATAGTATTTTGGAAAGTGGGAACTTACAAATCTTGTTGAATAGGAAGGGACACGTGCAAACGACACGCGTGCAAAATCCCTCTCCTTTCAAATGGCGCCGTTGTCGTGGAACGGTGTTGTTGTCTTATTATGTTTTTCTACACTTATTGTATATAGTTTTTTACTTGTCTTTTTTTGTTTTTTGTTTTTTCTCTTTATTTTATTTTTAGTTTATGAGTAGGTCCTCTTCTCCAAGGTTGTTGTTCGATACTAGAGTACTTAAGTAGACGGTGAAGAGGCTGCGTGAGATAGCTCTTTTGAGAAAATAAGCTTGTATTGGGTTCTCTGGGAAGGGCAGTTCATCTAATTGCCTAGTTCAACAAAATGCCCAGTTTGAAAAGTCAGAAGGTTAGGAGTTAATTGCCTAGTTCAACAAAATGCCCAGTTTGAAAAGTCAGAAGGTTAGGAGTGAACCGACGAGAAAACCAATTGAAGAGCCGATGACGAGAGTGTTGCGCCGTTAAAGGGTATCATGAATTATTTCATAGACCCATACGAATCATGCAATGCTAACGTGATGGGTCAAGTTCTAAGAAAATAACGTGTGATATACAAATCAATTGCTTGACCACGATATGTCAATATATTAATAATAATATTTCAAAGAGGGAACATTTTTTTTAGTCCATAAACTTTGCCAAAGTATCATTTTAGGTACGTAAACTTTAAAAATATCATTTTAGGTCTGTCAATTACAAGTTAATATCATTTGAGGCATTTTGAACTTTTTTCTGGACGAAAATGCCCCTAAGGTCTTCAAAGGGCAATTTGGACAATTCTTTCGCCACTCATCTTGCGCCAGAAGCCTATAGTCCAACATTTTTTAACGGTAAATTTGTATAATTCAATTCAATTTTGATGGAAATTGATCTCCATTCTGAAATTCATATAAATAATACTCCGAATGACCATCCAAATTAATAGTTATCTAATTTCAAGACAAATAAACTAAATATAATTCACAAATCACCTATAGTAAGTTCTTAAAATACAGTTTAGATTGAAAAAATAAAATAAAGTATCAAGTCCCAATTTACTTTCCCTATATAATTGGTCATCTAATAATTGAAAAATTAACACATAGTACTATTTTTTACGGCAAATTTTAATTATATTTAAATTCAATTTGGATGGTAATTGAATTAAATAGTAGTAAAAAAAATGTTGGACTCTAGGTGTTTGACGCAAGATGAATGACGAAAGAATTGTCCAAATTGCCCTTTGAAGGCCTTAAGGGCATTTTCGTCCGGAAAAAGTTCAAAATACCTCAAATGATATTAACTTATAGTTAACGGACCTAAAATGATATTTTCAAAGTTCATGGACCTAAAATAATACTTTGAGAAAGTTTGTGGACCTAAAAAGATGTTCCCTCCTTAAAATATTATTATTAATATATTGATTGTGGACTCATCGTGGTCAAGCAATTGATTTGTATATCACGCGTTATTTTCTTAGAACTTGACCCATCACGTTAGCACGGCCATTGGTAAATAATGGACAAATTCTTCATTTAGGATATTTATATACTTATAGTCTTATGGAGATACTTTATTAATATTCTCATCTTTTGAATTATAGAAAATTATAAATTCTCAATGCATTTACCAATAATGCTGCACCTTATATTATCATCCATTTTGACTGGTCAATTTGATTAGAGTATATCCATGTTAGGTTTCCGCTACCATTTCATTTTCATATTAATGACAATTAATAAAATGAAAATGACAATCTTTCTTAACTTTGAGTTTCCTTTTTTTTTTCTACTTAGTTATTATACGTTAGAACATAGTACTATATTTTATTTTGTAGTTTTGAGAATATGTACACAAATTTTCACTAAAGTTCAATTATTAGTATGTAATTGCAAAGTTTGTAGTTTTTACGAAAAATCAAATGTTTATTATAAGTCAACCCTAATTAAGTCATTCTATGTTAATTTATATCTTCCATTGTATAATTTTATGTTCGAATTAAATTAAATTAATAATCATCAAATAGAGTTCGAATATAACATATTCAGATGAAGCGGAGATTTCCACACACACGATGTCCAATTTTGGTACACCGTGGATGTAGCCATATGGATCTTTGAAGTCATCTCCAACCAAACAAGAAAACTCATCCCAAAAGACTAGCCTATTAGGTGAGAGAGTCCATTTAGTCTATATACTCCACACCAGTTGTTCTCACAACCGATGTGGGAATTGAGTCCATAACATTCGACCCTCATTTAAGGGTCACGGCTGGTCCTTTGCGAGACCACCACTCCGTGGGCCACTGCACCGAGTTCTCGTTGGTCACGGAGGATTCTTTGCCCGTCCACCACTCCGTGGGTCACCACTCCGAGTCGGTCCCAAACGTACTCGTTGGTCACGGCGAGTTCGTTGCCCGGCCACCACTCCGAGTCGTTTGGGCTCTCAATGAAAGCCCCAATTGATACAGACCAAACGAGAGAATTCATCCCAAAGGACTAGCCTATTAGGTGAGAGAGCACATTTAGTAAATATACATCACACCAGTTGTTCTCCCAACCGATGTGAGAATCGAGTCCGTAACATAACCCCTAAAGCGGCACCCCTACTCGCAAATATCGTATGTTTCGAGGTCATTTCTATAGGGTAAACCTAAAAGTCTAAAAGTTGCAATACTTGGAGTCATAAGAAAAGAGCGGTGCAAGTGGGATGCGTATTTAAAAGAGGTGATGATGACTACCAATCAAAACGAAAACAACAAGACTTTAAATTATGTGAAAACTTAGGTGCAGCCTCGTCATTACGAAAAAAGTGGGACAGGCAACGGAGCGATTAGGATGTCAATTTAGCCCGCAACCCGTGGGCTGACCCGAATAGCCCGCCAAATTTATAGGGTTAGGGCTGAAAATTTCCAGCCCGATAAAATTACAGCCCGATTAGCCCGCACCCGATTAACCCGCAACCCGTTAGGGCCAGACCCGAAAACCCGATGGGCTGGCCCGGAAACCCGATAAAATTTATATTGTTATATTTGTTTGACTCTAATTCGACACTTCATTGATTATTTTATAATACAGATTACTGAAAAAATAACTTTCCATTTTATATATTAAATATATAAATTATATATTAGGTTTTTATTAATATAATAATAGATAAATGAATTAGAAACTTCAAATTCACTAAAAAAATATATTTAAATTTCTAAACATGCTTTAAAATTTCTTGATGTTTATGTTTTATGTTGCATAAATCTCAAAGATTAGTATTTGATCATGTTAATATTTGAGTTTACGCATATATCTCAAATTTATCATAATTAAATATTTTACATTTTATAAATATAACTAATTTTCACCATTATTTATTGGATTGATCGCATGTTAATTTTATCGGTAGCAACCCGATTAACCCGATGGGCTAGCCCGAAACCCGAGCTTTTAGGGTTAGGGCTGAACTTTTATAACCCGAAAAAATAACAACCCGATTAGCCCGCACCCGATTGACCCGCAACCCGAATAGGGTTGGCCCGAAACCCGGTGGGCTGGCCCGATTGACATCCCTAGGAGCGATCGAGCTGAAGAGACCGGTCTCACAGTGGAAACATTTGTGTGGAGCAGAACAATAGAATTGGACAAAAGAAAAGGATAGAGGTTAGGCCAAAGAAATTTATGGGCTAATTCCCAACGACCTTGCAATTGGCATTTACAGCCGTCATATCAAAGTACAATTTGTGTTAGATTTCATATCAAAAGTGGCAAAGTAGTCAATTTCGACACCTAAATACCAAATAGGTATCTTAACAAAATAATTTATATTGATATATCGTGGAGTGTGATCAATTACTAACTTTTTTAAATTGTTAACTCATCAACAGTCGTGTTGACATTTTTAATACACTGCGTTGATGAGTTAGTAGAGTCAACAACTTAAAAAAGCTAGCAATATTACGCACTCCGATATACTATTTGATTAAAAAATAGTCTTGATTGAGACGACACGTGTTTTAATTTAAAATTGATAAAAAAAAATGTGTCACAAAAATTATGAAGTTTGGTTAAATTTTGGAAAAAGTTTCCTCTCACATCAATTATAAAATTATATTTTCTCTCACCACTTAATACACAAAACAACATCTCATAAAATCTCGTGTCATCTGTCAAGTGTGCCATCTTCTTTGGGACGGAGGGAGTACTATAAATGGAAATTACTCAACTATGCGGGAACTTCCTGAAACGGAAAAATGACTCGACAATGGGGGAAGGAGGGAGTATTCCTATACCCTCTATCCCATAAATATCTCATTCTATTTTCAGTATTGTTTCTCTATAATAAAGTGGACCACATCCTCCACTAACAATATTATGCTCCCTCTGTTCCATAGTAGTAGAGACATTTCTTTTCGTTACGAGATTTAAGAAAAATTGTGTTAAGTGGGTTAGGTAAAGGAAAAATAAAATAGAAAATGGAAAAGATAGAGAGATAAAGAGAGAATTAAGTAAGAAAGAGTAAAAGAAGTGAGAAGAAATGTGTTAGACTTTTACTATAAAGAGAAATGACTCTACTATTATGGAATGTACTGAAATGGCAAAATGACTCTACTACTATGGAATGTACTGAAATGACAAAATGACTCTACTACTATGTAACGATGGAGTAATTACTTTTTCTTTCTATCCCTCTTACTTTATCAATTGTGGATTAATTTCCATACCATCCCAAATATCCATATTTTTATGGAACAGAAGGAGAATTTATTTGTATTTCTATGGAAGTCAAAATCCATGGTTTTTTTTACAAATTTGTTCACTCATAAGAGCATCCGCAGCGGTGGCGGTTGGCGCCACCGCCGTCCGTGCCAGCGGCAAGGCGAAGGACCGCCACCGCTGCAACCGCGCCGCTGGCACGGCGCTGCTCGATGTATCGAGCACGTCCGTGCCAGCGGACGCACACGTGGCGGTCTCCCATTCGCCAACGGCATAGCCGTTGGTTTCAAACATTTATTTATTTATTTTTTTAAAAAAATCGGATTTTTATTAAAAAAATCGATAAAAAATAAAAAAAAAAATTTCACTTCCCCAAAAAATTATATCCGTTTATAACCGTTTTCCCCACTTTTTAAATTTTTTTTTATTTTTTTTACCCCAAAAATACACACTTTCATCTATAAATACCCCCAATTTCACTCCAAAAAATTCACACTTTCACTACACAATTCTCATCATCAATCTCTCATATCCATTTTCATCTTCCTCTCACACCCTACAACACCACTATGTCCGGTAACGACGACAACCCAAGCGGCTCTCACGGTTGGAACCCCGAATGGTTCGGTTCGCAACCGTTTCATAGTCCGGAAACGGAATATTCGGCCCCTCCTCTCACCCAAGATTCGGGCGTTCCGAGTGGCTACCGGCCATACCCAATCGACGATCAAGGTGCCTCCGATGGGCGCTACGGGTGGACACCGGAGCCTAGGCCTCGCGCCCCTTCCCAAATGCCGAATCCTCCATCTCGCGCCGGTGTCCGCACACCGTACTCACCGGCGGAGATGGAAAGATTGTTCAAGGCGTACTTGGAAATCTCCGAAGATGCGGTGGTTGGAACGAACCAATCCGGCGATCACTTTTGGTGGCGCGTCTCTAGCCGGTACAATGCACACCGGCCGCCGGGAACGATCGAGCGCAACGAGAGTATGGTGCGCAACTGCATCGGCCGAGCCAACGAAGAAATTGGCAAGTTCAACGGCTATTTCATCCAGGAGTCCCGGAATGCCGGGAGCGGCCGAAGCGAGGTCGACATCATCACCGCCTCGCTGAGCACCTACCAATCCATGAACGGTAAGTCGTTCAAATATCTTAACGTTTGGCAGGAGACGCGGACGCACCCGAAGTATAAGGGAGGCATAACATCCTCCTCTAGCGGCTCCTCCAAACGCTCACGGTCGGCATCCCTATCCGACGCCGGCGAAGAAGTGGCTAGCCAACTCGCCGAAGCTAACTTGGGTAGCCCCGATGCCCAACCAAGCGGTTCCCGACGCCGACCGCAAGGTAGGAAGAAGGCGGCGGCCGAACGACGTCGCGCCGCGACTCCATCTGCCCCTGCTCCCGAACCCGCACCCTATGTTCCACCTCCACCCCCGAACAACTCGTTGTGGGCCCTTTTGGCCCAACTCAATATGGCCGATAGGTCAACTATGACCCCCACGCAACTTCAAACACACGAGTCCATGATATTGGGTCTCCAAAAACAATTGGGGTTGGTGCCGCCGGATGCGTAGTCTTCCTCGGGTTATATTAGCCAATAATTATGTAATTTTTAATTTTTAGGAGTTTAATTATGTAATTTTTAATTTTTAGTATTTTAATTATGTAATTTTTAATTTTTAGGATTTTAATTATGTCTTTTTATTTTATTTGTAATTTGTTATTTTTATTGTGGTTTTTTTAATGAATTTTAGTATTATGAAAATGTTTTTGTGTAATTGAATTTTATATTAATTGTGCTCGTCCTTGCGGAAGAGCACAGTTGTGGGTGTTGTGCTCTTGCCAGAGAGCAGGCATGAATAGTACCGCCCGGGCCCACAACCGTGCCGCTGGCAAGAGCACGGTCGTGGATGCTCTAACAACCATTAGTTTAGTAGAAAAATAATATAAGGCTAGGCTAAAGTATTTTGGCTTCCAAATCACTCACATCTTTTTACCACCAATTAAGGCTGACACAAAAAAATACTACTACTATCCTATATCCAGTAACTATTATTGAGTTGGGCGATAAAATCATGTGATGTCTCCGTCACTCTTGACATTCTATATCCAGTAACATGTTTGATGCACATCCGGACACCTGCAAGATTTACTTCCAACGAATTACGAGTACCAAATGTTTGGTACTTTTGTTTTTAAATATCAGACCCACGTCATATAAGTTTTAATAAAAACAATCAGTATACTATGAATTAAGTAATGGTCCACACTTCCCCTCTGACTTGATAAATATTGTGAGTTCCAGAAAATAGCAATACAAGGAATAACTAAACCATTATATTGAGGATACGGGATTGCATCGTGTGAACTACATAAATGGTACCTAATCTTTCACTTTCGCACATAAATAGTATCTGATCTTTATTTTATATCATTTTTGTTACCCCATAACAAAAATTAACCCTCGGTTCCAAACATATGATTTTTTTGTTACGAAGGATATTTTTTAAAATTTCAATTAAATAGAACCAAATATGTGATTTTTTTTCTTCCTTTCTTATTTCTTTTTTTCTTCTTTATTTTATTCTTCTTTCTTTTTTCTTCATTTTCTCTTTTTTTTTAGTATTTTATCTCCCTTTCTTCTTTCTTTTTTTCTCCTTAGTTTATGTTTCCTCTTTTTTTCTGTTCTCTTCTTTTTCTTCTTTCTTTTTAGTGTTTTATACGTACATCTAATTGCATTTATAATATAAATCAATAACAAAACACCTAATTAAATTAATTATTTAAAGTAATTAAATCAATTGAATATTTTTAATTAAATTATTTATACTCATTTTAGGGTTGAAACACCTAACTAAAAATATTCAACTCTTTATAATTATGAATACGATTCACAATTTTAAATTTTGATTAAAACTATATTGATTAGTTATTAATTTAATATGAAATAATAATTATTATTTATTAATTACTACTAGTTTTTACTATTATAACAATAATATTATTATAATAATTAAATATAATTATAACTATAATTACGATTAAGTATATTTAAATGATATTAAAAAATAAATTAATTATTAATTTATAACATCAAAATAATAATATTAATATTAATTAATAATAATAGTATAAAGAGTGACGAGAATGAGAGAAGATATTATAATATCATTTTTTGTACTAGTTTTGTCAATGCGCAAAATATCCTTTATGACACAAATGGAAAAATGAATTTGTTTAGAGGGTATTTTGGGGTGAAAATTGCATCAGGTACCAAAAATGTGATTTATAGGTACCAAAAACGATATAAAATAAAGATCAGGTACCATTTATATGCGAAAGTGAAAGATCAAATATCATTTATGTAGTTCACTCATATTAAAAAAGATTAGTGTTACATGTGTCCTGGTCTAGATATTATGTAGTATACGAATCCACATGGAGTAGTCTTCTCCATCAAGTGTACACATCCCTCGATTGGTTCTAATATGCAACCATCATCTTGGAATGTCAATAATTACTGCTACAAAGACCTAATGTAGTAGTTTATTGGATTCGTCGATCGAATAATATTTAGGACGTATTCTAACTCGTAACTATTTCATATTTCTTGCTTTTATGTTTCTAGCTTTTATTACCGATTGCATTATTAACTATTTTTAGTCAATTTGATTTTTTTTTCTACAAAAATAGACATATGATGTAGATTTCCACATTTATTTTATTTTTCTACAAAAATGGACATTATGAACACATCAATCACTCGGTTGATCCGAATTCGTAATTGTCATTACTAGAAACTTTATGTGGTAATTGCTGGATCCGTCGATCGAATAGTATTTAAAATGTATTTTTCTCGTAACTCTCATATTTCTAGCTTTTTGGCTTTTGTCTTTTGTCTTTTATCACTGATTGTAGCATTGACTACTTTTAGTCTATGTAATGCTTTTTTCCAACAAAGATAGACATATGATGTACCCATCCTACATTTATGTTTTGGAAAACTAAAATCCATATTCAATTAAATAGACTACTTATTCATCACATAACAAGCAAAAAAAACAGAATAAAGAAAAACCAATTAGCAGCAACAACACTAATAAGAAGGGAGTAGAAACTTACAATTCAGAAAAGTGGTACTCTTTCCGTCACATTAAAGATAACTCATTTAACTCTTTAGTTTGTCACAATCAAGATGATCGATTACTAAAAATGAAAACACATCTCTATTTTATTCTCTCTTTCTTACTTTATTCTTTCCACACAACACACAAAATAAAACTATATAAAATCTCATGCCGTCCATGGAATGAGTCATGTTCATTAGGACTTCATTAGGACGGAGAGAGTATAACAATCATAGCAATAAAAATTTAGTAGTCCGGACATAATAACGGTCACGTATATATCTAGACCACTAAATTTTTAGTAGTAAACTAGAGCTTCACAACTTCGGGAATATGCACTGGATACTTATCAATGCAGTCGGCCCACGGCCCCTCCACCGGCAACTCGATCGTCCGGTTACATCTCCACACCGCGCTGTTACACTTAAATCCACTGCCAAACGCAATCTGCCAAACCCTATCCCCTTTCCTCATCCTCCCCTTCGACTCTATGTAGCTCAATTCATACCACAGCGACGAAGAAGAAGTGTTTCCGAATCTATGCAGCGCCATCCTCGACGCCTCCACCTGCTCATTCGTCAGCTGCAGACTCCTCTGCAGCTCATCAATCACCGCCCTCCCGCCCGCGTGGATGCAGAAATGCTCAAACGCCTCTTTGAAATCGGGAATGTAAGGTTTAGATCTCGAATTGAAGAATTTTCTCCCAATCAGCGAGATCGCGAAGAGCAATTGCTCCGATGCGGGGAGGACCAGCGGTCCGATCGCCGTGATGTTCGATTTCAAGGCCTCTCCGGCCACCGCCATCAGATCGATATTCAATTTGATCCCGACGTAACCTTCCTCGTCCTCCTCCTGCGATACGCATCCGTACGATTTATCGTCCGCGCCTTTGTGCGTTCGGACGACGTGAGAGAGGCGGTATTTCGCGCGGCGGCGATCGGATCTGCGATTGGATAAAAGCACGGCGGCGGCGCCCATCCGGAAGAGGCAATTTGGGAGGAGCATTGCTCTCTCCTTCCCTAGGTAGGAATTTGGGGTTAAAATCTCGGTGCTAATCACAATCGCGTTTGAATTAGGATGTTTTTGGAGCAGATCTGATGCGAGATCGATCGAGATCAGGCCGGCGCTGCATCCCATGCCGGAGAGATTGAAGCTTTTTATATTACTCCTCATTTTGTACTTATTAATCACCATCGCCGTCATCGACGGCGTCGGTGAAAATAAGCTACAATTTAAAATTAAAATGCCAATTTCCCTCGGTTTGACTCCGGTCTTGGTAAATAGTGAATCCATCGCGGAGAAAATGACGAGCTCGGCTTCTTCCCGGGCTAGCGCCATCGTTGGAGTCGGGGGGATGTAGTGTATGGCGGGCGGGAGGCATGTTTCTTCTCCGAGTCCGGAACGTTCTAGAATCTTCATTTGGAAGTGGATGCTTTTCGGCTCGTTGAAGAGCCGCCCCATGCGGGCGTGCTCGATGTATCCGGCGAAGGAGACACGGTAGCTGCGGGGGGGCTTGAAGAGGGCGTAGTCGACGAGGTAGACCGGGCGCGGGCGGGAGATGAGGAACACGGTGAGGGTGTAGAGGATTAGGAAGGAGGTGCATAGTAAGTGGAGTGAGTTGAGATGCATGGAATAGTAGAACTGTATGATATAATCCGCTTTGGCAGAAATAGCTAGTGCGATTGGTATGAAAATGAATTTGAAGAAATTGTTTACTACGAATCGGTAGGTTCGTTTAGTTAACAACGGAGCCATGGCGGAGGAGGTGGTGGTGGAGTGATTGGAAGGAGGGGGAATTGGGTATTTAACAAGTGAGGGAAAGAGGGAGTATTAATGGAGTGTGGGGAAAGGGTTAGTTGTGAAGAGAAGTAGATGAGTATCGTAATCGGAGGGCTTTGATTGAATTATAGTTCTAATCAAGAGGTTTTGGTGTAGGGCTGCGTTTCACTGTTGGATGATTCCATCTCCGGAGATGGACGGTCACGGTTTAAGTCTTTCGTGCATGAGATGGATCGTGAGGCTTTTTATAGTTTACTAAATTTTACGAGAGCTAGGTAGGGATGTCAATTTAGCCCGCCAAATTTATAGGGTTAGGGCTGAAAATTTTCAGCCCGATAAAATTACAGCCTGATTAGCCAGCACCCGATTAACCCGCAACCCGTTAGGGCCAGACCCGAAAACTCGATGGGCTGGCCCGGAAACTCGATAAAATTTCTATTGTTCTATTTGTCTGACTCTAATTCGACACTTCATTGATTATTTTATAATATAGATGACTGGAAAAAATACCTTTCCATTTTATATATTAAATATATAAATTATATATTAAGTTTTTATTAATATAATAATAAATAAATGAATTAGAAACTTCAAATTCACTAAAAAATATATTTAAATTTCTAAACATGCTTTAAAATTTCTTGATGTTTATGTTTTATTTTGCATAAATCTCAAATATTAGTATTTGATCATATTTATGTTTGAGTTTAAGCATATATCTCAAATTTATCATAATTAAATATTTTACATTTTATAAATATAACTAATTTTCACCATTATTTATTGGATTGATCGCATGTTAATTTTATCGGTAGCAACCCGATTAACCCGATGGGCTAGCCCGAAACCCAAGCTTTTAGGGTTAGGGTTGAACTTTAATAACCCGAAAAAATCACAACCCAATTAGCCCGCAACCGATTGACCTGCAACTCGAATAGGGTTGGCCCGAAACCCGGTGAGTTGGCCCGATTGACATCCCTAGAGCTAGGTACAATCTCGTATTCATAATAGGAAGAGTTGTTTATTAGTATATTTAGGTTGATATGATGTTTCTACTTCATACTTTTTTGATGTAGGATAATATTTCAGCATGTCTAATATTATTCTAGATTTTACCAATATTTTTAAAATTGGAACGGATTGACTGGTTCGATCTATTTGGTTGCAAACGGTCTAGTCCTCTCATTCACATATTGAAACTAGTGGAGTTTCGAGTTGGTGTGATGAACAAATCGGTCGGTTCAGTTCAGTTCAGTTCAGGCTTATCATCAATACACTCGACTCAATACCATGGTACATTTTACGATGACAAGATATCGTCTAACTCATTAAATCGCACTTCTACATAATACTTCAAAGTTATTTTGTTCCTAAATTAATTAGCAATATGATGATTTTTTATTTCATAATTATTTTAGTTCAGACATTGTACATGCAGGTGAATATTCGAAAGTGATTGGCCACTTGGGTGTATCGAATTAAAAGGGAAATGGAGGGATTCGATTCAAGGATGTGATTGCTAATTCAAAATTAAATATTTATAGATAGGGTGGTTGGTTAGATTTAATTAAATTTAAGAAATCGAGTAGGATTCTAATTTCTTAGTAACGGATTATGCAACTTCATCATTAGTTGCATTTATGAACTCAACAATAATTTGCATTATTTAATTGAACTTATCGACAAGTTTCATTGTACCTCACGTGGATAATCAAATCATATCGTTAATTAATTAATTAATTGTTAACCATATTTTGCTACATTCAGGCCACCCTCAACTCGTCTCGCGGGTGGCTCGTATCTCGTCCCGCCGAGACGAGAAGGTGGCGAGACGCGTTGCAGAGCCCCGTCTTGTCCCGGTCTCGCCGAGACGCCCGTTACACCGAGATACGACGCGGGTTGTCTCGCCACGCGCTTGCGCGACGTGGCGCTCCGGTGCCATGCGTGACGCCCACTCGCCGGCCCGCGAGTGGGTGTCGTTACGCTGACCTGAGAGTGGGTTTTCCTTTTTAAATTTTTTTTATTTTTTTTACTCTATAAATACTCCATTTCATCCTGATTTCACACACAAATACACATCAAATCCTCCAAATCATCTTCATTTCTTCTCCAATTTTCATCTAACCTCTCATCACAAAATGTTCGGCGACAGAAACTCTGGCGGTGGCGACTCCGGCGGGTTCGACATCAACGCGTTTGGCGACTGTGGGGCATGTACAACGTGTTGGGTGGTTTCGGTTCCGGTTCGTCTACGCCGGGTACCCAGGGCTTGTCGACGCCGGAGAGGTACTAACCACCCCATTTTGATGTGGATGCATACTCTCGTCCCTCCGCCCCGAGGTATTCGCAGGGGTTATCCCAAATTCGGGAGGATTAGCAGGATAAACCCCATCCGGAAGGAGGACGAGGCGGTGGAAGCTCCAGGACATTCGACGTAGTGGAGGAAGAGGGGGTGGAAGCTCCAGGACATTCGACGTAGTGGAGGAAGAGGCGGAGGCGGCCGAGGAGGATGAGGAGGTAGGCCGGCATCCGTACAGCCGCAAGGACACGATGGCGGTGTACAACGTCTGGATCAGCGTCTCGTACGATCCCATCGTCGGGAATCAACAATCCCGGAAGTGCTTCCGGGAAAAGGTCACCGAGGCCTACAACGAGATCAAGCCAAGGGGGTCCCGCCGCCGCACATTGAAGATGCTCAACGCTCACTTTGACCGAGTCGACAGGGAGGTTAAAAAATTATGCGGCATCTACAAGAACGAAGCGACTCATTACCAAAGCGGAGCCACGAGAGCCGACATTCTAAGATCGGTTTTGCGAGTCAACTTCGACGACAGCGGCAAAGAATTCAGACATATCGATGGACAACGTCTACCGGCCCTACATGGATTGTGTCCGGACAACCCGGCGAGTACTCCTGTTGAGACTCAGTTCACTGTCCTCGACACATTCTCGCTGGAGGAGTTGGGGCTGTCTCCGATCCGGGATACTCCCACCGACGCGCCGACCCCCACGGGGAGAAGGGGGAGGGGACGGGGCACTACATCGCCTGCGGCGGTGTACGATGGTGGGTCGGGGGCCGCTGAGGTGAGGGAGGGGTCCAGCGGGAACAAGAGGACCATCTGGAGCATGGAGGAGTGCATTGCACTGGCGAAGGCGTGGATCAGTGTAGTGGAGGATCCATACGTCGGGCCGAACCAGCACATCGACAGGATGTGGCGGCGCATTAGCCAAAGCTACCTCCAGTTCAAACCGGCAGGGGGAAAGCCTCACAACGGCGAACAATGCCGGAAACAGTGGGAGCGGCTGGGGAGGCAAATCAGCCGCTTTGCCGGCCTTTACACGAACTGTCTCCGCATGGCGTCCAGCGGCATGTCTGCCGAGGACATGAAGCTTGCCGCGCACCAGCAGTTCATCGATCCTTCAAAGTGGTTCGGGGAATTCAAGTATTGGGATGTTTATCTCGTGGTGCAGGATTCGGCCAAGTTCACTGCGGGCGTTGAATCTGGCTGGCCGAAGCGAATGACATTCAGCGCCTCCGGCGAGTATAGTAGCAGTGCTGGTTCTTACGAGCTCCCCCCAGCCGAGGCAGAGTTCCCGGCACCCACATCGTCGAACCGCCGCCGTTGCCCGGTTGGGCAAAAGGCCGCGGCGGGGACTCCGGGGGTAAGCTGCAGCGGATCCGCCGAGGCCCATTCGGCAGCACCCACCCAAAACGATCCCGAGAACCCCTCATTCGCCTGCATCGCGGCACATGAAACCTTGTTGCGTGCGATGGTTGAATGGCGCCAAGTGATAAGGCTCATTTCATGCATCGGTTTAGGGGTAAAATATACGTTACTCGATCAGTTTTATCGCGCAAAATAAGTGTTAATTGTGCAGAAATGTTGCTTGACCAAGGCAACTAGGTCAGACTGATCAAGCAAGTACAATAGGCGAAAAAGGCCAGAAATCGGAGGAAGTTGATCAAGGGGAGTAATCAGGCGGTTAAGGAAGGGACCACTGGATCTCAGAAGAAGGACACGCGAGGCTATGAGCTGGATGGTGCACATCATTCTGTTATCAAGGACAACGTTCTAGAAGGGGACACGTGCTGAAATATGAGACGCAAGGACGGAGCTGAGTCACGATTCTGTTGCTGAAAAGCATCGTCGCAATCAATGAGTCGCTCACTCTCAGCATGAGCGAATATTCCCTACCAAGATTGTTATCCAGCTGGAGGTCGTGATGCGCCTATAAATAAAGGATGTGCCACCACGAGAAAAGATGCGCTCCTTTACTTTCCGTCTAGTCTAGCTTAGTTCAATTCTCTAGCTTAGTTCAGTTTTCTAGATAGCTTAGCTTAGCTTAGTTAAAGTGTTGCTTAGTTAGAAAGGGCGATTAACGAAGCGCTGCAGAATACTTGTTATCTGTCGGCGTATTCCTAAATTTCCCGCCGAGATTCTTCTCGGTTTTACTCGTTTTCTTATTTTCCGAAGTATTAGCTTAGTTTAAATTTCTCGCTGTACTGTTCTCAGTTTTAGTTTAATCAAAGTTATTTCGTTTACATCATCGCATTTACTGTTACGTTTTCGCCTGCAATTCACTTGACCCAGTAGTTAAATTTGTCTTGATCAAGCTAGCAAGTTTAATTCTGCCTAGAGTAAAATCAGTAGTTAAAAACTCCCAAGTTAAAGCGTGGCAGCAACCAACCCCCCTGTTCACTACACACACTCTCGACACACCAACTTCTCTGTGGGATCGACCCCGAACTTGCCGCTTTACTGTTAAAGTAGTGCAAAATTGGGAGTTTACAAATTACATTGGTAGGAAACGAGCGAGAGCGAGTTTGAATCGATCAAGTGGCAACGACATTTGCTAACTGATCCAATCGGTTTAGTTATTTTCAATATAACTTGGTCCGAATTCGCGCCCCTCTCGAGGCCTCCCACCAAGCGACCGACCCCCATTACAAGCGGAAGTTTAAACCCCTCCTCAACAGTATGCGGCGCGATTTGGGGTTCGACGAGATGTAGGATAGCGACGGCGAGGGGGGTGGCGGCGGCGGCGACGGGGAATCCGAGGAGTGAGAAGACGGATTTTTTTTGTTATATTTATGTAATTTTTTATGTATTTTTTTAATTAAGTATGTTTTTTTTAATGAAGTGTTCTCATTTTCTCCACATTTGTGTCGAAATTTTACTTCCGTAAATTGCTTAATTCCGTAAATTGTTAAATTGATGAATTTGTGAATTTTTTTAATATGGGAAGTCCGTCGGCATGTCCTTGGGGATGTCCGCCACTGTGCAGTGGGATGTCCCTATGACGTGGCATCTGCAGTGAGAAGTCCGTATGACGTGGCAGGAGGTGTTTTTGGGATGTCCGCAGGGATATCTGCCGGGACATCCGCACCACGGCGGATGCCCTAAATTCGTAAAATGTGTACTCATCTACGTAATCAACTTCCTATATTTCAATTAGGCAAATTCAATTTTATTTGTGGTTCCATGGAAAATGATTGGCAATATTTTTAGATCTTAAACCTACAAATTGCCACAAAAAATAATCTAATTATAAGAGGTTTAAGTTTAATATCACACCAAACCAAAAAAAATCCTATTTTTCTTTACTTTGATAAAATTATAAAATTATTGATTTTGTTTACATTTTTTGGCAAAACTATATCATCAGTTAAAAACAGAAAATTTTATCTTCTAAAAATCATGAACACAAAATACTACTCCACAAAAAATAGTCTCTAACAAAGTTTCGTTTATAAAATAAATTCAAAATCATATCACTAACATCACTAAAACAACAAAAAGTTAAATACAAATAAACATTTGTGTATAGCCATGGAAGAATCTCCATCCGCCGCCGCCGTCGACTCCCTCCACGGCGCCACCAATCTCCGGCCATTCTCCCTCTTCTCCGTCCACAATGAGAGGAAGCAAACAAGACTGACAGAAATATGAGGTCATATGTAAATGCTGTTTTGCAGTCCAATGTTTATCAAATGCAAAAAAGATTGAAAACAAATTACATAAAAACACAATGCATGTTTATTACCTCTTTTGCAGTCCAATGTTTACCAAATTGCACCCACACGAAGGTCTAATTGCTCTCCATATAGATCCTCATGTTCTTCTACTATCTTTCTCGCTGACACCACAACTGCTTCACTGCATCTATACAATGAAATCGATTTCAGCGTTGCTATTTCTCCAACTTCAGATGGGATTTCCTCGAGTTCGGATAAATTGAGACAAAGCTTCTGGAGAAGTGGAAAGTGGGAGCTGTCTGACACAATCCAATTTACTAGACCTCTACAACGCGACAACTGTAGAAACTTGAGCTTCTGGAACTGGCCTTCAATTGTTTCCCACTTGCTGGTTCTGAAGACACCTCTACTTAATAAGAGCTTCTCAAGAAGAGGCAACGAACCGATTTTAGGCAATATGTCTTCCATCTTTGTGCCAAACTCCGTGGTATGAAAGTCTTGAACAACCAACTTCTTGATAGTGTTAGGGAAATTAATCCTCATGATGAACTGTGATAGCAAGGTACCGTGAGTTCACCAATTCAAACACATTTTCTAGGAAATAACTATCATACACACTTGCCCTGAATATCCTCAACAATCGAAGATCCTGAGACGGTAGAAATTTGCCATCCTCAGGTACTGCTTTGTCATACTGACATATTATGGAACGAGTATGTGACAAAGATCCTAACAACCCTCCAGTTTTAAGAACGACTCGACGTTCGCTAATATTGGCCGGAGGATCATCTCTTACAACATGGTAAAATCTGTCCTTTTCAGCTTCTTTCAAACACAAATCTCTCAACAAATCATGAATTTTACAAAACTTAACGTTTCCAGTACACCCCAATCCATCAACTAAAACGAGATTTCTATCAACCAATTCCTTAAAATACTCTTGCGCAAGTGTTTCCAAACATTTTCCACTCCCTGGTTTCAAAAATCCTTCAGAAACCCATAACTTCTTAAGCATTGACACAATAATACGGTAATCTTCCTTAAAAACACCCATATACAGAAAACATGGCTTTAAGTAGTTTGGCAGATAGATATAGCTCATCCTCAATATTTTCAAGCAAAATCCATCGTTAGTGTTAATAACAATGGAATTCAAATTTTGCTCTATACGCTCCCAACATTCTTTTGTGCGCTCAGATTTTGCCAAAAGACCTCCTATTGTAGCAATTGATAAAGGAAGTCCTTTACAATTTGCTACAATATTCTTTCCAATCTTCTCCAACTCAATTGGACAACTTTCTTTTCCAAACACGGTCATACGAAATAAATCCCAACTACTAGCCTCATCTAGAAATTTCATGCGAACTATACAAGACTCGTTCAACTGAGAACTCAAGTAAGACAACCTAGTTGTTACGATTATTCGACTCCCATCTTGGTTATCAGGAAAGAAATTTTTTATCTTCTCCCACGCCTCTATGCTCCACATATCATCCATTATTACAAGATATCTCCTACCAAACAAAAACTGGTATAATTTTTGTCCCAACTCATTCTCACTCAGATCACTACTTGAATCTCGTCCACTAGCTCGAAAAAGAACTTCTCTAAGTGTTTCTCTAACATTGTAAGTTTGAGAGATTGTAGTCCAAGCACGAATATCAAAACGATACTTAACAAGTGCATTCTCAAATAGTTTCATGGCAAGAGTGGTCTTACCAATGCCGCCCATCCCCGTGATAGGGATGATCTGGCGGTTGATTGTATCTCCGGTGAGCTTATCCAAAACGTCTTGAAACACTTCGTCAGAGCCCACGATCACGTTCTCTTTCACATTGGAAGAAGACGCCGACAAGGCAGCAACGGGCTTCTGCTTGGTCTGAGCTTCAACTGCAATGCTCTTCACCTCTTTGTTGATCAGATTCATTTCTTCTATCACTTTCTGTAGATTGTGATAGAAGTCATAATATGCAACGATTGTGGATCCACTGTGAATTTGATCAACAATATGGGATTCGATAACATCCTCAGCCGCGTAAACTGCATCAGCAATGCGACGCTCCAATGGATCAGCATCGTGGCTATCAGCAAAAGGGGAAATATAGGAATCAAGAAACTCCTGCAAGAAGGTAATGTTTTGAGTGAGGGATTGAACTTGTTTTTGGTTGATAGAAATGGGAGGAGAAGGATGTTTGTCGAGGGTTTCGATGATATGCATAAGAGAAACCAGAGCTCCATAAGCAGCCATGATTAACAACTCTCTCTATCTGAATGAAAATGAAGTACTGTAATAGATAGAAAACCAATCTTATATTGTGAAGGATGCATACGTGGCATCTTGAAATCCACAAAAAATGCTGCACTTATCCTATCGGATATGTACTTTGTAATTTACATGGATCTTAGCTACACTCATGAGTCTATTTTTATTATTTGATATTATAATATAATGTTAGTAGAGTTAGTTAGTATATTGTGGGTTTACTTGTTCACTGGTTTCACTGAATTCTGACTCCGTAGGAGCTCGCAACAAGTTACTTTAATTATTAGGTTAATGTTACTTTAATTACTAGTCCAACTATTAATATGCGAACCTAGTGTGGCTAGCATTTTAATTATGGGATATTGACCCTTAATATCATGGAACTTTCAAAAAGTTTATTTTTTGTCACGGCCTTTTAATTTGACAAATAATATCACGAACTTTTATCCGAGTTTGTATTTTTCACCGGCGAAAAAATTCCAACAAATAATATCATGATACAGATTTTTTTTCGTAATTTCTCGACAACAACTTCAAGAGCTTCAAGTTTTTCAATCTTTGAGGATAGTTTTTCTTGAAGCACACCCTCCAAAATTGTTTTTCAATCTATTAATATAGTTGGAATTTTTTAGCTAGTGGGAAATAACAAACATAGACAAAAGTTCGTGATATTATTTGCCAAATTGAAAGTTCGTGAGAATAAACTAACTTTTTAAAAGTTTCGTGATATTAGGGGCCAATATTCCTTTTAATTATAGGTTAAAGTTACTTTAATCATGTATGCACATGATGATGTTAGAAAATGATTCACCTAACATTTGCGGACCGTGCGGGTTGACCGGATGATGATGAAACACAATTTATTTCGTAAGACGTTTTCGCTCCAATCGATAGATCGGAAGTTTAAATGGAATCTTTTAAATAAGTCTTTAAAATCCCACCGCTAATATATTCCATACGTTCCAAAAAGTAGTCTACTTTCTTCATTTTGATCGTCTCTTAAAATTAGTCAATTTCTATTTCTGAAATTTTTTTCATAATGAATTACACTACTAGCAATACTTTAATTATTTTCTCTTTATATGTCTGTACTAACCAATTTCACATTCAAATTTGTGTCGTCACTAAAGTTTCTATTGGTAGGGGATTGTGAAAGTGTATATAATACAATACATATGCGAAGTTTATATTTCAGACTGAGGTCTTATATTCTTGGTGATTTATAAGTCAGAGTGAACTGCCTAATTAAGCCTTAGACTTGTATGCTCTCACCTTTGCAGTGCCTAAACAAAATAAATATCATAAGCGGTATTGATACAGACTAAATAAGAGAACTCAACCCAAAAGACTAGTCTGTTAGGAGAGAGGGTCCATTTAGTCTATATACCCCACATCAGTTGTTCTCACAACCGATGTGAGAATTGAGTCCGTAACATTCGACCCTCCTTTAGGTGCCAATGTCCTCGTTGGTCACGGCTGGTTACGGCCACGTTGGTCATGGACCACCAGAGTTCTCGTTGCTCATGGCGAATTTTTTGCCCGACCACCACTCCATGGGTCACCACTCCAAATCGGTCCCAAACGTACTCGTTGGTTACGATGAGTTCGTTGCCCGGCCACCACTCCAAGCTAGGCATGCACAATCATTTTTTCTCTATATATCTTTTATATTATTAATTTTGTTTTAAAACTCATACGGTCAACTACTAAGAATAATTTTTATAGACGAAGGTAGTATACAAAAGTACTTCACATATTTTCATGTCCCAATTACTCTAGCTAGTAATCATATTTCCATTACATCGTGACAATTTGAGCTTTAATTATTACATCAATGGCTCTCTGCCCTCAACTATGATCCAGTTGACAAAATTGGAAATCTTGAAATTGGATAGCAATAGCTTGGAAGGTGTTTTTGAAGCAGGAATACACAGGCTTCCTTCTATCACAACCATAGGCCTCAGTAGGAATTCAATCCACGGACGGATACCTTCTCAGGTGGGAAATGTTGCTAATGCACAGTTTCTTAATATCGATCTTTCTTGGAACCATCTTTTTGGTGAAATCCCTGAATCTGTTTCACGTTTGCATGGAATTGATTTGTCCTTCAATAATTTGGAGGGCCACATTCCACCTGACGTGTGGCTTAGATTTGGGAGAGAATCGTTCCTTGGGAATCTCAATTTACATCTTCCAACTACACCCACGATTGATGTGGAAATTGTTTACCATGTATTCTTTGTGATTTTCATTTTATGTGGAATCTATTTCATATTCTCCAAAAGAAGGGAAAAGAAAGCAGCATCAGTCACACCTCATCCCAAACATGGAGACATATTCAAGATTTGGAACTTCGATGGCAACATCGCCTATCAAGACATCATTGAAGCAACACAAGACTTTGACTTCAGATACTGCATTGGAACTGGAGGCTATGGGAGCGTCTACAGAGCCCAACTGCCCACCGGAAAAGTTGTTGCTGTTAAGAAGCTTCACAGATTTGAAGGAGATAATCCTACTTTTGACTCCTCTTTTAGGAATGAAGCCAAGGTTCTCTCTCAGATTCGCCATCGCCATATTGTCAAGCTTTTTGGTTTTTGTCTACACCAACGGAGCATGTTTCTCATCTACGACTACATGGATAGAGGAAGCCTGGATCAGCGTCTCGTAAGATCCCATTGTCGGGAATCAACAATCCCGGAAGTGTTTCTGGGAAAAGGTCAACGAGGCCTACAACGAGATCAAGCCAAGGGGGTCCCGCCGCCGCACATTGAAGATGCTCCGCGCTCACTTTGACCGAGTCGACAGGGAGGTCAAAAAATTCTGCGGCATCTACAAGAACGAAGCGGCTCATTACCAAAGCGGAGCCAGGGGAACCGACATTCTGAGATCGGCTTTGCGAGTCAACTTCGATGACACCGGCAAAGAATTCAGACATGTCGATGTCTGGGAGGGCGTCAAAGAGGAGGAAAGGTGGGCCGGCGGTGTGCGGTCCAGCTCGGGCTCGACCTGGAAGCTCACGAAGCACACGACGGGTGGCCAATACTCGTCTAGTGGGGGCGGTTCGGGCAGCACCGCACAAGAGGCTGCCTCGCAGGAGGTTGAGGGCACGGCAGACAATGCCGGGGGGTCCTCCCGTGGGCGCCGTTGGCAGCAAGGGACCAAGGCGGCTAGAGGGAGGATGGGCCGAGGCGAATCAAGCCAGGCGGGCTCGGGCTCGGGCTCGAGCTCGAACACCCTATTGTCCATGTACTTGACAGCCACGATGGCGGACACTTCCCGCATGACGCCTCCACAATACCAATCCCATCTTGCCGGAATTGAGTATATGGCAAGACAAATTGGTATTCCGCCTCCAGGTAGCTTGAGTGCACCGCCACCGCCTTCAAGAGATGATTCACCGGCGGAGTAGTTTTTTTAATTTCTATAAAATTGTATTTTAAATTATGTCTTTTTTTATGTATTTTTTTAGGATTTAAGTTGTATTTTTATTTTATTTAATAAAGTGTGTTTTTTATTAATTGAATTTGTTAGAAAAAAAAATAAAAAATGAAATTGAATGAATAGTAAATTAAGAGATGGTTAAGAGACGGATAAGAGATTGAGGGTTGCAGGTTCTGTCTCTTAGTTAAGGGCACCCACAATGGGGAGCCCGATGGCGGCCATCGTCCTTGGGCGCGGATGATGCCTCCATTGTGGCCCGATGCGTCATCCGCGAAAGAAGCGCGGACGATGGCCAATCGTCCGCGCCATTGTGGGCTCGGTGGACGATGGGCGGGGACGATGACACGCGTTTTTTTTTGTCTATTTAAACCTCGTTTCTCATTCACTTGTTCATACGAACATCTCGCCTCTCTCATTTCGCTCATCTCTCACATTTCTACCTCTTACATACCAAAATGAACCACGACGATGACACCACTAGTTCTAGCTCCTCGGAGTCGGGTAGTTCGACCTCGGAGACCTCGGAAGTCTTAGATGCAGCCGTTGAAGAGGCCATGACGGAATGCTTAGTCGACGTCGGACGTCTATCCGACGCGACCACGCCGCAGCTCACCAACTTCTGGTTGCAGACTATTTTGCCGATCAACCACGGTGGGGGCCGACTGTTTTCCGCCGCAGGTTTAGAATGCCGCGTTACCTATTTCTCAGCATTGTCCAGACGTTGTCGTCACGTGATGAATACTTCACGTATCGGGAAGACGGCGTCGGCAGGCCCGGCCTTACACCGTTGCAAAAGTGCACGGCTGCACTCCGTCAGTTGGCCTACGGCACCACGGCGGACATTTTCGACGAGTACCTCCACGTCGGGGATACAACAGGCCGGGAGTCCCTGATGAAATTTTGTAGGGGAGTTGTGGAGGCCTACGACGACACATATTTGCGCAAGCCGACTGCCACTGATTGCCTAGGCCTGATGAAGATGCACGAGACGGCGCACGGCTTTCCT
This sequence comes from Salvia splendens, assembly GCF_004379255.2. Lineage (NCBI taxonomy): Eukaryota > Viridiplantae > Streptophyta > Magnoliopsida > Lamiales > Lamiaceae > Salvia > Salvia splendens. The sequence continues at coordinate 25,866,954 of NC_056050.1, read as the reverse complement.
GGGATGCTAGGGAGCATCGACTATATGCACTGGGAGTGGAAGAATTGTCCGACGGCGTGGAGAGGCCAATTCACTAGTGGATACAAGGGTAGCCACCCGACTTTGATCCTCGAAGCCGTCGCTGACCATCGGCTCTGGATCTGGCATGCTTACTTCTGAGTAGCCGGGTCGAACAACGACATCAACGTCCTTAACTCATCCACCCTCTTCGCCGAGCAATGCAACGGCAACGGCCCTGCCATCGAGTTCATTTCCAACAGGCGCCGATACCACATGGGGTACTACTTGGTCGATGGCATATACCCACGGTGGCCTGTTTAGGGTTTAGGGTACGGCACCACGAATAAAACCCTCTTCTCACCCATTGGGCACCTGATGGAGTGAAAAGTACAGTGGGGCCCATGAATAGTTAAGGGATGAGACGGTTAAGAGACTGTTAAGAGACAGCGTTGCGGATGACCTCATAGTGCGTAGTGTCTCCTGTGAGTATTTTTAATTAAATTTGTATTATTAGGAAGTTTAATCTGGACTTATGTTATGATTAGAGTTTTAATTTTCAATTAATATTAAATCGTTAGTTTAATTCGTCTTGATTCAGTATTAACTATTAGCAATCTTACAAAACTAGATCCACCTTCTACACTTTTTACGAAATTTTATACCATCAGGATATCTATTATAGATTTGTCGGTGGTTGATTTTATAATTTTTGCGTGTAATTCATATATATGTGTGTTTTGTTTTGTGCGTATTCTTGGTGTCACTTTTTTAATTATCCGCCTAATAAAACTACCTCAATTAACTGGCCTGAATTGATTAGCTACATTTGTGTAAAAGCACTAAATAGGCTTAGTTGTAAGAACTACATTATTTAAAGATGATCAAATTCTTATAATGCAATCTACTCTAGTAACTCTACACATATATTTTTCTCAGTTTTTACATTACGCAATATTCCGTTTGTTTATTTATTAAGAAAAGAGGCTTAGTTGTAAGAACTACATTATTTAAAGATGATCAAATTCTTATAATGCAATCTACTCTACACAGATATTTTTCTCAGTTTTTACATTATGCAATATTCCGTTTGTTTATTTATAAAGAAAAGAGCAAGAGCATTAGCAATGGGGCGCCCTATGCACCGCCGCATCATTATTTTATCCTCTTACCCTTCCACCTACAGTGGGGTACCCTATAAGCCGCCCTAAAGGCCGTCCTATAGGTTTCACTATTGTTTTGTTAATTAATTTAAATGTTTTTAAATAGGGCAACGCAAAATAATTATAAAACACAACGATTAATTAAAAACGACAAATTCAACATTGATTAAAAAAATTTACACGAGTTAGAAAAGAAAAAAAAGTTGACTACTCTACAAAAGTCTCAACTTGCGGCGCAGCTCATCGATCATCCCCTGGAGGTATTCGGCTTTTGCCGGGTCCTGACACTACATGAGGGCATTGTGCATGTCCAACAACGTCCTCCGGTCGGCGGCTGCTGCCAACTCCGCGTAGGCAAGTGACGCCGGGGTCGGGATCGGCTATGGGAGGCGGCTGCGGCTTGTGAGGAGGATGTCGCCTTCGCCTTCCCCTTGTTCTTCGCAGCCTTGACGCCAATGGGACGCCAAGAGGACACTGGTGTGTCGGAACTCTCTTATTCCTCGTCCATCATCAGGTTGAGGTCCACCGGATATGCGCTGCTTTCGCTGCTCGTGTAAGCACCGGCTTCGGTGGTCCTCGTCCTCTTTGGCACAGTGGCAGAATCCCGCCTTGTAACTTCTGCTTGTCCTTCAAGAGTACCCAGATGTTGAAATGCTTGAAGTCGCCGTACAATGACTGGTACGACAACATCGCTCTATCGCTCAAACTCTCGTCGTTTCCCTGCTCCCTGAAGCACTTCTCGACTCCGCCGAGAATAGGTTGACTTGCTTCTTCACCTGATCCCAGTGCTTGCGGAGCTGCTCCCTATGGCGCTTGTACGCGCTCGGGGATGCGCTTCCAGTACGCAACCTGCTTTTGGTTGTTCGCAAATACCGGGTCCTCCGAAATATCCACCCAACACCTCGCCAAGACGAGGGTTACATGCGGTTGGTAGTTCGTCCTCCCGGGGGCGTACTCTTCATTCATTTCCGGAGGTGGCAACTTGTACGCCCGGTGCTGGTTCCGCTTCTTTCTGGCGGCGCGGCGCGGCGGGTTGGAGACGGCTCCATGTCGGACAGATCGTACGAATCCGTACTGAATTCGGGATCGTACTGCTTGTTGGAGTCGAAGGGCCGATATTCGTCAGGGTCTGTACCCGGCCAACGTGCACCACCCCCAAACATCGGACTATTCGAACTTGGGTATTCACCGGAATCCATTTTATAGTTTAATTTGTGAGTGGAAATGTGAATGGAAATGTTAAAAATGAATGTGGGGTAGAGGTATTTATATAAAAAAATTTTGAATTTAAAAAAAATGCGTTTCATTGTCCGCACCATCATCCGCGTCGCCCACAGTGGGCGGGCGATGGTGCGGATGATGCCCTATCGTCCGCGTATCGTCTGCGGACGATGCATCGGGCATCGTCCGCACACCCACAGTGGTGGACGATGGCGCGCCCAAGGCATCGTGCGGCCTATCGTCCGCCCCATTGTGGATAGCCTAAATATGACGAATATTAGCGGACGGACAAAAAAAAACTACTTTACTTAGAGCATCTCCAAGAAGATAGGTGAATGGAGGGGTAAAGTCATATAACTGCCATATTTACCTTTTCTTCATGAAAAATCATTCTCCAATGGGAGGTATTTGAAAATGTATTATACATTTTCTCATTTTGAAGATGTATCTTTACCTCTCCATTAATCATATAACCACCATATTTACCTTCTTTTCATGTAAAATCATTCTCCAAGAGAGAACGTATTTGAGAAGGTATTACACTTTATGTTTTTTAATGCAATTTGTACTATTATTTTATTTTTTTAAATGATATACCTTTGTATATACCTTTTTCCTTTGGAATGTACTCCCTCCGCCCCGCTTTAAGAGTCCCGGTTGATCAATTTCGGGCGTCCCGCTTTAGGAGTCCCGGTTGGGATAAACTAATAAAAAATGCCTACAAAGTAAGTAAAAAAGAGTTAAAAGTGGGTCCCAACATCCAATACAACATTTATTTATTACACACTCAATTAAAAGTGGGTCCTAACATCCACTACAACATTTATTTATTACACACTCAAACACTTTCTTAAAACATGTGCCCGACTCAACCGGGACTCCTAAAGCGGGACGGAGGGAGTATTATTTTTGGAATGGTATATTTCACTTTTTAAGAAGGTAAATAGATGATATACTTAGACCTGCCCAAGGTTTACCGAACCGGCACTTAAAACCGAAACTGTGACCGCCGGTTACGGTTCCGAACCGAAACCGTGAGAATTTACCCCAACAGAAACCGTTGATTTTTGAACCGTGGTTCGGTTCAGGTTCAAAAAATTTCGAACCGAAACCATGCCGGCACTGCTGGTTCGGGGCGTTTACAAACCGAAACTGTGAAAAATCACCGAAAAACCTTAAAACCAAGCCGGAAATGCAAAAAACCGGTGGTTCGGAACAGTGAAAAAACGTAAAAAATCACCGGAAAACCGCTGGTTCGGAACCTAAACCCAAACTGGCGGTTCCGGAACCGCGAAACACTCTCGCGGTTCGGTTCCAGTTCAGCAATTTTCAAAACCGAAACCGGTCGTTCCGAATAGTAACCGCCGGTTCTGGAACCTTGGGCACCTCTAGATATACCTCTTTCATTTACCTTTCTTTATTGGAGATGCTCTTATCAAAGTAATGGTGAACGGGAGGGAGTATAATTGATGTAGCACAAATCGATCTGTTTTAAATTGACGATTAGGATGGTTATGACTTATGTGCTAAATGTTTTGAGAAAAATGATAAATTCATTGTCAGTCTCGTTCACATAGAATTTTCTGGATGCCACATTAGATACAATTTCACTCTAGTTAGACTTGTTGAAAAATTGAAAAAAAATGTCAAAATTCATAATCTTAAAAATTAAAATTTATAATGAGGATGGGTTATGTGCTAAGTGTGAGGAGAAAAATGATAAAATTCGTTGACAGTCCCAACATAGAATTTTGTAAGTGACACATTAGATCACATAAATGTGACTCTTTGGAAAATTTATAAAAAGTTAAAATTTAAATATTTTAAATGCGGGGAGGAGTAGAATTTTATCAAAATTTATTTTTTAGACAATTTACCTTATATTTTATACGTTAAATGTAATGTACCTTGGTATATTTCAACTACACACTCTAAATCATTGCATAATCAAAAACACTTATACATATTCTAACCATAATTTAAAATTTTGATTAAATATGAGCGGATCTGGTCAGATCATTTTGACTAGGTTTCCATGGGTCAAACATATGACTCTAAATTAATCTGGGTCATGTGCTTTATATCTGGATATATAGGTGACCAACTCTTAACCGTATAGTAGTAGTACTATATTCCCACAAACAACAAACCAAAAAAATAACTCTTGGGTTTAAGTTTTATTTCATTCCAATTCAAAAATTTGTTTGATGTACTTATAGAGCCACCAACCTTCGTGTACTTTTAGTTATGACTTCAATATTTGTTTTGAATAAGTAAATGTGTATTATACCTCACCTAACTAAGTCCTAACTCAACAATAGTAGTTTGACTTCTTTCAACAATATTTACTGCCGGAAATGAGGAATTTGTGTCTTAGATTTCACTCCATTTGTCAAAAAGGAAAAAAAAAAGTACCCCCTTTCATTTCTAAGGCATCCGTTGTCTCTATACCGTCTCTTAATCGTACCTTAAACTACTATTTGAGGACTGCACTGTACTTTTTTACTCCATCCCTTAACTAAGGGACGGAACCTGCAACCCTCCGTCCCTTAACCGTCCCTTAAACCGTCTCTTAAATTACTATTCATTCAATTTCATTTTTTATTTTTATTTCCAACCTAATTCAATTAAAACTAACACAATTCTTTAAAATTAAAATAACATTACAACATAAAATAAAAATACAACTTAAAATTCAAAAAAATAAAAAAAGACATAATTAAAATCCTAAAAAAATAAAAATGACATAATTTAAAATACAATTTTATAGAGACATCCTTGAATGTTTTATGTTTCACTTTCGATGTGGGACAAAATCATTCAAGGATGTCTCTATAAAAGAGAAACAATCAAGAATGATTTTATCCCACATCGAAAGTGAAACATAAAACATTCAAGGATGTCTCTATAAAAGAGAAACAACCAAGAATGATTTTGTCCCACATCGAAAGTGGAACATAAAACATTCAAGGTTGTCTCTATAAAAGAGAAACAACCAAGAATGGTTTCATAAATTCGCAAGCCCATCAAATATATAGTGGCTATTACGAATTTCTTGTATTCATTTATTTGTAAAAATTGTTTTTAAATATAAAAAAAATTATAAATAAAAAGTATTTTTTTTTTAAATTCGATTTTTTCTTAAACAAAATTGATTTATTGCGCCAGCGTGACGATGCCCACTTGCGGGCCGGCGAGTGGGCGTCACGCATGGCGCAGGGGCGCGCCACGTCGTCACGGCGCGTTGCGGCACATCGCCCCGTCCCGTGTCTAGCATGCACGGGTCGTGGGACGGGCGCGGGACGGGACGATGTGCCGCAACGCGTCGCGCGAGCATTCCGTCCCTCCGCGACGGAACGCGGGACAAAGGCACGTCGCGTTGCGGGTGCCCTAATGAATCGATGTTTATTTCTTTTGATTTAAGAAAAAGAGAGAATAAAACAAAGAAACGAAAAAATAATAAAAATAATGTAAAATTTAAAAATGAAAATGACTCATTTAATTTGATATATCCTAAAAAGTTTTATTCATAATTAATTAACTTGATTACTGTGAGGAGTAATATAAATGAAGAAAACACATTATGGAGTGGGAATTTTCTAATTTAATAATATTTATTTTTTATTCTTGTCCTTAGAGCGTCTCCAATGGAGGCTAGTGGATAGGCTAGCCAGCCGATCGCGGGCGCTAGCCGATCCGCTAGCCGCCATTGCGACAATTTAGGCTAGCCGATCGGCGAGCTCTAGCCGATTCGCGGGCGCTAGCCGATCCGCTAGTCGCCATTGGAGAGGGGTTTTCTAATTATGTAATTTTTTTTATAATTTACTTTTTTTAATTTAAATAAAATTATTGCATTTTCCCGTATCTGTGTCGTAAATTTAATTCCGTATTTGCGTGATTGTAATTTTTAAGTATGTAATTCCGTAATTCGTGTGTGGAAGAGGGGTTTTTTTAATTATGTAATTTTTTTAATGTAATTTTTTTAATTTAAATGAAATTATTGAATTTTCCCGTATATGTGTCGTAAATCTAATTCCGTATTTTGTGTGATTGTTAATTATTTGTTGTTTATAATTTTGTTTATTATGGCTAGGCAATGGCTTGTCCAGTTGCTTGTCCTGATGATGTGGCATGAGGAGTTTTTAGTACTGATGATGTGGTAGGAGGAGTTTGTGGCTGGGGAGGGATCCCCTGCTGTGGTGGGAGCACAGCAGGGGCTGCTGCCCTCTCCCAAACAATTTTTTAAAATAATTTTTTTTTTTTAATAATACAAAATTAATATTAAAAAAATTGTTTGGGAGAGGGCAGCAGCCCCTGGTGTGCTCCCACCACAGGCCACAACAGGGGATCCCCTCCCGTTTGTGGCTAGGCTATGGCTTGTACATAACCATTGTGGATGCTCTTATATCCAAAGTCAGAGAATATCCAGATCTAGTGACAGTATTTTAGGTGAATTAAATAATAATTAACAATTCTTTAAATTCTTCTATTTGTAGGGGCGGCTGTGCAATGAATAGATCGCCGTGAAATAGGATGTCGTTTGAATTAAACAATGCAATTATTCACATACAGTTTTTAGTGAAAAAATAATGTACATCATTTCATTTATTTCCATAAAAATGAATCTTAGGATAAAGTAACGCTGATTTGGGGATATTGCAAAGATATTACTCCTAGTTTGAGAAATGAAATCATACGAGTATCTGTATATTAGTAGGTTTCGTGTTTGGTTAAAAAAGTGGTTCGCATGATAGTACAAAATATGTAAATAAATTAATGAATTGAGGATAGTATTCTTATTTTTTATAAATGGGATAAGAATTTTTTTCAACCTCCAATAAAGAAAAATTAAGATTACTTTTTTTATAGATAGATGAATAAATTAATAAATTGAGGATAATATTCTTAATTTTATAAATGGAATAAGTTTTTTTTTCAACCTCCAAAATATACAAAACTTCTTATCTGAACTTAAAATCTGAAAAATCCGAACTGAATTTTAAATTTTGATTTAATTCAGATCAAATTTTAGGATTTTGAATATTTTACTCCGTTTTAAAGCGTACTCATATAAAGTCCATAAATTCACTATAAACTTATACATGAATTTACATTTTTCAACAAGTGGTGAATGAAATTAAAGACCTTATAATATATAAGGACTTAGTCCTATATATTTGACAATGTGTTCAAAAATTCTTGATGTAGGTTGGTAGAAAATATAAATAGAATTAAAAAAGCTTATAGGTAAAGAATGAAATGGGGGTTGGTAAAATCGAAATTGTTGACCAAGTTAAATTAACCAAACTCATAAATAAAGCTCAAATTCACTCCAAATATGAACGTGAAAGCACAAAACCGTCCGCGTTCATCGTCGTTCTTCACACGTAACGCCGTTTCCATTTTCTCTCTGTTTCTCTTCTTCCCATCAAAAGCAGCAATAAATTCCCCCCACACACTCCTACTTAACGTGCTCGTTTCCTCTCCCGAATCCCCACATTTTGAGAGCTTTCAATTTTGTGTTTTTTTATTGATTTGAGTTTTGAGAGAGTGCGATGGGTAGAGAGAGGGAGGGAGATCTGAGAGCGGATGCGCTGCGGGATTTGATAACGAAGGCGGGGGGGTGCGCCGTCGTGGACGGAGGCTTCGCCACGCAGCTGGAGAAGCACGGCGCCTCCATTAACGATCCTCTTTGGAGCGCGCTCTGCCTCATTAAGAGCCCTGATTTGATCAAAAAGGTATTTGTGTGGAAACGCATTTTGCGATTTTAGCTGATTTAGGTTTATTGATCGATCAATGTGTGAGATTGAATTGCGCAATGCACGCAATTTGTTTTTTTTTTTTTGCAGAAATTGGTCTAATGCGAAATTGTGTTTAGTTTCTGATGTTAAGAATTTTATGAATAATGCATTTTGCGATTCCAGCTGATTAAGGTTTATTGGTCGATCGATTTGTGAGATTGAATTGGTATTCTTCACTAAATGCACGCGATTATGTTTTTTGCAGAAATTGGAGTAATGCCTAATTGTGATTAGTTTCTGTTGTTAAGAATTTCAGGAAGATGTTTTGCAATTAGTTGTGGAAAATCGTGGTTTTTGTTACTGGCATTGCATGAACTCATCAAAATTTGTGCTATTGCAACGATGGATTGATGGAATGATTAGTTGCAGAGGTGATAGCTGGTTTTGGTGGATGAAGGAATTGAACGATGATGAGTAGAAATCTAGATCTAATTTATTGAATAGAGATTGCTGGATTACAATAAATGCTTGATTATATGTTTAAGAGCATTCTAAATCAGCCATTGTTTCATATATCTGTGTTGTATTTAGAAGGTAACAAAGAGTGGTTTGTTTCTCATAACTTGCGACGAATTTCAGGTGCATCTCGAGTATCTGGAAGCTGGTGCGGATGTTATAGTAACTTCGTCTTATCAGGTTTCCGCCATTGCCTTTACACAAATTTAAGCAAATATTCACACCAAAGATTTGATACTGAGCAATTATTCCGAACAAACAGGCTACTTTACCAGGATTCCAGTCGAGGGGATTGTCGATGGAAGAAGCAGAATCACTTCTTACAACGAGTGTAAGGATTGCAGTTGAGGCCCGTGATAAGTTTTGGACGTCAGCTAAGAGGAGGGTTGGAAATAGCTACAACAGAGCTCTTGTTGCTGCTTCAATTGGAAGCTATGGTGCTTATCTTGCTGATGGCTCTGAATACAGGTTGATTTTTTGACTTTTTTTTTATCTACTCTTTATAACAGCATTTGCAAGATAACGGGCGTTGTTTATCTGATTGATCTGTGTATACTTGTTTCCTTCAGTGGGAACTACGGCCCTGATGTTAATTTGGAGAAGCTGAAGGACTTCCATAGACGTCGTCTGCAGGTTCTTGTCGAAGCAGGTCCTGATTTGCTTGCTTTTGAGACCATTCCTAACAAACTAGAGGCTCAGGTATGCTTAGAAGCATCGATTTTCTTACAAAAGCCTTCTCTTTTTTAAATCCACTGATGTTTACCTTGACTACCAGGCATGTGCAGAGTTGCTTGATGAAGAGGGCGTTTCGATCCCATCATGGATCTGTTTCAGCTCTGTTGATGGGGAGAATGCGCCCTCGGGAGAGACCTTCGAGGAGTGCCTCGACGTGATCAACAAGAGCAGCCGAGTCAGTGCTGTTGGCATAAACTGCGCTCCTCCTCATTTTGTTCTCAGCCTCATCCAGAGATTCAAGCTGGTAAGATTTCGAGTGAAAATGAGCTGAAAACGCGCGGTTTTATGGTGATTAAACGCCCGTCTTGTGTGTGTTTGCAGCGCACTGATAAGGCCGTAGTTGTCTACCCCAACAGTGGTGAGATATGGGATGGCATTGCCAAAAAATGGCTGGTGAGTGTAATATGTGGTTACTTTGAGTCGTACGATTGAGTATTCGAAGGAAAAACGATCAAACAAGATCGAAATTAATCAGTCCATCTAAGCAAATGATAGATTATCCTGACTTTGTTATCTTGTTCGTTCGTCAACAGCCATCGAAATGCTTTGATGATGACAAGTTCGAGGTGTTCACAACAAGGTGGCGGGATGCTGGAGCGTCGTTGATCGGTGGCTGCTGCCGGACTTCTCCTTGCACAGTTCAAGCAATTTCTAAAGTGTTGAAGAAGGAGAGGAGCTGATGAATAATAAGGTTTACTACTATGATATAGTCAATTAACTGTAACGCAGTTGTGCTTTCATGTGTTTGTCTTTGTATCTCTGGTTTAATAATATTTGTTTATTTATTCAATAAACTATTTATTCATTTGCATCCTAGTATTCTTTGCCAACGTCACTCGTTTCCTGTCACTAGTCAGATAGACAAAGAACAGAGGATAATTCAAAGGAACACTTGTTCAAATTTTGTTGAGCTTTCTTTTATTGTTGCATCTCTATTTGTAATGATATTGTTGCATCTTCGATTAGCTATGATATTAATAGATTTTCCTTATCTATAAAAAGGATATTTATTCCCTAAGGTCATCCACCACGCTGTTCCTATACCGTTCCTTAAACCACTATTTGCGGGCCCCACTGTACTTTTTTACTCCATTCCTTAACTAAGGAACGGAACCTGCAACCCTCCGTTTCTTATCCGTTCCTTAACCGTTCCTTAAATTACTATTCATTCAATTTCATTTTTTATTTTTATTTCCAACCCAATTCAATTAAAGCAAACACACTTCATTAAAATTAAAATAACATTACAACATAAAATAAAAATACAACTTAAAATTCAAAAAAATAAAAAAGACATAATTAAAATCCTAAAAAAAATGACATAATTTAAAATATAATTTTATAGAGACATCCTTGAATGTTTTATGTTTCACTTTCGATGTGAGACAAAATAATTCAAGGATGTCTCTATAAAAGAGAAACAACCAAGAATGATTTTATCCCACATCGAAAGTGGAACATAAAACATTCAAGGTTGTATCTATAAAAGAGAAACAACCAAGAATGAGTTTGTCCCACATCGAAAGTGAAACATAAAACATTCAAGGATGTCTCTATAAAAGATAAACAACCAAGAATGATTTTATCCCACATCGAAAGTGGAACATAAAACATTCAAGGTTGTATCTGTAAAAGAGAAACAACCAAGAATGAGTTTGTCCCACATCGAAAGTGGAACATAAAACATTCAAGTTAGTCTCTATAAAAGAGAAACAACCAAGAATGGTTTCATAAATTCGCAAGCCCATCAAATATATATGGGATATTACGAATTTCTTGTATTAATTTATTTGTAAAAATTGTTTTTAATTATAAAAACAATTTTTATAAATAAAATGTTTTTTTTTAAATTCGATTTTTTTTAAAAAAAAAATCGAATTATTGCGTCATCGTGACGACGCCCACTCGCGGGCCGGCGAGTGGGCGTCACGCACGATGCGGGGAGAGCCACGTCGCCGAAGCGCGTGGCGGCACAGACCGTGCCGCGTCTCGTGCCGACAGCACCCGGGACGGCATGGGAACGGAACCGCGGCGAAACGCAGCGCCGCAACGCGTTCCGCTACGGTTTCGTTCCGAAGGAACGAAACGCGGAATGCTTCGGAACGAAACGCGGAATGCCCACGGCCCGCGTTGCCGGTGCTCTAAGTACTCATGAATTTTAGTTAAATTGGCTCAGAATTTAATCATTTCTCTCAATATAATTTTATTCTAATAAATAATTTAACCGATTTAAAACAAGTATAGACTATATAGCAACAATATAAAATTCAAAATATAACATTAAAGAAAATGATAAAATATACTCCCTCTTTCCCATTAGAAATGAAATGTTTTCCTTTTTGGTCAGTCCCATTAAAAATGAAACGAAACAATACTCTCTCTACTTTTTCTTCTTTCTTACTTTACTCTCTCTTCATTAACTCACAAAACAACACTACATAAAATCTCGTGCCGAAAAGCAAATGTTGCATATTTAATGGGACGGAGGGAGTATAATTTATAGTCATTAAAGCATTCACATCGAATATGGGAAGGGGAGAGCCATGACGTGGGAGGCGGCATGCTTGCTTAACGCCCCCTCATGGCCGGGGCATCGCAATTGCCCCCAGTCCCCTTTTCATGTCACGTTTTGCCTTCCGTCAACAGGCGTCGCGATGGGCACTGGGAGACGCGCGGCTGACTGCTGTGGTAAGGCTGGACGTGACAGGAAAGAGGAGTGGTTTTCAGGGAGGGTTGGGATTTTTATTTTGTATATATTTCAAATTATTTAACTACCTTACTACTTCCAATCTATTTTTTTAATCAAATTTATGTTATTTCACACACGTAGCGCGGTTGTACACAATTCCAGAATTCGCATCACACGTGGTATCTCTTTCCAGCGTATTCTATCTACATTTTAATAATCAAATTATCTACTATAAAATATTAAAAGAGAGAAAAAGAAAAGAAAAGAAAAGAAAAGAAAAGAAATGGAGAAGAGCGGAAGAGGTAAGAAGAAGGTGATGGTGGCGATTGACGAGAGCGAGTTCAGCCTCTACGCCCTCGAATGGACCCTCCAGAACCTTCTAGAAACTCTAGAAGATTCGAAGCTCGTCATCTTCACTGCTCAATCCCTCTCCGATTTCGGTTTTCTCTATGCTTCATCGTATGGAGCCGCGCGTATGTCTCCTTATTTCTTTGTCTCAATTTCTCTTCATTATTCCCTTAAATAAATAGTTATTGTTTTTTACTGTTATCTGATGAATTCTTGTTTGTGTTCACAGCTATTGAATTAGTTACTTCTTTGCAAGAAAACAATAGGAAGATTGCTGAAGCTTTGTTGGAGAAAGCAAAGGGCATTTGTACTACATATGGGGTACTTCACAATCTCTACTTCTACTTCTTTGTTCTATGCTTTTGACAATATGCTACTACTAGTAAATGGGAATAAATTAGAGCATATTTCCCATTATGGATTTTTCATCTAATTTTATTTCATCCCCACAACTTGAAACAAATCATAATTAAAAACTACTAAGAATTTTAATTTTGAGTGAACTTGTATCTAATGTAGTATCCTGAAAATTATATGAGGACATCATTTTTCTATACATGTACATTAAATCAGCAACATATTACAAATAGAAAATTGGAACATTTGGTCATGGGAAAACTGAGAAAAATATTAGATTTCATAGTTTTTGAAGTTGCACGATAGATCAGAATTTGACTATAATTCATGGTTTTTCCGGAAATTAGATTTGGTGTTTTTTCAGGTGAGTGGTGAGACCATTACACAAGTTGGAGAACCTAAAGAAGTCATATGTGAAGCTGTGGAAAAGCTCAATATAGATTTACTTGTTCTTGGCAGCCATGGCCGCAGAGGTTTGCAGAGGTTAGATTTTTAAAATCTTTTTCTTTCCTTCTCTTTTCTTGTTCTTACTTATATAGAAGAGTACTTACTACCCTTTCATGTGTTGTAACATTATTGCATATTTTCATTTTGTTGTGGATTTGAACAGGGCTTTTCTTGGAAGTGTTAGTGACTATTGTGTTCACAATGCCAAATGTCATGTTCTAGTAGTCAAGAAAAATGAGTGAGCCTCACATTGCTACTACTATTAGGATGCTTGTATTTACATCTAGTGTTCCAATAAATCAATAATTTGTATGTATATCAAGTGTAGTCATTATCTGGTGTTTGCTTTTCCTGCTTTTATTTCGAAATAAATTCACTCTTGTTGCTTGTGACACCTTTATGTTATAGAGTGATCATATATATATCAGAGTACATGGTGTTTTTGTTGTCTTATTGAAATGTGACAATCCTTATGTTGCAAACCAAATGAACACATTGAGTTCAGATGGCATGGTATGTATACTGCTATGTTCGTTTGGAGCGCGTTAGTGAGTTCGTCTACGTTGGAATCGAAGAACCTTTGTTCTGCTGTTTCAATAATGCTTTCGTTCCACGCCTGTAGGATACGGATCAAACATAGATTCTTCGAAAAACGGAAGATTTTTAAGGAGGAATTGAATCAACTTACATGATGAAGAAATGTTTTATTTAGTAGTGTACCAATCCACATCAATGGTGTTTCCTCTGTCTGAAGTGAATCCCACATGTAGAGACTGCACCATTAGATTCATTTTAGATTGTATCACCATCACCGAAACCTTAGTCGAATCGAAACTAGAATTGTTGTAACCTGATGATGGATGTCCCCAATGAAATGAGCTAGGAAGAGAAGTGCTTAGAGATTATTGGTGTTTGTATCAATTCTTTTGAAAGGAAATGGGCTAGAATTAGATTAATATGGGTTAGTGCTATAATTAAGTCATGAGCCCATTGGCTTAGAGCCCATGTGGCTATTCATCTACACATTCTTCTACTAATATTCTCCTTAGTGGAGAATGTGAATATACAAAAAAGTCCCTTGATGGTAATACGTAAAGTCTCTGTTGACAATGAATTTCCTAGCATATAAATATGAAAAAAATGCCCGCATGGGCGTAGCGTAGTTGGCAACGGAGGGGCAGATCTTGCTGCAATGAGCCTGAGTTCGAATCTCACTGTTGTCGTGTAGTTGCTTCCATCTCTCAGGTACAAGTGTGAGGTCTTAAGAGATGGACTTCTGGCCCTCAGTGGGTTAAGGCCTCTCCCTTAACAGAAGCTCCCAGTGGGTTAAGGTCTCTCCCTTAACGAGCTACTGCGTACCCTGATTGAACCCTCTCACAGATGTCGGGCCGGAGTGTGGGGGCCGCCAAGGCGACGGAATCGAAGGGTGAGGTCTTGGGAGATGAGCTTCTGGCCCCCAGTGGGTTAAGGCCTCTCCCTTAACGGGCTACTGCGTATCCTGATTGAACCCCTCACATGATGTCGGGCCGGAGTGTGGGGATCGTCAAGACAACGGAATCACCTTTTTGCTGTAAAGAAAAAAAATACAATATGAAAGTGTTGAAATTAGCCTAAGCAAGTGTACAAGTGATGTGATGGCCATCAACTCTCCCAGCCATAAGCGGTGGAGGTACAACATATCAAAGCTGCAAATTCTAATTTCAATTTTTGGTGATTTTATCGTAATCTTTTTATTTGTATTGAGAGAGACCACATGTGTTTGAAATGGTTAAAATGGCTTTTTCCGTGGTGTAATGAGATTTGGAATTTGGAAAGTGACAACCATATAATTGGAGAAAACTATATAAATTTAATGCTTTTCTTGTTGCGAATTAAAAGTCTCTTCGAAAAGGTCGTAATTGTAGTCTTTATTTTAGTGTTTTATATCAATAACTTTGTGCATATTAGAAAAATATATATTGTAATTATTGTATTCTAAACTGAATTTATAAAATATTGTACTAATACATAAAATTCAGTTTTGTGAAATTTATTTGTTTTATTGTTGTTTTCGGTGAAATTTTTTGTATCGCTGATATTTTACGCAAGTATTTGTCACCGGCCATTTAATTGGTCGGTAAAAAACAAAGAGTTCTACCACTAAATTGTGAATGAATGGTGGTGGAGTAATACTTATTTCTATGGTGACAATGACATAATTCTTTTTTTACACCACATATTTATGGTTATGTATGTTATTTTTATTCCTCCGACCATTTATTGTTAGGTTTATTTTATTTCTCAAATATGACAAGTAATTATAAATTTAGTTGAACAAGGTGGTTTGATGCACCTATCACATCATCGATAGCTACTTGAAATTATTCGTGACTGTCCAATTTTAATAAGTTGCATAACCACCCCCCCCCCCCCAACTAATTCTCTAGTGTTATCATTTTAATCATTTTTTATGCCAAAATATACCATAGTATGATTTTATTTTTTAGCTTCTAATTACTATAAAATTTTATATAATATTTACTTTCAATATAAATAAATAACAAATAATTACAATCATTATGTACCATAAATGCAAAACCAAATTTCCTAAAAAAACAGTAATTATTCACCAAAAATTATGGAACAATTTAAATTTACTTAATTTAAAAAATATATATAATTAAAACATATTTTTGGATTTATATAAAAAAAAGTATACGCTATTTTCTTTATCGTTCGTCCCCAAAGAGTATGAACTTTCAATTTTGGAAACTCTCTTCTTTCGTGGGACTCATTCTCCATTAATAATACTTAAAAAACTTTCTTTATCTATTTCTCTCTTACTTTACCAATAATGCATTAAAACTCGTGTTGAACCCAAAGTTCATACTCTTTGGGGACGGAGGGAGTATAAAAATATCTTATGGACCGCAGCCGATGTTGGACCGCTATTCAGGTCGGGTCTAACAACCCTCCTGTTGTCCCAATCCCCCTATATCTTTGAAACGGTCTATCCCAAATTTTGTGTTCCATTGTAAATACTCTTATCGTCTGTAAAAAAAATACCATATTTTATTTTCTAAATAAAATCAAATTCACATTATTTCTTCTAGCGATAGTTTCGACATAACCTTTTAATTAGATAGGAGTTGCTCAAAGAGTACATATAAAAGAATACTAAAATCGCATATCGAAAAAAAAATTGTTATACAGAAAAAATTAAGAATATTGTTTGACTAATTTTCAAAAAATAACCGAGTTTGAACAAGTTAATGGCATGTAGTTAGCTATAATTAATTTGACCGTGTTTACGTGTAATTTTGGTTATGGTTAAATGTGAATTAGCCTTTGTTGACTTCAACATCGACGAATTCCTTTTTTGAAAAGCGAAAAATAAAAAACTCTATCAAAATCAAACTGATTGCTGTTTGACGCGACATTAATCCAATAATAATTGAAGACTTTTCATTATTAATTCTTTTGGAATTCAATCATGCATACATCCATCGTAATTCAACTCCCCACGGCAAAAATAACTCGTTTCTCTACAATTATTATTTTTGACTTCTTATATTAATTTGTTTGATAACTAACAATTCGTCATGTTTCGGAATTAGTTGGATCGATATAAAATTCTCTTTGTTCACTATAAATTAATTATGAAAGAAAACAGTAAAATCTCCGAATTTATTTATATTTTATGTGTTGATGAAAATGTTAAGTACTACTAGTATGAACTATGAATAATGATCTATAAAAAATTGACTAATTTATGATTTTTCAAAATCAAACTTTTTGTAGTCTTTCTTCATTTTGTTTTGCAAATTTCTTCTTATTACTACAACACAAAAATTGTCAAGCTATATAGTCATGGTCTTGGTATGCCCAACAAAGCACAAACCTTAATCAAACAAATTCTTGTTTAAAACAATAAAAAAATTGAATAAAAGTTAACTTCACATTATCATTGCTACACGACATAATTAAACAAACTTTCAAAGTTCACAACATAGACAAAAATTTAAACTTCAACTTGAATGCACAAATAATAAACTATAATTACTAGTATTGTAAATAACCATAAATAAACATCGGACATATTAATTCAATGTTGTCTAGCTAGGAAGAAATTGAAACACAATTAGTAATATATAGGCACGAAGAAATTGAAAATTCTAGAAATATTAATCAATTATTGATCCATTAGTTTAGTCTTTTAATGCAAAGTCGAATATTTTTTCCTTCACAATGGATTGGATTGAACTGTGGATAAGAACTGCACGCAAGTACAAACAAAAAAGGGATAAAAAGAGTGTAGAATTAGTAAACTAATTGCAGCCACCAAACAACAACAATAGTCTTCCCTATATATATAGTTTGAATCGAACTATACTCAAAGTATATTATACCCTTTTTATTGATTGTGTAATTTAGAAGAAAAACTAAAATTGTTATTTTAGTACTGAAAAATAATTACTTATGGTAAATTGCATGAAACCAATAAATTAGACAGTGTTGATTTTTAAAATTTGGGAAAAGTGGTCCTTAAAGTAAACAATTTTAATTAGAGATGTAAACAATGACACGATATACAATTTGATCTGATCCATAATTGACCATACAAACTTTTAGCTTGAAACATTGGAATATGCTAGAGTGTCAATTGTAATGATCTTTTAAATGCAAATTTTAGATTGAAATTGCGAAGAGTGTCCGGTTATTTAAACCAAAATTGTCTTGAGATTGCTAAAAGTTGAATCTACTGATCCATCCGTTCTATAAAAATAGAGACATTTTTCTTTTTCGGCCGTCCCATAAAAATAGTCTGTTTCCATTTGTAGAAAATTGTCTTCAATTCATTACTCATATACATCAATTTATTTACATGTTATACCACTAGAAACCATCATTAATAGTTAAACACTTATAATAATATGGGTCTCACTATCTACTAATACTATTTTAACTATCATTCTCTTCATCTCCCTTACTTTATCAATTATGCATTAATTTATGTGTCGTCTCAAATGTCCTTATTTTTATGGAGGAGAGTATACATTACTAAGCACTCTCTTCATCCATAAAAAATAGTCTCATTTATTTTTTTATTTTGAAATGTCCACAAAAAATAATCTAATTTTATAGAAAGTTTGTCTTACATACTTTTCTCACTTTTTCTCATCTCTCTCATATTTTATATATTTTTTCTAGTCATCTCTCTTAAGTTTAGCAATTTCTTATTAAACATGTTTTATTCAGAAATGAAACTATTTTTTATGAGGAAGAATGATGTCTAATCTAGGAAACTTGAGTTAATAAATAAAGGATAGGAAAATCATATGGACATTCAATAGTATAGTTTTTTAGAGTTAATAAAGAGGTATAAAATTCAAATTTCACTGTTTTTTCAATGTAAATAAATAAAATAAAAGACAAAATCATAAAAAGAGCAAGTTAGAAAATCCTAGAAAAAACGAAATGATTGGAAAAAGATGGGTGGGCTTATGAAGCAACCAGAACACGACACGTGGCGAGATAGTAATGGTGAGTTGTTTACCGAGAAAATGCAACCACAAATTTGGTATTGTCTGTAGATGTTGCTGACTCAGGACTGAGTTAGTCTATTTTATCTCTTTTTGGCGCTTTTTCCGTGAGCCAATTTAATTAAGTAATTTACATATTCTAATTAATGTTTTTTTCTATTTAAATACTAATTTAATTTTTACTTCCGCCTCCGTCCCAAGATAGATGTCACACACTTGAGATATGACACGAAATTTTAGGAGATGTTATTTTGTGTGTTAAGTGGTGAGATAAAATATAATTTTATAATTGATGTGAGGGGAAACTTTTTCCAAAAGAAGAAATGTGATATCTTTTGTGGGACAAACTAAAAAGGAAAGTGTGACGTCTACCTTGGGACGAAGGGAGTATCATGTAGCAATTCATAATGCTAGTACTACTATTTTATAATCAATGCTTTATTCATCAATTCAAATTTCTTTTATGCAACGGAGAATTTCACAATTGCTAGTTATAGGAATTAAAAATGGTGAGCTCGGACATAGTAAATGAGCTCGTCTCCAATAATGGATGTGGGATAACGAAAGTGAACACCAATCCCAAAGAGTTGAGACATAATTGTCGTACTGTTAGATTAATTGGAACTTTAAATGCTAAATTTAATGGAGTTTTTCGACCCTTATAGATCGGATGTAGTAAAGTCGATAACCCCCGACCCTACGTGCACCCATAGTGTTTTTGTTGCAAACTCTCAAATTTACGTCATATGGAAACAAAGCTTAGATGGGTAAATGGATGTTTCAAGGATGTAATTGGGAAGGTAAAAGGAAAAAAAGCTATTTTCAAAAGTATACTAATGTTGAATATGAAAATATGAGGTAATACTTGGAAATTTATTAAAACAGCTATTGTTGGAGTGTCTTATCAAATACCTATTGATTTAGGTATCATATCAGGCATATCCCAAATAATAATTCCATTAGATAAGTGCACTTTTCAATTTTCTAAATTTAATTATTTAGAAAGCAATTGTGTATTAAAGATTCCCTTTTTCCGAGTCATATTAGTTCTTGAACTTAAGATAATCAAATCTTTATCTTATAATCCAATCATCTCCACCACACTAATAATGGCTAATCTAACCACCCCATTTGTTCTTCTTTTAATTAAACAATACTCCTTCCGTGATTAATTAACATGAATTAACTCGACTTGAATTTTATAAAATCTAGTAGAAAATGAATGAAAAAAAGTTATTGAAATATCAATCTCATTTTTTCGTAATAAAATATGAATTCAATGAGTTAATGGAATATGATTTATTATAATAACAGAGAATTGGGATAATTATCATTAATCAAGCAAACCTTCTTTTTAAAATGTCATTATCCACACCATCTCTCTCTCTACTAATGATTCTTATATATACAGCTTACCATTCCAACTCTCTTCCTCTCTCTCTTTACATAGTTCACAAAAAATCGATTTCCTTCTCAAATTTCTTCATATCCATCACACAATCTCAATCCAGCTGTAAATCTCATCACAATCTGAGAAGCAAATCCGGCAAAAAATTGAAAAAAATATGGAAATTCCAGAGATAAACATGTTGTGCGATTTCGAAGCAGGAATCAAATGCCTGCAAAATCCTTCAACAATCTCCCGTTTCTTCTCGTTTCCAGGCTTCTGGAAATACGGCGCTTTGATTTTCGCAATTTTCGCTACTTTCAGCAGTTTAATTAGAAGAATTAAGCTGATTTTCATCCGTTTCCACACTGTAAAACCGTGTTTTATTCAAACCGAAGACGAATTCGATTTCAGCGACGACGAAGACGACGTCGTATCGGTTGCGTCCTCGGATGACGAACAGGAAGCGGAGGAGGATCGAGATCAACGCCGCGTTGATGAAGATTTCTGCGTGAGAGGCTCGATTCTCAGCTTCAGAAGCGGTCAATTGAGGCAGCGCAATCGCCGGAGTAGCTGCGGCGGCGCGTGGTCGGAGTTCGCCTCCGGTAAAAACGTCGTCAAGCTCTGGGATAGCTTGGGGTTTAATCTAGATCTCGACGAGGATCTGTTCAATTACGATACGAGTAGCGTAGTTTCGACTTGGAATCGCAATCGCGAGGAGAGTTCTGGCGATTTCTCCGGCGAGTTGTGGCCGGCGCCGGCGGTGGTGCTGACGGCGGAGGGAAACGCGAAGGGCAACGGCGTGATTTTTGGTGGATACGATAGGAGGATGAGGAGCGGCGTCCCGGCTCTGGTGGCGGAGTGGAAGCTGCCGGCGACGAGCGGCGGCGGCGGATTGGCCACCGGCGGCGGAGTTAGCAAGGTTTATGTGAGAGATGACGTCAGCGGGGTGGTGACGGTTGGCGATGTGAGGAATGTTAGGATGCCGTTAGAGTGTGTGAGAGAGTCTGACGGCGAGACGTGGTGGGACGCTGACGCCGTTATCGTGGAGAATGAGTGAAGAACCGGATTTCGAGTTGGACCGGGTTTTTCTGAGGTGACGTGGCCGGTTTAATGCAAGTGGGCGAATAGATGCCCCAAGATTTAATTTTTTGCAAGAAATGATGGAAAGCTTTGGTCTTTGTAAATAATTGTTTTCAATAAAAATTTGCTCGATTATTTATTAATTTAATTTCACATTTTTATTCAATGGTGATTATCGTATTATTTGATTGTAAATAAATAAATATGGGCTTGTTTAGTTGCTAATGACGACTGCGAAACAATTGTGTGACAGTTTTGTAATTTAGTTGTTGATTCTAATTTCTAAATTTATAATCTAGTTGACATTTTTTTGCACATCTCTGATGATAATAATAAAGACATTTTTGGGTCTATTTTAAATTATAAGATAAATCAAAATCTAACTTGATTCATGATTTTTAAGACAAATTTTCCAAAAAAAAGGACATTTCATGGGAAAAATATAAAAAAGGCTAAATTCATAATTTTTACACACAGTTTTGAACTTTTGATTGATGTAAAATGAACCAAAATTTGTCCAAAATTCACCACTTTAAAGACAACTTTGTCAAAAGAAACTAAAATAAAGTAATAGGAGTAAAACAAACTTAACTTTCTTATTTAAAATTGCTTAGCCATAAATTCGTTTGCCATGTTTGGCCGGTGAATTTTTTTAGTACGCATAGAATAATTTGTCTTTGCGGGTACGCAAAACAGATCTCGAGGAAGATTAGATGAGTAATTACGCAATTAAAAAATGTTTTTAATATTATTTTTGTTATTGCACATATATGAGATTCCTAAATAAATAGTTAGGCAAACTCTGGCAAAACGATTTCTATTGAATTAATTCAATTTTAGAAAAAGTTAAAGCTCAGATTTGAATACTATCAAAACTTATCCGGACTAGTCAGCAAATCAAATGCGACAAAAATCATAATTTTACCAAGCAATTCACATAAATATATAGATTATTAGTAATCAATTGGAAAAGGATTAACAAATTGGAGTAGCTCCTAATATAATTATTATCTTGCACGACATTCTTTACTCTTTTTTTTTTCAAACGCTATTTTCTTGACAAAATCGTTTATTAAAAGATTTAACTTCTTTTTTTTCGTCAAGATTGGTTGTTTGTTGGGAATTTTTCATTGCATAAATGCTAAAGAAAGATTTAAAAAAATGAGAGGTGTTAAACGAGCATTGAATAAGGACCAGTTTGACTAAAGGAAGGGTGACAAAACACAAACTTGCGATATTTTTTCCTTCTCCTATGTAATAATGACAGCTCAAATACAATAAATACATTAATTTTACTTCACATTTTTGGTGTGGCCAAGAATTTTCTCACTTAGTAAGTTTTAATGCATAAGTCGTCTGTCCCTTTTATAATCACACGATATATAGGTAGGTATTTTAAATGGTGAAATTGTTGCTAAAAATGAACTTTTGATCATCTGTTGTTACTAGTATAACTTTCCAATTTGAATGAAACAATCATAAAGTTTCGATCTTTCTAACTTTTCCCTAGTGAAGATTTACGGCGAAATCGAAATTGGCGTGATTATTACGTGTTTTAATGTAAATAATCAATTGGAAAATTTAGGTAGCAGGGTCTGAGCAGTGCGCAAGTGATGCACGCGCCACAACATCGTTTAATTTTTGTTTGTGTCAGCTGTTTGAAGCCTCAACATTGATTTTGACATTTCACCTGAATTAGTTGTTATGTAAAAAATCGGAAAAAATGAAGCTTCGTAGATTACTATTCAATTTGTGTAAAACAAGTGATAGATCAAAATTGATGCAAAATTCATGGTTTAAAATGATAAATACTGTCAATTTGGATATATCACATTCTCACAATATATAAAACCGTATCATGTATGGTAATTTTGATTTAGTGATTTTAGTCTTTTATCTCATAAGTTACGAATTCAATTATTGGATTTTTACATACTTGTGCAAGTTGTAAATCCGATTGTTAGGACCAAAATACTTGACAAGCTACTTTGAATTATATGATTAAACATCTTATTTCATGATAAAGTATTCGAATTAGTTGGATACAATATTTTGCAGTTGTCGTCTCGTCATAATAATTAACAAAACTAAAATAATCCAACTGATTAATGATTGTGATATGCCCAACGTTGTAATAATAAAAAAATTGTTCGTGGTCGGAAATTTTCAATTTGCTAGCGACACCATGACATAAAATGATTGGTTTCATTTGACTTATTAAGTGCATATCGAAATAAATATTTCGAGTGCTTAATTAGGTGAGAAGTATTTATTTAGTGAGGGATTATTAATTAATTAATTAATTAATTATATAAATTCACATCGATAAGAGAGATTAATTAAGTTTGTAGATAAGCATCTCTCTAAACAACAAAACTTTGTGTGTAAACATTTTCACCAACGATCGTATGTATATTTTCATGGCAATATCAGAGAAATTTCTCATTAATTTCCTCGTATAAGACTAATTAATTAATTAATTAAAATATTAAATGAACCGAATAGAGATTGTGACTTTCAAATAATTTGTGCATTAAATAAGGCCAGTTGTATGCAGCTAAGTAGAACAATTATTGTTAAGATATATTCTTAGCTACTCTTCATTCTCCAATTCCCATTATCTGTCAAAAATAAACTATTAAAAATTATTTTATGAGAATTAATAATATACTTGTTGTTAAGGTTGCAATTAGTTGACTCGG